>NW_024525045.1:3159281-3759281 GCF_017590135.1 Pyrgilauda ruficollis
GCGGGGGGCGCGGCGCCTGCGCTAGGGCGACTTTTCCCGCTGCGCTGTGAGGCGGCTCCACAGGGAGCTCGCCGCCCCGCGCTCCCGCCGGCCTGGGGCTGCGCTGCGCTGCGCTGGGCGCCAGGGGCTCGGCCGGTTCCGGAGCTTGCCCTGACCGCACCTTCCCCTGCTGCATAGTCAGGAAGACTGGACATAGCCTTAAGCTGCACCAGAGGAGGTTTATGTTAGACATTAGGATGAAGTTCTTCACAGAAAGGGTGATTAGACAGTGGAATGGGCTGCCAAGGGAGGTGGCGCAGTCACCGTCCCTGGAGGTATTTTAAAAAAGACTGGACATGGCACTCAGGGCCAGGGTCTGGTTGACGAGGTGTGTTGGGTCATAGGTTGGATTCGATGATCTCAGAGGTCTTTTCCAACCTAATCGGTTCTGTGGTTCTGTGCCTCCCACCGGGGCAGAGGGCTCGGCAGCCCAGCACGTTGAACGCTGTGTTCTCTATGCCGAGACTGGTCACATTAAATGGAACGAGTGGCAGGTCCGGCCATTTTGGCCTGTGGTGTGCCAAGCGCCTGTCCTTGTGCAAAGCATGGCACGGGCTCCATTGGATCTCCTCTGCTGTCACTAGTTCACGTTCAGCAGTTCAGTGTGAGAAATGCCATGAAACGAGTAGGAAATGGCTCGGCTGCCAGCACTGCCCCAGGAGCAATGTCGACAGCTGCCTGCAGAATGCCACAGGCGAGGCTTCCCTCAGGAATCACACAGCGCCCAGAGGTGTTTGCGGGCTGCAGCAGCTCACCTTCATCAAGAACTAAAGGGCCTTTGTATCATGTTTTCTACCATGAATTCTTGAAGACACCAATCCTAATGCGAAACTTTGGGATCTGGGTTACACCCAGACTTCACCCTGGTCCTGCATTGGTTCTGGACATCTACCTTGGGCCTGCCCAATCCACCCAGCCATCGGCGGCAGGTGACTTGTCCGCTTCAGTGTCACTCTCAGTCAAACTGAGGGTACATCTGTTCCCAGACCCTGCAGACAGAGTGTGGTGAAAGCCTTTTGTGACTGACATGTCCTAAAACACGGGTAGTTCAGCTGGCTAAAGCTGGTTCAGGAAGCAGTACAGGACATGGGTTCTTCACTCCACACATAAAGGCCTTCCTCAGTCTGTCCTGCTGTTAAAGGGAAGTTTGGAAAGTTGCAGGCCAGCATCTGTCATTGTCTCTAACTGAAGTCCCCTACTGTGGTGCTCTGGCCATTTTTTATTTTTCCTGCACAAATCTTGCTGTTATCACTATGATACGGTATGGAGCCATATAGTCTGTCGTTACTTCTTGATGGCTTTTTCTGCATCCAGCTTCTCCCCCACTGCTTCTTCAGCAGTGGTGACATTCCTTCCTCATCCCCATACTCTACATTGTGGCTGGGGAAAGAAAGAGGTGTGTTTCAAGGCAAGCAGGGTGGTGGTGGGGAATAAACTGCTGCATCACACCAGTAACAGGTGGATTTGTGTGAATGCAAAACCTAAACCTGACAAAGACATGAGTTTGCATAAGCTGAATTTTAACCTGTTGGAAACGAGAGGTTCCTCTACAGTACAAATTGAGGATTTGATTATCTAAGTTGGCTGTCTAGGCTGGCTGCCCTGTCTGGCTGGTGGCTGGTGAACTGAGGCTCACCTGGGCAGAGTCAGAGCTTTGATCTGGAAAAGCAGCAGGGCAGCACCCTGTGAATGGAGATGTGTGCTTGAACTGTGCATTGCCACACTTTGGAAGCGGAGTGACTCTACTGCCTCCATATTCTCTCAAATGTTATGACCATGGTGGGAGTTTACTGTTTTAGCATCAGCTTTCTTTACAGCACTGACCTGCATTATCAATTCAAGTTTTGCCACTGTCTGGTTCCTGACACAGTTTTATTTTAAAAAAAAGTTTTGTTTAGTATAACATAATGATATTCAGAATACTGTTTCAACTGCATAACATTCATTTTTGGCCTCCTTTAAAGTTACATTTTAGGAGCATCTGTATGACAGGTAGGTCTGCGTAGCTAAGGACATGGTTAAAACAAACACTGGTGTGCTGAGTTGCAAATTTCCGGGAAAGATTTCTTCATTTAACAATGGAGATGTACCATGGGGGATCTTTGCTTCTTGTGAGAGAACCTCACAGCCAAGGTGCTGAACCTGTCAGTGATAGCTGCAGTGTTAAGAAAGTTTAGAATGAATAATAGTAATGAAAATACACAGTGGCTTACATCAAATGCTTCTGCCTGTCGTTTAGCTGTCATGCAATCTCATTGCACAGAAGACATCAATATAATTTACTACATTTGTTCTAACTTTGGGTGTATCATAAATGAGGTCTAACATTTTGTTTAGATGCACAAACTTCATGATGATCCACTTGTCTTTTTAATTCGCACTTCAAATAGAAGAAAAAAAAAGAACTTATTACAATTAGCAAACTTCCAACTTTTTTTAGTTATATATCTCTCCTGCCAACCATCCCAAAATGACCTGTATAATTTAGCTTAAGTTTGCTTTCTAATGCAGGTTACAGTCGAGTGACACCTAGCTGAAGGGGGAAGTACTTTGAATATGCATGGCTTCTATTTTGTATGTATCTTCATATTTTCATATGCAATTAGGTATTTGCATTTTGAACTATATTTCTTGACAGAAGCTCAAAAAAGTAGAGTGTGTAAAATACACAATCTATACTACAAGGTTACTAGCAGATTTGAAAAGAATTTTTCAAGTTTCAGGTCCTCATGAACATGTTTAAGATGTTGCAAAGTATTAAACAGTTCACCTGTGTTTCCAGCCCTCTGAAGCACTGAGCAGGGAGATTCTGTTCTGAATTGCATTCATCCTATATGATGCCAGGAGATACCATCACTTCCCTTGAGCTCTGGCATGTTCTCAATTCAGTGTTCTAACCTTAATGAAGGGACTACTTGGTAACCGTGTTGCTTAATCTTCCACTGAAATAACTATTAGAAGATATGTATCTGTGGATCATATAGATTATATAAGTATTAAAACAATATAAAAAATTGAGAGACTTACAGAAAAATAGGAATATGTTATTTTAATTAAGCAAAAACAGAGTTATAATCACTCTTTCTAAAAATAAAATTAGACTCTTTATCAATCCTTAACATCTGCATTTAATATTTTCTTCTAAACAAAAATACAGATGTGATTATGCAGCAAATTACAGTCTTTGACAACGTATAGTATTTACGTTCTCTTACACTTACTTTAATTCTAATTTGGTCATTAATACTTGATTCATTACTGCAACATGTTACTTGTAGTAAAAGTGCCACAATTGAACTATAAACATGACATTGCCATCTTAAAACTGCTTTGCTATAAACTGTAGAGAATATACAGAGTTACAAAGTTGTTGTGTTTTTATCAAAATATACAAACCCCCCCAAACCTAACACAAGCTAACAATATTTTTCTTATGAACTATACAGTTATATAAAATATTTGTAAAATTATCTTTGTATTTATAAATATTCTACCTTATTTGCTTTGGTCTATATTTATCACCATACAAGTCCACTTAGAAGATATCTTTGTGTACTTTCTTTGAAACGTCTTTACACTTTCCTGTGTTTATTATTCTGTTATCCTTATTTAAATGGAACCAAAGCTGCCATGAAACCAGAATTTCTCAAAGGGTTCATAGCATTCACCAGTGACAGAATAAGCAAGTGGACTGTATTATTACTTCAATCAATACTGTATTATCATTTCCATTGTAGTTTTATTGTACCCAAGCTATAGTTTCTTTTAAAATATTCAAGAAGACAAAGTTAAGTAACAAATTGTGAACCATCACAGAGAATGAAGTCAAGAATCACTAACCCTTGTCATGACCTAATTTTTTAACACTTCACAGGGATGAACATGACTACCAGAAATGCAGATACGGTACAACAGAACCCTATCATATAAAATGCAACTTGCAGACATACACCTGCTTGGACTTTTTTAAGCATCTCAGTTAAAATGAATCACACTTCCACAAAACAGTATTAACTGGAACATTTTGGTGCTGTGTTTCAGAAGCCCATTCTCGCAGCTCTTAGTGAGCTGTGCGGCTGCAGGCCCACCACACCCTTCCGTGTGGCAGGATGAGGGAGGCAGAAGGCTGACACTCCTTCCTCCAGCAGCCCGCCCCTGGCCCCTCTCTGCTGTGGCCATGGATACTGCTGGAATGGTCGGTGGGGTCACTGAGAAGGGACATCTGAAGGTTAAATGTTGCATTTAAGGCATGGAGATCACAGGGAACCTCTCTACAAACTGGCCCTATACTTGTTTATACACACAGATAGCCTCAGGGATATATATGGAAGCAAGAGTCTTATTTACCTACTCCTCTCAAACTCAAAGTATTTATGGGGAGTTGCTCTATTGTTTGTGTCCAGGCATTATTCCAGGAAGAGGACGGAAACTGTCTGTATGTCCTTCTGTTGGAAAAACTGTATTTCTAAAAGACAAGAGTTGCAGACCCACCAGGAGGTGGACATTTCTACACAGGACTTCTTTGTTTCATAAGAACAATTTTCTTTAGACCAATGCACCTGAAGAGTTCACCAGGCCACTGGCATGGGGATTTATGCAGTTTGGAAGACTGGCTATAGCAAGTTCCACTGAACTTTTATTAAATGTCTCAGAGATATATAAATTGGGAATACTTCTCACACTTCCACTCAAGACTTAACAGTTATTATGGTAACTACAAAACTGAATATGGAAAGGAAAATAGTAGTTTAAACTCCTGAATGTTTCGTAAAGGCTGAGTTACAGAAAAGCATGGCAGTACCCAAATGTACTTCGGCACACCCAAGCCCACGAAACACTTCCCATCTTCACTTTAGAATACACAAGATTACAATTATTTCCTTTATAAACACATTACTTTTGTAAAAAAAGAAAAACAAAAAAAGCAATGTATGGTTTCTGCAGCAAAAAATTCTTCTACAGAATACACAATGAACCTACTTATTACTTTTGCTTCCAAGAATTCTGATTCAAAACCAGAACTGTAAAATAGTTCAGTGACTACTTTCTTGTAATGTTAAGTAGAAGGGTCTGAGTTGGCCATTTTGTTTTCTCTCTGTGCTAGAGTCTGTTGTGGCAAAAGTATTTTGGGTGCTCCAAATTAAATTTGTATTATTGCAAATACTAGTTTTTCTGTGTTATTTTTTCTTTTGCATATATTGATGGAAGAAATTTGACCTTACTGATACGTTTCCCCATCCAATACATCTTTATCTTCTCCAATATATAGTTTTGGATTTTTCTTCTCTTTTGCACAATTGTCACTCACAGTATAACTTCTGGAGTTACATTTTGTTTATTTTTCACTTCGTTTCCTTCTGAGCCAAGGAAATGTGGATTTTCCAAAAGTTTAGTGCTTTCGCTGCAAAACTGTTCTTTTCTATCTTGTGCGCCTGGACTTTTGAATAGATGTTTCTTCTGGTGCATTCCCAGAGCAGCTGCAGTCTTGCAAATTTTGGGGCACTGAAAGCAAGCGTATCCTTTTCCATTATGTTCGCGTACGTGCCTTTGCTCATGGTTCCTTTTGGTAGAAAGATACAAGAAGCTCTGAAAGCAAAACTGACAGTGGTAGCGTTTTTCTCCAGTATGAATTCTTTCATGTATTTTAAGTGTTTCATTTAAAGTGAATGCCTTATTACAGTATTGGCAGACAAAATCTTTGACACCCAGGTGAATACGTTCGTGTTTCTGTAGATTACCAAGAACTGAGAAACATTTACCGCAGGTTTTGCAAGTGTAGGGCTTTTCCCCAGTGTGACACCTCATATGCATTTTTAAAGTGGATGGACTTTGAAATTGTTTTTGGCATAACTCACAAATGTAAGGCTTTGAAGCAGCTACATGCCAGTGTACATGTTCTTGAGCTTCTGCTGTGGAAGACTCGTCTCTTTCACAGAGCTCACAGTGAAGATTAGGCATCTCTGTGTTCTCCTCCTGGCTGACCACCTTTTCCTCGGGAGCATTCCTGAGTGCATACTCTCGACTGCTTGTGTTGTGGCTTTCCATACCAGTGTTCTTGCTTCCGTGCTTTTTCCTCCACTTGGTCTTTTTCATTTTTCTTAGCTGTTTGGATTTCTTTTTTGGTTTATAGTTATAATAAGGTCTCCAGGGCTTATCACTGGAGTCCTGGTCACTAACATCATCACACATTTCTGTCAGCTCTAGGCATTCTGAGCTGTAGAGTCTAGATGGGCTTTTTTCTTTTACCTCCATTTCTGGTTCTTCAATGAGATTGTCCTGTTTGGACTCGTGTTTGGATTTTCGACCCCTTTTACAGAACAGCTTAGATCCTAATATATGTCTTTTTACAATGGCTTCATTACCAATTTTTACTGTTATCTGACAAAGAGGCGCAACATTGCTGTCAGCAGATGTTCCAGGTAAGGCAGGCTTTGCAATGTATGTTTCAGTTTTACTGGACTCTTGGACAGTATTTGTAGTTTTGCTACACGAACCTTCAGATCCTGTCATGTGCTGCGTATCCTCAGTTGCTTCTGCTTTGCTGTACAGCAGTGTTTTCTTTCTCTCCTTAATAGTTTTTGATTTTGTAATGCACTTCCCATAATTATCTGACCCATACTTACAGTCATCACTTACTGACTGACTGGGTAGGTTATTTGAAGATTCTGTCTTACTGTTTTCTATGGAAGTGACTGTTTTACTGTGCATTATTACTGAAGAAACTCTGCTACTGTGCATTATAACAGAGGGTGCAGAGCTGCTGTAACTGATGACAGAGGTTGAATTTTCATTTACATTAGCTAAAGACACAACTGAGGAATCACACTCTTGTGAACCTGAGTCATTTGCAGCAGTAGAAACTCTTTTTTCAGCTGGGAAAAAGTCCCTCTGCAGGTCAGAATTTAAGATACCTACTCCTCCAGAGAAAGGATTCTGAGTATTTGTGGAAGATGCTGTATTATTACATGAAGATGTATCCAAGGCCAGAGTTCTGTTGTTTGATATTATACTATGTTGAAAATTAAGCGGTGGTAGCTCAGAGCTAAGAGAGCTTGGAATGAAACAGTTAGTAGAAGCAGTTTCATTAGCCTGGGTAGTTGTGGGAACATTTTCATAAGAAGAATTTCGATAGGATTTATAAGGCAGTCGCCTGCATTTCATAGGTAAGAGTCGATACAGTTTGTATGGGTACATATTTGGTTTTAAACCCCCATTGGCCGTCTTTTTATTTACTGACAGGCGATGGTCAATTGCATGGAAAGACTTCTGGTGATTTTTCAGTATATAATAAGTCATGAAGGTCTCCAGACAGAAAATGCACTGGTAGCGCCTCTCTCCAGTGTGCCAGATCTCATGTCGGGTGCGGTACTCAGCTAATGCAAAGACTTTATTGCAGTAGTGACAAGGGTATGTTCTCCTCCAGGAATGCACATTGGCATGTCTTCGAAGGCTGGACAATGTGACATAACTACGCTTGCAAACAACGCAAGTGTATAATATCTGCCCATCAACGACTTTAACCAAATGATCCGTTTCTGGTAAAGTGCAGTTTGCATTAGAACAATCAGTGATGCTGTTTTCAGACAACAGAGGCTCTGTGTTCGCACAGGAGCTTCCATTCCGTCCCTCTGTAGCAGTACAGTTATCTGCAAAATTTTGTTCATTTCCATTGTGAGCTGATAAGTTACTTGATCTCATGCAGACTTGTTCGTGACTTTCCAGTATATTTATGTTTGCAAATTGTTTGCTGCAATATTTGCATATGAAAGTTTCCTGATGCTCTGAGTGGAGCTGAAGGTGAGCAGTGAGTAACACCCGGTCATTGAATGATTTTGCACAATAGTTACAAGTGTAAACAGGTGGAGTGGCTGTCGCCCCAGATGCAGAGACATTAGCAGAAGTGTTTCCCTCTTCTCTGGATACATGTAAATCTCCTGTTTTATCTTGAGGTTTTGGAAAGGAAGTAGTTGTCTGATCACTAACTGCTTTGTGCTGGGCTTCTGCAGTGGTTACGGTGGAGGCTGGTACTTTTGCTACAGCCAAACCAGTACCATGGGGCTTAAAGGCTGACTTAGGAGTACTACCTGCTTGTTTTCCCTGCTGAATGACTGGGGTGGCTTGGTGATTTTCATAGTGGTCCTCACCCACCTGGTATGAAGGGCTGCTGTCCTGGTCAACAAAAGGTGCTCCTTGTGAAGTATCTCCCCCAGAAGAAACTGCATAGGAGTGTTCAGCCAAGGTACTGGCTGGCTCAGCATCTTTGCACACATCGCTTCTGTCGAGGCCAATGCTGGGAGCTTGTATTGTGTCAGATACCTTTTTAAAGCTGGCCCTCAAATCAAGGGGAGAAAACAAATTGTTTTCTGTTTCAAAAATTGAGAATGCATTTGTAATTCGTGGTCCATTTGTCACAGCAGAATCTTCGTGTCGCTTTTCATGTTTTTCCTCTTTGACAGCCCCTTTTTCATTAACACAGTATGAATACGGACAGGGAGAACTTGCAAAATTTACATCTGTAAGATCTTCTAGAAATGATATTCCCAGTTTTTTCCCTGCAGCTGCAAGGTCCGTTACAGTTTCCTGCCTCTTAACAACTACTGTGGAACTGTAGATGTAGTTCAGTATCTCTGTAAACACTTCAGCTTTGAGATCATCTAACTCCAGTACATGACCTGAAATACAGATAGTACGACTCCAAAAAATGTTTTTAAAGTAAAGGCTTGAAGCTGCCAGCACATTACTATGGGCTTTAAATTTAGTGTCTTCCACAATTATGGTGACATCGCATAAAATACCCCGAATGCGCTGTTCATTTAAAATGGAAAGTACAGTGTCACTGTGGAAGTCGTCCTTGAGGTCCTTTGAATGGGACATGACTGTCATCTACAAGAGAAAAAAAAACAAATTAGAAGGCATTTTTCATCCATTTCAGTTACACATTAAGTTTATAGTTCCATATTATTTTTATATATATTTTTAGTTTATTAACTTTCAAAGTTTAAGAACGAGTAAAATTTTGTCATAATATTTCAGGTTTAAGTCATCTTATATTCTCTGGTGCCAACACTACTGCAGGAAATGTCTGTCCAGATCAAGGAGGCAGGAGCACCGATAGCTCCTCAGCAGGAGGCAGAGGATCCCTCTCACTCCCTACCGGCTTGAACCTGCTGTGCATCCTGAGCCTTTCACTGAGAATGCAGCCCATGCCTTTTGCTCTGCCAGCAGGTGCAGCTGCTCAGGGTCACCCCAAAGGACTCCCTGAAGCCTGGATGGAATTCCCCAGCATGCCACGGAGGGACCTGGCACAACTGAAGGGGTAGGCTGTGTACCCGAGGTTCTGTGCAGAGGAGGACTTTGCTTTCTGGGTTGTTTGTCAGACACCGGCTTCACAGCACAGCTGTATCTGACCTCCTTACTAAGCTCATATTTAAATCACAGCAAGAGAGTCTCAGTTTCATGGTAAGGCTTTATAAGCAAATGAATGCACGAGGAACACAATTTGATAGACAACAGTGAAGTACCTATAACACTGTTTATGTGAAGAGATTTTTTTTTTGAATAGTGATTAAATTCACTCAATAATTTACACTACTTTAAAATGACTGAAAAGTTCTGAGTAAAACAAGTAGAAAATAATGGAGTAACAAGTAGAAAATAAGAGTTTTTTCCTTCAGTTACAGTTCATACTTAGTGTTCACACTTTATAATTAGATAGTGTGTTCTTAGTTTCTTTCAAATAGTAAGATTTAATTGCAATAATAAGTACCATTAATATACAATAATCAGGTTTAATGCTGACAAAACTTATTTAGATTAGCCAGGCTGTTACTATGTGAATATACTAGTTCATCCCATTGAGAAAAAAATATGCAAAATATGAATGAAAAATATTCTGGAAAAAATTGATTAATTTGCCAGTTGAATTTGAATTTTGACAATTTTTGTCAACTGAATTTTCTGTCTGGTGAAAATCTGTTTTCAAAAGATGTTTTTTCTCAAATTCAGATCTGTACCACATAATGAGGTTTATTCCTTTTCTTCCCATGTCTGGAGTAGGGTTTTGAACTACTACTGTCCATTTCTGACTTCAAGTCATGAAGAAATAGCTGTGCTAGTGGAACTTATCACTACAGTAAAAAAATCACACTTCTTAAAGACCCTTTTTTTAAACTTGTGGAAGGAAAATGCACCTTAAAGAATATTACTGACAGAAATTTTGTAAGACAGGCTGAAATATTACAACACTCTCAGTCAGGATTTACCTTCTAAACACTCCATCTGCTGCTCCAAACTTTAATGTTCAGCTTTAAAAATTTTATGACGACCTTTACCCTCAAATACTTTAAGTTAAGAATGCCAATATATAAGATGGGTTTGATCCAAATGGCAAAATAAAGGTTTAACCCTTATTCACTAAGCAAACAGCAACGACCATTTAGAACACATTGGCTCATTCACCCAAAACACTGGTGTTATAAATGAAGTTCCATATGTCTAATTTAATAATCAACAAAATTTAATTTAGCAGCAATTTTAATTGAACAGCAATTTAATATAAATTAATACAATCAAGTATGTTAAATATAATCACGCATATAAAAAAATTGGCAGTGATTAATTAATTATTATTAAGGTTCATATAAAGCATAAGCCAAACCGACCAGGGTACAGGGAGGGTTCCTCACTCTGCCTCACGTACCAAACAAAGGAACCCAAACTACACTTATATACTGTAGGCTAATACATATTCATCAATATTTCCCAGAAATCTCCTTCTATTTTCAATTCTTGAACTCTACAACACTATACTGCATAGCACATGCTCCATTGTTGCTAGGGGATCTCCTGGCTTTTTGGTTGTCTTTTCAGAGGAAGGCTCGCTGTCTTCCTCTCTGCCCTCTGAAGAGCCTTACAGGTTGTACACACCAGCTGAGCTTTATGTTATGTAAGTAAGCATTATTTTCCAAATAAGCCTTATTATTTCATAGGTAAAACCACTACTTAGATTCCATACCTGGAATCATCCCAACTTTGCTCATCCCAAGGCTGATTCTGTTTTCTGGAATCGTCCCAACTTTGTTCATCCCAAGGCCAATTCTGTTTTGGGATCTTGCTTATCTCAATACTACATCCTGTATCCTGTTTTTCACGTGTACCATTTGCAAAGGGGCCCATCTGCTTTGTAACACTAATCACATATACTTCTCCTTATATTATTTTATCACAATTATTTTCTAAAATATCGATATAGTTACAATTTAGTTAGTACAAATCATATCCATTTATCACACTGGGAAGTAATCTGTTCTGGAAAATAGGGCTTTTATCACAAAGATAAGTAATACAAGTCATACACTCTTGCTCTAACTCATCTAATTACACTTAGGACACTTTTTTCACAAATCCACAAACTATGTTCCTGGAAATCAAATTACACAAAAAGTAGCAACAACTTTACCATGAAGACAAACCAAACATACTATGAACAAGACTGTGATTTGGTACATTACAGATGAAGCTTGGAAGTAAAATTTTTACCTTGCAGCATGGCCACTGCTTCTATCAGGAAAGGTGTTGTCTATGCAAATAGTCAAAATTTCTAACAGAATTTGACAGCTGAGAATTTTCAACACACAAAATTCAGAACAAAACTGTGATTCACAAAAAATACCTCTGATGTTTCCCATAATATGCCATGGATGTCAAGAAACAAATTCATCAATATAATGGTGATAGAAACATTCATGAATATTATTTTGATTATTTGATCACTCTCAGCAGCTATAAATCTAGATTCAATGTTTTTTGCCTTGAAATGTTAAAATCATAGTTATGACGGGTTTATTTATGACACTAATTTGGCTTACAAGAAGTGATATTTACTCATTTGGAATGGCAACCTGATGCCTTGAAATGTTAAAATCATAGTTTATGATGGGTTTATTTATGACACTACTTTGGCTTACAAGAAGTGATATTTACTCATTTGGAATGGCAACCTGAAATTCACAGTGTTTAGATAAGAGTTATCTGTTTTGGTTTGGTATCTGAAAACTCAGATGTAACTGTAGATAGTTTCTGGCGTATGGGGTCTGCAGAAAGCATACTGACAATTCTTTTCTTCCAGCACAGCCACTATTCCATAATTGATTCCTTTTTCTCATTGACAATGTCTGAGATTACATCTGACTTGCTCATGTGATGTGGTATTAGAAACCAACTGTCACACATCAAAAACATTTCACAACAGGAGCTATTGATAGGGTTATTTCCTGAGTATAGGAAATAAATGATGTCAACTCTACCTCCCAGTGAACTGCCCCACAGGAACTTGCCTGTGTTTTTTCTGTTTCTTTATTGGAGACAGCTGGTTTTAGTTCAAAGACACATCATCTGACAGACTGTGTGCTAAGTGTATCAGGCTGCTAATGCCATGCTGAGAGGCATACAAACCCAAGTGGGTTTAGTACAAGTCTTATTATTCAACTAACTGTCTTAAAATTTATCTTCCTAAGGACAAAAGTGAGTATTTTAAATTTCTACTTGCCATGTATATAGATTGCCAGCTTTTGCAATCCTGGACAATTTGGTATGCTCAGTAAAATACTAAACTAGATTCCTTCTGTCAACATTGTAGAAATGATCATTTGCTATTTGGTGATTTAATTTTTTTTCTCGGTGTGCTAAACCATAAGCTAAATATCTCATTGCAAAGTTATACAGAAAAATTCCAGAGCAAGTCAGTTTTCAGAGCCAACACTTTTTCCTTCTTCATCTCAACCTACACATACCTCAAATAGTCCACTTATTCATGTCCGCAATGATTCTCTACTACCTCCTATTTCACCTGTCTTGCTTCTTGCATTTGAAAAAACATGTCTGAAATGCTATAAAATCAAAATGCCCTACCTAGCACATACATATAAATGGAGTATTGCAGGAATTTTTTTACATTCCATTTGCAGTTCATACTGTAAAACGAAAACCTGCTCTTCCAAGGGAGCACTACCAAGAACTGAGATACATGGAGATCAAACTTTTCAGATGTGTTAGTATTAAATATTTTTCATTAAACACTGGAAAGTCCATTCAGAATGTAACTGCTCTTCTGTATGATTTTTATTATAGAATTACAGAAGAAAATTTAGTTTTATTTGTAAATTTTTCCCAAAACATAAATAAATACCATTTGACTTATTAAAGAGCAACAAAACTCCTCAGCCAACTAATCCCTCTTTTTTTCCCCACAAATCTGTCTGTTCATTTCATACTCTTTACTCTCAATCCAGACATAAATAATTTCTTAGGAATCTGAACAGTACCTTTGTAGCATTACTAATGGTCTTTGGTACACCTATGAGTAACTTCAGGTTCAGAACAGCAGAATTTTTGATTGGGGGGGGTTACAATACTGTTTGCAGATTTTCTGCAAATATAGTAATAGACTTAACCTGTCCTTAAAAGTTGTTGGAATCACTTGGAAAAGTAACATTTAAATATTCATCTGAAACTTAAGTGTAATGGTCAGTAGGTTTATTAAGTTATAACACTATCTTTTCTGACATGAACAGAACACCATTCCAGGACAAGACTCACAAATTAAAATAAGTAATATTAAAAGTTAATGTCAAGATCAGAGATTGATGCATCCAAACACAAATCTGACTACTAATGCCTCACAGATGATGCTGCTAATTAGAGAAGCCAGCTCTAAGTGGACAAAGCTGAGAGTAGAAGCTACTGTTAATTTTTATATTAACATTACTCTGAAGTCAACAAAGAGTTCAGAAGATGTTTTACTGGCCCATGAATACCAAATACAAATCTTTTACTACCACAGAGAACTATTACGATCTAGGAAAATTCTTTTAACTTCTGCTTATCTTTTGAAATCCACTGCCAGGCAAGTGCACCCCATTATGTATGAGATTATTCTATTCCACTTCAGTCAGCTGAAACTGAAAGACAAGCTAGTGGCATAACAAAAAAACTCCAAAGCATTAGTGGCAGTTGCTAGTACCCAAGCAAAATCAAAACCAGCAAGACAAAAGATGAACTGCAGTAAGAATTCTCCCTGTTTTCTTACTCCGTGAATTTCTACTGGGTTTTTAAAGTGCTAATACATTCTGGTACTAACCAACAGGACAGTACAGAAATATGTTCATTCCACATCTTCCTTATGCTCAGTTTCACCCCACTCTGTAAAGGTACTTCGACGTCTCTGTTTTGTTTCCAGCTGGCTTCCCCAGCTGAGGAGTAACATTCACCTGTATCTTAAGTCTCCTTAAGAATGCTGGTTTTATTCTAGAGCCAAAATGGAGTCAGGCATCACCAACAAATAAAAATCCCCAAACGAGTACATCCCTCCCCCCTTATCGTCCCAGTTCAGATCCTTGCTTACCTGGAAACTTACTGTCCAACCATCACTGCTACGGTGACTGCCCAGTTTTTTATGGAATCATTCCACCAGTCCTATGTCGGCAGCAGGGCTGCCTGGATCATGGCACTGCAGCCTCCCTGCAACCTTGGGCATGCAGGGCCGTGTTCATGGTGTCTAATGATGTTAATGACGGCTAATGACTTTCAGTAGCTCGCAGGAGCGTGTAGCTTAGTGCTCACTCTACAGAGCTACACGTTACTTCAACTGCATCGAGAGACTTTCTCTTTGGACTCTCGCTGCTCACATCCTTCCTTCCCTGTTGCTATAGAAGAGCATTACTTTAAATGTTTTTTTCAGCCTCGCGTTTTCCTCTCTTAATTCGACAGCTGGGGGGGGCTGGGGTGGGGTGATGGAATGTAGCCTAAGAGTATGTCAGTGTTAACACACCTCTGATGCCTCGCGACGAAGCATTCCTTCAGAGCTGGGGCTCTTCCCCACTATTAGCATCCCGACCTCAATTCTCTCACTCCCCGCTTTACACTTCCCACGACCTCTCCCACCGCACGGAACAGCCCGTGCGGCCTCGGCAGCGCGTCTCTCGGACACGCAGGACGAGCCGGTGTCCGGGCGCTCCGGGGCTGCTCCGTTCCCACCACCTTCCCGCCGCGGGTGGCCTCCCCCAGCCCCGGGGCCTCCCCTCCCGCCCCCGGCCCGGCCGCCGCCGCCCGCGGGGGGGCGCTGCCGCCCGCTCATGGCGGTGCCGCGGTGCCCGCGCGGCCCCTCCCGCGGGAGCCGCCACTGACCTGCCGCCGCTCCGTCCCCGCCGGCGCAGCCTCGGCCCGCGCGCAGTAGCGCCCCGTCCCCGCGCCATTAACACCGGGCCCGCGGGCTCTCCGCGGGCGGCAGGCGGGCGGTGGCTGCGGCCGGGGCCGCGATCCCGGCCCGGCGGCGGCCGGACGGCGCGGCCGCCATTTTGCTGTGCCGATCCCGGCAATGGGATTGCCCGAGGTCTGCCGGGCAGGGCCGGGCCCGCGCCCTCCGCGGCACCGCGCGTGTTCCCTGTCCTTACTGCGCAGCGGGCGCGCGGGCTCAGCTAGCGCGGGCAGCGGGGACTGCGCCTCTCCGCCAAGCTCTTGGGAGGCAACCACTGCGAATTCACACCCGTCAGGAAACGCGGCGCTCCCAGAAACCGGCGCCTGCTCCACGGCCATCAATGCAGTGCTGTGCACGTCCCGGAGAATTCCTCTTGGACCTAACACAGAACTTCATTGCCTGTCCTTCCAGGCCCTTCGGCCAGGAAGAAAGAGAAAGTATCTCTGAGCATAGATAGCTCTGTGCTACCTTCTGCCGCTTTCCTTCGGAAAGCAGAGATGAAACATATCCTTGAAAAAAAACCTGAAATAAATTACATTTAAATGGTGAATTATAGTAACATTTACCCTTTTCGCTATCTGATTATATTATCTTTTTTTAAAGCATATATAGAAACTCAAATAACATGAGGAGTTTTGTTTTAAGCAGTATTAATCATAGTTTAGGTTTTCTTTATATTTTTACTGCCTCAGGCAACAAGCACAATATTACCATTAGTGCTTCATAAGGAGTAACAAACGCCCCCTTAGACAAAGAAGGACAGAGCTTGATTTCATCTGTCCAGATGCTCCAACGCATTTGTACAGTTCTCCCAGATATTGTCTCTCTCAGCCTTTCACTGCAAATAGTCAGCAAAGTCGGTTTTCTCAGAACTTGGAGTCATGAAGCTTAGAGAAAAACTGGGCTTTGAGAGAGGTGAAAAACATTGTTAGGTAAATGAACAGTTGGTTTTTGTCTTAAAGCTTGCTTTTGTCCAAGGCTAACCCATGTTTATTTTTACAAGGTATTCTGTATAAGGCGTCATGGGACAGAACCTTTATTTTCGAATCTTAAGCCTACGCAGTAAAAGCCCTGAATAACAGGAAATTATTAATTTTAGCAAAAAGAAAAAAAAAATCCAGAAGCATGAACTATTTCATCATTGTTACACTTGATGGGCCTGGAAGTTAGAATTTTGGTAGAGCCCCTTCATGATAAATGATGCTTATCATTTCAGGAAACTGCTTAATATCAACATAATGTACAAAATCTATTATAAAGAGAGAAGGTCTTTCTTTTTTCCCCCAATTCTATCTTGGAATTAGTGCTTTCCCAGTTGGTTAAAAGCTATGGCAAGAAATTTTTTCCTGTCAGGAAATTGTAACAATTTCAGCGACTGATTTATACACACATTTTTCACTAACTTACACAGTCTACATTAAAAGTTCATCTTAGAAATACTTTTCTGTGAAGAGTTTAGTTCCTTTTGTAATTCTGGATCACTGGAATTCTTACCTATGAGTTCACCTACTGAAGCAATGAATATGTTTTTAGCTTAGGGCTCTCTGCCACCAGAACATGATTTCTTTAATCTCATGGCAAATTGAGTGATGAATGACCAGTAGCTGTTCACCAGCCGCTGTGGGAATGGAAACAAATAACTGAAGGGCACAGGGGTTTTGATGGCAAAGGCAGAGTGTGTCCCAGCATTTTCCCAACATTCATTTTTATTCCAACCTACATAATGGATAAGCAAAGTTTCATACTTTCATATAGGTTACTTTTAATCTTGGACTTTGCCTAGTGCTTATTTGCTGGCTTTTTTTCATTTATTACTGTTTTAGATGTGTATATATGTAATAGTATGTATTAATGAAGATTTTTGACACAAGTGCCATAAAAAGTATTTGTGACAAATGTGTTGTCAGTAACAATACAATAAAATGGATTAAATTAAACCTGTTGTAATCCCTTAAAGGAAATAAATGCCTTACTGAACAAGCATCTTGAAACAAATTTAAGGAAGATTAGGTTATTAATTCCCCCTAAATCTTAATTAAAATTGATTATTTTAAATTATTTTGAAAATCAGATGCATAACCATCATTTGTATAGCTGATATGTCCAACTTAGAGACAATAATTTATTTGTACTTAAACATTGGATGCTCTGGCAGTCAATATCTATAGACAATATAATAGATACGGAGAACGAATAAAAGAATCAAGTTTTCTCTCTTTTTTTAAAAAGGGTGTTTTCTTAAGGCAACTTTAGCTCATCCACTAAAAAAAGAATCACCTTTTCTGTGACTAGTAGTGTAACTGAAGGTACTAATTTCTGTGTATATATATATATATATATGTATGTATGTATATCTATGTGTATATATATAATTTGAGCTATTGGGAATTCACAGTCCCATCAGCTCATTGTGTGTGAAAAATATTCTTCAGAAAAAGTAATTCTTTCTAAGGCTGTCTTGGCCTCATCCAATATTTTACATAATCATTCTAACGTTTCATGGAAAACCAACTGCAAGCAAAGAAAATGGAGGCACTGGTGCTGCAGCCAGACCTGTGCATGCACTACAGTGATCTCTGGGAGAAGTGGGACAAGATGCATTTGCTCTGCAGCCCTGGTTCCAGGTGTAATGCCCGACACTAGTGAGGTACTTTAGAAACAGGGAGCTTGCTAGAGTATATAGTACCAATTACTATTAGACATAAATGATTGTTCATCACAGCACACAAATACTGTGTTCTTTGTAGAAGGAAGTCCAAGTAGTTTAGCATTGGATTATTTCTGGTATGGTAAATCTGTAAGATCTAAAGAAAATTTTCAGCAAATCTCTTTAAAATGTATAAAACATTTCCAAGGTTACTGAATTGGTGGTGTTGGGAGGCTTTGCTGAAGTCTGGTAATCTTATTTTGCAAGTCGTGGTATATGGTATTCTTTCTGTAAGAGTATTTAATGAAAAAAATGTGCCAATATTCCTCTCTAGACAAGCAGTTTTAGTTCTTAAGCAACAGCAGGAAACAACATATAGAGCATTACTCAAGTCTTGCAAATTCCTCATAAGCAACAGGAGTTTGGCCAGGATTTGACTGGTTTCTGTCTCAGTGCCTAGACCAGCCTGTCCAAGAGAAAAATGCTAGGATAGACTGTCATCTTCACTGCTCTCCCTGCTGGGGTGAGAGCATCCAGGGCTGCTGCTGAGGAGGAAACAGCTCCTCTGTACCCTCAGGCAGGCCAACCCTTCGCTGAGGAGTGGGGCACAGCAAAGACCCGGCAGCCCAGAGTGACTTCAACTCCCCTTTGTGGCCCATGAGCAAGGGAAAGAGTTCAGGTGCAACCTCTTCCTCTTATTGAGCATCAAGTGGAGGGGGAAGGAGCCCAGTTACAGCACCTGCAGCAGCCCCCTGCCCTTCCAAGTCTGGTGGAGAGGGGAGAAACCTGGGACAACTCGCTCAGCTCTCAAACCGTGAGCTGTGCACATGCACCAAACCAAGTCTTGGTCCAAGAAATGCTGCCTTTTTTAAAATTTCGACATGGCCTAATCAGAGTCCCATTAACACTAAACAGGACATATACAAGCAATTTTTAAAGGTGTAACTACATCTTTTTCTTATTCACCAGTCTAAAAAAGAAAATGAAGCAATGACAATAACATAAATCCAAATTCTTCTCTTGCACAAAATACAAAAGCTTATGTTGTTCTGCTACTAAGAATCAGCTGACTTTACATCTTGCTATCTCTGAACAATCTTATTATTATTTTCCATTTAAGTCTTTCTTTTTTTATGTGCTGCTGGCAAGCTGTTTTCTAGCTGCCTACACTTGTAGGACATATCAGTCCTTAGCTAACAGAGATCAGTTGCAAACATGAAGCTATGTTTACAGGCAGAGTGACAACAACAGACATTCTTCTGGTGATGACTGTTGTCAAATGTAGTGATTAATATATTTGAATAGCTTGAAACAGAAGAAGCAAACTAAACATTTAGGTTTTGTTCATTCAGAACAATTACTGTGTGGCATTCTGTTGCCTGTTCTGTTATCAGAAAGGTAAAATAAAAGTAGTTGAGTTCAGCCTCTATTTTCCAATTTTCAGAGGAAGCATCATCTGAATATGGGAGCCAGCATCCACAGTGCAGGCTTGGGGCTGCTGTTCTTCTGGGTGAGGTATGTGGGGGCCAGGCCAATGCGTCAGTTCCTGCCCTTTACTAGTGCTGATGTAGCAAATCACGATGGACTGGAAAGAGTTCAGTCTGCATCTGCAAACACCTCATTCAGTTGGTCTGCCAGGTGGCTGCACACAGCCATTTTGGAAACCAGGACTGGTCTTCAAGCTGTTAATTTGCCACCACTAGCCTCCAGTATTCCTTAAAATTTTGCAAAATATTTTTGGTTTTGCTGTTGTTTCAGTAAACCAACACCAACATACAAGGTATAGCTATTGCTCTCAGTCATCACTTCAGCGTGGCAAATATTATGGCAACTTCGTGAACACTCAAGAACTTCATATGCACTTAAATATTCTTGTGCTCCGTTTTGTGCTGACCAGAGGGGCCCAGCCCAAGCCCTACTCCTCCTTTTCCATCCTACTGCATGTTTCCAAACTAAAGGTTGAAGCAGGACCTCTGCTCATGCAGTGGAGAAGGGCTGTAGCAAAAGCAAATAGCACTGGCAGTACAAAGAGAACTGTGATGGCTCCAGCTCTGGTTTGTGCTGCTTGCTCTACCAGCAATGTGAACTGCTCAGATCTCAGCTCAGCTCAGGTGGGGGACAACAACAGCAACAACAACAACTACTACTTCTACTACTACTACTACTACTATTACTTCTGCTACTAATACTACTACTGCTACTATTACTACCGCTACTACTAAAACCCCAACAGTTGGCTTGCCTCTCCATAATAATTTCCCAAACTCTTATTCACTCAGAAGCCCTAATAGTAGCATGTGATAGTACATATCCACATTGTTTATGGTTCAGGATCATGAAAAGATTCCTGCGACAGTGTTTAAACTATCTGAAATGAATAGTAAGTTCTGGTTCTCAGCTTGGCTGTTGAGAGTAAGGGAAATGTTGAACATTGTCAGGATAATCTTAATTTCCTAAATATGATTGTTATATATGAAGTCTACTCTCTTACTAAGCACTCCAAAAAAAATGGGAATATTTTCATTGATTTCAAGGCAAATTTAATGAGGCTACTTGTCAGCTAAGCAACTTCTCAGGTTACACCCCCTGAATTTAAACCCAAGATTTGCAGATTCCCATTTCCCCCATCTTTTTAATAAATAGGATTTTAGACTTATTTCTTTAAAATATATAATTTAGGTAACCCAAAGTGTTGGATACACTGTTCATTTTATATATAAATGAATACTTTAAGAAGAAAGGCCAAAAATAACCCGTACATAAACTTGAAGTCAGCAGACAAATTTCTCAGAACTGATCTTATTTATCTAACCTTCTTTTTAATCCGGGACTGAACACTTGCACAGAAAGTGTAAGTGCTGCCTAAATGCTACATCCAGATATTATTCCAAAAGTCCACGATCAACTTTCATTTTGACTTAACTGTTTCTCAATCCCTGCCTTCTCCTGTTGTCTGGCAGAAGACAATACTTGGGTCTTATCTCTTTGCCTGGCTATGTTAGATAGAACCAGAGTGCTACAAGCAACACCAGCTTCATTCTTATTTAGTGGCTTTAGTTTGTCACTGTGTAAAGCAATATGATCATGCTTGCTTCTGAATGCTGGTGCAAGATTCAAATTAAGAGTGCCTGAGCATTGCTGAAAGACACCATTACCCATGATATCCATCTGTACTTACAGCAGTGCTGTAAGTATTCAGAATCCTAGAGGAAGATTTCCATTTGCAGACCAAGCCTACCGTGCCAATTTTATTCAGCTATTGCAAGCCAAATTGAAAGTTCAATAATAAAAAGTCACAAGAGATATTTCCATTGAAAACATGAGGGGTTTTGGTTAAAATCTTCGAGTATTAGGAAACCACACTGGGCCATGCCCAGAAATCTTTTTATATGGTGATTTTCAAGATGCATGCATTATTGTGAGCACATGGTATGTAAATGCATTGGGCTGCTTAATAAGCATTCACTGACACACATCTGCAGCTTTGCTAATGTACCTTTTATTCCTATGTGGTTGTCAAGGAAACAGGTTATGGCCCAGTATTCTGTCTAAAATGTACTGAGCAAGTGTTCTAAGATAATTTACTTAAAATAGGTAAAACTTGGGTTTTGTGGCTCATCGATTCTGTAAATGCAAGTAACCTGAATTTATCTAATTGTAATGTTTTACTGATTAGTTTAAACCACCAATGCCATTTTATTGCCTCTGAAAATCCTTTACATTTTCTGTGTCACACAGCATTGCGTATTAAAAGTAAATTTAATTACAGAAAACATTTTGAGATTCTTTAGGAATGAAGAGGGCTTTTTGACTTGTGGGATTGTGGGGTTTTTTGGGTTTTTTAAAAATTTGATTCCTTACTGTACATTCTGCCTGGTGACCTTAATTACTTATTTCAATTTACAGGTACCACAGTGAGAATGGCTCTGATGCAACAAAGCATTTCCTACCAAAATTTGTGCAAATATTGCCACTGTAATCAGTGGGATTTCTCCCTTTCTTGTACCCTTTGGTACCAAGGACCACATTAAAAATTAATCAATTAATCAGAATTTCACTGATTCTTTCATTCGATACAAGTGTCTCTTAAATCTGGAGCACAGATACCAGTCATATTTATACTAACCAAGATTATTATTGGGCATTCACAATAAGAAAAAACAAAACTGCTAATATTTGAAAAAGCCGTGCAAAATGTGAACTGTTATTTTGAAATATCCTTTGTGACTATTTATCACAATACTATACCTGAATCTACAAACTGCTCTTTCCAGCTCATGAATCAAGAGGCTTTTTGGTGTCCCTGATTAAAGTAATGTATAAAGGTAGAGATTCTATGAACTATACCCAGCTTAACCAACACAACAGTGTCAGAAACAGGCACTGGCACTGAGAGTTCCTCTGCCTCTCCTGTGTGGCACAGGTTTGTAATGAACACTCGTGACTGGGATCCAGAGCTAACATTCTGGCATGCTCAGGAGGTTTGTGTGCATACCAATATGTTTGGTTTGTGCAGATCACTGAAGGCTGTAACAACCTGTTTCAAAAACTGTTCTGTCTGATTTTGTTTGTCCAATCTCTATAGCAATAGAAAGCCAGTAGGAACTGGAAAAATCTAACAATATTGACATGCAAATAGAGCAATGTGGTACCATAGTGAGAACTTAAATTATTGTAATAAACTAGAAATTAACAGAAAATATACCCAGGTAATGTGGTGGTGATGGTGTTAAATAATTTAGCTCTATTTCTATGTGAAATTACCCCATAAACTTACCCACCTAAAATCAGGTTGTTCTTCTGTTAGAGTCTTTTAAAAGTGGTATTGACAGGTATTTTCAGCAAAACCATCTCAGTAATTTTGTGAACTGTGTGGCTACAGTGTATCAGCCTGCAAAGGGAAAAATCCAAATTTAATGACTGAATTATTAGATGAGTACTAATTTCCACATACATTGTGTAATTCATCAAAATTTTCCCTGCGGTGCTGTACGGCTCCAAATCTACATCTGGGAATTTTGAACACACCAGCAACAAACCAGTAGCATTAACCAAACTTTTGCTGCATTGTTTTATTATGGTTTAACCTGTGTTGTGCAGACTGGACATAATGATATGTTCTAGACAGGAATGTAAGGATGTTTTCAAGTTTAAAGTAATTATTTTGAAAGACGTTTTCTTTCTCCTCTTTCTCTTCCACCACTTTTCTTTTGATCTCTCTTGTCACAGATATCATCACAGTATCTGTGATAATGACATTTCTAGGCAGCTCTTGCTCTCTGGAATACACTTCCTGTATTTCTCTGCTTAAATGATTATTCATCACTGTCAAACATCCTGATTTTATTATTATGTATCAAAAATATTAAAAAGGTTTTCCTGTAACAGTATAAAAATTATGTGGAACTGGGTTTTTCTCAAAGATACTGAAAAAAATGAAATTGTTCCATAGAGAAATTGCAAAATCATGCAGATAAGGCCTTATGACTCAGCTGATAGGCATTCACACAGCAGCAAGTATGGAGCAGCAATTAAGAATACACAGCTCCATCCTCCATTTGCAAATACACTGTATGCTCTTAGCAATAACATTGTACAGGAAATACAGGACCCATTACTTTGGCTTGAAAAGGTAAGAAGGTGAGTTAATTTTTTGTTGTTGTTGGTTTAGCCTTTTACATTTTTTGTATATGTTAATTTGAATAAGAAATCTGTAACTCACATCTCCCCTTAACAAAGGCCAGAATGAAAAAAAAATGCAGTAAGTCATTATTATTACCTCAAATTCCAATAAAGGCATATTCATAAATGACCAAAATATGATAAAGGGGAAGCTTAAATATCATGTTTGGAGGAATCAAACAGTTAAAGATCTTACCAAAGCTAAAGATTTCCCAAATTTGATAATACTGCAATTCAAATACAATATTATAAGTAAAGCCCTTTTAATACTTAGTGAAGCAATTTATGTGAAAAAGCGCAACAGACACTACCTCAAAAGGGTTAATTGGTACCTATTCATTACTACCAGAATCTGTTTAATAGTTTGACAAATATCTGAACACAGGTAGTTTCCCACTGAGAGACCTGCAGTTTCAAATCAAAATGAAGTTTAGAGGCAGAAGTAACCTTAATTAGAAAGACCATTTTAAAACGAGTAGGACAGTGTCCAAGTGAATAATTTTTTTGTTTGATTTAATTTTTACTCATGCTTTGTTTAGCTTTTCTGTTAGACAGAAATAGAATTTGCATGGATAGAGGAACAATTTCCAATTATAAAAAGGGTGGTTCAGTATCAACAATTAGACTTCTATGATAAAACTAAACACCCCCTCCCCCCAACCCCCAACAAAATAAACCCAAAAAACCCTAACAGGCCCCCCTGACAATAGCATTTGCAGGCTGTGCTGGAGGTGGGAAAAACTGCACCTGCTCCTCTATGCCCTGGTTAGCCCTCTTAGCAAAAGAATAAAATGGATGAAGTTTACAGAAGATTTTTTTATAGCACCTCTGTCTGCAACACTCTGACACTGCCTTAGCTGGATGTAAGTGCCGCTGAAAGACATAGAGCAACCCACGTATAACAGTCAAAACTGGAAACAGCTTGCTAATTACTGGACTCCTCCTAAATGAAGAAATCCGTTTATTTCGCTACAAGAAATTACCGTTCATGGCTGCCAATGAGTTTTTCTGGACTCATGAAAGCACTTGAGTTCCGTCATATTCATTACAAGAGGACTTGCACCCCTTAACAAAGAGCAAATCTGCAAATGGATTTAAAACAACCATAGGGAAATGTGCTCATGTAATGGAGCTACTTTTTAAAAATGCCTTGAGTGGGTATGTTTAAACACAAAGATATAATAAAAACAGTTTATTGCTAAGTGCCCCAGCTTTTCTAAAGATAAGCATCAGAGGCAATAAATATATTAGGCATATCATTTGCTCAGCATTTCCTTTAAAAATAACCACACAAGAAATAAACAAAGAAATTTACTTTCTTACTACATTTAATGGTGCCCTCTGTATTAACATTTTAGACAGGAAAATAATCAGCAGAAGCAAGCTACTGGAGATAAATCAAATTACAAAAATACAGGCTTTAATACGTCACTTGAGAGATGCTGTGTGTTACGTTTTCAGTTCTGCTTCTTTAGGTGGAACAGAGGAATACTGGAGTGCATTAAATTATTCCTATAATTATGAATCTAATGGTTTTATTGTCATCATTAAGGATTTGCCTATTGTGACACATGACAAGTCATATTCCTGAACAGTTATACTCTGCTCATTTGGAATGCACTGAACTGGTATATTTAGAAGTAAATGAGAATTAGTTTAATATTACTCATACTGTCAGGGCTATTATTGATAATTGGCTGTGCTTCTAAATACCTCCTCTGCATTCACTTTCAGTGCTGAGTCTTCTTCCACACAAAATATACTCAGTCATTTTAAAGTCAAGGACATGAAAGGAAAATGGCTTCCCTGCTGCAAAAGTCTCATTGCAGTAGTGAGAATTTCTCAAGTCACGCACAAAGGGCATCGACAAGGAGATACACTACATTATAAGCTCAGTGGAGACATTCAGTAACATCTGATCTGTGTAGGCAGTTACCTGTAGTATACATAATATTTAACTTTACTGGCATGGTAAAAAATGTTAGCTAAAAATAGAAATAAAGAATTATAATACTTAAATTTTGCAAAACCTACAAGGTCTGGAAATTACCTCAGACCACAAGTGAGCTTATTCTCTAAAGGCTTGTTTAAGGTCTGACTGGAGCTCTTTTGCAGTGTGCTTAAACACAGTTCTTTACCTGAACTTCAGACTGGGTCCACTATTTAAAGAAAGGTTTATTAGCATTACTGTGGCTGAATTCAGCAAAGTTGAAAGAAGGCTTAAACCTTCTGATTCTCTACATTTGTCAGCTGCTAAATGTTTTAGTCATATTTTTATACATGTGATGATAATAAACTATTACTTTATATATACACAGTACAAACCTTGACCTACATGCAAGACTGGGCTAAATTAAAAAAGAAACCAGGGTACGTTTCTGGGAACAACCAATGCAAACCAGAAATAAAACAGGTTTTGTGTGTACAGCTTTATAAACATGGCATCATTTAAGAACTGATAGCCGCATGGAAACACAAAGTGAGATCACGTTCTCAGTTCGAACTAAGAGGAAACAACTGCGACATTTCCATTTGCATTGTGATATTGCTACTAAAGAGAATAACATCTTTCTACATCTCTACCATTGAACCTTTTTAAAGGATTTGGTTGCCAAGGAAACTGGTTCTGGCCCAGTATTAATCTGAAAGAAATATATTATATGAGTTGGTGTAAGTAATACAGTACTCATAATTATTGTTATTCTTTATGCTCAAATTCAAGTTTTTGCTTAAGGCTATTAAGTTTTTATTTAATAATTTTTTTGTGTGTGTGAAGTAAAACACATTTCAGTGAACTGATACTCAGTTTAAGCTGACAGGGCCATCTATATCAATCTCTCTCTTTAAAGTTCGCCTTCCTTTAAATAACAAGAAATACTGCAGTTTTATGTTTGTAGCCAGTACTGAAAATATAAGCATTAAAGCATATTATTCTTTAATTAATATTTCGCACAAAACACAAAACCGCTTATGACAGAATTTAAATATTTTTCTTTTTTCTAATCTTCCTCAATTTTTATTTCTGCCTTTTAGCTGCAAGTTTAGTAATGCTTATAGTCAGCTTTAAAATGTAATGGAATCAATAAGGTTTTCAAAAATTCTTTTGTTGCATAAGCGTTGCCACGCCCTTAGTACATATGATTATTTTAACAGACATGATTGCTCCACTTTCACAATAGGTTTAAAAAAACCAGATAAGAGTAATTGCCATGCCAACATGTGAAGACAACAATTTAATATAGGTTGTTTTTCATTAACAGTTTAGTCCATTTTAAAACTGAAAGCTACATTCCAAAGCCCATTTCATGTTCTTGCAACACTGACCAAGAAAACAGTAAAACATGCAAATCTCAACCTACCTGCATGTACCACTTAGAGGAGTGTTAACATGGCAATGCACCCAGCCATTTTTATGTAAAGCGATGGAGATAAGTTCTGTTCGTGGTCTTCTTGATAATTTTTTAGAAGCAGTTGTCAAAATTCAGATGGGAAGCAGCTTGAATAGACCGTGAGCAGGAGAACTGAGTTTATCAACAGGGAAAGCAGGAGTGGGGAAAAAAAAAAAGTCCTCATCCAAGGTTTTCCGAAACTGCAAAACAAGGTTGGCTTTTTTTTTTTTTTCTCCTCCTCAAAGTGTTCAAAGCTTGAAGCTGACCACTGCAAAGGCCACTTGTCACATTTACTGAAAATCAACCTATTGATATCACAGCTGAAAATATAAACTCGACAACCAAAGCCCATTGCACAACGTGGACTGCGTAAGAGTTAAAAATAGATTTGACGTGCCTCCTACCTGCATAATAAATATGTAAGTTTCAAGTGCTTTAATTCGATATTCACATTAATTAACAATACAATATACATTATTTAAACTACAGTAAATGCAAGGAGAAAAAGGGTGACACCATCTGGAAGCACAGTTTGCTTTTTTTTTTCCTTTCCAAGGGCTAATAATGTAGTTTGAATGTGATGACAAGCTAACAGCTCACCACATTGCAAATGAAAAAAGAATTCTTAAGGTGATGCTCAAATATCTAAGCCTGTAATGAAGCACAAACCAGTCTTCACTACTGCATGACATGGCACACAGACCATTTACATACTCACATTTGAGATACTAGGCACAGTATAATGAATTCAATACACAGCATGCACACAGCACAAGCAACGTTAATCCTGCCTGCCATTTTAGGCTTGCAGGAGTAAGATACATACTGCAGCACAGCTCTGGTAAGGGAGGAGGCAGGGGACAGCTCACCTTAAATGCAGTATCTGATTAATGTTGTAAGTGACATTGCGTATCAGCAACAGTCTTGGTTCAACTGGGTGGGAGGGAACAAAGAAAATTGTCATCAACTGGTGATGCAAGATGAGCTCCAGTCACTAACACTGTTAGCAAACTCCAAATTCTACAACGATACAGTAGTAGGCATTTCAAACTCTTATCAAAATCTGCTTGTGCAATGGCTGAGTCGCCTGCCGAGGAAAACAAAACAGTCTTCTTGCTTATTGGAGAAACGCTGCATCCACTACAGCAACATCCTCTCGATGCAGAAAGATTTCACGTTGCACACATTAAATCCTGAATGCATTTGCTGTGTTTTCTTAATTTTTAAGTTCCAGTATTAAAAAAAAAATTAAAAGCCAATGATAGCAAAAATAATATAGCTAAAGGTCTAATGTTCAGACAAATAAAACATTTCTTTTTCTCTCCTTTCTGTTTTCTCTCTTTTACAGTCCATCAAAATCCTGAGCAGTATTGACAAACCACACGAGCACCGGGTCTGACTGCATGATCAGCTGTCTGTGTCTACGCTACACCCTGTTAACCACAAGCAGTGTTAGAGCTAAATATATCTGCAATGCAGAAACAGTAGGTGCTATGTGGTATACAATTCTGATTCAAGATATTTTTCTATCCTCAGATATAACAAATAAAACAAAATTTGCTGCTGATCACTGTCAAGCATGATATCTGTCAGACTCACAGAACATAAAAGCTATCCTAAGTACACTGACCTAGATAACACTAAGAAGACTTAAGCAGCGTGCAAGCATACTCACTGTCAAAGCAAGGAAAACGAAACAATGATTGTCTAATCAAACTGAAAGCAACAACTCACTAGCACAGTATAAATTCCAAAATGCTACGTACTGTATATGCACATCTCATGTTATTGGAAGGCGCAAAGCTCCTTTGTTTTTTTTTTTCTCGGCGGCTTTTCTTAGCTACGGTTGCACAATGACATTCTGACATCATGGAGGTCAATGCAGATACTAAAGTGCTGTCGTCTTGAAGAAAAAAAATTGAAATATAAAACCATAGCTGCAAAGATAATAGTAATAATAATAATGATAATTAAAAATTTCACATCACCTACTTAATGTCTTTCTATTACCCTCTGAGATTAATAGCATGTACGTTGTTCAGCCGCATACGTTAAATTGGTATCACCCTCTGCAGAGACTGCAAGAGTAATTGTGGGAATTAGGTTTTTGTACATGTCAAAAAAGGGTTATCATCTGGAAAACTTAAAAATACAGCAAAATATTCTGCATGTATAATGAAAAATATGCAAAGAGAAAAGCATCAAAAACTGCCAATCTGATTTTTTTTTTTAATGGCTAATAAGCAAAACTGGTGCTATTTTCATTATCACTGTCTCCAGAAGGAGAGTGAGAGACCCATGCTACAGTTTTCTGTAACCTGAGTTACCTTCCCAGAAGGCTAAACCACCAGGTGAGGTAAAACAAACCATAAGGTATACCTGTTTAGAGAGCAAAATCCCCCCCCCCCACCACTATGTCGGTGACTTCTCTCAGTTCTTTATCTCTCTTCCTGCAAATACCACAAGATGATATCCAGCACAAGAACAGAATGGTGAAGATTAATGTGTTAGCTCTAAAAATATTCCACTGAAAGATTTCTTCAGGTAACCATTGTTTACCATATGTATAAGTAATTCTAGATGGTTTCTGACCAATTGCAGAAATAAACAGCTCCTTGTGAGACCAGATTTGTCCAGAGAAGCGCTGGCTTTCATTTGACCTGCCAGTACGCCTGAGGAAGAAAGCAGCCAAATTTTCAAACACATATTCTTTCCCTGGGAACCTGTGTACCTGATTTTTTTTTTTCTCCAAAGAGGACCTGTTTTTAAAAGGGAAGATTAATATCAAGTATTGCATTAAATCAGAAAATGTTGCACAGCAGAAACTAGGCTGCTGTACGTATGTATTCACTTATTATCAAAAAACAGACAATCTTATTTTGCTTTTTTCTCCCTTCTTTTTGTTTTGGTTTTTTTTTTTTTTTTTTTTTAAGTGATTAAATAGGTATCTGTTTAATTTGGAGGTTTTTCTTTGGGAAATTGTTTGGCATTTTGCTCTCTTTCATTTTAAAGTCTGGGAATGAGATGTTCCTAACAGTCAGTGCTTTAAAATATTCAGAATCCCCTTCCATAAATAGCACATCTGTCACAGAAAGGGAATCCAGCCAACAGAAAGGCAGATCAGACCAGCAAAAACAACTGCTATTCCAATGCATGATTACGAAATAAGTTTGGCTTTTAGCAAGCCTTTATTTAGATTTTTTGTTTGTTTTGAGGTTTTTAAAGTATGAGCTGTCTGATTATATAGATGCCACCATATATCAAATTTAAGAATGTTAAATATGGATTAATTTTGAGGGTTTTTTATGTTCATCTCTTAGTCAAATGTATATTGTCATGTTAGTTTAAAACCATGGCAAAGTTCCTATAGATTTCAAGAACAGAAGATTTGGGCTATATGGAGCAGTTTTTTAAAGTATGATATTATTATTTCAGAAGCAAGTGGTAGTTTTATTTAAGGCAATGATTTCCAGGAAAAGACTGATTTTAGTGGAGTCTCACAATAAATATATCTGTTTCTGCATTCTTGAAGTCAGCATTCTCATTCACCCAGATAAGTAGTGCTCTGGGACAGACACAAGGTGATTTGGGTTGTGTGATTTAGGAAACATTAAAAACCTGCTGGAAGTGAACACAGCAGAGGAATAAACAACACACAGTGAACAGGGAAGTGAGCTTGTCCAAATCTTTATGCGTATCTCTTGCTTTAATGGGCCATTTTCAGTGCTTAGTAATAGTTTTGCAGGCTTAGATTTGCAATGATTTTACTTCAGACTCAATATCATTTCAGCTCAGAAATCAGTCTCTAAGTCCTTCTACAATTGCACAGTACATGCCATAGTAAATAAATAAATATTAAAAATTTCACCTGTATGTTGCAGAAAGTAAGCCCAATTTTTCAAGGTTGACATATATTAATACTAAATGTTACTTCTCAGTCAGCAACTTGGATTTAAGTCTAACATGATTTGTGCCAAAACTATTACAGTCCCAAGGCACTGTCTCACTTGATTCCTTACTTCAAAATTCCCTGTGTCTGCAGCACTACCTCTATCCAGGCTATAAGCTTGTGTTGGTTCTGTATTCAATCAGCTTAAAGTGAGCCTATTTCAAGTATCCACACTGGATCTCACAGGCTATTTGTGTTGCAGCCTTTCCCACTTTCAAGCATCCTACTTGTAAACATGCTTCCTCTTCCTTTATTTATCACTACTAGAGTGCAACAACATCTTATCTCTCCTCACATACTATAGCTTATCAAAACTGGTGAGGAATGAAGAGTTCCAACATCACTTTATATTGAGCATCCTCCTCATGATATATGGTTTTTTAGAGGAAATGTCCTACTCCTCCACATCAATCATTTGGTAAAAGGAGGTAGAGTGTGGAAAGAAAGACTCACTTGAAATCCTTAAAACTGTACTGATTTTTGTCTCAAAGTACTGCCACACCTTGTTTTCCTAAGAAGGAAATTCTGAGGGCAGCCTGATAGTCTGGGAACTCTGCCAAGCACTAACCTTATAGCAGTAAATATCTGGAGGAAGACTAGGAGACTTTGAGAAAGAAGTGACAAACACTTTTAATTTGATATGGATCAACTCACTTCTGTCTTTGACAGTGGCTCGAGCTGGACCAAGGGATTAAACTGTGCCTCCAGCTATATAGAAGACATGCTGCAGGTGGGACTACTGCTTAATAGTGGTGAACATGTTTAATAAGTGAATGAAGAAGCATACCTACACTTGGGTTCATTCCCACCTCAGTACTGATAGTTTTGTTTCTTTTGTTTATAAAATTGTTTGTCAAATAAATGAGCAGCATACAGCAATCAAGGGACAGAATCAGCCCCAACCCTCAAGAAACTGTAGTCAACTGTTCGGTGACATCATCCCTGCAAAGCAATGACAAGGGGACATGAGGCACAGCTGGGAATCCAGGGTGGGTGTTTCTAAAAGTGCATTCCAGAACTGCCTACAGCCTATCAGCAAACCTGTTCTTGGAACGACTCCTTCATCCTCTGAATTTAGCTGCAATAATTGTGTTTGTCTCTTCGTTCCACTAGTGCCATTGCATAAAACACATTATTGATGAGCCTTGGTTTGAAATTCAGAGTTATTTTGGAGAACAAAAACCCCACACCCTTTATCATGAACTAAAATTCTCTGGCCTAACACACTCAGGAAAACATTCATATACCCAGACACTGGGCCTAGTAATTAACCTGCTGCTCAAATGCTGCCTTCTTCAGTACTGAAACCTCCACTAGTTGTTGTTGGGATGTAGAAAACAAGACTGGGGGAAGAAAAAAAAAAGGACTGATGATAAAACCACCAGAGTTTGCCTTGCCAGAGCCAAAGTAAAGCACATTTATGCCTCATCGGGCCAATATGCCCTGGACTTCCTTTTGTGTACACATCTAGCTTAAATTGCCCCAAGGATACAGACTAACTCAGTTGAGTGCTGACAGTTTTCCCAGACTTTCCCACAATTCCTTCTGTGTCTCTGTATGGCTAGGAAGTCTTCCATTATTTGCTGGGACAGAAAACAGTTGGTTTTTGTTATTCCTATGAATGATTTACACAACTTCATTTTTAATTGTCACACTTATATAAACAGGCCATCAAAAATAATATCTAAGTGATCTAAGATGCAAGTTTAAACTCCTGCTGTTCCTGTTAGATGGGGACTTTCCCAGCTGAATTAAAAGCAGCATTTAAAGGCAAAAGGCAAGTACTGAGAATCTAGGAAAACAGCAAGTATCTGAATATTATGAAATGTATTCAGATACTCCATTGTATCAATGTGTTGTGAACATGCATTAGGAAAAAGCATAGGCTTTCCTACACTGCAGGATCCTAGACAAGTCATGTATTAAGATACACTGAGATGCTGGATGTTTTTTTGTGAAACGCTTCTAACAGCCACTTACAGTCTAGTACTCTATAAACTATGAAATCTTTAAGGATAGAACACCTGAGATTCACTGTAAACAAACTCAAAGAGAATGTCTTAAAACACTGTAGAACCATCCAAGGAATCTCAAGAAAATTATAACCTTTATAGATATTTGCACTCACCTTTATAGATTGTATTTCTGTATAATGTGACACTCAAAGTAATTAGCAATAAAAAGTGGCTTTGTCTTCGTTTTTCTCTGAATAGTCCTTTAATTACTGATGAGCATGGTCTCCCCATCTAATTCTACCTGCTAAGGTTCTACTTGCTTTCTAAACTGTTGCCAGACACTATGACAAAGGTTTCAAATTTCTGTCTCTTATCACTCCTGGCCAATTCACATGATTAGTGAATGTAAGTATTGTATTTTTATCAAATTTATTAAGTCCTTACCACTTTTATTTTTCTCTGTACAAAACAGCACAACTTGCTTCTGTTGATCAGCTCATCCATGTTCACATCACCTATTTCTTCCAGTTTCAAGGAGAAAACTTTTCTTTTAGAGAGTGACAGACTCAAAGATTTGATATGGAATAAGGCTTCACTGAGTCACATAAAATCCTGCAGAGAGATTACAGTCATTTTATCTGAATCATCCTTGGTTATACTAGACAGTAGACAAGAAGGGTAATAAAAATTAGGTTGGAAAAAAAGGAAGTTTCTCAAAGTAGCCAATTTAAATTCTATTCAGCCATTTTACATTTTCAAATAATCAAAAACTTTCTTTTAGAAACACATGATTAAGGATACTTCTGGAACATAAGACATTCAGAAGAACCAGTCTGTGAATATGATCTCAATTATTGTTGGTTTTCTTTTTCCATAAAGCTTTAGTAGGGACTGTCCGCCTATTTTCAAGAGCAAACAAGATGAGAATAACACACATTTCTCATTATTAAAAATAGTAAGAAATCACTTGTGAATAATGCAGGTACTGGAACAAGCAGGGATAAGAAGCTGACGTGTCACCAGAAGAGAAAATATTTGAAGTCCCACAAAAGCTGTTTAGCATTTGATAAAATAAAATGTCACATAACAGGACAGAGTAATCTAACTGCTTAAAACCCATGTGTAGAGATGACTGCCTCACAACTCCAAATAATCTTACAAATGTAGAACCAATGTAACCAACAAATCCATTTCAGGCTCACATGCTCAAGCTTAGCTGTCCAATATGCTGCTACATGTGGGCTGCTCTTTGAGGCCAGCAGATCTCAAACCATTTATCCTAATTAGTTCAGTTGGGAAGCTTGTTCCTTCATTTCTTCCTCTGCTCCTGACAAATGGGAGGGGAGTTCTAAGCCTTTGTCTTCCAACTTTGAACCTGGTATGTGTAACCAAGACCCAAGAGCATTAACGATGAACCCCAGATCATTTCCTCCAACAGCAGAGTGAGATTTGTCTACTCCCACTCTCTTCCACTGCCATCATTTCCACAGCTATGACTATTTATTGTCCTGACCAGACAGGTACCTCGTTTTAAAAAAAGTTATTTTACAAATCACAGCTCTCTGCAGTCTGAACTAGTTCAGCCAGAACTGAGGTCTGTGTAAATGAGGGCCTGTTTAAAAAGCTTTCAGTCCCAGATCACTTAGAAAATAAATTACATAATTTCTCTCTGCACAAATTCCATAGCTCTTCCATTTGCAGAACTGAAACTGTTCTGATGGCTTGAATAAGTCAGGAAGATAAATGGACACACTAACAGAAAGCTGTATCCCATTAAGTCCTTCAGAGTTTCAATGAAATTTTAGGAGCTGGTGAGCAATGGTAGTGCTTTGTTAGAGTGCCGAAGTACAAAAGGCTCTATTAACAATAATAATACACTTTTACAGCATGTTTTATCCAACAATCTCAGAGATCATTACAAACATTAATTGAGCCTAACTATAGCCTGTGATGAATTAGCATTATTATGCTAATTTTATGGATGGAAAGAAAAAGACAGAGAGGTTAAGTGATTCACTCAGGAATAGAACCCAGCACCACGTGCACAAGGGGGTTATCCCAACCAAGAATTGTTGACAGACTAATCCAAGTGGGATGTCAGATACAAACATTATAAAGCACTCCCAAAACCATGATGTAATTGCATTGCTCTGAGGAAGTGCTCACCAGCAAGGAAGTAGTGTTGCTGTGGATGTACAGCAGGTAAATTTCTTTCACTTGTTCATTTACTTTGAAACTCTCACTGGACCTTTGCAAGACCATCCATAAGCACCAAGAATTTCTTACTGGTTATATTGGTTTACTCATATACATATCTAAAAGTAGGAAAATATTTTAAATAATGGTCATGAGGCCTGAAGCAGTCATCTGTGTTATTCACATCAATTATGACTTCAAAGAAGAGGACAGCATGACTGTATCCACATTCTTTTAAACATCATGCTGGATATAGAAAGGAGGACAAAACAGTTAAAATAATAAAATATCTCTCCAAGTACCATTCCAGTTTCCTCCAATATTTTCAGCTCTTGGGAAAAAAAAAAAAAAAAAAAAAAAAAAAAAAACCCAAAAAATCCAAAAAAACCACAAAAACAACTAAACAACAAGAACCAAACATTTAAAAGCTGTTTTGGCTTCCTCTTCTTATTGAATGTCCTGGAAAACACTTTATCTGTCACTTGTTAATCTTAGTCTGATTTAATGTATCTCACAATAAGAGCTACAACAAAGTTGCATCTTTGCCAAGCATGAGAGACTCAATTTCAGACAAAAATAATCCTTTGCCTTTCTTCCACCCTTTGTACCATTCATCATTTGCTACTTATTTAACACTGCTACTTTGTTTCATATTCCTGCTTGGTTTACTACTTTTAGACTGCCTTTTCAATGATCCTAATTTCCATGATATTTGATACATTTTGAAACATTATCAGTTTCTAGAATATCACAACCTTTTTCTAGAATATCACAACCTTTATGCACATGTGGCTTGTTAGTCCCCCAAAATTTATTTTAATTAAGTCCTTAACAGACATGTCATTTTTAACAGCAGAAGAAAGCAAATGTTCTCTTATGCATATCCAATTAATGAAAGGTATCTTCCTCTACAACACACTGAAGAAATTATCGGTGATTACCATTTTGTCTTTTCATTAATCTTCTTAAAGGTTTCTAACCTGCTTATGCTGAATATGCCTTTTATTTGCTGGGCAGTTCTGGCTCTATCAGTTTATATGAAAGGTTTCCCTTCTTCCTCATTGCATAAAAATTAAATTAGTTTAACATAGGAGCTGAACACTACAGACATAAGCAAATCAACTGCAGCATCAGCTTAGTCTCCATTTCCAACTAACCACAAGCTTCCCTGCCAGCAGTATGGCCAATGGTGGGAGCTTTATCCAGGAGATTTCACTTAGTGCCTTGAGGATTCCATAAATTAACATCTTCTGAACACTGCTGGTTCAGATATACCAGTCATGACATTACTTCCATGCTGATTCTGACAGAAGTTGACATTTGGAAAGAACAGTCAAAATGCTGAGCAGTAGAAGAGCCCAAAACAGCCAATCAGGACAAAAGGGGCTCAACCTCACAAAATTGAACAGGCAGAGTCAGGCACAGAACACTTCTGTTTTGACCCTCTCCTGGTTCAGCAGGAACTGAAAGTAAACCCTGAGCCCAGGACCTTTGGGTCTAGAGGAATATTTTTGTTGCTTTGTTTACTTATATAAGAAAGGTCTAAACAACCACAGATCCATCTACATTGTCAGTTTCAGGATGTAATTGCAACAGCACCTTAATACTTGAGCTAGTCTGGGTAGTGACAGAAAGGAAGATACACAATTGCTCGCTTCAGCCTAGGCCAATCACACCAATTAAAGGGATCCCAGACCTGGTGGAATCACAGTAAAATCCCTAATCTTGGTGATCTTCCAGGTTTTCACAAACACTTGAGGCTGAATCTGTGTCACTCTTCTCAACATGAGGTGTTTGTTCTTGATGCAGGTAAAGGGTTAAATCCATTCCTTCAGGAAATAATTGCATCACTTTTGTTTGTCCTGGTTCACTGCCTTGCTGTGCAAACACTTGTGCTGGCCCAGGGAAAAAGGGTAGGAACAAATACCTGTGCCTGGGGAAGTGGCGTGACAGCCTCTTTTGGAAGCAGCTCCTGGAAGAGCCGGCACCACCTTCTGTGCCTGCCACCTCTTAACACAGCCTTGTAATTTGTTTAAACTGCTAGGAGGCAGGCAGAGACCACATTGCTCCCAGTGCCTGGTCCTTATCAAGGCTGGCTGCTCCCTAGGGACAGGGAGATAGATGGCAGCAAGCAGAGCAGGTGGCTCACCAGACACCCTCCTCCTGTCCTGAAGTATGGGAGCAGAGCAGGCTAGGGGTGGCAGCCAGGGTGAAAACAGGTCATCAAGCAAGTTCATGACAATGAGGCAGGTCCAAGGTCAGGTTGAGAAGCCAGTCTGCAAGTGAGGGTCAGACACAGCCCTGTGACTGACAGGCAGGTCTGTGATGCCAGAGCAGAGCTGAGGTCAAGCCAGGAGTGGTCCAGCCTTGTGATCCCCAGTCAGGAAAACAGTGAGAGGAAAGAGTCAAGGTCAGGCTGGGAAGTCAGTCCATAGGTCTGAGGCCAGAACAATCCACAATGCCCAGATCAACAGGCACAGATACAGGCACAGGTATGGCTGTGGTAGAAATAGGTATTGAATGTAAACAGAGCCTCTGGGCCCATGGGTAGGGCTGTGGGGGAAGCCAATAAAGGCTTATCAGTGTCCTCAGGGTCCTGACAGTTCTACTCATTCCTCTTCCTTGTGTTCTGTTTCCTCCCACCCTCCTCATTTTAGCTTAGTGCTTGTGAGGCTGCATGTGGAGTCAGACCAGGTCAGGAGAAAACCAATCCCCTTGGTAAGGTTATTTCCTCACACTGCTGTGTGAACACCAGAACTGGTGCTGTGGAATTGGCTGGAAAATGTGGCTCAGGGCAGAGAATCAATAGACAGTGGTAGATGTGCCAGTGTGGTCTAAGTGGGGTCTCTGCCACTTGTGAAACTCAGAGAATGTGGATATACTTACATTTGCCTACAAGTACTAGAAGACAGTCAGTGTCTCTAAGAGCATAGTCTGTAATAGAAACATTAAAATAAAGGAGAACCAGTTACAACAAAGAAGAAAGGGAAAAGGAAACAATGTCCTTTTTTTTTTTTTTAAAAATCAGAGCTTGTTTTTTCTTTCCACACTCTGTGTAATAACCCAGCAATGGAATGCAAATTAACATTCATGGTTTTTTTAAACAATAGCCTTTGTGTTCTGAACCACACGGACAAAACAGAACAATACAAAAAAAAATCCCCATGATCACAAATTCTTTTTCCAGCAATGTGCAAACCAGTTTTGTTGGAAACGTCTAACTGCAAGGGAATCTGTTTTGGAAAGTAATAATAAAGAGAAGTAATAAAGAGAAGTTGGAAGTCCAACTTCTCTTTACTCAGTGGAGAATGTACTTCATTTTTTTTCAAGCTGAATTTCAAACTGTTACATCACTGCAAATTCCATGAAGTCAGTATGGTTCTGGGCTCTAGGTCTAGGCAGCCTGGCTGAGCAGATATAAGCAAGGGCATAACTCAATTTCCAGGATTTTTGTTATCAATGAAAAATGCACTGAAAAGTACAGTGCTTCACTGTCAGAGACCTGACCACTCACTATGCTTGCAAACACAGAAAACAGAATGTATCACCTAAAGCTATCGCCTTTTGAGTTGAAGACACTGAGAGAGAATATTCATGGTACTTGATGCCAGCTTTACTTCTGAGTAGGAACACTAAAAAGTAAAAATACATGTAAAAGCATGCTTTCTTCTGAAAAAAATTAAAATTTGGAAAACTAATCACATTATTGCAGTTACTGCTGGGAGATGTCAGCTGCTGTGGAAAAGAATTTATCTGCTGCCCTATTAAACTGCTGTGTAATCTCTGTTTAGGCTCAATCACTGCTTTCAACCCACATGTGGAAAAATATCCCAGCCTATCTTTACATGTGGGCAGAACCACATGGCCTGGTAGACCTTCCTGGGAAGTGTTGAAAAGCTTTTCAGGACTGTAGAACATCTGTCATGAAGGTGTCACAAATGACTGGTCCATTGGTACACTGGCAGTGTTTGGCAGAGTATAGCCAAGTTGAGAGTTCACCTGCTCCAAGCGTGTCCCACTCAGGCGGGGGAGGCTGGACACAGCCTGCTGTGGTCCAGGACAGCTCAAAGGGTCTCACTTAGGACAACCCTTTAGTCATAGCAATTTTTCATCCTGGCCATAATTACAGTCAGTGACGTTCTTTGAAAGTTTGATAATAAAATTGTTGTTCCACTCAAGTTGATATTCAGGCTTGAAAACTAATTTTCCAAGGCTATTCTTTGAAAAACAGGAGCTGACAGAGTTTCTGACAAGCTCAAAAGGAGCTTAGTCCAGGTTCTGTTCATCAAGGCCGAGGCTTAATGGGTGTTTCTGAGACAATAGTGCAGCCCAAGGAGTGGGGGAGGACGCACCACCACAGAAGGCAACCTTGAAGATACACTCCAAGGTGTTTCTGTCTACATTCTCTGAAATGATAACTACCAACAGCTGTCACCACTCTGAAATCCTCTGTATAAATTATCAGAAGATATCCTCTCCATTAACAGTGGAGAATATACAAATTAACAAGCAATACCAATCATAATCCTGAAGGGAGAAGGATCACCACAAGGACAATACGTTTCTGTGTGTCTTTTCTACACAACATGCAGTTCTCAGCTATTTTTAGCCTGTGGTTACTCACTGTGGGTGAGCAGGTTAGCTGCTGCTGCTCTCTGAGGTTCTCTGCCACTATAAAATGGACCAATGTCCATTTTACAAATGCTGAGGAAAAGCAGAGACAAATAGCGTATTTTGCATTATGCATTTAAAGCATAAAAACACAACAAAGCAAAAGTAGCTTAAGAGAGCTTTTTAGAGCTCCCATAAGGGATAAGAAGTCAGAAATTAACTACATCCCTCATTAACTTTTGTCTACCTGACAAAGATTATACTGGCATTACCTCTTACTTTTATAAGGAGGAGCTCTATTGGAGAAAAGGATTTGATGATCATGGAATGTTTAGTGTCTTGTTAAATATAACACGCTGAGCGTACTTGTTTGAGGAAATCTGTGGTTGCCTTAACTTGTGGTCTACAATCATCTTACTATGATAAAACTGCATAAAATCTGGTATTATCTAAAAGTTTATCAACTGGAATTTACTTTAACTGCAAACTCTGCCTTTAAAAGATACCAAAATTACTATTGTTATAACAGCCACAATAAATCTGCATTAGTGACTGAACTTAAGACCATCTGCTGTTGGAACTGTAACCCCAAAGAAGCCACAGAAAGGAAAAACTGTGAACTGCTTCCTGATATCCAGGACATAGGGCTTTTTGCCAGGACAAGTGCTTGTGAACAAGACACTCAGAAGAGAGACCCCATCGATCACTCAACTTGTGTTACCGGAATTCTGTAGAGATGACTGTTTCCACCACTATTCAGGTTTCAGTTTGCAGTTATCCTAAATCTGGTCCTGTACTTGCCATGCAGTTAAGTGATACTCAGAACAGGCCATGTTACTCCAGTCTTCATACAGACAGTACTTTTTTCCACCTGTCAGCTTGGACTTTCCCCCACCTCCCTGTAGCAGGACTCTTCTAGTCTCTCCTGCTCTGATTCAACACTGGGAATAACAGGATAAAATAAGAAAAGCAGCAAGATTTCAAATTACTCATGCTGAAAAAAATATAATAATTCCAAGTTGTTTTATTTTCTAGTATTTATCAGAAGTAATTTTTAGGTTCTGTTGCTAATATGGAGCTATGGTATTATATAGTTTGTTTTCATATTTTTACATGGAAATTCAGCGATGTTGAAATGTGTGCATTTCTAAAAGACCTGTTTAGGAGTTGTGACTGTACAGAACAGACATCTTGTGTTGTTTTTGACATCCTGTGACGTTTTCCTCACTGAGCTCTTGGTTTAAACAAGCGTTCGAGCCAGGCAGCCCCGGAGCGGGCCGAGCAGCCCAGCCCCCGGGCCCGCGGTGGCTGCGCAGGGCGGCAGAGCCGGGGCTGGGCGGCTCCGGGCAGCAATAGGGCTCAGCTCACACACAAACCTCAGGCTGCTTCTGTTTCCCAAGTCATTACCTGCATACCATTCTCTCTGTCTGCTGCGACGCATTATTGTACTTTCCCCTCCATCATACCTAAAATTCAGGGCTCATTCCAAAGTTGAACTCATTATCAGCTGGCTTTAGCTTTCTGTCTCAGTGCAAACTGTGCTGTACTTAGGATGACGGTAATAAGCTAAAATAAAGACCAAGCTGAAAACAGCTTATCTGCTGTGGTTGGGCTCATACTTCCTCTTTCCTCTCTTTTTTTTTTTTTTTTTTTTTTTTTTTTTTTTTTTTTTTTTTTTGTACTTCAGGTTACAAGGAGGGATCTCATTGGCTCATCTAAACCCACTGCTAAATAAGCAGGTTTTTACTCCTTTTTCACCTGCTTGTCAGATCTGCAAAAGTAAGACCATGTAGACAAGGCCACTGCTTTCAAATTTAAATGTCACAAGTTACGCATGTGAATACCTAGTGAATGGTACAGTAATGCAGCAGTTACTGAAATTTACTCAAGTACAATGTAACTTTTTTCCTCAGTGCAGCATTATGGGATAGGGTTTGGGGATCCTATTAGTAGGAAGTGTATTAGCATTTATTTAAAAATAACTTTTAGCTTCACAGATCTATATCAAAGCTAAAAGCAAACATACACTGTAAAGTTAAACATTAAAAGGCAAGTGAGTGCCAGATTTGCTTTCCTTTAATTTTATAATGATTTAAAAGCTGACAATTCATTTTCTGGTGTATGTACTTATGAATGATCTCTTGGAGTTGACAATGCTGGAAAAATTTTCAATTAAAAATTATTCTAGTTTTTCAGATTTCTATGTCTAGGTAGCCTCTCTCAAAATAAATCCCCAAGGATTTAATTAGCTTTACCTTACTTCAAAAGGCAACCTCTAGACTTTCCAGAGCATACAGTGAGTATAAGGAAGCAAGAGGTGAGGAAATACACGTCCTTTCCTCAAGTATAGCAATTTTAGTGGTCCTACAAGAACAATGTATCAGTATTATTAGATCAAGAACTCATTGCTTTAAATACATAAACCAAAAGAATTTCCTATTGTTCCTATTTTTTGACATATTTCAGAATTCAACAGTAAAAGGGACAAATTCACCAAAAAAAGGTAGTTCACTAAAATCGTAATAAAAACTTCATTGGTCTAAATGTAATGAGTAAGGAAAAAATAGTGTACATATTTTCAGATATTAAAAACTATTCTGAAACTTGATTTTGCAAGTTGATTTTGCATTTGGAAAGACTGCTAAGCAGAACTTACTTTACTGCTGTTACTTCCCTATCTAATAATATTTACCTTCAGACAGATTCCATCATATTCTTTGTAATCATAATTTTCACTGCCAGTGAAAGTAAGTTTTAATTTCTTTTAAAATAAATCCTGTTTTAGATTTCATTTGGCAAACCTGTAGCATTCTTATGTGCAAAGTTGTACTCTGTCTTCTGCTTGATCTTGTTTCATAGCCAGCTTCATAGCAGTAGGGTCATAATAACAAGAATATGAAAATTGTTAAAGGAGTGAAACAGTTCAACTTCCCTTAAGTTTCAGTGTCATAGAAACATTTTGTGCAGGAGTATCCAAGACTTTATTTTACAGTCCTGATCGTAATTTCTTAGAAAGTGGAAAGTTATAATTTTGCATGTAAGATCACTCACCTAACTCAGCAAACTAAATAGCTGCTGTGTCATTAATGTTTGCCATGTGGTGAGTAATTGCACCAAGTCTTCACCTCTTGAATAGCTTGGTTTGCAGCTCTTTGTTTCACTGACCATAAACCACAGGGTTAAAACATAGTGCAAATTACAAAGTAAGAAGGGCTGTGAAATAGTGCTTTCATGGTGTCTTCCAACACCTGTTATCAGAAATAGCAGAAGGTGCAAACTCAATTGCCATCCATCAATAATGATATTTTTTTCTGGGCTTTTTATTTTAGATATTTGAATGGCCATCATGTTTTTCTTCTCTGCAGAAGAGGCAGTAGTCAATTACAATGATGATTATATGAACTACAATTAAAACAATTCCAGCTGCACTGACAAAAGTAGCTCCAGGCAGAGTTGGCCATGAGGTTCTGTTTTGAGTATACCTTGAGGTGTTTCTTTTTTGCTTTCTGTAAGTAATAGGCAAATAGCTTTAAGCTTTGTTGTAATCCAAGCACAAATGATGACTTGGTGTTTCACTGAGCGCACTGGTGGTAAATACTGTGGAGATCAGCATATGCAGCAAGATACCAGTGAAGTACCATCAAAGTAAGAGGTCTTCTGCCACTTGCTCCTTATACTCCAAACATTGTCCATATTACAAAATGTGGAGTTATCACATTAAGTACTTGTACTTTTTAACAGATTGCACCAAGGTCAGAGAGGAGGGAACAACATAGCAGGCGATGGCACAGGAGAAAATATTGCACTTATTTCTTCATTTGAAAGCATTCTCAAACTATCTCTGGTATTAGCAAGCTAAGTGAAATAATAACAATGTAATCATCTGTTTAAAGAAATGGTTTTTAGTACATTTGTATATGCACTGATTCTGAGCATTTCCCCTCAGATGAATTACTAAATATGTTCACGATCTTTAAAGGCAGCTCCCACGTCCTGTAGAAGAAAAAAGAAAAACCCAAAAGTATTATTTTTTGTACAGTTAGCTTGATGCTATTTCTTCCCATAACCATAAGCATGATTCATGATTAGCAGATATTTACAACAAGACAAGCTTTCCTGCACACAAGGAGCTGATTTTACTGTAACATGTAATATATTACATGTTTTCATGGCTGCAAGATTATCATACTAGAACCTCTAAAGCATGTCCTTAACTTTCTCCTTTTGATGGCCATTTAGTGGGCAGGTAAATATAGAGAGTAAGGAAATGAAAAGTATCCTTATAATAAGGATTGTTTGCAAAGCATTTTGATAGGTAAATTGATTCACAGAGTCTCAGAATGGACACAGCTGGAAGGCACCACAGCAGGCCATCTAACATTTTCTTATTTTTATATAAATGTAAAATCTTTTAAATGCAGTCTTAAATGCTGGGCTTACTTGAGGTAACTTTTATTTTTATGTGGTTTTCAGGCATCTTTTGATGCTCCCTGCATTTATCTAAAGTACACATTACTGAGAAGACTGAACGTAATACTTGAGAACAGAGACAAGCACCCAAAAAAAGCCCCCAAAATCAAAGAAGATATTTCAGAGGCAAGGATGATGCTGTAAATAATCTACAGAGTCTCAGGTTTGTCAGTGTGATCATCAATTAAGAAAGTACTTATGCACACAAATACTACAGTTTAAGCACTTCCAAAGCAGTTGAGTAATTTCAGAGTGTAAGTTCTTTTTTCAAAAGGTGGAAGCTTTCACTTTGCTCATGGCCAGCTGTCACTCAGCTGTTAGCCATAGGATTCCTCCTGACAAAGTTTCCAGTCTGCTTTGGAGAGCCCAGTGACCTCATTTTTATTACAATGAAGACCAGCCTGTGCTGGGCTGTTGGGTAACAGCAAGCCACAATGCAGGTATTACATATAATTTCTGTCTTTACAAAACCCTACAGCAGATTTTCCATAGTTCACCTACAGTTATCTTCTTCCAGAATACTTCTGAATACAAACAGCATATGGATGTGGGAGAGTCAGTATCTCTTACTGACTCTGCATGGTTCAAGAAGGTGACACTGAGTCTCCATAGACATGTGTGGCCTTTGGGCACATGGAGAAGAAATAAGCATTTAAAATTATTACCTGGGCTGCAAAAAGCCTGTGGAAAAATATAGAGTATATGAAGTTTATTTTGATAAAAGTATCAGGGACAGATACTGCATGTGAACAAGCTTTACATAAAAAGAGAAATATTAGTATTTTTCTTTTGTTTAAACAAAAGGGGCCAGTGACTGCAGCTTCCCTCTAAGGGGCTGAATCACCACTTCCTGTCAACTTGTTAGCACTAACACATCACTTCAGAGCTACAGCTCCAAAGCTTCAAACTGCTCCTCACAGGCCAGCTTCTGTTTGTACAGTGCAGTCACTGAACTGCAGTTCAGCAGTGTCAATACTGGTGTCTGGAGCTATTTTTAAAGTGCACTGCATTGTCATGAATCAGCCTTCTGTTCTCCTACTGTAATCTGTTTAGCAAATGGCACATTTAGCTACTTCATCTACTTTGATATATGTGTGTGTATATATATATATATGCATGGCAGGCACTCAGTCTTCCATTTACTGTGCAGAATGATGAACTCAATGAAAGGATGCATTAAATAAGCAGAAAACTGCTATTGTTTTTGTTAGAATTCTCAGAATAGACATTGTAGAATGAAACCACTGAGTCCTGTGGTTGTCAGGGGCTGTAGAAACTCAATTTTATATGTGCATAAAAAAGGACAGCTTTGCTTAGTCATTCATCTATCTGTTGGTTGTTTCCTATGTATGGGCAAAAGATAACAGTGGTTAAAGGGTCATCTCTGCAGTTTAGATCTGTATGCTGATTACGATCAGTCTGCAAGGCATGTGGTAAAATTTCAATTTATGAATTTTTACAGCTCTTATAGCAGTGTCATGGGGCCTGTTCACTCAAGTCTTTACCCACAACACATGGAAGTCTTCATCTTGCAGATTTTTCAGTATTGCAAAAGCCTAAAAAGAATGTTAACACTGAGTTTGATAGGAAGTGAAGCCTGTTTGTATATCAGCAATGTTTCTACATGGATCTAAAGCTTCATTTTAAAAGCATAACAAACTTAATTTGGAGTTTTTATTTAGACTACATGGAAGTAAAATTATTTTGTTTTAGCATTTACCCAAAATAATAAACCCACAATATATCAGTTGTATTATTTCAGGCACTGCCCATGGACATTACAATGATAATATATTGAGAAATAAATTAGGAGACGTTTAAAGGAAATCAAAATCAGATTGCCACACTAATGTGTCCTATGCTATCTTCTATCATTGCTACATTCATTGATTTTCAAAACTCCATACTAATTTTGACTAAATATATATCGAAATGTTTAATAATCTGAAAGCAATCTTTCATCACTGTGGAAACAAAAGGATTTTTAATACTTAAATATTTAGTGGCTGAAGTGGTCTGGTAATGTAAATCAAAAAGAATACACATCCAGCAGAAGCAAACTCTCCCCACTCAAGAGGGGAAGTTCAACCTGGCATCCAGGACCTCGTGCTCACCAGCTGCCTAGGCTGTGTCCTGAAGTGTCCATGTCTCAGGAGCCTGCTGGCCCGTGCTGCAGCCAGGCCTGCTGCTGTGTGACACGAGAAGGAGCTGCCCCTTCAGCAGGTGGTAGCTGTGACAGTACTGACTCTACATTGTCTGCTGGCAGTGCCTAAAACACAGCTCCAAGGTGTCACACGCTTCAACCCCTCTGTGCTCCAGAGGAATGAGGGTCTCCTTATTCTGACAGCCCCATCACATCCAACCGCCCCGTATGGATGTCTTGGGTAATTCAGGGCGTTTTAAAAGGCACTGGAAGCCTCCACTTAGGAAACCGAATTTCATCCCAAATAACACTGCATGAACAGCCTGCTGCTCTGATTCTGGCCTGCTTCTAACTGTAATCTTGATATGAGAGAGACTTCAAACAAGGAAAAATGTGGATTAAAGTATGAGACGCTAGGAAGGCATCACTTGCTAACAGGTCAGACTGATGTTCAGATAAGGTATTTCTAAACTGTCTGTAATACCACAAAACTGACTGAATCTATTCTGAAAAACGAAAATGGATGACAGAAAATCATGTGTAATTCTAGCTAAAATAATGGGCTCTCTTCCACTGAAGCCAAAGGGTACTGCTGATTTCAATTGGACAGGACTGGTTTAAGATGGAAGTGTGGGAATTGATGCTGAATGCTTTCTAGTCTCTTGCAGTTTTATTCAGACTCATGAGAAAGAATGTTGTTAGCTATAGGTAAAATGTTAAGGAGATAGCACAAATTCAAAAGTATTCTGATTTTGTACCAATAATCTATTCCCAAATTTAAGAAATATCATTTGGAGAAGTTTCACAATACAAAAAGAGTATAGGAATATGGGGAACTTAACAGACAAGAATGATGAACTAAAAATAATTCACAAGTAGGAAAATTTGATACGTTTGAACCTACTGAGGCAATATTTAAAGACATATATGACTCAAATCTTAGCGTGAAGACTCACTGAATAATATCAAGAATAATTTTCAAATATATCTTGCAGACTTTAAATATAAAAGTATATTTTCCAGAAACAGTTTTTCTTACTACTGAGAAGAATAATCTGGTGTATCCCCACTCTTTTGATGTTTAGCTACTGGGTATAGTTTTATTCCTTGAGTGTAACAGAAACTGTAGTCTTAAATTCATCCCTTTACTGATAAGAGTTTCATGTAGGGAATACCCAGATTTTTTATTTGGAAAAGACAAATTTTAAAAAACAGATAAAACATCAAATTCAGCAGTACACTCATGCCTATCAAACCCTGATAATTAAAGGAATATGATGCAACTTGATTGCATCTTCAAAGAAAGTTAACTTACCTTGTATTTTGTCTCTGTTCAAATTGGAGTACTTTTTGCATGTTTCCTTCTCTGTGTTGCTAAAACATTGCTCATTGTAAAAGAAGAAGCAAGAGAAATTAAAGAGAAGCAAAAATAGAGAAGTTACTTGGAAACCAAAATGTCTACAATGTCATTACATAGTTAGAATGTGAGTCCTTCTAGAGGCATTTACAGTTTTTTATGCCATCAAAGACTCAAAAAGTAATAGCAAGAGATATAAATATTGTAACAAATACAATGACCTCACAGCTACCACAGATTTACTGTGGCCTAAAATTTTACAGAAACAGAAAAAGTAACAAATCTCAGCTCCCCTTACTTAGAATGTAGTTCTACTAATTAGCTGTGGTAAATACCTGTTAATAGCCTAAGACATATTATGCACATATATTTCTCATGCAAATTTTGGTCCCAAGCCTTAGAATGGCAACAGCCTTTCCCCCAAACTAGCTGTCAATAACAGTCCTAAAGGAGTGTCTGCAAGCTGGTACCCTGGGTAGAAAACAGCAGCAACCAGGGGTATCTGCACCAGTACATTTTGTATAATGACTCAGGCACCGGGAAAAACATGTCTCCCATCTTCTCTGACTTGTCCTGGAAAGCCCCTCCTTTGCTCCAACCACCAGAGATCAGCAGGCAGAATTTGCTTTGGCTGGCTCTTCATGCTGAGTGTACCTTGTGGCTGTCTCCATGCACAAGCACCTGCTAAATCAGAGTGACATAGCTACAATCCACTGCATTTTGTTGATACTTCTCAGACAGAGCTTAAAAGGGGCTGCAACATGCTTTCAGCAAGACCACAGTGGGCTTGCAGGCTTTGGGGTTTTGGCTTTTTTTGGATATAATTTTATGAACTAGGGTAATAAAATTATTCCAGTTCCATAGAAGGCATAGAGATAGATAGAACACATCTGAGGAGCTATATTCTTGCTAGTTCTGAGGGTAAAAACAAGTAGACAATACCCTCCTTATGACCAGCAGAGAGGATGAGGGCCCTGCTCTGTCATGTTGTTGTCCAACTGAAGATTCTCAGGGTACCATTACAACAAGCCAGCTCTCTGGGTGACAGTGAGCTAGGACTGCAGGACTGGTAAGGAGAGTTGCAGCAACACACAGATAACTTTCAGCTAACATCCTACAAACAGCAGCTGCCAACTGCTAATCAGTTGATGGCTCTGTGCTGAGGCAGTGAGCAGGGCTTTTCACAGCACAGCCCATTTGGGGCGTGCTGTAATTGGGGTTTGGTAGGTGTGCAGCAAATTCAGGAAGTGCAATTTGCACCTCTTTGCGCCAGAAACGGAATGAGTCAGATCCTTGAAGCTTCAATTTCATCTTTGCTGCTGCCTCCTCATTGTTCTGACTAATACAATGATTTCATACCCAGCTAAGTATGGTAAAAGCCAGCTGCATGGCCTCTAGGTTACAGCCAGCTCATGCTGGCGTCAAAGCTAAAAGACTCCCACAGATTTCAGGGAAGCAGCTGCAGGCCACTCCAGCTACCTGTAAGCAAAATTATTAACTACATAAGGAACACACAAATCAAGATACATTTAACAATACAACACACTGCACAGAAGTCATTAGCATCTCAGTTCTTAGGTGTTAAATTTGAAACCATCTGAAAGAGGCCAGAAATTCAAAAAGAACAAAGCAGATGGACATAAGACCTCTAACATATTGAAAACCAAGAAACTTAAAATAGGCAGCCACTTTAAATGCAAATCTAGCCCTCTAAACATAAGAAAAAAAGCCATATAAAATGCCCTGTATGGTTTTGGCTCCAGATGTCCCAAATTACTGCATGTCCCAAACTCACTATGCTGTGAAAATCCTGCTCACTGCCTCAGCACATACTTGTCACAGGATCAGTGTCCTGTGTTAACTTGGTACGACCTTGATCCTGGGCAATACTGAAACCTCTCTCTTTCATGAGACTTTATATATACACAATGGCACTTTTCATGGTCAGTGTAGACATTTACAGAATACAGGATTCTTTCCAATTTATTTAATTACTTGCTATAATTGAAGCATTTCAAAAACCATTTATTACTAATGGGCACAATGTTTTTTCCTTCTGTTTATAAATTAACTTTAGTAATTTGTGAAGAGCACTGAGGATGAAATGACTTAAAATAATGCAACATTTGAAAGACTTAGCAACAGTTGTATTTCCCTGTGTTCTCCCATTGGAACCACGACTTGGCAATGCATTTGATAACTGTTTTTCCTTCTGATCTTGTGTAAGCCAAAACCTTGGTCTGACAAATGATATTGTGACACAGTTATCTAAAACTGCCTGGAGCTCTGGCAGAATCAGGCCAAGGGCCTTGATGCTAACCCTGTAAAAGGTAATCAGGGTTTGCAGTTGGCTATTGGCAGAGTAAGATTAAATTTGATTCTGTAAGGCCGTTGTAACTCCAGAAAATTAAGACCTCGTCCTTTAGTTCCTAGTTAGTCCACAACATTTTTTTCTTAAAAGGTGAGGATAAGGTCAGTGGTGAGACCCAGAAGCTTCCCCACCTCTTCAGAAGAACTGCAGGGAGAAAGATCAGGGTAATTTGACACAGAGGTCAGACTTTGTATGTACTTGCTGTACAGTATTCTCTAGTCTCAGAATAGTGCAGCTGACAGCTAGGATCCCTCCTTTCTAACAGATGTCAGGTGTATTTCAGTAAATATCGAAACCATGGATAGCTTTCTGAGCCTGATGTGAAAACAGAGGTTCTAAGGTTTCCTGCATGCAATTTCTAACCTCCTTAGAGGCCCTGATGATCAGCCATGCCTGCCTATCAAGCACTACTCGCTTTTTGGGTCAAAGAGGCATCAAAATGGGGTCAGAGGACGAGCTCATTATTTCCTGTCTTCTCAGCAGTCTGCTCCCAGTATTTCTTGGCTCCTCTGTGACGAACGTGGCATTGTTTGTGAAACAATGTCATGTTTTAATGATTTGCAAGTACTGTGAATCGTGCATATTAAAGATACTCAGAAAGCATTAACAGCTGCTATTTAGTGCAGCAAAGTTTTATTGAATTTCAAGGATATAGACTAATTATGTGTTGAACAAAAAGCCCCCATTATAGTGTGCTTACTTAAATAGCCCATCAAGACTTCAATAAATTGGCAATAGCATGAGAGAAATTAATATAGGATTTTAAAATATTTTTAATCTAATTTGCTACATCTGAAGCAGCAATATTTTCAGATGGATCTTAGTTAAAGTACATAAAATAAATATTAAAAAACCCCAATGTACACTTGCCAAATAATTAAACTTTCAGAATCCATAAGGTGTATGACCCTAGCGTGACCCGCTGTTACCGGCGTCATTGCCGCCTCGCACCGCCGGGAGCGCCTGCCCGGTGTGTCACATCACACCAGCACCTGGCGTACCCTGCGGAGCTGCTGTTCCTGGCGGGCACGAACCGCGGCCGAGGCTGCTCCGGGCGGCAGCTCCCGCACGGCCCAAGCGCGCCCGGGACGCGGCGCTCCCGGAGCTGGCCCGCCTGAGGCGGCCCGGCCGCTGCGCCACGGCGCCCCCTGGCCCCGCAGCGGCCCCGCAGCGGCCCCGCTGGGAGCACCGGCCTCACACCGGGATGACGGGGAAAGGGACTGCCGGAGGCACTGGAACATTATTATTTTTAGGGACAGTAAAACGTTGTGGTCACTGCCCCTTGCAGGAAGCCTTATTAAAACTAATTATTGCTCCTTGTTAGATCCACAATACAGTTCTGTTAAGAAATACATTAAAGACACAAAGTGGCAGAAAAGTCAGGCCAGTAATAGTATGAGCTGAATAAACCTTCCCTTTTTGAATAAAACCTTGAAAAGAGGGTCTGCAGTATTTAAACTAAAAGACAGTGCACTTGGCTAGCAGAAATCATCATCATCCCAGTGTCAGGAGCATGTTAACATTTCAGATTACAAACAAAAAGTGCTTCTAAAATGATGTTTGTAGAGGTTAACAATCATTTCCTTCCTTAATATACAATGAAGTTGTATTAAAATAATATTTGCATTCCCTATTAAAGCAACTGCGCAGATGACCAGCTGATTAGATTAAAGAACTTTTACTAGTTTGCTTTTTCCACTGCAGCTGCAGTGACAGCAGGACCAGCACTTCCCAAATCTGCCTGGGCCACCGGCAGCACCAGCCACTGGAGCTCGAGTCCATTTTGAAACCAGGGCGAAGTGAACAGCTGGCTCGAATGAAGGCCTGGGAGCCCACACCCTCGCTCTTCCTCAAATAACAATGTTTATTGCATTCTTATTGCACTGAAAGGAAAGCAATAAGCATTTGGGAAAACAACATCTACAGGCTGGTGTGTGGGAGGACATGACGATGTTATCCTGTCCAGCAATATCTTACTTCTCTCTCTCCATTTGATAATAAAAACAATGACTGAACAAATGTCCCTTTCGCACTTTGCTCCTCTGCTTTTTGTTCTTCCTTACTCTCCCTAAAACAACACAAACTGAGCCGGTAATAGTTTGTCAGATTCCAGAATCTGGAATGCATTTTCATCAGCCCGTTTCTATCCGGATGGAAGTGCAGAGCTGCTGCAGCAGCCACAGACGCACAAGAGATCCCATACATCCCTCTGGCTCCTCGTGCTGGAGGAGAATTACGGCTACGGATAGGAGTCCATAGTGACATCTCTGCCACCTCTCCTGTGTCATCTCTCTGCACACTGTTCCATCCCCCTCTCTAAGTTTCTGTGCTACTTAAAGCAATTACAACTCGAGTGACTCATTACACCACAAGTCTTGGAGTCACTCCCCATACAAGAAAATAAAAGCTCTCCCTCTTTTCTACGAGACCTACTTTCTGCTGGTATTTGAGTCAGATGGTGGCAACCCAGACAGAACTGTCATCCAACACTTCTTCTCAAGTAGCTTTTTATCCCTTAGTGACTTGGTAGGAACAACAAATACACAGACTCAAATGAAATGGAGCGGGAATGCTCCCAGTGACACACAGTGCAAGACAGTGACTTGCAGGTGGGAAAGCGCCTCTCCCTGAAAGATGAAGACTCTGAAGTTACCTACATGTGAATCTTTCAGATTCCCTTGAGCTGACAGCTCCCCCACCTACCTGTGTGAAGTTTTATATGGCAACAATGAAGGGAAAGAAAAGTAATAATAGAGAAAGTGAGATAACAAAAACACAAAATAGAAAAATATGCTAAAAAGAAGCTCAGCAGCAGAGTTAGAAATCAAACTTTCCCCTGAAAACAGCAACAGGAATCTAGCCAAGAAACAGTGGTCTTGGTACACTTTGGAAACTAGAAGTAGAATAATTATAGGCACATCTTATTTTATCAGTAATACATAAGAAGTATTTTCTAGCATTCTAGTTATGGATTTAGTCTTGTAAATCTTTACTTGCATAAGAAGTTTGTACTTGCAATGAATACTAAATACTTGGAAGATGTTTATGCTGTTCTTTAAAAATTTGTTTATTAGGAGACTGAAACAAAGCAGTAGATTGTAACATTTAGTTATGAAAAAGAGGATACCCATCCCATCCAAGTATTGTGGCCTCCTTCTTCTTTTAAGTTCTTTTAAATGCTGAAAACATTTGGATTGAAAAAAAAAGATTTATAATTTAGGTATATGTTTTTTAAACTGAGGATCAATCTGGCAAACACTAACAAGCAAGCTGCTCCTGTATGCTCATAAGCATGCTGTATTGTACTTCTGAGATTGAGCTATTTGTAATCTTTGCTGCTTTATTGTTGTTTCAAAAAGTGCATAGATATATGTAAATATTTACACATATAAATATTTTACAATCCATAGAATAATTTTAAAAACAGCGCACTTGCAGAAAAGTATTAATATGAAAACATATATTAAAATGCTATTCATGTAATAATAATCATGTTATACATGAAAAGCAAATTACTGTATATTTTTGTTCAGAAAAGCTTTCAAGCTCTGACAGCATTATTTGACGGTTTACATATGGAAAAACAGAAAGAAAATTATTTTATTATCCTCCGCTAGAGGGAGAGAGAGCGACTCTTGTTGCTGGGCAGATTCTGCAAACAATTTAATTCTGCACCATTTAAAGCAATGATGTCAAGTTTTGGGGAAAAAAAACCCCAAGGAATTTAGTTCATCATCTTATAAAATACAAAGTAACTCCTAAAATACTAAAGACCTGAAATCTAAAATTTCATTGCTGCTAGGTTACTTTCTGGAATCAATACTACACCAAGTTGATTTCTTTAGACATAGATGTTAACATATTTATTAAAACATCCAAAATAAATACAAAAAGTTACAGAAATTGTAACAGTTACTAATTTGGTAACAAAAAACCCCCAACCTATATTGTGCTTTCCATTCTGTATGGGATGTGGAATATTCCTGCAGGTATTGCATTGTTTTCACTGCTTCCTTAGAACTCAGAGCACGATTTCTTCCACCCAACAGGTCACCCTCTATCTCAGAAGCTCAGAGAAGTCTCACCTCCCCAAATACAATTGGACAGTAACTGTTCAGAGTGTCAATGTTTCCATTTCATCTAAATAACCTGATGATCCAGTCCATGATATCCACACAAGTATGTGTGGATATCACACATACTTTCAGTCCTCTGGACTTGTGGTCCTGCTGGTTTGCAGTTTGTGGTAGGGTAAGAAAACAAGAGCTGGTGCCTGTGTGCCCACAGAACGTGTGGGAACTGCCCCAGCCCACAGAAACACGAGACACTTGGTCTAGCTTGGAGTACAATTTCTGATGCATTTGTAAGGTCATTTGGACAGTGGGCACAGGATGCCCAGTACCTAAAGGACAGCCATGGATAGCACATAATCAAAAGCTATAGTGTTACTTTCATTTAAAACCCACTGCAGAAAGACTAAAGAAGGCTGGAAGGGGTTAATATGTCAATTGTCAAAGCAGTAATTTAGCACTGGAAGTTTAAGTGACCTTGAAAAGTTGTAAATATTTCTTTATATACTGTGACATGGACAAACTAAGCACAAGGCAACAACTGTTCAGTTTGTGCTCATATAGATTTCAAAGGAAGCCCTCTGTTTGCGGTTCAAGAACAAAAACTTAACAAGGAAACACAAACCAGGCCTTAATACAATATTTTAATTTAATTCTGAAGTTTATAAAATGCTCACAAATAAAAAAATCCCATTAAATATATTTCTATTCTGCTGTCCTGTTTACAATTATTTAAGTTTTCTAAGGAACTGGAGACAGTTTAATAATAGATTCCTTTTTTCTATCTCTGTTTACAGAAAACTGTAGTTATTGACAGTATGAGTGCTAGGCAGAGATAGAAAAAACTCCAGTGAAACAAGCAAATGATATTGGAACACTTACTGAGAAGGAAGAAATGGCTCTATCTTAGACACATAATGGCAGCTTTTGTACAAACAGTTCTGGCTGAGCTGTCACAGGGATCTCCGTTGCAGGATCTCTGGGGTTTTTTGGCCTAATGGAGATCAGTCACATTTCAGGTCTCCAAAAGAGCTGTGGAGAGCACGACAGCAGCAGAACACTGAGCACACCCTGGCAGCTTCACACATGTGAAAATCCCTGGTTCAGGTACTGCTGCAGATGACCTTATGAGATATGAGCCACTAATGGCACACTGCACTTTAGTTGTGAGCTGAGGAAGTCACCTGCTGTAACTTGGCTGAAGTATTTACAGCTCTCAATTCAGTGGAGGACAGTGTATGTGTCTCCTTCTGTCTCTAATCATTGTTTACCTGCTCTCATGAATCCTAACACCATTGCTGTTCTGGTGTTTAAAAAATACTTTTTCTGAAAATCTGTTGCTTTGGGACTTTACCCAAATCAAGTTATTAAAATGTTGTTAGGATTTAATGAAAGTTTTGATATTTCAAAAACTGTTTATAAAGAATGTAATACTTTGGCAGTGGTGCTACAGCAAATAAAAAGGGAAACAGAAAGGAAAATCACCAGTTCAAATCAATCTCAGAAAAACTCAATGTTTACAAGCACAAACACTGTTTTATATTATATTTTCAAAATGTTTAGAGATCGGAAGATTCTTTTGATCAAAATGTCTGTCAAGATAAGCATGAAGAAAACTACAGAACAAAGCTAGGTATATGTTTTAAACTTTATGTGTAATCTGCAGCAAACCCAAATTTATTGGTTTGAACTAGACACATGCAAAACATTCACTTCATACCCACTGGAATAAAACACTTCAAGAGCAAAAATTTAGAAAGCTACTGCACACAGATTAATACTGTGATTTGAATGCCATAAAATCAGACATAGCCTAAGTGCCACTGAAATAAATACTTGCATTTATATTAACTAGTTCAGTGCTAATTTGACCTTGCAGGAATTTGCAGTTAATTTGGTATATTTGCAACAGGTGCAGCCCACAACCAAGTCATGCACTGCATGCTCTGAGATCTCTTACATGCCCAGGTCTGACCCGGGGGAAGTGACTGCAGTGCCAGTGTGAGTCATACTGGAGGCCCCAAGTTCTTTCTCCTCACGCGGTGCTTCAGATGTTCAGCCAGCTGCAACCACACCCTTATATTCACACGTTTTAAACCAGAAAAGCGAGATATCACCATGTGCAAAACATGTTAATGTTACAGTTGCACTTAGGACTCATGGGATTTTTCCTGATAAGATAGTTTATCTTCCTTCTCAATTTACAACTTTGATTGCTAACGTAGAAAGCTGAAGTTAAATAACACCGCAAAAAGGGACTGTTTCATCACCTCTTTTTTTGTTTTGTTAGCAAGTGTCATTCCTCCTGTGCTGTGACTTTCTGAATTAGGGAAATAACTATAATGAGTTGCAGAGTATGTATTTTCCTGTGGACATCTTTTTCTATAACATGGAAATGTAGGTTTGCTGTTGTTGCTGCCACTGAAGAACTTAAAAGTGTGGGGATGGCAGCAGTTCCGTTCAGAAGCAGCAGCCACCATAGATACTCCTACCCATACAGTGTACCCTGCCAGCTCTTTAGACTTCTGCAACTCGGTATCCTGTTCCTGCTCACTTTCTCCCTTCATTGCTGCACTTCTCATGTGAGGCAATGCTCAGTTTTGCTGGGAGAACCTCTAACATGGTTCTTGACAAGTCACTAATAAAATAGCCTCTCCACCCTGAGGCAGGATTGTTAACCTCTGCAGCATCCCCAGCTGCTGAGAAATGTTCTTTGGTTCTTTTAATACAGTCCAGGAAACTTTCACATTTCTCACAGCATACACAGGGTGTTTTTTACACAATTTAATTGAAAGAGGGTAGCCTTAGATTAAATGATGCAAAGAAGTTCTTCCCTGTAGGGGTGATGAGGCACTGGCAGAGGTTGCCCAGAGAGGTTGTGGTTGCACCATCCCTGGAAGTGCTCAAGACCAGGATGGATGGGGCTTTGAGCAACTCAGTCTAGTGGATGGTGTTCCTAACCACAGGAAGGGGTTTGAAACTACATGAACTCTATGGTCCCTTCCAACACAAACCATTCTATCATTCTGCACTGTCCTCCTAAAGGATCTAAGGAAATTGAACAGGACCTCCTGTATCTGTAGCTGCTGTCATGCATCAAGCTCTTAGAGAGAGAAGGGAGAAGACAGAAAAGACAAGTAGTTATTCTCCAAAAGGAAATCTTCATGCCAGCAATGATAAAAATGTTGCTTTTTCCTCTACTTTTGAATTCCATTCCCATGGCCTATCCTCAGTATTGAGTGAACTTGAAGATAGCAAATTAGTTCATTCTTTCCCATTTGAGTAAGACTCTGCAACTATCATGGGAGTAGGCAGGGGAATTGCTGAAAATGTTCATACTTGCTCAGAGTATTGTTTAATAATGTTGTTTTGTGGTTGAATCCACAAAATATACCAAGGAACCTCTGCAGACAGGCAGTGGGAAAAGAAAAAAATATGCATTACTTCTGTTTGGCAGTCTGGAGTTACCAAAATGAAGAGAGGGCACAAGCTTTTAGGGTTTTGTAAGGTAGCTGTACTACTGTGCAGTCTCTATGCCAAATGATAATATTAGGTTGTTTTCCTTTTGCCTTTTTACCCAGCACCAATATAACATGCCCTTGCAAATATACAGAATTCTTCAGTTACCCAAAGAGGCTCATGGAAGAAAGAGGAGGCAAAATCTATAAATACCATAAATTATCTTTCCTTTCAACAGTAACTTGTGTAATGAAGAATTGGCCGGCTCATTCGGTGATACTTTGTACTGGTTAAAAGTTCAGCAGTTCAACAAAACTGGGAGAAGGATTTTCTTTTTTTCTGTTGTGTATCTTGGTGCTGCAGCCACCAAGCTCCTGTTTTAGACCTTACCTTCCTCATCAATCACTACAGCACTACGACTTCATGGGAAGCAGGGTGGCAGCTTAATGAGAGCTTTAGGGAGGAGAGTGATCAGCTCTACAGCAATAGTAGAGGAAAAGTGCTGGGAAGATAAATAGCACTTTATATTTTTATCAGTATGCATTTCCAGAGGGCTGAATGGTCTGTGAAATCTACAGCACAGCTACTTTTTTAAGCAATGAGGATTAAGCAAGTGGTTGAAGCTGAAGAGTATGGTCTGAATGAATGAACTGCAAGATGGGTTAAAACTGCATGGAATCCTGGGATTGAAAAATAGGAATCAATGTGGTGTTTAGTTGGTGACCAGTACAAGCAGAACACTCAAGGGTCAATACTGGTGCCAGAACTGTTCATTACTTTGATTTTAGCTTGAATAATTACATAGGATGCACCTGCAGCAGATTTTCAGACAATACTAACTTAGAGGAGTGATTTCCAAATAAAACAGTGGAGATCCAGTTGAGAGGCCTTTGGGAAACTTAAAAACTGAGGCAAGAGAAACCTTAAAAAGTGTGATGATGAGTGCAAAGGGAACATATGTGGTTGAATAGTGCCAGGCACCAGTGCAAGCTGCCAGAGCAGCAGCTGAAGAGAATGTGGGGTCACAGTGGACACTAAGCTGAACATGAGCCAACAGGGTGTTTTCATTGTGAATAAAGTGAAGCACTGTCTGAGCTACATTATGAAGAGAGCACGGGCAGCAGATGAATGGAGATTATTATCCCTCCTTATTCAGTGATAGTGAGTCCGCACCTGGGATAATGTGTCCTGTTTGGGGTTCCCCAGTCCAAACAGGACATCAAGAAACAGGAGAGGGACATGCAGAGGGCTGATGAGATGGCAAATGGCCTATAGCATACAATTTGTGAAGAGATTTAGAATGAGTTGGGCTTGGTTTGCCTGGCAGAGAGGAAAATAAGGGGGTATCTGACAACAACCTAAAACTACTCAAAGGAGAGTGGCAAAGATTATTGAGCTGGGCTCTTCTTATTAGTAGCAAATGGCAAAACCAGAAGGAAAAGTCACAAGCTGAGTCCTTGGAGTTGTGACTGGATGCATGTGATTATGCATGGCTGGTGCTACACAGGAACATACTGCCCAGAAAGGCTGGCCAGTTTCTATCCTTGAAGGCTTTCAAGGGCAGCTTAAGCAAGGCCATGACCGACCTGCAATACCACAGGTCACAGTCCTGCTTCAAGTGGAAGGCTGGACAGGGTGGATCCCAGAGATCCCTTCCAACCACCACTTCTAGGACTATGCTGCCACAGTGATCCCCAGACAGTAAAGGAAATTGAGTTATCAGTTCTTCCTACTTCTGCCTTCTTCCCTCTCTCCCTCCATTCCTCTTTCCCTCTAAGTTATATTATGTAATCTAATTACCTTTATGTTTAAGGGACTAGTAAAACATCCTTCCTTTTCAGTTGGGGTTACTCTGCTGGCCATCCAAGCATTTTACACAGTTAAGATTTGTAAGGCACCAGAGTCTGTCAGACTTTGTTTACCTCTTATTTTAGGGGATCAGGCACCTTATTCTTCTTAGCTAAAAACTGTAGACTTTTTCTGATACCATAGGATTGTGCTCTCCATTCTTACAAAATGGGCTTTTTTCCTTACTGAACATAATTCATACTCTTGCTGTTAGACCTGCACAGTTTAGTGGTTACAATTCAAGTAGATCCACACATAGTCATCTTCCCAAGGGACAACATAAATCCAAAACAATAGCCCAGAACCACTGTGGTATATGAACCAAAACTGCTGAAGCAGTATGACACAGCTGAGTAAATTCTCCATCAGATCAAATCTCTGTGGGCACAAGGATTTAGGCACATAGGCGGCACTCAGGTTCTGGAGGCACTGGGTTAGCAGCCAGTCAAATCCGTTTCCGTGGCAGACTTAAAGGATGTTAGCATGTTAGATAATTTATAAATCCAAGTGTATGTCTCAAACTTGAGTAATAACATTAGTCAATAAGTAGCAAATTTCAAGTGCCAAGCCCCTAGCATTAAGCCTTTTAAGAAAGCAGACTCCAGTCAAAAAGCTAATGCCAAGTTATAACTTAAATTCTGGGATACAAGTGCCTATACACTGTTGGGCAAGGTCTTATTGTAAAAGATGAAATCATCATGGAACGTGTGTACTGTAGAATGACACATATTTGCAATGCACTATCAAATTCTTTTAAAATGGAAATCTAGTTTTGTTTATGAAGGAAACATAAATAAACCTAATCACAAGTCTCTGACACTAATCTAGTTATTTATATTGCAAAATGATTTCTTTTTGAAGACTACAATCCAAAGTAGTGTAAGTTTTATGTAAAGACTGAAGCCCTAGCAATAGTTCATAGTCGGCCACATTTGAACCCAACCCAGATAGAAGTGTTTCATATTGATATATTTGATAAATTAGATCCATGATGGATCAGCACATTTTTAATGAAAAAAACAGATCAGACTTGCATTTATCAGTAGATAGAAGAGTCAAGCAAAAATGCAGAAAAAATATTTTAAAAGCCCCAAATTAATATTTTTAGCCCTCTTCTGACCATTTCTTCTCTAACAGATTCTGTGCCACGTTTTGCACATAGGCAGTTTGTGTAACACAAAACATTCCTGTTGGTCTCTCCTCATTTTGTCTTCTCTCAAGATACTTCTTATGTCTTCTTGAACAACCTTAATTTATACTACTCAGCGCACTGCTAGGACATCAAGAATCTCTGAGAATGAAAGTTTTGTATGGTGGCATATAGTCTCCTTAGCCTGGGTATATTCACTGCAAATAGAGCAATGAATTGCAGAATGTAAAACTCATTAGTCAGGTTACTTAGAAAGATGCAACTGAGGAGCAGATACTGGTCTGAAAAAGTAATGTATTTTTGCAGCTCTTCTCCCAAGGGTGGAATATTTTTGAAACTTATTTATAGTGCAATTTAGGTACCATACAGTGAAACTTCCCAAGCTGCATGGTCAGGGTGGTTTGGATACATAAATTCAACCAGCCACTCTGAAATAAACATATTTAACGGCCCTTAAAATCTCGATACTGGCTGATTTTATTGGATCATATCCTCCAGCTCTCTGGGATGTAAATTTCCAGCCATAACCTGTGCAGCAATAAACTTCGTTCAGCCACAAGAGTGTGCATGTGAGAGGATTGCAAATCTGCTCTGCCAAACCAGAATTAGCCGGTATCGCAGGAATGAAAGAGCGTGGAGATTTGAAATTGCAGAGAATGGAGACAAGGCGGTGCAGAGGAAGAGCTGCCTGGGGAGCAGGAGGCCCCAGACCGGTGCCGCACTCTCATGGAAAATAAGCCCCAGGGTGGTGAGCAGAGGCGAGGCTGAGCCGGCGCGGGCGCTGAGCGGAGCGGGGCGCAGGTGGACACCGGAGCCCGCAGCAGCCCCCGGGGTCTCGGGGCGCGGAGCAGCGCCGCGGGTTGGGCTGACAGCGGGACTCGGTGCCGAGGCGCTCAGGGGACGGCGGCGTTGGCGGAGCTCGACGCGGTGAGTACCTCGGGAGGAGCCGGGAGCCACCACACGGCAGCGGCACCGGAGCGGGAGGGGAACGCGCAGCGGCCACGCCGCCTGCGGCAGAGGCGCGCTGGGCTGGGCTGTGCGGGGCTGGGCTGTGCGGGGCTGAGCTGTCCCGAGCTGTCCCGGGCTGTCCCGGCGCGGGGCTCCCGGGGCCGGGGGCGGCGGCCCCTCGGAGGTGCGGCGGACCAGGAGCGCGGCTGCCGCAGCGGGGTAACTCGCGGTCATCCTTTGTGCTCGCGGGCGGGCGGTGCCGCGGCCGCGCCGCCTCCAGAACCCGAGCCCGCGCCCCATCCCCGGCCCCGGGCTGCGCGACACCGCTGCTGAGCTGTCCCTGTGGCAGCCCCGCGGCCCGGGCGGTGGCGGCCGTCCCTACCCCAGCTCTGCTTCGCATAGGTGAACGGAACTGGAGTGCTGGGAAGGCGTCGCGCGTGAAGCTCCCAAAGCTGCTCTCTTGGGAGAAAACAGCACATCCCCTGCCTTCGGGCTGCTCCCGAATGAGGCTGTTCAAAAGCCTGTACAAAACAGAGGTGCACGCCTGATGCAAGCTGCCCACGCCCGTGGGACCAAGGGGAGCAAACTGTCCACTGTCTGAGCCAATTCTGCTGTGCCCGGGGACGGGGCACCACGCGTGGGTCTCACCGCGGCACAGCAGCACCGAGCGGTCTCCGGGGAGGCCGCCTGAGCAGGGCTTGGAAGCATCCCTCAGGGAGGGGCAGCAGAGACAGCACTCCTGGTCTGGAAACAGAACTGCTGCCGACTTTATGCAAACTTGTGACTCTGGCAATTAGTTTAGCCTTTTAAGCATTTAATTTCCCCGATTTTGTGTTCCTTTCTGGGCTTGCATTTTTATGCACTGGGGCTCTGACTGGCAGAGGTGGCCGGTGTCCACATCTCCGTAAAGCTGCTGACAGCTGAAGTGCTCGACATGTTAGCAAGGTGAAACAAGACTGCTGAAACATATGACAACCAAAATAAATCATGTTTTTAGCAATGTTTCCTCTGTATGCCTTCATCAACCAAATAATTACATGTGGCATGTTTACTGGGAATATTACAAAGTCAACCTCATTACTAGTTATAATGCATTTGTGAGTTATCCATTGGAACTGTCTTTAAACTACAATTTTATTCTATAATTTTTAACACTGACGCAGTCAAATGCTGGAGGTAGTTGACCCAATATATGTAAATTATTAATCATATACTTTTTATAGCAACAGCAGATGTTTTTCAGTGATCTAGTTGAACTACAAGCTAGAGAGCCATAGCTCCACTGATGGTACATGGAACTTGGGTGTTTTGCTGCTAACTTAGGTCTTATTACAGCATCTGCATTTGTCCCTAAAATAGTTCATGAGTCAGGTTTTGAAAAAAGCTCAGCATCTTTGCAGGCACTAATGCTTGGACCATTTTTCTAAGAGCTCTGCATACTTTGTGTGCATATAGTCTAAAAAGCTTTTCTGGGAAAAAAAAATAATCTCATTCTTTTACAGGTGACCAAATAAGAATCCAGATTCCCCTGCCTTTAAATGAAATTCTTCCTGAGGAGCTGTATTCAAACACTGTTACTGTGAATGGGTCTTCCTTGCCTTGCTTGTTGGGGAAACTGGCTGGCTTCATCAGCTGCTGTCATTTTCACTACAGTTTCTCTAGGATTTCACAATTGCAAAGAGTTCATTTGGCTCCTCTGCCTTTCATGAGCCTGCTCTTGGCAGTGCTGTGTGGGAAGAAAGTTGAAGGCAGGTATGTGCCTTTCCCCTGGGTGCAACAGGCCATGGGACAATCAGACTGTCCTGGGGAGGAGATCCAGGCGTCCAATCCTTGCTTTATCCAGAGACTGAGAGTTTGTGCAGTTATTGGAGATGACCTCCTCTGCTTTTGAGTGTATTCACTCTGAACTTGTCACCTTAGTGAAAAGTTAATAGTATGAAAGTAATAATAAGCAAGAATTCAGTTCAAATGGTATATGCATTTTCTGAAGATTGTGGGGGTTGATACAAGCATGACATTAACTTGCATCTACTCAATCTAAGCCACTTCTGTCAGCAAGACTGCAAAGAGGAGTGTCATAACTTTGCAGCTCAATATCAATTATTTTTCTTCAAATAATTTAAAATATGTAAAAGATGTGCCTATTTCCTGTCCAAAGAAGAAATTTTTTTTTGTATCCAGTATCAGGATTCAGGTGTGCACAAAACCAGTCAAAAGTATAAGAGAGAAAGGTGAGGCTTTACATTTAATCTTGCCTCTGAATCTTCAGTTACATAATTTTGTGTTCCATTACCTAAGATGCACTGTAATATCCCTCATACATTTTCATTAATCTTATGCAGAGCATGTGCAACAGCTTGTGATTTTCTTTCATTCTGCCTCTTCTCATTATTTCCCATTAGCATGATTATTCACTGTGTTTATCACCTTTTTGCACCTAGTCTCTCTGTGCCTTGTGAGTGGGCTGAATCCTCTGTAAGTAGTCCAGTAACCTACAACAACAGAGGCTCTGGCTCCAAGTACATTATTCGAAAGGCTTGAGATGTCATCTTTAAGACCTATCTTTTTCAGAAGAATGGTGAGGTACAATTATGACTAAGGCTGTCCTCTTTAATTTAACTAATAATATAATTTAATAATTGTGACCAGGCTGTCCTTTTATGGTCAAAAAACCAGTCTGTACCAGTGCATGGCTCTGACTTGTTCCCCTGCTGCTCGTCCTTCCTCAAACACCCTGCAGGACCTCTCAAAGGACCTCCAAGCACTATCTCCATTCTCTGTTTCCCAGTTTGGAAAGGAACAGCCTAGAAGGCATTTCAGTATCCATTTCCACTGACAACTCATCAATTGACCCCAGCTTATCTGCCTGTGCAGCAAGTGTTAAATGTGCACAGTTCTTGTTCTTCCTCACTGTGTCACCAATACCTCCCATGGCCAAGTTAGGGCTAATGACAACTTAGTCACTATAGAACATCCATCTGTGAAAGATTTGCTACCAGGAGTGCAACACATTTTAGCTGCAGCTCACTTGTGAGGCAGATCAGAGTGCTCTCAGAGCCTACATGCTCAAGCTGCCCTTAGTTACACATGATTACCTGCACTGCCAGGAAGGGTCAGGTGACACTTGAGCACAAAGGGAACGTAGGCAGCAGCCAGGCTGGAGAGGCTGCACGTATCAACAGGTGTTCACTGGTGTCTGGGACTGGCCAGCTCTGACCCCAGCTATGGATTACTGTGGAATGCCCCAGAGCCTTCTCGGTGTGTTTATCTAGCAATAAGAAAATAGTAAAGCGGTTTGGAAAGGTAGTAACTTGAGAAGCAAAATGTACTCACGTATTTAAAGACAAATTTTGAGTTGGTACAGAATCTGGGTTTGTCTGTTCACCGCCTGTTTGCAGCAGTGAGGAGCCAGCCCAGAGGCAAACATGCTGAGCGCTCACAGGAGACATAAGGAGCTTTTAAAAAGAATTTTTGGTATCTTTTTTCCCTTTCCACTGTTGTGAAGCTGATGTTTCTTTTTATTTCTCTGAAGGAGAAAAGAAGACAAAAAATTGCCATCTCTTGTAATTTGTATCATTGCATTTCTAGTCTCCATGGAAACCTATGTGGTGCTCCACAGTTGGGTAAAATTTGAATCTGTGGCAGCAGAAATCAGAGGGAGGGAAGACTGGATTATGCACCTTGACTGTTAATCAATTAAAAGTGGTTTTGAAATTATTTTCACCTTGTGTTACAATCTTCTCTTAGAGTAACAATAGAATAAATCAAAGTAATCAAATTAAGCCAGTGTGATCTGATCCTATGTACACCTATGCATGTAACTCTGTCACTCAGTTTGATTCTGATAGGCATTGACATTAATTTGGAAGAATTCTTAGCTTTTAGTAGGATTATAAGGATTAATACTGTGGAAACTGAACACATAATAACAAACTGTTGTCATGTTGACTATTAAAAAGAGGGGCAGTAACCATTGCCTTGTTGTGATTTATGTAACCAAAACATTTTAAAAATGAAGAATCTGAATTCCTTATCTTTTGCTGTCTTCAGACAAGCTTCATTCTTGTTCTTCCACTGCTAAGGAAAAAATACATCCCCAAACTGGTTTCCTCTGAAAAGATGTGGTAACTTCATCTACCTGCTGCTTCTTTACTCCAAGCTTTATGAACTTGAACACAAAGGTGCATCATCTTACTGGGACAGCAGGTGACATAGAGAAGTAATATACAGAGGGAGACCAATCTTTTTTGTGACCACAGTCAACCCATGAAGAGTGAGGGCTCTCAGCCACCTAAAAGTAAGTAAAATATATAGTAATGGAAATAATGCAGCCTACTGTCAGCCTGTAAATACTTCTGCATAGACAGCCATGATAAGAAGTTACACAAAGAAATAAATTAATTGGACAATTTTCTAAGCATTTTACAATTTTCTAAGCATTTGAATAATGAAGTCACAGTATTCACTACAACTGCACTAACTATGGTGGTGAAATGTGATAGTGATTTATGGCATTCACCATAACCAAACCACAAAATCTGATTATTTTGTATGTGTTTTTAGGTATTTACTGCATTTGCTTCAGAATACTGCAGAGAAAATGTATGCTAGTCGAGAGGATATTGGATATGATTTTGGAGATGACTCAAAAGTTGGAAGTAAGCCAATTAAACCTAATCCAAACATCGATGGAGGATGGGCTTGGATGATTGTACTTTCCTCTTTCCTTGTGCACATACTCATCATGGGTTCCCAAATGGCCCTTGGAGTACTCAACATGGAATGGCTTGAAGAGTTTAATCAAAGTCGTGGCTTAACAGCATGGGTTAGCTCCCTCAGCATGGGCATCACGCTTATTGTAGGTATGTGCCAGCATCACATATGTTAAAACTGGATATATTTTCAGAATATGTTTGCCATTCATCCCTAAAGTATTTTCATATGGTTGTCCCAAGCTGACTTTTAAAGTCACCAGGACCAATTTTACAATGTGGATGGAGAAAGGGAATAACAAGGAAGATGACAGGGAAGACAGTTAGCCCAGGAAACTGCATGAGCAGGAAAGGAAGCCTGTGACTTCCAGGTCTGCCTAGAATTAAGAAAACATGATCTGTGAAGCTTGGAGTCATCCCCATGCTCTATCTGTGAGGAGAAAATGTTGAATTCACACAGTTTACATTTCAGTTTGGCAGCTGAATGAAAATACGTTTTTTTAGTTGTTTAGTTTTTAGTTTGGGATCAACCCAAAATAGTATCTGGAGGAAATGTTTGTGTATATATGTACATAGACACATATGACTCCCTAAATGAAGACTGAAAAAAGTTATATCTGACTAAATTATTCTACTGAAAACAAGATAAAATGCTTAACTTGTAGTTACTTGTGAAAATGTCTTGCACTCCTACAGCATCAGCATGAGGAACAAGTGTTTCAGCTTATTCCTCTGTTTAAACTGTCCCTTCTTCATGGGGCAACTTTGATTGCAGGTCTTGTAGGTATTTGCTAAGTATTTAATTACTTGATTGTATTTGTCTTTCCATGATTTTAAGAAGTAATTTTAAGAAGTAAACAAACTGAGTTGCACAAGTTTTTGCCTAATGTTTTAAGAATTTATTTAAAACATTAAGAAACTTAAAGTGAAAAATCGTTAAAGCATAAAGAATTAAATAAATAATTTATAATTTCTTTCATGTTTTTTAACAGGTCCTTTTATTGGTTTGTGCATCAGCATGTGTGGGTGCCGTACAACAGCCATAATTGGAGGGATCCTGAATGCCCTGGGTTGGATACTGAGTGCCTATGCCTCAAATGTGCACTACCTCTTCCTCACCTTTGGAGTGACAGCTGGTGAGAGCTGCACTAATGTTTGAAGGTTCTTTCAATTATTTTTGATTCTTTTGAAGCTTATTTGAGTGAGTAAATAGGGAAGGTAGACTGTAAAGTTATTCCAGCTCTGCTTTTACACTTTTTACAGCCTGTTATCTTTTTAGGAAAATTATTTATTCAGTGGATTGGGCCCAGTCCCTTCTGTTGTTGTTTGAATTTGACATGTGAAAGTGGAACTTCTATCAGTTTCACCCAAGTGAATACATTAGAGGACATTTTTAATGAGGGGAGTTACTGTAACCCAAACTCTGACAAGTAAAATTTAAAGATGAATTTCATATCTAGCTAACTCCTCTCCTTCTCACAGGAAAGAATAAAAAATGTTTTCTCCAGAAGTTGCTCCACATTAATAAAATACTGGATTATGAAAATTCAGCACTGCTTCAAAACCCATTTTAAAGGTTGAAGTGGGTTACAGCAGCTAAGCTGCACACAGCTGCTCACTCCCTCTCCCACAGTGGGATGGGGAGAGAATCAGAAAGGTAAAAATAAGATAAAGAGAGTTTGGTAGATAAAGCAAAAGCTGAATGCACAAGCAAAACAAAGATAAGAAATTCATTCACTACTTCCCACGGGCACGCAGGCTTTCAGCTGTTTCCAGTAAAGCAGAGCTTGGTCATGTGCAACTATTACCTGGGAAGACATTGCCACAACTCCACGCATCCTCCCTTCCTCCTCCCTTCCCCAGTTTTACTGCTGAGCACAACATCTCGTGGTATGGGATGTCCCTTCAGTCAGCTGGGGTCCCCTGTCCCACTGCATCCCCTCCCAGCTTCTGGTGCTCTGCCACTCACAGGGGGTGAGAAACACCCTGTGAGAAACAGAAAAGGCCTTGGCGCTGTGTAAACACTGTCCAGCAATAGCTAAGCCATGCCTGTGTTAGCAGGGATTGGGTCACAAATCCAAAACACAGCACCAGATGAGCTGCTAGGAAGCAAATTAACTCTCTCCCAGCCTCACTTAGGATAATGTATGGGGTGGTATTTCATATGCAGTTTCTAATAACATTTATTCATATTGTATCAACAACCACTCAGAGCAACTAATATCACTACAATTTTTAAAATCAAAATGACTGATGTAATGTTTTGTCATTTGAATGAAATTAGATGTCTAGAAAACCTTTTGACATGTGTAAGAGCCCAATCAAAATACAAAAAGTTGTGGGTTTAGGCATCTTCCTTCAAAACCGACAAATCCTTAGTGCTTGAATGCTCAGTTTCTAGCAATGTTTCTTATGAAAAAAAATCAGTTACATAAAGTAAGTTATGTAGAGGAACCCGTATTAAGTACTTAAAGCACTACTGTTTTGTTTGCTGCTCATTTCCAAAAATAGATACTGTTAACAGATATGAAACAGAAACGTGAAAGTTATCCATGTAAGAAATGCAAAATTTGAGCTTTAATTACTGTCTGAGCAGCACTGAGCAGTTCAAGGGGCTTTGAAATGTTACTCACTCCACAGATAACAGTTATTTTGCAAATGAAGCACTGTCTATGTTACATTTGCCAGAGGGCAACATTATGGAAAAAATGGACTGTTTGCAATATTAGTAATAGCTTCAGTACTCTACATTCTCTTAAACTGTCCTTTCATAGAATTTCATAGATATCTACAGAATTCCTACACATAAATTTCTATCTAGCTTTTTGGATGGAGAAATACTCCATCCAAAGTGAGCTTAGCAAAGATCACTCTGATGACCCTTTACACCACCATACCGTAGACTTCAGTAATGTTGTAAATTCCTGAACAAAGAACAATGATCACAGAGAGGATCCTGCCTTTTTCAGAATTTCTGTTTTCATATATATTGAATATAATCAAACAGGCAGGAATCTATACAGTTCTTCTTCAGCCCCAGCTGCTTTTCAGAAAGAGCACACACAAACCAAAAAATGGCAGAGTTTAAGTAGAGAATTTAAAGAGGACTTTAAATTTAAAACCAGATTTTCTGGGAAAAAAAAAAAAATAAATCAGAGACAAACTTTTATGTGAGATGGAGAAGTGAGATGTTGCAGGAGTAATTCTGTCCAGAAAAACAGTGTAGACATATCTGAGAGGTTCCTTCCAGCTCCATGAGACCTCTGTCCCTCCCTCACAATCTCCTCACTCACCCTCAGTCCTGCCCGCTCACTCCCATCCCCTCACTCACCACCCCCTCAGTCCTGCCTGCTCACTCCCATCCCCTCACTCACCATCCCCTCAGTCCCGGCCCATCTGGGGAAGTCTCTCCATGTTCTCATGGCTGCTCCTGGAAAGAGCTGCTTTTCCCTTGTGGTGGCCACCTCTTGCCATCACCTCTGGGCCTCCACGCTGCGCTTGTGGGCCTGCTCATGGCTGCTGCCTGATCAGTTAATCCCTCCGATCCCAACCTCATCGTCCATCCGCAGCCACCCTCAGCACATTCCCGAGGGTGCCTTCCCTCAGGGAGCTGTTCGCAGCCGGCTCCCCTGGAGCAGCGGGGCTGTCTCCTCACGGCAGCCGGCAGCAGCCCCAGCAGCAGGGGCTCTCCGGGGGGCACAGAGGCCTCCCGAGTCTGTGATCGGGTGTAGGGCGGGACACTGGTGCAAGATAAAAGCCCCACAAAAAAAAAGCTCAATTGTGTATGTGCCTAGGAAAGAAATAAATACTTCTAACAAGCAAAATGGGTCAGCTCTGGCCAGGGTCACTGCTGTGATGTTGAAGGGCTTTTTTCAGGCTTTTGTGGAATCATGGCTTTCTCTGGCCTAGCTGCAGCTAGATCATGCTGCAGCTGCATGCAGCTACGTTAGCACCTATTTAGGAAAACAAAGCAGTCACAAAACACTTCTGAATTACAATCACAGTGAGTTGGGAAGCATTTTCTACATACACCTGTTCCAATCCAAATTTCAAATCCAAATTATGAAGAATTTACTGTGAGAAAAAATGGTGAACTGTAACCTCTAACGATGTGTTTGCACACCTCATCGTTTTCTGCTAGAAGTACATGCCATGAATACCCACCCTGGTTTTTAACTACAGGTGAGGGGTTTCCAACAGAATTAGAGATCTACCTGGTAAGGCTGAGTAGCTACTGTGTGGCCCTCCCTGGACTGCCCGAAGAGAACCAACCTGGAGGCCACCTGAGGTCCCACCAGTGCACTAACCCCATGTACTGGCTTCTCAAATACATGTCATGGTCACTATTACTGAACAAGGACAGGAACTCAGTGGGAATCTTCATTGCTGGGGAACTTGGGTGAAAGCAACAAGATGTGCTCACTAAGCAGTTCTGGTCACTGATACCATCAGATGTGGGTATTATAATTGCAGATATTTCAAAATAGGCTGTGTCTATGTTTGCCCCCATAGTAACTGTCACTGTTTGGTTGTGGGACATTTGTAACTTTCCAGTGTTGTCATGCTGACGTGAGATAAAGGTTTTATATTCCATGTGTTTAGTTTTTCTAGCAATAAATATCAGTATTGCATTCTCACTGGAATGAGTATTGCAGATTTTGGAAAACACTATGAGACAGAAATGAAAGCTAACATCAGAACTGAATATCTATTATTGGTTTTACTACTATGCTTACACAAGAGTTGGGAATAAAACTGATTATTTTTCACTTCTTTTTACATTGCTGGCAAACAGTTCAGCTTTATTTAATTTTTTTTTTTTTTTATAGGCATTGGAAGTGGCATGGTTTATCTGCCTGCAGTGGTCATGGTAGGGCAATATTTTCAGAACAGAAGAGCACTTGCACAAGGGCTCAGTACCACAGGAACGGGGTTTGGAGCATTCCTAATGACTGCCTTATTGAAGTACCTCTGCACTGAATTTGGGTGGAGGAATGCCATGTTCATCCAGGGGGCCATCTCCCTGAACCTATGTGTCTGTGGGGCACTCATGAGACCGCTCTCTCCCAAAGAGCTCCGTGAAAAATATGTGGTGAGAAATGATAGCGAAGAAAATCAGGCAAAAGCTCTGTCCCATTCTACAGAGACTATAAAATCTAATGGAGTCCTTGGTGAAGAACCAGAGAAAAAAGAAGAGGCAGCAAATGAAGAAGTGCTTGCCAGTGTGCAGCACACAGAAATTGGAGGTAAATCTGGAAGTGGAAGGAGCATGTATGGACTGCGCCTCTTTAAGACAGTGAGCCAGCTGACAGTTACAGTCAGGAAGGGCTTTGCACTCTGGTACTCCAGCTACTTTGGAGCTGCATCACTGTTTACCAACAGAGTATTCGTGGCCTTTATCATTTGGGCTTTGTTTGCCTATAGCAGCTTTGTCATTCCCTTTATTCACCTTCCAGAAATAGTCAAGCAGTACAACTTATCTAGGCAGGACAATGTATTTCCTTTGACATCCATTATAGCCATTGTTCATATTTTTGGTAAAGTGATCCTTGGAATCATCTCTGATCTGCCGTGCATCAGCACATGGAATGTCTTCCTCATGGCTAACTTTACCCTGGTCACCTGCATTCTTACTTTGCCACTAATGCAGACGTACATTGGCCTGGCTGTGGTTTGTGCTCTAATAGGATTTTCTAGTGGCTATTTTTCTCTAATGCCTGTTGTGACTGAAGATTTAGTTGGAACTAAACACCTTGCAAATGCCTATGGCATCATCATTTGTGCCAATGGAATATCTGCTTTGTTTGGACCACCCTTTGCAGGTAAAAAGTTCAAATTGCTAACCAACAGATGTTTGTGTAATGATTGTGTGACTCTTTGTATTATTAAACTTATGCTATGTGCATGTGCAGTTAACAAAATCACAGCTGCTCCAGAATGGACATAACATTGAGCTTTACAATGTACAGATTTACAGGTCACATCTGCTGGGTTCTAGCTCACTGCCCTCACATTGCAAATTACAGTTCTTGGACATAGCCCCAAATCTATTACAACCTATCCTTAAAATGGTATGTTTTCTTAAAATAGTTACCATACACTTTTTTTGTTAAATGAGAAAGGTGTAAGCTATTTTTTCATGTTTTGTATACTATATGCACTATACATACTCATTCCTTTACCCACGTGAAGAAATGGTGATTAGTTCTCAGGGTAGGCAGCTGTTTGTACCACAGCATTACCCCAAGGAGAGCGCTGTGTGTTTGGGTGTCCCCACTCCAAACTGCCAGCTGATGTGTTGATTTAACTAACTTTGCTTTGCCTTCCTTCACCCAGAAATACCTACTCTGGGGACTGCACTGCTCTGCCATCCCCAGCAGAAGGGAGAAATGTATGTATGCTATCCTAGAGTTACTTAGGTTTAAACATACATTCATTATAAATTTCCTCATGGAAAGAGGTGGGGGAGTACAGAAGAGATACAGGTACTGATTGTCAGTACTCTATCAGAGTCCAGCTCTCTCTTTCCAAGGTGCTGCTGAGAAGAAAGCTGTGAGAAATCTTGAGGATGTCATGGCTACAGTCAGCCAGGGGCAGCTCTAGGCTGAAGGGAAGCCAGCAGCAGCATGAGCAGCCCTGGAAAGCGAGAGCCCTTTCTCTCCCCACCACTGGGTGAGCGACACGAGTGAGAAGAAAGCTCTCTCAGTGCCCCTTGAAAGCAGCAGTGTTTTACTCTGCCACGTTCCCTCAGCACCTCCCAGTCTGTGCTAAACCTGTCTCTGAATTTGGTCTTTGGTTAAGAAGCAAATTGGATGCAAGCAGCTAATGTAAAGAGAGCTTCAGACCTTGTGGGTACATCGCAATGCAGCCAGTGTGGAGTGAGGGAGTTTTGCTTATTTAGGTTCCCAAGCTTTCCCGAAGTAATGAAGAAGTAACTTTAATGAAGAAGTAACTTTAGTGTGTTTTTGCAAAGGAATCGAGGCTGGAATGAGAGTCATTGCAGTACTGAGATTGTATCTCTTGAACAGTCTTCTATTGGTATGTGAGGCTTGGAAACAGCTGTGGGGAATGTGTTTGCTTGCACAAGGCAGAGCATTTGAAATACCCAATATTGGGCATTTTACAGAGGCAGTGATAGGGAGGAGGATCTAATTGCTTTGGGATTACAAGATGTCGATTTTAAAATCAAAACTATGGTAACTTGTTTGAAAAATATTGTTTGTCCACAAAGCATCTGTGGATTTGACAGAAATGTCATGAAAGAAGTGTGAAGTACTTTTTGTATTTTCTCATGAAATGTACTTTTTTTGGCTAACTTTGTAACGAACATGTTCTGTCCTTGTTTTCCAGGTTGGATCTATGACATCACACAAAAATATGATTTTTCTTTTTACATAGCTGGATTGCTATACATGGTGGGAATAATATTTTTACTTATACAACCTTGTATTCAAAAGAAACAGTCAAGAGAAAAATCTGCAGAAGAAGCACAAGTATAGAACAAATTCCAGAACTTTTTTACAGAACTTTTTTGGTTTTGTGTTTCTCTTGTGTGACAGTATGAAGATGTTTTTCGTATAGAACAACCACATTTAGGTGCACTTAAGTGAAAAACAAATGTGCTCCATAAGGCTTATAAATTATTTGAAGTGTTCTTTTAAAATTAGTTAATATATTTTACTTTATAACTACCAAATACAGTGATTAAAAGCACACTGCTAGTACTTCAATATTAGAACAATGCTAAGGACACTTACCCTTGCTTCTCTTTTAATATTTCACCATTAACCACTGGTGAAAATCCACTGACTGCAGTGCAGTTACTCTAATTTACATTAGTCCTATGAGAGAATTTGGTCAGGACATGAATGATTTATAACAGTCCTTTCTACTATATATTCAATCTGATGAAAGATTAGTTACTGGGTGCTAGGAAATGATTGTATTTCTTGCCTGGCTAGCCAAGTACTGTTGAAATGCTACTATAATAATTCCATTAATTCAGCATACTAAATTACTATTTCTGTGATGCAAATCTGAAGAAAAGTTCTCATATATTTCTGAAGTGATTCAGTTGGACTCAATAGGTCCCTCCCAACCCAGTATATTCTGTGATTCTACTTCAACGATTTCTAATTTTGTTTTTTTTTAAAGTATCAACTGCATCTAAAGTAGCCATCCTCAATACACAGGCTGCATTTTAAATGCTGTGACACTTAATGCACCTGAAGTAAAAAAACCCATAAATGCAGAAACAGGAAACATATGGAAAATATCACTGTGACTGGAAAACGTTTCCAGAAACAGTTTGAGTTCTCTGGCCCCTTTACCTAATTAGAGTTATTGTAGAATTTAATAACATTGCCACTGACTCTTTCCATGGGAATGAACTCTACTACAGCACACTAAATTTTGTTATAATTTAATTTAATTGTTCACCAACTTTGTTACATATGAGCAGTTGCGTTGCTGCTTGTAATGTACCATGAACTGACTAAGATTCGTCATGTTTTAAAAATTTATTCTCTAGAAAATGAGATACTACAGAGCATGGAATAGCTAAAGAGCATTTAAAATACTAAAATAAATTTTCTTAATATTAAGGGTCTAGTAACCTGTGCAGAAGGTGATGTATGGTGGTTGAGGGCATATTTTTTTCAGCTCTGGGAGATGAGTCTGATGTTAATTTTCCTCTCAAATAAGAACCACTGTAAGTTTTCATTCTCTTAGCTTTATGAAAGTTCTTTGCATGACAAATCAGGTTCTTAGTTTAATACTTCTACATGCTGCTGGAATTCCTTAAAAAACAATTGAAACTATTCAGTTATATTGAAGAACTATTGGGAAACAGTTCAGTGTGCAACAATATCAATATTCTTATCTTCTTTATAGCTGCAAGGTTGGTTAACAAAAAGTTCTGAATGTGTATTGTTCTATATTGCAATTCACCAGCTTCTTAGTGTTGCACTTCTACAACTCTTGGCAGGGCCATACTTTAAAGTATTCCTTAAGGATCACTGAAGTGAGCCAAGTTAAAAAATAAAACCTTAAGGAACCCTGAATTAGTTTAAGATTTATATCAGAGCAATCATATAGGGTAGTTATGTACGGCCTTTAAAATTCACATAAGACAACTGAAGTGGCACTGAACTGCAGCACACAGCGTGAACACACAGTCAGTAACTTCCTAAAAACAGCTTTTGTTATTGGAGAAAATGTGCACGTAAATTTTCACATCAGTTCTTTGTTACAGGTTAAATGTTTCTTGGTGGGAATGCTGCTGATAGCTCATTTGAACTGAGCTATCTTTTATTGGTGAAATATATATTGTAGTGATGATTTCCCTCATTTGCCTTTTTTTTTTTTAAAGATATGTATCCTTCATACATAGACCTTCACTTTGTCGTTTGTCAAAAGCAACATTATTTGCATATTTCAGTAACAAAAAGTATGTTGTTCACTTGTGATATCTGCAATAGATCTTTCCATAGAGGTTCTTACAGGGCCATATGTCGGGAATAAACTTACATTACCCAAAAATACTCTTTCTGTTCATTTATTAAGTTATTATAGCATTTTAGCCACATAATGGAATTTGTATTTGTCATTATCCTAAAAAGAAATAACCACAAAGAGGAAAGAATATATAAGTGCTTCTTATACCTAAAGAACAACAGTCACTGAATGTTTCCAGCATATTGGTATATAGTTCTAGAACAAAAAATCCTTAATCTAAATCAATGAATATTTAGGTATTAAAGTACTGGTTTATAAAGCATTATACAAGAACCCTGTATTAATATCTTTTAATCAATTTATAAAATTCAAGTTTTGTACTTGGCATGTTAAAAAATTGTAAACTCCTTACACTCTTCAAATATGAAACTATTATATCCAGATACTGAAATCACTGGTTTAATACTTCTAAATCTAGTCAATTGTAAATGATGTATTAATTACTCTTTATAAATGACAATGCCACAGCATCTGCTATAAGCCATGGAATACCTGTAGCATAGATACAAAACAGAGAAATCAGAATAAAGAAATACAAAGTAGCTGCAACCTGTTCTATTGCAGTAACTGCTATGACGCTGATAAAACAAAATTTCAGGATACCCAACCTATTAAACATTGTAACATTTACATGCTGCTCCTGGTGAGACATATTTTATTTCTCCTCTTTCAATCCTTAAAAAGTCTGTTTTCCGTAGTAAAGAAGAAAACTCCATGTGTCTGACCCAATATACAGCCATGCCTTATAACAATTGCTTGGATGGAACGTGCACCTTTATTCAGTTAGTTTTTGTTCTTGGCACGTTGCTCCTGCCTCCTTTGGAGCGGTGGCTGACATTTGTGTGTGTGAAGGTTCCCATCCCACTGCCTGTGGGGCTCTTTCCTTTCAGGTGTGGCTGTGTCACACAGCCTCTCCACAAGAGCTTCCCAGAGCACATCATTGTCACACAGCTACTTGTAAGAGAAAGCAGAGGCTTAAAATCAGCATTTGGCTTACTCACTGCTGATTATTCTACTCCACAAAATGCGTTTAGACAGCACAGAGGCCTTGTGTGAAGGTCATTTGCAGTGCAAGCTGCCCACGCACTTTGAAAGATGCAGTGATAGTTAAACTCACAGGAGATCAGAAGTTTTGCCCAGGGTTGCCAGTGCAAGATATTACATGTTTTTCTCTGAAAAATCTGAGAAGCTATTTTTGGTATAATATCCAAGGCCTTTCTGCCACTGTTTAAAAAAAAAAAAAAAAAAAAAAAAAAAAAAAGCAAGCAGCTGTAATGCCACGTACTTTCCTGGTGTGTAATTCATACAACTGCTCTGAAATCAACTGTGTAAACTGAAGCCAAAAACCTTGTCAGGATGTAAAAATCACCTCAGAAATACAAATCTGTTTTCAAGGTAAGTAAAAGAGGTCTTGAGGTTTGAACAGAAATGCAATTTTAGAAAACTTTCTGATGTTCTGTAAGGATTAAGCCTGTTTCTCAGGAGAGAACAGAATCTGGTGGAAATAATATAAGGAAGAAAAAAAAGTGTAATCTGTTAGATGACAGAACCATCACCAAAAAAAAATAGGAAGATACTCTGTGTCATATATTATCTACTCACTGTAAATTATACAAGAGCACAGAAACATTAATTTTCCCCACAAATTTTCCATTTTTCTACAGATGCAGTTGCAGGAGCCTAAGTGCAGTTGTACTCAATGACTCCAATGCAAGTGGTAACAGAAATAGAAAAGCAAAAATCCTGATGTAACTGGTGTTACACACTGCAGATGTAGCTGGAACTGCTTCACTCACTGCCTACAACAAAACTGTCTCAGAGTACGTGTGGTCCTGGTTGTTCTTATGCAGGCATACACAACATCCTAGCACATTCTAGCAGAGCAAAAGCAGGGATTATTGGGGAAAAAAATGTGTATAAGTGCTGAAATGAAAATGTATGAGCCTTTTAAAAGTCCTCTTTACATTTCTGCTTACTCTTGGGTCTTGCCAATCTTCTTTGCCCATGAAATAAGGACATCCTGAATGATGAAGTCTTTAATGAAGTTAAAAAAATATATAGACTAGTATTTACTATTGCATATTTTTATTTCCAAACACAGTGCTCTATAAAAAAATACAGGAAGAAAAGCAAAGCTGAATCCTAGCCATTCCCTGACTCTGGACTGTCCCAGCCATTCCCTGGCCCTGGACTGTCCCAGCCATTCCCCGGCCCTGGACTGTCCCAGCCATTCCCCGGCTCTGGACTGTCCCAGCCATTCCCTGATTCAGGACTGTCCCAGCCATTCCCCGGCCCTGGACTGTCCCAGCCATTCCCCGGCCCTGGACTGTCCCAGCCATTCCCCGGCCCTGGACTGTCCCAGCCATTCCCCGGCCCTGGACTGTCCCAGCCATTCCCTGGCCCTGCCCTGTCCCAGCCATTCCCCGGCGGACTGTCCCAGCCATTCCCCGGCCCTGGACTGTCCCAGCCATTCCCCGGCCCTGGACTGTCCCAGCCATTCCCCGGCCCTGGACTGTCCCAGCCATTCCCCGGCCCTGGACTGTCCCAGCCATTCCCGCGGCTGTCCCGAGGCGCGGTGACAGCGGCCCTGCCCCGGGGCGCCCTCTGGCGGCCGGAGCGCCCCGCAGCGCCCGGCGCTCGCGGAAGGGCTCGTCCCAGACCTCGGGCACGGGTCGCAGCCGGGACTGGCGCCGGACACCGCACAGGATTTCAGCTCGCTGCCAAAGCGCCGGGAAAACACACCCTGTGCTCACACAGTGGTGTCCACGTTAGGACTTCTTTTACAGGACGTAAGAATAGCACCTAGTGAACAGTCTAAAATCCTCTGAAATGCACATTGAAAGGGTCTGGATCTCCTGGAGAGCAGGATTTATGCTCAGAACCCCAGTCTGAGAAATGCCATGCTCGGGGCAACTGCAGATACCTGCTGAGTTCAGCCTGCAAGGATGCACTGCACGGCATGGACACACAGAACTCCCACACTCCACTTTCCAGTCCTGAGTGGAGAGACTGTTCTATTTCCTCTGTTCAGAAACCCAAATATGCTACTCGATAATCCCACAGAGAGCATCATTCCAGCATATGCACAAATTACTCTGAAAATAAAAACTCATATTGTTTACGCAATTTTTAAATTCTCTAAATATACTGCTGAACTGAGAGAAAGGGAGCATGGCTTTACTTGTTCTGATAGTTTACTGCATTATGCCAAAATCATATTTTATTAGTATGAAACTTAATTCTTTCTAGGATTTCTTTAAATTCCAGAATATCCAAGGCTTTGTGTTAAACTAATGAAAAGCTTACTGCCCTCCACAATACCTTCTCCTATTCCACTCACACTCTTCAAATGACAGATGAATTCCAGATATACTGACAAATAATTTCCTGGTCTCCCTTCAATCTTTTCTCTTCCTCTCCTTTAGTTATTTTTACTCCCTTATTCTCCATTCAGTTGTTCCCCAGTCACAATATCAACTGATTTATCTTCAAATTGAAATACAGCCCAGGACTTTAGCAAGCTTATCTACTCCCATCTGGCCTTCATTTTTAAATTAATGACATGCTCTATTTTCCTGTATTGCCATTTCCTCCTGTGCTTTCTTTGCCCCATTCCCTTTTTCTTGTGCTCACTTGGACTCACTCTCGCTAAAACATCTGTAATGCTTTGGTAGCCACACAACAGGCACAGCAGCACAGCCACATCCTCTGGAACTGCCAGTCTGACACAGAACTTTTCTTGAAATCTTGTCCCACGTAGCCTCAAAATAATACAAATCTTGTGAGCAATCTCATTCTGATTGGGATGTACTCTGCACCAGACTTGTCCCACTCTCCATACTGCAAGTTTAATCTGCCTCTCTGAAGTCTTTCAGAGCACATCTCGTTGTCACAGCAGAATCAAGAGAACTAAACTCATTTTAAAATTCCTCATAGGGTCTCACTGTTGCTGATGTTCTCATTAATTGCTCCACCCAGAAACCAATGGGCTTCATTCTAGGCCTCTACAGCACCCTTGGGGATAAGAATAAAGTTATTTTTCTCTTTAAAATATTTCTCTTCCTATTTTCCATAAGCTAAAATCTTTTCTCTCCTATTTGAATTACTGCAGCAGCCTTTTTGCAGGCTCTGACAGGGACAGAAAATACAATTTTGAGGTATTCAGACCAACAAAAACAAACTTCCTACATGATAGCTCTGAATTTTTTAGCTTTCCATCCCAATTTCCTGACCCTGCACAGACAGGAAGCTGGAACACTTGACCTCCCAAAGGCCTTTCCAATAAATTTTCTTTCTTTTGCACCAATAGATCGCCCCCCCTTCTCCTGCAGCTTCCAGGCTATCCTTTACCCCTCATTTGGCATGGAGAGGACACCCTTAGCTCCAGTTGTCCAATAATGGCAAATTCTGTTATTCACTCTTTAAAGTTTCAATTCAACATGTACATACTATTTCCCATCATTTCCTGAGGGCTGGGAAGAACTTCCTAGCAAGCAAGCAAAAGTCACCTCTTTCTCCTCCTGTGTTTCTAACAGTTCCTTGCTGCAAAATCAAAAAATATTGAAAAAAATCTCTTTCCTTGTGCTCATGTCTTTTGTCAAGACATAAAATTTTTGTAAGGAATTTTTGTTTGGTGATGAGTTCAGTATAAGGGGATCCCAGTCTGTGGGTGAAGTTTCTAGACACTAAATAATACAAATCATAACACAAAACAAAGGTTTCACATTTCCAATACTTAATCCTGGAAGTAGTGTGCAACACCCAGCCATGGGTTGCAATGGAATTACCTGGATCACTGTGTTTATTATAAAACAAAAGTTTGCAGGATAAACACAGCCTTTTTAAGATCTGGTTTTTACTGCAGCCATTCAGTTTGATTCATTTATTGTCTCAAAAAAATGACAATCCTTATTTACTTGTTGTCTTAAGTAAAGCAGACGGATTGATGATGATGTTAAAACATGAATCAAAGCCAACAGGCTGCTCAGCAAAGATAACTATTTCAATTTGATTTTTTTGGGTTTTAAATTTTTACTGTTTCAAATCTGTGTGAAACTTGAGAAAGTCTGGCAATATCTTCAAGCTCCAGAAAGGAAATGATGTACAGGAGCAATGGGACAGGAAGCCATTTCAGGAAGTCATAGTTACCTCGGCACAGATTGAGGACGTTCCAGAACTCTGGCACCAAACACTACAGCAATCTGAAGTGGGAAAAAATGAAAACAAATACAAGAGACAACAGATTTGTAAAAGCCTGAAATTTCTTTCCAATAATTTCAGGTTATGCAGGTACATCTTTACAAAAAACAAAACCAAAACAAACCAAAACCAACCCAACAAAAAGTCAGCTTTTTTCCCCTATGTTTTCTAGAGAATATTTAACATGAATATTCAGATTCATTTTTGGATCAACTTTTCCACATAAATATAGTTTTTATGTAAAGACTGTGCTATTTACTCAGAGGAAGGTTAGTAAAACAACTGAAAAAATTCTTCAGTCATATGCTTTGGGGAAAATAATGATGGCTCTGACATCATGAGTCCCTCTAGTTCTGCTTCTTATCTTACATAGGTACAGTTAAACCAACATGAAATTGAAGGCAGTTCCCTTCTACAGGGATGTGGCATTTTTTGACTTATTCCTTTGTGATCCAGTACAACACAAAATTGTCCTTCTGTAAGTGTCCTTCCTAGTGACCAACTGCCCAACCCACAGTCAGCCGATTATTGCTGCTTCTGTGTCCAACTTGGAACTTGGCCTTTCGAGTTTACCACTGTTCTCTTCAGATCACTTACCTATTTTATCAAATTCCTGTAATAAAATTACTGGTTCACTACAAAATAGAATCCTGAATTCAATTTGCTACACTTTTAGTGAACAATCAGTGGTACATTTTGAAGCTGCATGTTGTTTCCTAACAAAATGAATGCAGCCATTCAGATTTGTACAGGATTTTTTTCCCTTATTTTTTATGGAAGTTGAAATTGTACTGATTATAGGCCTATTTGGATACAGCAGTTTTCCTTCCAAAGTATTTTGTAAGATTAATTACAAAACTCAACATTGTGTGAATACCTTTGAAAGAGCTTTGAAAATGACAAGATTTTAGGACGTTAAGATTTTTTTCTTCTCCCCCCCACCAAAATATTCCTGAGGTAACCATATGGGAGGAAGCTATTACCTTATCTTCCTTCATGTTTGGGTAGGTGGCCCAATATTCTGCAGCTCTCTTTTCCATGCTACATCACACTGCAGAATCAGTTTGCTGTGTTCTCCTTTGCTTTTATGCGTTCCAAGCATCTCAGTTCTATACAGTTGGTAATTTCCCTCAAATTTCTTATGCAAGTACAAAATGATCTACACAGCCAACTAAAAATGGTTGGGCTGATCTAATTCAAGCTGATATGAAAGAATGCTTCAAATCTTCTCATCCTGGGAATGATGGAGATAAATATTTTCACTGCACATCTATTTAATGTTGAATGATCAAGCAGGGTACCACACACATATTTGACTTTTTCTTTATTAGAAATTATTTATTTCTAGAAATAATAGTATGATCTGGTATGCATATTATAAAATATATTTAGTATTTAATTTATTTTATTAATGTATGTAAAGCTAACAATGAATTAACTGTGAAAATTTATTGAATTTTAAGTTTTCTATGACATTATCATTCTGAAAGTGATGGAGAATATTTGATGACTTATACTAATTGTTCACTCACCCAGAAATATAAGTAGACCTCTCTTTTTTTGCTCAACACTATCATCAATTAATTTTCCATCATTGCAAAACCAAATAAAAAAATCTTGCTCTATACTCTTGGCTTCATGAAATAATGAAAAGAAACATAATGATACTTTATTTCACTGCCCAAAAAGAACAGAAAATATCTCAAAACAAACATGAATGTTTACAGCTGTATGGTCCTTATAAATTTAGTAAAATGATAATGTTAATAGTTCAGGCCCCTTATAAAAAAAAAGTTGTCCAAAAATCCCAATCACATGAAGAGAGATAAAATCACAGGAATGAAAATCAGGAGATAATAACAGGAAATACCAACACTTAACAGGAAAACATTTTAGTGGCAGGAGTGTACCAAATATTTTGCAGCAAACCACGGATCTGGTGAGAAGTATTTATTTGAACTCTCAGTTAGCAAATAAATCAGTACGGATAACTAGAATATTATTCCAGAATATCTATCTATCTATCTATCTATCTATCTATCTATCTATCTATCTATCTATCTATCTATCCTTCCAATATCTATCTATCTATCTATCTATCTATCTATCTATCCTTCCAGTGTATATATGTATGATATGTATGTATATTATATATTTGTGGAGAATTAATAGAAAAATAATAGTGTGTGAATACTTAGGAGCAGCAAAGCTCTTAACAGGAGGTGAGGAGGTGTAAAAACATCTGATTTTGTGGAACAGCAAGAACTATGGACAGAAATAATATCAGTTTGACAATATAATTCACAAGCATAGTAATTTATACTTGTAATACTTCTATTTATGTTAGCATTTTTCTAAAAAGAAAACACCCTTATTTTATATTATAATTTTAATAAAAAATAGAGGAGAACCCCCCAGTTTTAGAGATTCTTTTAGAAGAAGAAAGAAATAACTACATCTTAGAAAAGAATGGCAACTGTGGCTTTCAATACTTCCTATAGGGAAGGAAACCTCTGAACCACCAATAAGACTTTTCAAGAAAAAGCAGGCAGATCTTATTCATAACCTACTGAATTATTTGTAACCTACTAAAACCACAGAATAACAGCAGAAAACAGCTTGCTAACAATAATTTAATTATCTAAATCATTGCACCCACGTAATGTAAAACAGATGTTTCATTGTGGCATCATATTGATATCAAGTAGTGCAGGAAAACCTTACACTACAAGCAACAAGTAAAAACCAAAAAGCTAGAATCCTTCTCACCGTCACATATTCACATCTCAAATCTACATTTATAAGGTAAATAAAAAAAAGAAGTAAACAAAAAGAGTATAGAAAACTACTTCTTTGAAAGCTCAAATTTATAAAAAATTATGAACAATTTTGCCGTGAATTAAAAATGTGGTGCAACTTTTTGCTTCAACTAATGGAGCAATTAGGAACATCTGCAAAACTCCAGCATATTTAAAGACTGTCTGAGCCTGAGCCAAGTTCAACAGGCAGTCCATTTTCTGTTGGTTCAGGACATACTCATTCCCCTCCTAGTCAAAACAAGCAGTAATAACTGGAATTAAAGATTGGTTTTGTCATGGACTGTGAGTGCTGATTGAAACTTTTTCCATGGCTTGTGTATATATATCCAGTCCCTTGAGCTCAGACCGTGGAGCCTTTCCATCCATGGAACACTAACAGAGCTCACAGCCCTACCCAACAGCCTAAGGTGGTGTTATTATTTCTACCAAGTTCACTTGAAGCTGATCAGTTGCAAAAGTTATAACAGGGAATCAGAAACACAAATGTAACAAACACAAACCTAAACACAGAAGTTCAGGCCACAGGGCTAAAAGTCTCTCAATTGTGCTGTAGGATGTGTTAGATTTCAATAAGAAAAGCACAATGTGTTGGTCTTATCTGAGACTCTGAGTGAGGATACACTATAATTTATTCTTGAAAAGAGATAAATGGTTGCACCCTCCCCCTACCCCCATACTTCTTTCCTCAGATTCATATAATTCTTGGGAAAGCAGATCTCCTCCATCTTGGTGTAAATAATCACAGAATCACCAAGGCTGGACAAGACCTTCAAGACCATCCAGTCCAACCATCAGCCCAGCACAGCCATAATCATCCCTAAATCATTCTCCAAGAGTCACATCCAGACACCTCTTGAACACTTCCAGAGAAAGAGACTCCAGCACCTCCCTGAAGAACTTATTCAAATAAGATGATGATTACTTAAGATGATGATTCAAGAAGATGATGTCAACCAAAACTGTTGATGAGAAAAACAAAACTTCATTTTGAAATGATAAACAAACAAACAAACCCATTTCTCAGCATGAAAATGCCAAGTGTAAATGAAAAACAAAATATCTACCTGCCCCTAGAACCACTTACCAAAACGGATTAATAACTGTTGCTTTTAAACTTTTGAACTTGCATACCTAACAATGTTCTACAGATTAAATCTATAAGTCTATTTAGAAAATTAATCATACACAATTTTATAAGTCTGATTCTTTAAAAAGCAGAGCTCTGTTGAAACAGAGATTACAATGTGTTGGGATCTGTAATGAAGTACATTAATCAACACTTTTCAGTCTGGGATATACAGTACAACAAAACAAAGTGTAGACAGATAGAAAATACTCAAAATCTGCACTGCTGTAAGCAAGACAAACTTTTCACAGTAAGTATTCTATATACTTTTTGTTTATTATTTTGTGTATGTGAGTGAATTTATCCATAATGTAAGCTTAAATACATGTGAGTGCCCAAAAACATATTTATTCCAAACACTAGAGTGGGCATATGTGTATTTAGACTCTTGAAAAGGTTTTTGTCTTTACAGAATCTAACAAACTTTAAAATGGAATATAAACCAATACTCTGCAAATTAAATACCCTTTTCTATTACAGCAGATGTTTTAATATGGGTATAAAAATGTACTTTCTTGCAGTATTGTCGTACAATTCCAAATTATTGTTTTATACATTCCAAGGCATTTTAATAGGAATTTCAAAAAAATGAAAGAAATGCATACTTCCATAACATTGCCTCCTCTTAACTGCTGTACCAGGAAGCATACTGCAATACATCTCTGGCAAAATTGAAAGATCAGGCCAACACGTAGAGGCACAGGAAAAGTAAAATATTCAAGTAATTTTACTGAACACCAGTGTGATTTTTTGAAACATTATTCTTTGATTTACAGTGGAACAAACTGTCAATAGCACCACTCCATTAAAAAACAGCTTTATGTGCAAATACCCAGGACAAATTGCAGTTACCTTGGTTATTTGTTAGCATGTGGTTATTTCAAATAAAAATATTGCATAGATTTTATAATACTATACTATTTGCATAGATTAAAAGATGAAGAATGGAAAGTGTTATGAGTGCATCCTAGTTACCATGGACACATTCCATTCTCAATGTTATTTGGAGGTGCAAGTGGTAAAGGAATTCACTACCACACTGCTTATTCCATAGGCATTTTCTTCATTAAAAAAGAGAGAAGAGGAAAGGATGAGCAAACCCAAATCTAAACAGCAGCAACCAAACAAGGCTTCAGGTAAAATGTCATTGCAATTTTTTAACAAATAAAACAACTTAAGTATTTACGTGAAAATTAGTAAAAAATAAACTATTTAGGAAGTATCTCTTGTCAAAATGAATCTGAACTGTAGCTTACCAGAAGCATAGAACTCTTTACATTGTATGAGAAAATAATATTTGAAATTTGTCATATAGTTAGCCACCTTTTAAGGATGTGGATCTCACTCTTCCTCTAATCTCTTTCAGAAGCTATAGAAGTGAAGACAAGTCTCACACATCAGACTCATACTGTATAAGAAACCTCTGGGGGAAGCTGAGACAGACGGTGTGAACCGAGAAACCCTGTACAAAGGCAAATATGAGAAATTTTCTCTTTCCCCAGTACACATTATTAGCATTTCAAACTTCTTCAGATTTATCTTTTTGCTTTGCTTAAAACTAGTGACTCAAAATACAGTTTCTCAGATTACAGGCTATATGGAGGTTAACTTTTCCCTTAAATTATTCTCCTTTAAATAGTTAAATGTTCATTGGAGAAGGCGGGTGACTACAGAATGTAGAAAATAACATTGTTGACATTCAGGAGATCTAGACTGAAACATTTTCCTCTGTCCCAGGTGAATGGCCTAGATCCCCAGTCTTTGTTTTTAGCCTTGGATTTGTTACTACAGTCCAAGATCTCATTCCACTGTACAGTGAAGGAGCCATTGTGTCTTCTACAGAGAAAATGTCATATTCTCAGTCTTAGAGACTTTATCTTTACTAAATCGCTTTACCCAGATTATTTTATCACATATGATATTACTTCTCCATCATATTTAAAAAAACCCCACCAACCTGTGCTTTTATTTGGGTTTTGTAGATTGAAAAAGACCATAAAATCTTGATTTCAGAATTAGAGTATTCAAATGCTTCTGTCACTCATTTTATTATTTTATCTTCTCTTCTCTTGCACAGTGTTGTTGCATTTTTACTACAATTTCAAATTAATCTATTGGTTTTAAAACAATTTGCTTCCATGTATTTTGGTTAAGAAATTGCCCATGTCACCCTCACTTAAATCTTAACAAAATAAAAGTGGAATACATATCAGCATTACTGAAATATCTTAAAGGAGATAACTATAAATTAGATAGTTCTAAAATTTTTACTTATGGAAAGGCACCCTCTGGTCATAGTTTTTTCTACTCCCATTCTAACATAGTTGCATCTAAGTGAGAAGCTGATACCATAGTAGAGGGTGTTTTTTTATTTTATAGTGAAGTTTTTCCAACAGCTGCATTTACATCCACACTGCAGCATTGACTGCATAAGAAATAAAGGAAATTTTGAGTTGGACAAGAGAAATCTTTAGGTTTAGACAAAGCTATACTCATTCTGCAAGTGAATGAAGCTGAGGCTTCTAGGTCGCTTTAAAAAATGCAAAACAGGTACCTTAAAATTTTACTCAATTTTCACCAAGAAGAAGAAACCATGTCTTGTGTCTAAACTATGAAAGAAGCTAGCACTGACAATGGACAGGTATTTGCAAAAGAACTAAAATAAAATGTTTCATAACTTTAGGAAGGGCTGGAGTGAGGCTATCCTTAGGCATGGACACTGACCCAGCTCAAGCCAATGCTATTTTGATCCCTGTGGGATAAACTGCTGCGGAACGATAACACACACGGGCAATTGTTTCATGAGAGGCTACAATGGCATATTGTGATTAACTTAAAAGCAAGAATGCAGGTCTTGTGGAACTGAAGAATCTGTTAAGTCTCCTTTTTTCCTTCCTGCCTCCAAGACCAGTTAGACACTTGGTAATGAAAATACATGACTGGCCAAAGCAGATTATTTTGAGAGTTCTGATTTGGTTAATATGCAAGAATGTGAACACTAGCAAATGCAGCCTGGAAGAAGGGACTATACTGGTTTCAGGACTGGTGCTGGTGTGTAGCTCAGAATTACTGGCAGGGTTTGACCTGAAAAAGAAAGTAAAACGGACTATCAAGAGGTTGCAGTTAATGAAGTCCTAATTTACGTGGGGTTTTCAGAAGTCTTTGAAGGACAACTTTTTAGGAGTAAACACAAAAAATGAAACACATCTGGGTGCAATAGTGCAAGAGTTCACCAAACTGAAATTAAACTAAACATGCACTGGCACCATTCCACATTTCAGGGATGAACAATATGAAACCAAAAGGTACTAATTGCTGCCTGTTATATCTGTGAAATCAGATGCTTTTTGTTCTTTTGGCAATTTATTGACTGTCTTCTCAAATTTAAGGTAGGGTTTACAGGGTCCCTGCTTCATTTCACAACTGATACAAAACCTCAACATCTGCATGTGCTATAATATAGGAAATTAAACAAATTACTATTTTGTCTACACTGATAGGATTACATTACAAGATAAAAGTTTCCTTCTGATCTGCACTCATGAGAAGAAAAAGTAGGTTTATTTGGCACTTACTAAACATAGGCCATTTTTCAGTCTTTCTAAGAGATGTTCACTTTATCTATGCCAAAGAGTCTAAAGTGTAAAAGCTAATACCCAGCTGTGCTAAAGTAACTGTTCTACAAGAAATACCCATACACGTAATTGAGTTGAAATTCTGGACAACAGTGTGTACTTGAAAGTTTGTACAGATTCTTCTCAGGACCACATTAGTCATCATGGAAACCCACATACTTCCTTTCCCTATGTCTGCTTTGGTTTTGGAGAAAAAGTTGTTTTAATAGCAGGAAAGCTAAAACAAGCTTTAGTTTGCTTTAGTTAGCAAACAAAAATAGAAACAGTGACTGTAGCAGAGTTCAGAGATAATGAAAATGACACACAGAGAAAAGGTAACTTCCTGGTGGCAAGGCAAACTCTTTTGTGTGGTGCTTTTAACAAGTATTTCAAATACTTGAAGAGAAGTGTTTCAATTCCAAAATTTCACATGTAGCAACTATGAAGCTGATAATTTTTCCCCATTTCACTCACACTTGGAAACATCAACCCACTTAAACCAAGGGATTAGCTTTGTGTGTGTGTATGCATGACTACTGAAGGCTCCCACTTAGAGCACCTGAAAAACGTTTTAGTAAAATTCAGGAGGAAGATATAAAAAGCTTGGAAATAATAATTGTCTTTTCCTTTGGGGAATGCAGTACTTATATTTGAGCACAACATTTGTTGTCTTGCCATGGTCTCTTCCCTTTCTCTCAGTTTCATACCTGGTTTATTCCTATTTTAGTACCTTTCTTTCTCAGTTTTCCCAGAGCTTGTGGGTGGGAGAGAGAATAAATAAAAAGTGACGAAAGTAAGGAAAAAAAAAAGTAGGTAAAGCTGTTTATCACAGCTGCTTACAGCAAAGGTGCTTCAGAAGCATACATACATATGCTTCAGAAGCATAGGGACTTGGGCATACAGATCAGAGAAACAATACAAGAGTGAGAGACAATGCAGAAGGGAGGGGATGTGCTGAAGGGAAAGCAAAACTATCAGAGGGAATAAAATATTACTCTAGAGGATCAGAGTCTTCACTTACGAGCATGATACTTGCCATTTATTAATGTGATTAAACAGGCAGACCTAGATCAGACCGCCACAAAGAGATTATTCTACCACTTAATAGAACAAAGCATGCAAGCTAAGTGCAAGACATAACATTCCTTTCTAGATGGATAAGACACTGACAGGTTTAATTTAAAACCATTTCTTTAAATTTTGTCCTCCTTAATTCAGTTTCAAGATCTCCCTCTCACAATTTCAGGTCTAGTCAATGTGAGTAAAAAACTCCAAACAACAGAACAGAGCAGTCAGAATTTTGCTATCTATATAAAATGTCCTGAAGTACAGCAGTGTTACAGTGCAAAATAATTTTTAGAGAATCTGCACCTCTTTTAGCAGGGTGTGCACATATAACTGGCAATACTTTTTATTACAGATGAAGTCTTAGTTAAATCATCCCACTGCTCCCTTCTTGGATACTTGTTATCTTCCTGATTTGCATATATCTGCCACCAGTTTAATCTAATATATGCTGAAAACTGTTTTCCTATATTTGTACGTGGGCAGCTCACTTTCAGCACTGACATCTCCTACTCTAAATTTTGAGGAACATCTATTGCATTGGTCCCTAAAATCTCACCATATTTTTTAAGAACAAACTAACACCATCAGTGCGTTTTGCAAAGTTCCCTTGCTGTCTATTTACAGCTTTAATTCCACCTCAAATCAGAAGACAGGAACACCAAAGAATCTATCACATGGTGCAGGCATTCTCATATACTTGTCTCCTACGCATGACTCCAGTTTTTAGAAAAAGCTGTGTTAACAAGTGTGCCCTTTCTCTCCATCAGTTATCAGCCCAGTACTATAGGGAGCATGTGCTACCTGTTGGTTGATTTTTTTTTCCTGTTTCTTCAAAGACTAGGATTTTTTCAGCCCAATTTCAACAACTCATTTTACATGAAACTTAACTGATAACCTTTAGGTTTCAGTCTCATTATAAACTGCATAGGAGGAAACAATTGTACAACTCAGCTGTAGCACCAACTTAGCAAAAGCTGAAATTTCTCATTATCATTTGTCATGATAATTTGATATGCACATGCATTAAAACACATTGAATTTTCTGTCATAAATATCTGCTTGTTTTTTTCATGCTTTCCAGCTACACAGCTTCTCTTGCTTGCAATCCCCATCTGCTGTCATTCCTTTCACTCTATTGTTCACTGTCATCCTATTTAGAACTCTGGCTTCAGACACTCTCCCAGGCTTCTGTGTCTACAGTATTATTTTGAGTTTTTCAACAAATGATTTCTATCATTTTACTGTGCACTAGTGGTCATTCTTCTAGTTCCCACCCTTCTCCAGATAATTTGTGTAACTCAGGCTTCAGCCAACAAGTGACATTTACACTGGTTGTACCCAATGCACAATTTTAATCTAATTTTGTGAAGTCCATCCAAAAGCTGCAGGCACTTTTACTTTGGTATTATTTAGGCTTATTTCAGTTTAACACAAACTGATTTCATTTATACCAAATCAAAATCAAGCAAAGTTTTAGAATAAAAATCCATACAGCAGTTTAGACCACCATCTTTGTTTAAAAATTATTTCTAGGTTACACTAAGTGTAACCTAGATAAGACCTTTCATAGCCTATCTCACATTGAGATACAAATTCAGAACTTTATCTAGCTTTGCCTTCTACACTTCTTGCCTTCTTCTTTCCCTTGAACATTTTGCTGAGTGCATTTAATTACTTTTGATAAATGAAAAAAGTATAAATATATGGTATGCCTAGTCAAGTAGACATATCTGATAGTTCTTCATCATGAATGCTACTGTGTATATGGAAAATGAAATAATGTAAATAGTTCTTGGTTAATAAAGTAACAGAAAAAAGAAGTAATTATTTCTCTAACTTGAAGCAGGAAAAAGGAAAACAAAACAGGCAAGAACACAAACTTAACTTTGGTAACATGAAAGTAGAATTACTCCTGAGGTATCCCAGGACAGAGAACAAGATTGATAAGGATTTACTACCTAAGTAAGGCAAGTGAAAAATATAACTAAATCTTCCTTTGTTTCTAAAGAACAAGCACTGGCAATAAGGAACATGTGAACATGACTTGGTTACAGCAAGAAATGTTTACATTATTAAGCAGAAAGTAGTTGTGATTGCTTACCTTGAGAAACTATTCATTTCATGACAAGAAAATCATCCTTGTCAGGTAGGACTAGATCAAGTACGATATTTTCAAAGAAAGCCACAAGTATTAAAACCATGCATAATACTTACAATGGGAGCTTATTGCCATTCTGTGAGATCCTGCTGTCTGTATATTAAAGACTAGTTATAAGTAGACAAAACCCAGCTGAGAAAAAAGTAAAAAATACATCTCTAGGCTACCAGTGATACAGTAAAACCAGATTAATGGCAAATTAACTATGATTACTTTATCATCTTTAACATACCTTAATTAAAACTGATATGAGAATATTCCAATGCATCTTCAAATAACAGCTCAATCACTATTGAAAAAGGATTTTATAAGCCCACACGACAGCACTGCATTATCATAGGCTCACTAAGAACTCAACTTCACAAGTAATAATCACTCCATATAAATTATATATCTAATTTCAAATCAATAAATGAATGTTTCACAGGATTAAGCATTTGGTAATGTTTGTGGGGAAAAAACCCCAAAATAATCACCCTCCAAAAAGAGAACTGAGTCTTCTGGGAAGGTAAAAACCCACCACTTACACTGCTGTATGTAATGCCTTCTGTAGAGAAATCATGCTCTGCTAATAACGAAAGCCCTGAAATTCCAGCATTGCCGGTGCAACACATCACCAATTACATTTCAGTTGTTAGAAGTCCAAATTTTCCTATGTCAGTTCTTGTGCTGTATTACATTTTCAATATTGCAACATGACCAAAGAATTCCCAAATCTTCCCCAAAACTTATGGATAAGATCTAGCAACCGCATGCACCCAGAGGTGGCACATCACAGAAGAAATGAGAGGTACCATCAGGCATCCAAACCATAACATGTCACAACACGGCTAAACTGACTTATTTTGGCTTTGGACTGAAACTCCTGACAACAATATTCATGTTTTTCCAGTTCAGCATTATTTCCCCAGAGAAACTGTCTCCATTTTCTCCGAGCAGCTCTACTGTTTGCTTTGATGCCTGAAATAGAGACAGCAAAAGAGCAAGGACAATTTCCCTATGTATTTTAGGCTTAACAAACATTTATCTGATAATAACTGCTAATACTGTGTGGTACCATTACCATGAAAATGTTTGATTCTTTGGGAAATACACCTTTTCAGCACAGCAGAGCATTTCCTTAGCTGGGACAAAATGGCTGCTGCCTCCTGGTATCAACAAACTACACTTGAAATGTTTCTACTTTACAACAACAAGAAGTTCCTATTTTATGCAGTTGAAGTCCTCCATACAAATAGCTAATAATAAAAATATATTTTTTTAAATTCCCTCTTGAGAAATTTATGTGCTCTTTTTGTTTGCTTTTCTGTTTGAAAAGTCAAAGAAGAGACTTGGATAGAATCCCGCTAGGTAGTAACTGGTATGGCATCCCTCAGGTTTCAAATGCAAATAAAATAGTAGAATTTTGAAAGAGGTTCATCTCCCACAGATATTTACTTAAAATAAGACTTATCTTTCCAAAAATTGTTTTGTGTAACATGAAATTAATTTCAGCTCAATTACTATTAGAACATCTGTTAATTTCCCCCCCCATCCATCTGGCTTAAGCACTTCAAATGGCATCTGCTGTCAATCAAATAGGTTACATATCAAATGTCATCATAAAGACTTGAAAACAAGCCCAAGATGTAAGAGCTAACTGTATAATACATTTTTTTCCAAACGAAGGAGCTATCCTTGCAGGTTTAATAAATCATGAAGGTTCTCACAACTGAAAATCAACCAGCCCACCACTACAAGGATCATTTATTAATGTCTCCTAAAATGGAAATTTTATTGAAAATGATAAGTTGTTGGCGTGTTTTGTTTTGTTTAATTTTTGTTTGGGTTATGTTGGTGGTGGTGTGGTGGTGATTTTTTGTTTGTTTGGGTTTTTGTAGTATAGAACTTACAGAGATCAGTTAGAAAATCAGGTTGTTTATTAAGAAAAGATTTTTAAAAAAAAAAGGTTCTTAAAGATTTAAGTGCTGTAGGTTCAGAATTTTTGCTTACAACTAAAAAAGCCAGAAAAAACCTTTCTTTTTAAAATTGAAACAACTAATTATAGGATCTTTTAAGCAAATACTGTAGTACTCAGTATCCAAAATAAAGTGCTGTGCTCAGGATGTATTGATTTAATCAGAAACTGACTGAAGACATAGAGGCAGACACTAAACAATAGGAGCAATGAGGTGTAAAGAACAAGAACATTCATGAGAACTGTTTGCCCAGTTACTTACACTGTTTGTTCATGTCCTGTGTGTATCTTTGAGAGAACCCAGTTGCTGATCTCTGGCCAAACACACAATCCTGCAGTTGCATATTTGACAGAGTCCTGGCTGTTACACGAGCGTATCATGTGTGGAATATTGCACAGAACCGTGGCAGCCTTGTGAAAGTACCAAGCTGGTCTTTTGTGGGTAAGTAGCTGAACATTTTACTAACATGACAAAATCTTCTGATTAGTGTAGCATTCATTAAGTGGTGACAGATGCTAGTATTAATTACATGTTGAGTGGATCATTTTCCCATTACATTTCTTTTGTTACCAGCCTCATCATTCCAGTTATCAGCCTGCCCTATAAGCAGATTAAGCACCAGACTTTTTTTTTTTTTGAGGGTGGGGGATGTGTGTCTATATTCCTTGTTTGACCAAAATGAGTGACTGATCTTTCCTACACTACCCCACCATCTGGATTCCACTCTTGCACTTTTCAAAACCTGTACTTATCATCTGTTAGGCAATTTATAAAAAATATTATTTTGAAAGGTTGTGTGGCTCTCTCAAGCATCTTACATTTAATGTTGGAAGTCATAGGATTAATCACTTGCCTTGTACAAACAGATAACATCTATTGTTTTTTGTGATAAATGTTGCCAAATTATAACTGGCATATTAAATATTAATTTGGCAATTAAAGTTTGAAAAACATGTACAGTAAAAGGTATATGTGAAACAAGTTGCCATCCCTCATGTCAGTCTTGAACAAAAATATTTCCATTCTATGTAACAGTACATGCACTCAAACAAAACAAAAACTATTCACCATACCCACGAATACTAGCAGGATTCCTAGAACACATTTTATGGCCAAGAATGATTTTTTATTTATTATGTTTATTCTGACATGTACACCAACTTCTCCTTCAGAACAACTCAGAGCAGCCCTGAAGAGGAAAAAAGGAAACAAATAAAAAAAAAAATTGAAAAGTACAAATGGCAAAGTCATTAATCTGGAAATAATTTCTGCCATAAACCAAAAGGTTATAAATTGAAGGTTGATAGAGGAGAAAGACATTGGAATAATAACTAATCAAAGGATGATCAAGAGTCATTAATGTGATTTTGGTAGAGAAAGTTAAATACAAACCTAAAATTTAAATCACCCAGGTTTTTTCAGAAGACATGGGGAAGTAATAATGCTTTTGCACATGGTACTTATTAGGTTTATTATTATTAAGAACAAACATATTAATAGGAATAAGTGCAATTGAAAACGAGAGTGACCAAGAAGCAGAAAGTCTGTTTCACAAGTGGAGACTGATAAAACAAAACAAGCCCTATCCAGAGTGTGTATTTATTAAATGTATACAATGTATCTCATATATATACGCACATATATACAGCATTGTTACCTATGCAAAAGATATCCAAACAAAATAAATGTAATAAATGTAATAAATGTAATAAATGTAACTGCACTGCTAACCATCAGAGAAGTGATGGTCTGGAGCAGTTGTTCTGTGTGAAGCAGCAGAGGAAAAAAAGCTTCACTGCCTTTGAAACACATCAAACCCCATTTATGCTATGGAGATCTATTATGTAGCTGGATGAAACAGCAGGCACTGGGACTGGATGACCTGAAGTTGTCTCTTTCAGTCTTATATTTCTGCAGTGGAACTGGCAGATGCCCACACAGGGGAAATATGTGGAATAGTTTCTGTGCATTTGTAAAATTATGATTGCTGACTTAAAATAGCTACTTGAAAAAAATTATTTTCGCTGATGGCTCAGATCTCTCCTTCCACACAATCCAGCTGGGTAAATTGCATTCTGTGAATGCTCATTTATGCAACTAAGTTACTTGCCCTAACACATTCTTAAGATCTTCTGTATTTGTACAGGATTTCTGGTTCTGTGATAGTTTGACTTTATAGTCAGCAGATACCTGGAAATCCTGGCCATGACCACAGGTCCACAAGCCTTGGAGCTTTGTAAGACATGCCCAGTAAATTGATAACTTCATCCTGGAGGAGCTGAATTTACTGCTCATGTAAAGCCCAAGTAGACTGTTCAAAGAAGGGCAACACTGCACAGAATTATGGGAGCTTTCATACAAATCCACTATGCAGCCACAAACTCCCCTTTTTGCTTTTAAAGAAAATAACAACAGACAGTTCTGAAACCACAAACTTCCAAGAACAGGGATATTCAAAGTAGCAGGTTTCAGCATTCACGTAACCCTGTGCTAGCTGAAGGCTTAGACTGTTATTTATTTGGAAACTGCAAAATAGCACACTGGGAACGTGAGCCAACAACGAGGCCTCCTCCATGCTAACCCAGGATGGCTAAATATATTTTACATGAGACATAACTTGGAACATCAGTGATGCACATACCTTCAACTGCTATTTTTGACACAGGTCTCTTCACAGGAGATTCCATAGCCTCTAGAAAGGTTAACTAGCATCCAGGAGTTTTAAATGTACAGAAGTTAAAACTGGAGACACTACTTACATGAAGGTGTTTTGGCAAGTAAGGAATTAAAATTTGAGTGAAGGTTTTGCTGGAGGTTTTGGGAGGTTTTGCTGGAATCAGATGCATTAGCTTCAGAAAATATAGTGATATATTCAAATACATACATTCACTGCACAATACTTAAATGATCTTATTGCCATAAAATCACAACTGAATTTTTCAAACAGTCCAAACAAGTTATTTTTCAATGACACCAGCTTCCTGGTAATGCCTTGTACAATGAACATTTGCAGAACAATTTGAACTTACTTACACAGTTATGAAGCTTTTTTTGCATGGTTTATGTTAACTGATTTTGGTTCATTTTCAGGATATATTTGGTCAGCTGAAAACAAACCCAAGAATAGATATCTGAAGAGTGGGACAGAAAACACATATGAGAACCAAAAACCTAAAGAAATAATAATAAGAACCATCTTATTTTTATTATCTGAGTGCAAAAATGAATAGCAAAGACCCCACAACACTCAGTCACATTCCACAGGCAAGCAGAGCACTGGTAGGATTCCTATGGGGTCAGTGGGACAGGCCCACTACAAGACTTCAGCTACTCACAACCACATATTTCCCAGTTATTGTGCAGCAGTTCTTCCCTGAAATATGTTTATTATTTTGGTTTACTTTGTGAAAACAAACTGAAAACTTTCTCCTAGTTTAAAAATATGTTGTGGGTTTTTTTCTGGTTCTCGTGAGACATTTAAAAAACTTTCTCAGAAAAGTTTCTGAATCTTTACATTTTCTAAATCATTATGTCCAGCTTGAGACAAGTATTTGTGTTTGCCTCTAATAAAGTAAGTAAACTAAGTAAAAAATGTCTCAAAATGAAACAAAGATTATAGTATATTTGCATTTTATTTCATTAATCTTATAAACACATAATCAGATTTGTTAAATTTCATTTGTTTACTGTCCAACATTTCTTATTGATGATTCTATTAGATTACTCTGAAAAATACTTGTATTGCACATTTTGCAGGATATTTTAAAGCAAAGGTTCAAAAACCTCTTTCAAGATATTTACCATTGCTTATTTCCCTGTTTGAAAAACCAGTTATCTACACTGGTGAAAGGCAGGAGATCTAACATCTCCAAGCACAATGTGGAAAATATATATGGCCTTCCCATTCCCAGATGTTAATTTCATGTTCTTGGAACGACATGTTAGATTATTGCTTACCCACCTGCATTAAGTCTGATTACCCCGAAACTTACCTTTCTTTAGAAGGAATACTTAAGGATTTGTCGTTTATTTGTGTTAAATGGCGCACCACATTTATTTGTGAGGCATTTCTGAGAGTGAACTTATGTCTGTTTTAAAGGTACAAAATCACGATATGTGTATACCACTTCGCAAGGCTTCTAACTCTCATTTCTTTTTCCTCTGTTTCCTCACGCAGAGCCCCATCCCACAGCTCGGGAAAGTCCAGGTAGAAGCAACCTCCCACATGCTGAGGCTCCGGTCCAGACACACTTTCGCCCGTGCCTGGAAATTCCCTTTTTGGCAGCCGGCCCTCACGCAGCCGGGCGTTCCCAGCCCTCAGGAGGCCAGACCAGCGGCACTTACGGTGGCGCCTCCCGGGTCGCTTCCCGGCAGCGTTAACGGGGCCCCTCGTCCTGCTCGGGTACGGAGGGGCTCCTTTCCCAAGGAGAAGCCCTCGCTAAAGCCGCTGCCGCCTCAGGCTGCCGGTCTGCCTTCCTTGCTTCCTTCCAGGGCTGCGGAGAGAGCGGCGGCCCCGCGCGGCTCCACCGCCGCCATTTTGGGACGCTGGCGGGCGGTCTCCATGGCAACCAGGAAGGGGCGGACATCGCGCGGGGTCACCGCTAGCCCGGCCCCCTCTTAAAGGAGCAGCCGCGGCGGCCCCGCGGTGCCGGGCAGGGTCCGACCCCCGCCGCCGGTGCCACCAGCGACCCGCGCCCCGGCCGCCCCCTGGCCGCCCCGAGGGGGGGACATTCCCGCGGACCCGAGGTGACGACCCCGGCGGAGGGATACCGACCGCGGCCAGCGGCTCCACCGAGCGCAGCGAGCGGGCCGCGCTCCGGGCCGCGGCGGGGGCTGCGCGGGGGGCGGCAGCCGGGGCAGGGGCCGCCCGCCGGCCCGGGGCGCGCGCGGGCCCCGGCGGGGCCCCGGCGCCAGGAGAAAGTAGTCCCGCGGCCTCCCCCTCGCGCCGCTGGAAGGGGTTCGGCGGCGGAGGCGGCGGACGAGGCGTCGCTCGGTGCTGCGGCTTCAGCTGATAATTGAAGGGAAGCGAGGCGGCTGCTGCCGGGAGGAGGGAGGCACGGAGCGTCTGCGGAGGCCGCACCGGGACAAACTAGGTACCCGGGGCCCCTCCGCTCGGTCGGGGGGCGCCGGGGAGGCGGGCGCGGGGCGGCGGGGCGCTCGCTGGGCCCCTCGGCGACTCCGGGCCGGGCCTGTTGTGTCATCCTGGCATTAGCCGAGCTGCCCTTCCTGGCGGCCCGGGGCAGGGGGAGGGGAGCGGCGCCATCCCGGAGCATTGTTGCGGATGGGGGTGGGGGGGCAAATGGAAGCCGGGAACGACGCGGCGCCGTGCTGGTGAGTGTGTGGGGCGGCCCGGAGGGGTGGAATGGGGCCCTCGCCGTGGAGGGAAGGGGTGGAAACGGAGCTGACAAAATGGCCAGGCGGTCCCCGAGCCCGCTGCAGGGATATCCCTCGCCCTCCCACCCCGGGCTGGGGTGCCGGGGGCCACCTGGCCTCTCCCGGGCCGCCTGGCGGGGAGGGGGGCGGCAGCGCGGCCGCCCCTCGGCGGGCCCTGTGTGGTTGCTGATACAAAAGGGCAGTGTCAGTGTTGACACTGCCGTGCCGATTTCGATGCCCTTCCCTGTCTTCCCTCCCCCACTCCGCTTGGCCCCCTTTTCCTTAGTGGTCCTTTCTTTCCCACCCCCCTTTTATTTTTTTGTTCCCCTCTAAAGAAGGTAGGGAATATCTTAAAGGAAAAAACAGCATTTTCCTTTTCTTTCCTTCCTGCCCAGCTCGGTAAAAATGCTAAACAATCGGCCGACGTCCATATTTCACGAGCTTTTTTGGGGGGAGGAAGAAGGTGGGCAGAAAACGGAGGCGCCCGTGGGGTCGGAGTCACAAAGCTGGCTGCCCACGAAAGGGATTATTTTCGCAGCTAAATGTTTTCGAGCTGATGTTTTTCTTGTTTTCAGTCAAGAATCAAGTTGCCTGGTCCTTGCGTTTGCTTGCATAATGCGTCGTACTTGGAGGCTGATCAAACGCTGGGTTCTGCCTTTCCTGCCTGGCTCTTCCTCCTTCCCTTTTCCCGGGGGGCTGGGTCGTGGGACAAGTCTGAGGGGGCTGGTGGCGCTGGGGCTCCCGGCTGCTGCCCCGGTGATCCGGGGAAGGGAAGGAACCGAGGCCGGGGCTCTCGCCAGACCTGCAGGCCTGTCTTCCTGTGTCCAACTTTTTTATTGTTCCCCCTTCCCCCTTCCGAGTGCACGGGCTCTCCGGCAGGCGGGGGTTTGCGCGGCTCGGGAGTCCCAAAGTCTAGACGGGGAACCGGAAAATAATAGGGGAAAGAATGGAAAGTTAGTCAAGGGCTTTGGGGGAAAAACATCGACGTATCGAACAAAGGTCCTGCCTGTGTTGGAGAGAGAGGCCTGCATGTGAGGCCTGATTGTGTCGCATTTACACACGGGGAAGAAATGAGTGCTTGGTACTGGCCTAAATTTATTCTGTAAGTCTGGCATAGAACTTAGGAACGCTTTCAGAGAGTGTGTAGTTTGTTTTGGGAGTGTTTTTATTATGTGTAGCAATCCAGTAATAATTTTTATTTTAAATCTTTTTTTTCCCCCTAAAAAGATAGTTCAGGTTGTTTTTTTTCCTCCTTCCTGCCTTGTTCAGCAGAAACAACACTGATTCAGAGCTTCTAACACTGTAATGCAAAACTTAACTCGGACTAACTTAAACAGTTTGTGTTGTGTATAATATGAATTTTGAGCTTCCTGGTGCTTTAAAGGCTGCCATAAAGAGGAATTGAGTAGTTACCAGTTGATAAATTTGAAGTGCATCTATCATAATGAGAAAGGACTTGTGAGCACTTAAATGAATTTTTCAAGCTTTTCTTGTAGGAGCTGACATTGTGGGTATACTTTTGTAAGACTTTAAAAGCTAGAAAGCATTCCTGTGATTATTTCTGTTTATCTCTGGTGTAGTATCTTCTTTTCAGTTCTTCCTCTTCCACTCTCAAAACAAGAGTTGTAATTGTACAGGGTTTGGGTTTGGTGTGGTGGTTTTTTTTTTTTTTTTTTGATTTTTAAATTAAAAAAATTTTGGTGTTTGATTTCTGAGGTTTCTGAGATTTATTAAGATTTTTGTTAAGCTGTAAGTTTTTAAGCAAGTTGTATTTTATAGATGTAAAATATATGTAATGGACATGAAAGTGCTGGAAAAATAACTATTTTTTTGGTAGCTTATTTAATAAATATCAATAGGTGCTAAATGTATTTATGAAAATACTAGTATTCCAGTTTTTGCAGCTGATATTTTAACTAAATAAATGTATTTGAACTAAGAAATTTTAAAACAGTGGTCTGGTGAATAAATCCTGAAAATAATACTTAAAGTTTTTGGCAATATACTGTAATAGTTTCTGTCTTTGTAAAATGCAGCTGATTATGAGCAGCTCAGTTCTTTTGATTTTAAATGCAAAGGTGTTTTTAAATTTTATTGTTTGGTGTATCTTATTGTTGTGTTAGAAATACAGGTAATCAGATTTTTTTCCCCTTTCTTAGCGTTTTTCTGATAAAAATGAGGAGTAAACTTGAATTAACAATCTTTAAGTCTTCAGTCTCCAGATTGGTTGCATAGGTAGGAACCTAAAGATGTCTTAGCTGTTAGTAGAAAGATTGTAGGTCATCCACAGTGTGACATTACTGCTTATTAATATAGCAGATCTACTTCAGTAGGAGTGCCAACCTGTTGAGTAAGAGCTTATGAAAATGGAGTCTTTTGATGTCTTGCAAAAGTTTTTCAGGTCAAAGTGACCATTAGGGGAAATATTCTGCATCTTCCCAGTAAATGAATAATCAAAGCTGTCATTCCTAATCAGGAATCATGCGCAAGTTTTTGTCTTTTTTTTTTTTTTTTTTGTTTGTTTTGTTTTTTTACTTTTCCTTTTTGTATTGTACTTTGACTGTCTTCAAACCCAGAGTGTAAATATTACAGAAAAAAAAAAAGGTAATGAAAACTTTTTCTTATAAAATCATTCCTAAATTTGAGGCCTAGAGCTACAGGTGACAACAACACTATCTCTTCTGCAGCAGCGTAGCAAAACTAAAATGCATTTGTCTTTAATGCCATCAGTGGAGACATGATCAATTTCCATGTGGATCCTTACATCACTGATAAGTACAGTTACTTACTCTGCAGCTGTCCAGAAGCATAACCTGCCTAAATTCCTTTTGTTTCTAAGTGATGAAGCTGAAGCAGAAGTAGGAAAGTTAGTAAACTACATGTTTGTACCTAATTTGCAGCTAAATGAATCTCACAGCTATCTGTGTTAATATTGTATTTATAGGCCATGCTATATTTTCTAACAAACTACTTGGTAAGCATCATGTAGAACACTTTTGATCATGGATCTGTCTTGTGTGACACTGAGGCTGAATTTTTGTGACAAAGTGTAATCAAATACTGAAGTTGTACAACATGGTGAACTATGGCCTTGGCAAAAACTTAACCCAGAATGTTTCTGGGATCTCCCATTGGCCTGTTAGATGATCAGTGTCCTGTTCATCACTTGTCAAGTCAGTAAAACTCCCTATAAAGTACTTTGTTGACTCTGTTATGCTCTTTTCATCAAGGTGTCACTGCACTGCCCCATTCAGTACTGACTCTGAAGGTAGTAGCACATGGGATTTTTTTTTTTTTTTAATAGAGTAACATACTAGCTTTGGGTGAGTGCTTAGTTTTCTGAAGAAGTAGTATTTTAAATGTGCTCTTAATATTTTAATCATTACATAGTACCACTACAGATTTATGGTAGTATATGAAGCAAACTTGAGGGTTTCCATAGTTCAGTTTTAACTTAGAACATGAGGTTGGTAACTGCAAAACAAAGTAATATTAACTTTTTTTTCCTACTGGCGTGTTTTTTTTTTCAATGTATGTGAAATGAAATGCTTCTCAAGGAGTGAAACTATTTTCACAGTTCTCAGTGGTGAGCAATAATGAAAAAAATGCTTGTATGTAGCCACGTGTCTCAGGATTGCTTTTTTTAACAAAACAGTTGCTGAATTAATGTTTTAAAGTTATCTTCTGCAAATTAAGAAATTGTAGCTACCTATCAAATGTACAGTGTCTGTGGAGGACAGAGCCAAGTGAACTGGCTTCTCCTGCCTGCTTTCAGATACCAGTAATGGTTGCTTGTACGAAGTTCAATTTGAGGGGCAATTGTTCTCCTAATCCTGCCGTCAAGTTGGTAGAGTCCAACTGTGTAAATATGCATATTCTCCTTCAGTTCTGTCTGGCAGCGAGGGTTCAAGCACACAGAACCAAATTTGTTTACTCTTCTTGTCTGTGAAGATGCTTGTCTTGCAAGGTACTGACTGTTGCCAGTCTAACTTGACTCATGAGGGTACAAATATGGCAGCAAACTGCCCTGAGAGCAGTAGATGGTCACGTCTGTAAAGAAAAATGGAAATACTGTTTTCATATAGGATAAATGGAAAATTTAGGTGTCTTATAAAAAAAGTTAATCATGATAGTTTAATATTGGACTTCAATATTGAAGATGCATGAGGAATACTAGCAATTATGTTCAAGGCATGGTTGCCCTCGGTTGCTCCAGAAAAACCTCTCTTGTAAGGACTCATACAGTAAACCTGTTTGGAAAGTTTGGAGACCTCAGGAAGTTCCTTGGCCCTTCTCACATTTGACTTCTTATACCCTTGAGTAGTTTTTAATTGAATACAGTGTGCTAAAAAGAGGTTCGTTTTCTTGAATGATAGGAAAGGACCAAAAGCTTACATAGAAAGGTATTCTTGGAGAAGAAACTGCAAATGATTCCATCAGTGTGTAGTAATACTATGCTGGCTCATGGACTGGGAGGGAAAAATCCCATTTTATCAGGTGTTTTCTATACGATTTGCTTTGATAGTGTCCACAAGAAAGTGCATATGCTGAACTGCAAAGATCTGACATTCATGAAAGGTATGAAAGGGTCTGAGTCATCTTCTGGAATGTGAACCTTGAGTTGTGGGGAGCAATTTGGTGTTTCAAATTGGAAGCTGATGTCCCTGGTACTTCTTGAATAAGATGGCCTTTTTTAAGATCTGAAAGGCAATGTATTTTTCACATTTATTCTGCTTTCAGAGCAACTTGTTGCTGATAACTTGTGTTGTGTTTCATGAAGTCCAAATAACTAAACTTAATGTAAAGAAGGGCAAATAGTTGCTGGACTTTTGTAAAGCTGGAAATAAAAAAAAAATACGAATGTTATTTGTTTACTGAGGTATGTATGGTTTTTTGGGAGCAAAAGTGTTAAACTTTCAGGAGGCTGTCAAGCCCTGAGATGGGTATTAGACTTGGTATTAGCAGTGTACACCTCTGTCAGTTTTGTGGCTGGCTGTTTGAAGCATGGTTAATACCGATTTTGTTAATGCAGAGCAGTAACTAATTTTTTACCTTGATTTTCAGGTGTAGCTTTTAATAGTAAAACTATTAGGAAAAATAGGTCTATGACAAACTCATGCCCGAAGGTAACTAGGTGTAATTTAGCTATTTTTGCTTTTAGAATGCATGTATGCTGTTCTGTTCTCTCATTTTTTCTCCTTTTCTGTCTTCCATCTTACTTGTCTTTGAGCTTGTGATAGTTTGACTTAGCAGCTCTTGGTAGGAGAAATGTTCTCTGTATGTGGGCTTTTATGTGCTTGAAGTATGCTCTGTACCTCCCCTCTAGTCCAAGACTGCTTAGATGTAAAAGTACAGGTAAATAAGTGTGGGAATCAAAAATACACTCTTGTATAATATCTTCTGAGTTGAAAACATTGAGTTTTTGTAGGAGCAGGAGCAACATAAATGAGTTGAGGCACCAAAAAATGCATAGTAACACTAGTCAGGGTGGACTCCAATATCCCCCATGCCTGCTCCTCCTCCTTCCCTCCAGCCCTAAAGAAAAGGAGAAAAAAACCACCTGCATCCCACCCACTCATCAAGGGACTTGAATTACATGTCCTTGATACTGATATCATGATTAGTTGCTTACTTTAACACTTGCTGTTAGTGAGGAGAAGCTCTCTTTACATTATATATGCCTTTGTGGAATATGTGGTAGATGAGTGTTTTTGGACGAGGTAATACTGTAAGATGTGGTTAATGTCAGGGCTAGAGGATGCCATCTTATCCAAGTTAATAATGTTCTGTGTCTTCTAATGTCAAATCCCTTATGTAATTAGCTTATTCAGTGTAGGGAGTGTCCTGTCTTGGAAGGTGTGTGCAGTGTAACTGAATCTTCTGATCACAGGTGAGATGTGGCTGTGTATTTAAAGAGGACAAATGAAGAAAGTAACTGAGGGGGCATATTAATAGGCTATGTGCTGAATTTAAACTTGGAACTCTGCCTTCCTTAAAGAGTGAGTGTTTTCTTCCTCTTTATTTTGGGGATACACTTTATTTATAATCAACTTACTGACTGCAAACTAGTTTCTCCTTAAAACTTCACTTGTCATGAGCTTTGGAGTTGTTTCAGGTGTGGTGGCTTGATGAACTCGCCCATTGTACAGGGGTGAGGGGAAGGTAGGAAATTGCTCAGCTGAACAAGGACAGCAGACAGTCATAAGCTGTGTCAATAAGCCTGAGTGAACAGCACCTGAGAAGGAGCTACATAGCTGGGTAGGTACATCTGAGATCTTTAAGTTAAACAGCTGGAGAAAACACAATTTCAGCTGAATCTCATTTAATGAAGGGAATGGAAGCTGCATAACTTCAGCAATCTTGAAGCCACAATTTCAAGTGTTACAGCTTGTACTTGGAAGATCTGCTGCAGTCTCTTCTACAGTGTTTTTCAAGTTTATATGAGGATAATGGATGCTGCCATATCTTACTCTGGTAATATTCTGCCTGTTGTATTTAGCAGATAATAGTCTACAATAAAAGACTGGTAATAAAAATTAAGAATTGAATTATACCATAAGATTGTGGATTAAAGAAGTTAGTTTCACTCCCTTATTCAGTTACAAAAAGCTTGGCAGAAGAACAGATACATTCCTTTGCCAAAAGTAAGATAGGAAATGTGCATTTGTCAGATTTCCTCCATGGCAGCTCTTAAGTTGATACAGTTCTGCTGTATATTTGTAGACTTGCAAACAAACGTAGCCATGCTGGATACCTGACTTCACAGCACCTCAGAAGTTTCACCAGCACTTTAAGTAGAATTGGAAGTAGCGTGTTAAGGGAAATGCCATTGCACACCTCAGTCTGCACATTTAAATGCTCCATGGAGTGGAGAAAGTGAGCTCTCTTCAGATTAGCTGTGAAGAGGAAAGATGAACTTTATGAAATTCATGATGTGAAGGAATTACTAATGCCTTTGGTTAATGCTGACATATTTGAGCACTATGGCCATACTTTTTTTTTAATAGTTTAGAGGTTCTTGATGTATTATCCAAATTAAGCCAGAGTTGGAACAGAATGGACATTGAAAATTCAAATTTTATTGTGAGTTATGGAGAAGAACTCAAGTAAGCTAGAACCTGAGAACTTTATAATTAAAAACTGGGGGTAAATAGGAATGTAGTGATGAGTTATTTTTTGGGAATACATTTAAACTAAATGTAAAGTTGTCTGTGAGACTCCACTGAAGTAACAGGTCAAGTAATCTCAATCTGTCACTTTCAAAATACAATGCAGTGACCATACTTGTTGCTATGCTTCATGGCTTCCAGAGGTTCCTGAGTGTATTCCCTGCTCTTCTTCTGTCACAGACTTAGACAAAAGCTGTTAAAACTATTCTTGTAGTTTAAATATAGTAGATTCCTATTAAGTAACAAGTCATTGGATAAGCAATTGTATCATCTGTTTTTCAAAACTTCTTAATTAGTTTATTTTATTCAGATGAAATCTTGGGTTTATGTCAGACTGAGATCTCACACTTGAATGCAAACTGTGATTCTTGCTGGTAGTACCTGTAGTGTTATCAGGAGTACTCAACTCCTTTGGCCTGTTCTCAGCAATCTGCCTGTGCTAAACTAGTGTTGCTTCTGTTTGTGGCATTTGTTTGTTGGTCTCGCATCTACCTTGCAATTGCTGGAAACCCTATTAGGACTCATCTGTACTATTATTTTAATTAATTAATTAAAATGGAAATAATCTTAATCCTATTTTAGGGGTGTTGGAGCATCTTAAAAACTTTTCTCAGAAATAAGCTATGTAGATTGCTCTGCATTACCAAATTGTATAGCGTGTTTTAATTTAAAAGCTGTTCCCCTTTAGATAAAAAGTGATTTCTTCTCTAGACAAGCAGATTTACAATACTGTTTTCCTTTACCAAGATGATATCAGGCTACTTGGAAAGTCAGCTCAGTAAGATGGCAAATCAAAACCAGATAGCAGGTGATAGTGCTAATTGATCTAACAGCAGAGTTCAATTAGTATTTTGACTTTCTCTGTTGTGTAACCCACTCTAAAAGACCAGTTGAGTTGAATGTTAGCAACTCAGTTACAAAATTTCTCTGTTGCATTTTCATAGGACTCCTATGTTTTTTGTCTGCGAGTTCTACATGGAGCTCTTTCCACCTTTCCACAAATGGAATAACTGGTTTGGTTTTTGGAATATATTAACTTTGGCAAGTTTCCTCCCCTCTTCCCCCCCCGCCCCCCGTCATGTGTCAGATATCAAACATGAACATATGGGCACAGAGTGACACAGCAATAGAAGGATCAAGCTGGATAAACAACCTCTGCACAGACTAGCCCTATCCAAAAGTGTGGTATATGGTCTGTGGCTTTTTATTTTTAAATCCTAGAACTTGCTGCTTACTGCAGTAACTTGCTTTGTGGAGGGCTGTCTTCTGCCTCCCCTCCTCTTTCCCAGGAGAAGCTGTGGGGACACATTTTCTCTCTTCAGTCATAACAGAGCTTCAGTGGTAGGTACCATGGGACAAGAACAGGAAACGCTTCTCAAATTGTAGTTAATAGAGGTGTTGGCTTCTTTGCAGTGTCTTCTCTGACTTCTTAATACCTTCTGAGAAAGGGGATGGATGTTACAATAGCAAGAATGGTGTTCTAGTTACTTCCTTAGCCAAAAGATCCAAAGGGGGGGCGACTAGCTTTTTGTAGGAACTGAGCCTTAAAAGAGATTTTTGTACCTGAGCAGCATGAGCATCTCCTCTCTCTGGTGGGCATGGTAGGACAACAGAACTTGTTAGTTGTCTGTAAGGACAATGAAGACTCTCTGGGAGTAGGCTTAGTAATAAACCTCATACTTGCCTTTTTAATTCTTCAGTCCTTATGGGATATTCTTTCAGCATGTCATGTCTCAAAATTTAGGATCATCTAATTTCCAGCCTGAAAGTTCCTCTTAACCGTTTGCCTGCTAACTGTATCAATACTGTCCTCTCTTTATTTTCTTCTGTTAATGTTTTAGTCTTAGCACTTACTGGAAGTATTTACAACCTCGTTGCCTGGCTAAATAGTACAGATTTTATTAGTTAACTTCTTTAAGATCACCCTTCTGGTTTTCAGCTGGAATTCATGTCCATTGATAAAGACCCACTGTGATGGGGTAGAGTATTTCAGATAAGCACGGAGAATTCTCAGTTACTCGGTAATGGAGCATACACCTAAGCATTGGTTCCTCTTCCGCACCTCCTTTTCCATTCCCCTCCAGCATCACTCTGGGAGGAACTGGAATGTGCTGACATGGTTTGGCTTATAGCAAATGCTTTTTGGGTTCAGTACTGAGGTACAACATTTCCATATTGAGTGATAATATTGTACTTCATAGCATTGCAAGTGTCTCTCTAAAATAATTTACTATTCCATATTTTGATATATCCTTGCTATTTTGGGAGAGGGACAAAGGAGAGAAAAGGGGACTTGCAAGTTTTGGTAATTTTGGAAAAAGGGGAGCTTTAAGGGAAGAGCTCTGTGTTTAGATATCCATATCACCTGTGTAGTTATTTGGAAATAAGCCAGGCTATAATGATAACAAAGCTTTCTTCTTAGTTCATAGTTTTCTTCTATAGGTAATAGTCTTCCATCATTACAAACACTTTCTGTTAAATTTGTGCAGTGATGCAATCTGTTTGGATGCTACTTAAAAGCAATTTAAGTAGTCTTGGGTTTAACAAAACAGAAATAAAATATGAATGACCTCTCTTCTGTGAGCCAGGAAACAGTAACATGTGTCCAGAGTTCTGCTGTCAAAAACCAAAATCTTTTGCTTCTGGAGTCTGTTGATGTCCTGTCATTACTGAAGTATGATTTCAAGATTTAATACCATTACAAGTTGAACATTATTGCCTGCCTTCAAGTGTTAAAAATGTTTAAGCACCCACAGCTTACAGAGATAATATTTTCCAGTTGTTTTTCAAAACCTTGGGCCTTTGACTGTTAATTCAGAGTAGCTGTGAGTATTTTAAGTCCAGATACATCTGAATGGTATTCTTACTTGAGTATGTTTGCTGTAACACAGGTTTGAAGTCCAGCAGGTGGAAGCTGTAGTCCTCATCAGAGAGTACATTTTGCTACACTTTGAAACTTTGGTTCGATGAGAATTATCTACATAAGTTCATTTAGTAAACAAATAAAGTGTCATGGCACTACTGACATAGGGAAGGCAGGTAGGCTGTCCAGTGTGAAGTACTTGAAAAAAAACCAGACTTTGTCTCTCAGGAAAGGAGAAACCCTTAGTGCTGACTGTATTTCCAGGAATAGGCTCTCTTGAAATAGTAATTTGTTTTTTGAAGCAAAGAGACAATTCTTCCTTACTGTATTTTTTGTACCGCTTTAGGCTGGAGGACTTTAAATACCTGATTTTTGTGTAAAATACCTAGTTGCCAGCTAAAGGCTAACTTGAGGAGAAAAAGTGAAGTGCAAAAGTATGTACAAGTATTCAGTTTTCATACCACTGATTCTAGATGTATTATCATAAATGTTACAGGTATACAGGGGAGATAGTTCTCAGACATTCTAAAGATGTTAACCTGCCATGCCTAAGCTTTGAATAATTGAGTTAAGCAATTTGGAAACTCGGAGTTCTGTGCCTATGGATTCAGGAATGCTGCTCAGAGATTACTGAGTATGACAAGTAGAGGAGATGCAAGCTACTGTATTTGCTCAAATTTTCACCTAACCCTGTGAGGCATAGCTGAGTTGGATAAGGGCTTGTGAGCCCTTATCCTGGTTTTATGTATATGATCTACCTGGTTAAAAAGCCTACTTCAGAAGGAGTTGGGCTTTCTGTTGACAACATCAAATGCAGGATGTGACTAGTGCATGCCCAGACCTGTGGCAGCTAGAAGCAGCAGCTCAACTTATGGCAGAATATAGTGATTTAAATGTCTAAGCTTAGCTTAGATGCATCCAAAAGCAAGGTAGTTTGTTATTCCTTAATAGTATTCCAGGTTATGACAACAAACTAGAAATGCATTTACTCTTGGGGTGTGTTTGCTGTATTGTTGGGAAGGCTGGTGGCCCAGCTTTGAAGTGGGATTAACTTGAAAATACAGATTTGTGACTGGCTATCATTTAAACTGTTTTGTTCTTTGTACTTGAATAGACTGGAATAATGTTTGTGATGGGAGAGTGGAGGAGCAGCTCATGTAATTTCAAGTTGCTTCATCAGAATTTGAAAAGTTTAACTTGTGACAGTTGGTGGTAGATCAAAATATCAGGTTTTAAATTGTCTATTTCAGATTGTACAGATGCAATCTATATTTTGGACCAACTCTCTAAGTTTCATGTGCTGAATTTTAACATGAAAACGGTCTGCACTGGCATAATAGTGAAGCTCTATCCCCATACCCTCTGAAGTGTGTGGAACTTTGGATAAATAAATGTTATAGTTGGAAACTACCTTCTGTGTCATACACAAGACATCCATGTCGGTTTGGATTAGAGCAACTAATTTGCCTTCCTATTTTATTTAGGTGACCATACTCACTAGGATGTCTCTGAAGAAATGTAGTTGGGTTTTTTAGCTTCCATCAGTACTTGGTATTCTTCGGGAGATATAATGGAGTTCAGCTGAGCAACTGCATAGTGCAGACTCACAGCTCTAATGCCCTGAAGTCTGGCCTGTTTGTTTTCTCTGCTTAGTCTGTGCTGTAACTTCAGCAGTGAGTTAAATATTGTATGAAGAGTATAAGGGAGTGTAATCACCACTAAGCTTAGAATTAACGGAGTTAGAAAAAAACCCAAAAATCAAGTAGGTGTTTGGCTCAGAACGTCTGTCGTACTTGAATATTTACAGAATATTTATGCTGTAATTTTGATTTAAAAAGTATCCATTATAAAACACAGACTATGATGCCACATCTGAAATGTTTTCCTTGAAAATGAAAAAGTGCTTCTGAAACTTTCAGGCTGTTATCATGCAACTGTTTAATATAATAAACACTACCATGTTAGTAATATGCTAGTGGCATATTCTGCCCTTAATATAAGAAAAAACAACTCTGGAATTCTGCTTTGAAAATTCAATATTAGATGCTTTATATCCTCTACTTTCTACCAAAATAGACATATAATAGGAAATAGTTTCAATTAGTTTTTCATAGATAACTGCATGTTTGGAGAGCTGTGTTTTCATCAGCTTTCAATTATGTGGAAGAAGTTTGTGTTGGACAGATCACGCTGTTTCCAAATAGCAGTACATGATGTCTGTGTCCCAAAACTGGTCTGTCAGGGGAGCCTTTAAATACAAAGTAAACATACAGATAAATTTTGAAAAGCACAGAATAAAGACCCAAAGTCAGTGCAATAATTTGGCATCTTTTGTAGCTAATAGGGGTTGAGATGCTCTCCTTAGCACCTCATCTAGTAGTTGATGGGAGAAAAGATTTAAAGTATTTCCAAGACTGGACATTGGGAAATGGAGGTGTTGAAGATACTGGGATTACTGGAATGCGTTTTTCCCGTTAATCATATGGGGGATGGGGATGTGCATGCTCCTGAGTGTCTTTGGTTTGCAAAACAGATTGAAGAGTAAGAGAGGCTGCAGCCTTTAGGGACTATGTACATTTTACCTGTGATATGTAGGATACTGTGCAGAGGGGAGGGAAGAAACTGGCTCACTTCAGATATTTTGTCTTTCTTTACAAGCCTGTCTGCTTCATATTCTTTTTTTTTTTTTTTTGTCTTTCACTGAAGCCACTCCATTCCCTGTATGTTTTTTTACTAAAGTGTTGTAAAGAGTTATTTTATCTTGTACCATGATGAAGCTGCCCTCTCCAGTTAAATATCTTTGTATTTGTCTTCCTTACTAGTAAATGGATTATGAGAGGATGAGAGTAAAGAGGATGATGTGGAGTAGTTCTGGAGTGTCTTATGGGTGTTCTTTAAGGGAAAAAGCCCAAACCACAAAAACAAACCAGAAAGACAAAAGATCTTGCATGGGAGTTGAGTGAACTTTGCCTCCAATTCAGTGTCATATTATCAGTATGGAGTTATTTTCATGTTGGCAAAAAGATGCATTGCTTTGCTTACATCATTGATGTGTACACAGAGCACTTAGGAGAAACTGTCTTCCTTTCCTCTCTTCCTCACCCAATTCTTTTTCAGTCCTAGACAAGTAATGAGTTGTTTTGCAGGGCAGTAGGTTGTAGCTTTGTTCATAAAGCATAGTTAATCATTAGTGTTGGTTGAAAGGTCATCAGCATAGGAGACAACTCTTTGAGTATTCTGATTGGGTCGCAGAGCAAATTGCAGGAGCAAAAGCTTATCAAACCAACTATTGTAATATCTTATTAAATAATCATTTTGATACAGCTATAGAAAATTTACAGCTCTGCTTGTTCTTTTATGAATGTCTCAGGGTGGTGAAGAGATGGTGTTTTTCTGTCATGTGTTCTGTATTCATCAGAGAACAGCAGTTTAGCTGGAATGTTACAAAAAGCCTAGAACAGATTTAGGCGGTACCTGTTGGAATATTTTTTGTCAGAAAGTAAGGAGCCTTTCTTCCAGCCCTGAAGTGATTGACTCTTGACAAGAAAGTAAGACTTCGACAAACCTGGCCATGCTAGGACCCCAGGAAAAACACCTCATTAGTGTTAACTTGTTAGTCTTGTGAGCTATAACATGTGGGCATAGTTACAGTTGTTCTTGTTCAAGGAAAATGTGTGGGTAGCCTGGGAAAGATGAAGTAAAAATCTCTGGTGAGGTAAAGCAGAAAAATGTCCTAGTGGTACTTGCACATAAGGGAATGGGGAAAGGAATTTGTAGCAGACTTTTTTTGTGCGTATTTGATGATGCTGAGTTTTTGTCTAGTTTAAAACTAAGACTAAATCTAGCATCCTGCTAAAAAGCACTTCAGAGAGCTCTAATACTTAGTTTTGCTCAAGGTCAGCATCATGTACAGCGCCTTGTTCCCACAACATCTCTTGTTTTATTTGTGGAGCATTGAGAAGGTGTAAATGTGCAGAGTGGAGTAGACACTTGTCAAAAAAGCGTGCCATAAATTGTTTAATTTCTTCATAAAGCTCTGGCTTCTGAAAACTTTTTCCATGACTATAAAAGTTTGAACCTTCCTTAAATACAATTGTGGGACCGATATTGTATATTGTTCCCTGTATTTAACATGGAAGAATAGCTCTGAGCACTGTAAAGTCATGATCTTACAATTCATAGGATCAATTTAAAGTCAGCTTAATCCTTAGTGTTTAACAGATGTTTCTTGGGTTGTGGCTTTGTTTTGCTCAACTTTACACAGAACTTCTGTTTATACAGGTATTTGGTAGGCAGTTTGGTTCATGATTTCATACAAGGTACATGTTGTTAATTGTGCATGTGTCAGTAATATGGTATGTGTATTGGAGCTTCCTCCGAATTACATCACTCTAAGATATAATGTAAATGTATAAATTTTTCCATAGTCAACAGAATGTCTCTGGTACATAATTCCAAGATGCTGCTGGTTTAAGCACTGCCCAGTTTAGAAAACTTCAATGTGTTTTAATCCCTTTGTTTGTTGTTACAGTTTTCTTGTGATAGCAAAAGATCCATATGCAGATCCAGTGCCGAGGAAGCCGGAAACTTAACCTGTTTTAATTGGATTTCTTCCTCAATGACTGCAATTAAACCATTTCCCAGATTGTGTCATGTGGCGCAGGGCTCTTGCTATGCATTAGGGCCTATTACCTTTTCTTGTAGCAATTGGATGAAGTCTCTGTTCAGGAGAACAACATAACCTGCTTGAGCCAGGGTGGGAAAGGAAGCCTCAACAGGCATTGGTCTGAATCAGTGCTAGACATCAGTGATTAGAAAAACAACACGAAAACTCCTGAAATCCTCCTGATTTCTCCCAAACTTGTCTAAATTATATTTTGAAGATGCAAAAATCTGAGGACCCATTCTAGGTGAGTAGAAGAGAGATGAATACCTTCTACCTGGCCTTGGAAGGATAAGTTATTTTTTGAAATTTTTGTTTCTAGCTTTGTAGTTTTCCTCTTTATGGCATGCTGCTATTACTGAACAATTTTGTAGACTGATTTAGAGCTGAAGCAGAGTATTATGAAGACCCAGTCTTCTGCTTCTTTATCTTGGTTTTTTTTTTTTTTAATACACGTAGACCTGTGGTCTTGAGCTCATCTGTGGCACTTTTCTAATCCACATCTACAAGTGAACTGGTTTTTGTTTCTTCCAGCAGTAACTTTTGTGACATTTGGTATCTGAATTTCTTCATTCCAGTGGTTGATTAAAGTTACTGGCTTTTTGTTTTGTTTTTTTGTGGGGTTTTTTTTTTTTTTTTTTTTTTGGTTTTTTTTGCCAGTACCCTTCTAGTTGTCTAGGAGAGTGCAGAGATCATCTTGTGTTAATTAATCTTGTGTTAATTTAGACTTTGGGTACTGAACTCACTAGGTCTCTCAGTAATTTAAGACAGCTTGGCAAAAGTTGATGAGGAATTTGGCAGGTCTCAGAAAAGCTTCCATGCTGCAACTTGGGGCACGTATTGTCTAACAGGCTCTGCAGGTAGGATGTGGCTGTGCACCATATCAGTATTTGTCTTGCTGTTGCACTTGGTTTTGCTTAAGGGCTGTGTGTGCCAGCTGCAGGTGAATGGCAAGCTGCAAATGAGGCACCATCTGCTCTGTGGCATTAGAATAGGGAAGAGGCCTGGTGTTCCAGCAGTAGGTTCTGCATTCAGACTCAGTGTTGTAAGTAAATGCAGCTGTGCAGCTCAAAGGCAGCTGGGCATTAAGCATTGGTGGTGATGATTTTGAGTACTTCTTGGTTCACTTGCAAAAAAGTACTGAAATAAGCTACTAAATTGAAATTTGTATAAATCACTCAGCTAATTTTTTCTTTTTCTTTCCTCTGGTAATAAATACCCCTTTTCCCAACTTTGCCACATCTCTTTTACTTGGTCTTAGCTTGACCACCTGCTTCTAGCTTGCCTTCTTTTCTGGCAGTGTCACTGATCTGTACTTCATGAAGGATTCTGTCCTTTGGTTCACATTGTCTCACAGAAGATAAAGCTCCTCATTCAAGTGAATTCCTGTCTTCTGAGTAGAGTCTTCATTCTTGCCAGACAATGTGGTTTTGTGTTTATTTTGTTTTTTTTAATGTTTTTTTTGTTATGCTGTTAGTGAAAGCTTAGACCACTGTTCTGATAGTGACAACTAAATAAAGAGTTTTTAGAAAGTCTGAAAACGAAGATCAGGTAAGATTTTACTTGTAGTGTTTATGATGTTTTTTAGTTAAAAGTGTGCAAGAAACAGAGTTCACATCATTTTGCTTTATGTACAAACAGCATGGTTTTGGTCAGAATTTGGCTGTTGGAAAATGTGTTCTTTTCTGTTGGAGAGAGCTGCTTTTGTTTTGTTTTAAAAAGGAAAAGAACTATTATTTTCATTGTTACTAGAAGTTGAAACTACACTTCTATTAACAGCTGGTAGCAGAATTGCATCCTGAGGGTCTCAGTGTAGATTTGTCAGTATGTAACAGGAGTTTTAAAGGTTTTGTAGAGGTGAAGTCAAGACCTTGCTGTAGGACTGATTTGGCAGAAAAATTTTGGTCTGTGACACAAGTGTACAGAAGATAAAAATTTGAACATATTTGTTCCTCGCTTTTCCTTTGTTTCCCGTTGCTGTGACAAAGGGAAAAAAATCTATCAATAAAGATAGGAAACGTGATTCAGTATTTTGCAGCAAACGTTTGCTGTATTTGTTTGTGCCTGTTCTCTGTGTGGTCTAACAAATCTTTTGTGTTACTGACATGGCTTAAATACCTCTAGGCTGCTTCTGAAGCTGAGCTGTCTCTGGCTGGCTTGCAGCTATCCAGATCAGACTATTCCTTGATATAGACTGACTCAGGAGTTTCTGGGTTCTTATGCTTTTGATAATCTTCATGTCTCTGTAGCAAAAAAACTAACTGCTGCAGAGTTGATGGACTTATGCAACAAAACTTAATGTTTAGCTGGTTAAAAACCCAAAATAATACAGAACACCAAATTTAGACTGAGAAACTACAGGTGTTGTAAACATGAAAATATTTTCTTGAAGCTTTGAGTCCTGGCTCGCTGCCACAGTGAGAGCATTCCCTTCCTTTGTTAATAAATTCAAGTCAAACCATATCGTAGAGAAGAACTTAGACTGAACTAGTTTAAACATGTTATGAATGGTGACATGGAAAAGTATCAAATTTGGTTTATTTGCAGAAGAACAACTAATATTTTAATTTTTTTACAAGGGCAAATTCTTTGAACGAAATAGTGAGTAAATGTTTTAGGAGATTATTTTTATAGTTAACTCTATTATTTGTGCACTCAAAAACATGAGAAATAGTAGCTGTTGACAGCACTTTCAATACATAATGTAAAACTACAGAGACGCAGGAGAAAAAATAAATGCTTTCTATTTTTCCTAGTTTCTCCTTTGGATGAGGATCAAAGATCTGACTGATGTGTGTGTTGGTTTGGGAACCAAAGTGCAGTCCAAAGAGTGACACAAATTGTAATGTTTCAGTCCTTGATGAACACAAGAGATAGAAAGCAGTATTGTGGCAGAACTGAAGAGGGATGCCCTCAAGAGACCATTATATTTGTTCCATGCTACTTTCTTAATTTTTCTCCTCAGACTGCAGTTTGTTTTTTCAGAGGAAATAAAGAACTATAGGAGTGAAGGCTTTTACTGTCTTAATGTTAGGTAGCCCTCTCAACCACCTTGCAAGAGTTCAGTTAAGATTTAGACCTGGTTTTAATTTCTCAGCGCACAAGTACAGTAATGAAGTGAAGCTCAGGATTCCTGTGTACTATGAACTGGGAACACCAGTTGTACAACCACACCTGATATACCTGAGCTTGTGCTTGTACCCTGTACAAGGTTTAGGTTTTTTGTTCCTTTAAGCTATTCAGATGAGTGGGAATGTTCTGCTGTCTGACTTCTGCAGGTGCTTAATATTTAAGTTTTTTTAGCTAACTTGTGACCCTCCCCTCCATCCATAGGTTTCTCTTGGTTCATCAGCTGATAAGCTGGTTGTACTGTTGTTTGCCAGTGGTACCTGTACTTCTCAGTAATTTTGAGTAGTACCCCATTTGCTGATTCAGTTTGACTTCTCCACTGCCCAGAAGGATTTACTGATGTTCAGGCTGTGGCATAAAGGCCAGTCCATTGTTTTGATGGTTGTCAGTTCTTTGTAATCTTAATGGAACAAGTTTTTGCATTTCTTACAGGTCCCTGAAGAAGTCTTGAATTTTCCTTTCCCATACCAGGTTCAAGGAAAGGTCTCTGCACTCTCAGACTTCAAATTCAATTGACCTGCTTGAAGCAGGGGAGACTATTCAGCTTCTGCAGCTCAGTCATTGTCACAGAACGGCTCTTATCACCTCTGAAATATGTGATACATGTATTTATCTCATATCTTCCAGTCCTTGCAGAAGGACAGTAGACAGAAGTCAGTAGGTAAATGTGCTGCTTTGCTTGCTTGGGGTCATGGCATGGATGACCTTTTGGATCACATAATCCTGACAGCCTGGGCATTCCTCTAGCAAGTAGTGCTGTGCTTCTTTTCAGAGGTGTTTTCAGGGTTCTTACTTCCTGTAACTGTAACGGGAACTTGTAAATCTTCTGGTTGCAGATAATGAGTATTTGAACTGCCATTTAGCAGTAAGAGATTACAAATGTAGACTTTTTCTCTTCTTCCTTCCTCTTTCATACAGAGACTATGTCATTAGACATATATGCATAAATGCAGTCTGGAAACCTATGTAGTGGTTACATCCTTTCAGGCTCTTAGCCACTCATTTTGCTGTTCTATCAAGGTGGCCTTCAGCACTGCCACTCTCTTGGCTAGAAGGGTAGGCAAGGGCTGACCTCTTGAAAGTCTGGGAAGGGGAAAGCTGACTTCCTAATGTAGCAAGGCCTGAAGTTTGCCTTAATTTTCTGATGACTGTTTGTTGTAGAGTCAGTGGAACAGGGAATAACTCCTGTTCCTTGACTGATTTATTTTACTTTTTTTCTTTATGGTGAAATCACTCTAGTGATTCCAGAGAAGCTGAATTAAAAAGAATTCTTCCACTGTAAATTAATCTAGGAAGAATATTTTACTGAAGTTTTTCTCTTTTTTGTTGGCAATTTGGAAAATTATTCTCTCAGTAGAAAAGGAACTGAGTGGATAACTCTTGAATTCCAAAGTATAGGAAGGGAGAATATTGTGTCAAAAACAGCTACAGAAGACAGAGTTTAAAGCAACTGCTTGGACTAAAAAGTCATCTTAATTTAAGTCAGCTGCTGAAGTAAAAGTAGTAATTGAGTACTTGCAAGTGCTTGCTTGTAAGGCAAGTAAAGAGGTGTGTATGTCTGCAGGTAAATCAGGAGAACCTTGTGAACAGTGAGCAAAAATGAGGTGCAGCTGAGATCGGTTGAATATTATGTAAATCTGAAACAATTCAGCATTTACTAAACCGTAGGCAGTAATTTCTTCAGTTTAGTCACAATTAAAGTCTGAGCTCTTAAATGTGTTGTATGCTTATATATTTAGAGTGTTATTTCTATCTCAAGTGACAAGATTTATCACAGAAACAGCTGATCATGTAAATTAATGTCTACATTGAAGTAAAGTAATATAAATCTGAAGTCTTAGGCTTAATATTTTCTGATATGTATGCTGAACTCTGGATTCTGGCTGGCAAGATGCGCAACTTGCTGGAAGAAAATGTTCTGAACTTGCAAGGTATATAAACATCCTCCTGTCTTTTCCTTCTTCCTCCCCTCCTTTTGCCTAATACTGACTTCAGGGCAGTAAGTCTGTATAATTTTGAGGATTGCTGCAGCAACATGAAATAAGGCGCCAGGTTTTTTTGGCTAAACTGTGAGAGAGGAAGGGTGATGACCAGTGTACTTAGCTCAACTCCTAGTAGGTAACAAGTATTATAATGAGGGATTACAGGCAGAGGTGCTAGGCATATCCTGAAATATTCAGGAATGTGCAAGAGTGAAAAAAACTCTTGCATTACCAAGATTTTTGCAAGGAGCTTCAAACCCAAGACCAAAACAAAACTACCACCCAAAATGACAGAACAAATCCAAACTGAACAAACACCCCAAACAAGTTTCAGAGCTTATGCAAGTAGATTAAGAAGGCCTTTGTGGAAGAGTTCAGTTCATTTTTTACGGGTATTGTCACTGATTTGCCATGTTACCCTGTAGTTGGCCCTAGCCAGAGCGTGTTGGAGTTCTTCAGTTCACTCATTGTCTTTTTCTCTCCGTAGCCTATGTCAGGGTGGTTACATTAGCTCTTGGTGTCCTGCAGGGAGTGATTTGGATGCTGAGCAAAGGCTTGTTCTTTAGTTCTTTGTTTTCCCAGTTTGCTTAAAAAATATGGAAACATGTTGTTTCCTGTTGACTTTTCCACAAGAAGAAAGGTAAAGGTTTCACTGCAAGGTGACAGGTGATTTTTGTCTTGTGTTTCTGTACAACCTCTCCAAACCATATGTTGACCATAGATTGGCTACAGTGTTTGCGATGGATATGTTAGGTCTACAGAAATGAATTCTAGCTACTTTCCTGTGCAATAACAAAGATGACTTCAAATAGTAATCAAATAGTGTTTGCTGAAACTCAAAAATACTATGCAGCATAATAAGCACTAGATAGCAGTATTGTTACATAGCTTCAAAAGATATGTTGTGGGTTTATATGAAATGCTGGCCTTTGGAATTCATCCTCATTCTAAGGAGTCTGCTGATAATGAGAACCTCTGCAGGTCCATCCATGCTTTGGCCTCATCATAGCTAGGAATATGGAGTTATGAAACATTAACTAAAAAGGCTTGTGTGCAGATAACTATGCTAGAAGGGGACCTGAGCTTAAGAATTCCAAAATAGCATTGTCTATTGTGGAAGCATGGAGGTCTGATGGAGGGTTGTAGCTTTTTGTTATTGTGGGTGTGAGCAAGAATGTGTAGTTGAGGGAATGATTTTAAAATCTGGCAGGACTGCACTGGTGCATTTGTCTGGTCTCTGCTGAGTTGTACTTTTTTTTTCAATGTAGGTGTCTGACGATGGGAAAAAAAAAGCCAAGTGCTTGGAGTGAGCTCAGAGAGAGTGACAAGTCTGAATGAGAACAGCTGAGATTTAGGAACCTCTGGGCTCTTCTGTTTTAGAATGTTGAAGGCACAGTTGTGAAAATGTCTCTTCATTGCTGGACTAACTGGGCACATGGTATTGTGTGGCTTGCAGTGAGACTTAAGTTAGCATTTTGATGTTAAAGGTCACAGCTGAGTCACGAAGCTGCATTATATTTAAAAGCAAACTGGGAGTCGTATGGTAACAAGTACACAATAAGAAATGCAGTTAAATCGAGAGGTGTCAATATAGAACATAACTGCACATCATCTGGACTTGACAGATGCCTTACAGGATCAAACAGTTGTCATTTCATTCTTCTACACAGCTGAAAATACTGTGTGTATGACAGCATGTTGCGCTACATAACTTCTATGCACAGAGTACTTAAAGTGTCTGGTTAAACCCTTTGTCATGGTTTAATCCCAGGCAGCAACCAAGCACCAGGCAGCTGCTTGCTCACTCCCCTGCCAGTGGGATGGGAAAGGGAATTGGAAGGGTAAAAACTGGAAAACTTGTGGCTTGAAGTAAAGAGTCTAATCAGAAAAGCAAAAGCCATGAATACAAGCAAAGCAAGCCAAAGAATTGACTGCTTCCCATCGTTGGGCAGGTGTTCAGCTTTTTCCAGGAGAGACAAACACCATCACTTTAAATGTCCTCCCCTTCCTTCTCCTTCCCAATTGATATACTTCCCAATTGATATAGCATGAAGTCATGTGGTCTGGAATATCTCTGGTCAGTTTGGGTCACCTCTCCTCGCTGGGTCTCATCCCAACCTCTCAGGCACCTCAGGCCTCCTCACCAGCATGACTGACAGGACAAAAAGCAAAAAAGGCCTTGGTTCTGTCTAAGCACTTTTCACCAATAACTAAAACATCTGTATTCTCAACACTATGCTCTATTATCAATGCTGTGTTCAACAGAAATCCAAAACACAGCCCTGTACCAGCTGCTTTAAATTCGGGTTTGTCGGAGACAAAACCAGCACAGCCAGGCAGATCAGTGTTAAACTAGTTTCTCTAGGGAGGGCCAGGATTGCCTGTGTGATGTTTTCTTCAGCTGACTCTTGTGGTGGTGTGTGGAGAAGCCCAGGTTCTCGCCCTAGGTGGGAAAGTGCTTGGCTAACCTAGCAGAGGTCTAGGTGGGCACTGCTCCTTAGGGAGTGAAACCTGCTGGAATGCATGTTTTAATCGGTACAAGGTGAGACAGTAGTTCTGTGGCAACCATTTTGTGGTATGACTGAAAGCTTGACATTAGTACAGTTTGAGTGCCAGCTGACCTTCATGCAGAGGAGGATACTACTCCCTCCTTTTAGAAAATGCACAAAATGTGCCTCATTTCTGATACTAGAGAAGTTTTGGTGTTTTTTTTTTTTTTTTTTTTTTTTGTGTGTGTTTGACAGTGCCTGTGAATTACTTCAGCTGGACCTCTTAGGTGCTGAGCCCTTGCTCAGCTTTCAGCCTGGTTAATGCTAGGCTTTGCTTCTTGCACTGCTGTTCTGAAGAGAATGCTACAGCTTACGAACCTGACTGGTCTAGCTACACCAGCAAGCTGGCAGGATTTCCAGCAGTTGCAAACTTTTTCTGTTTTGATGTAAATCTTTTTGTGCTCTGAAGTGTAAGAAGTTGTAGATAGATGGTGTTACGTGTTACTGAAAAGCTTTAAAACTTTCTGTTAGTGGGAATATTGGCTTTGATTAAGGAGTTTGAATAAGAGGAAAAATTCTGAAGAGGGAAAGGTCACCTTTTGAGTAGTAGTGTTTATAGCTTTCTCAACTTAGTCATCACGACTTCTATCTAAGAGGTTCATCAAACAAGTGTATTTTGTGGGATTGTGTGTTTTGTGCTTTACTTATATTGTTTCAAATCCCTAAGCATAAGGTAAAAACAAACCCCAACCAAAACAAGTGAAGTTAAAAGTGATTAGTTAATTAATTCTACTTTGTGTTTGTGGTTTGCTGCTATATTGGACTTCTTAGTAGAAAGAATATGAAAAACATTGAAAAGATGCTTTTAGCTCCTGTGATGTAGGGATTAGGATGGAGAGTAATTCTTTTGCCTAACTTGTATTCTTACTCAATTCCTGGAACTATTTAAAGTATTTCTGGCATGCTAAGTGTGACCTGTCAATATTAGGTTGTATTATTACAGTGTAGCAAGACTGAATCTGAGCTAACAAAATCCTGATCAATAATTTCCTGTGCTGCACAGGTGTATGGATGATATACGTGTTCCTTGTAGCATCATATGTGAGGCAATGGTTTGCATAATGTGAGTTTATATGCCAGGTTTATTATGGTCTACAGTAAATCTTCATTGATTAGGATTCTTTCTTTGTCCCCCCTTCCCCTCTTGTCACCTTTGTTCACTTCTCTGAGCCCTTTTCAGAAGAATAGACAATTATGTTCAGTTATTCACTGTTTTTACTGACAATTCCAGGTCTTAAATTATTTCTTTGGAGGCATTTGAATTTGAATCTGAAGCTGCAGTGTTTTAAACCTTTTCATGACAGACTCCTTGCTTACTGTGCTCTGGATACCAAATCAGTGTATATACTACTGAATTCTTAAACTTGGGTTACTTTCCTTCTTATCGCTTCTTTATTTTCACCTGCAAATACCTTTTTTATACCAGATTCCACAAAATTAGAAACAGTAAAACTGGATTTGCTGGTTGTGATCCTGTTGCTATGTTCTACATGGAAATACCAATTTAGCACAGGATACAGAAGTCACCTCTCTTCACTGAGAAATTAACCGAAGCTTGTTCTTGAAATATATCTGTTTTGGAGGACTGTGGCTTGGGGGTTATGGTAGTCTTTAATAAATAACTACCAAAATAATATTTGTAGACCTCTAACAGTCAAAAAGCAATATCAACAGTAGTAATAGAAAGCCATCATAGATAATTTTAAAAAAATAATTGTATGCACTCATTAATCCTTCTGTCTCAAATGCCTTTCCCTTTAATTTAGCTCTCTTGAGGAGAATTTCCTGATTATAAAGCTAGATTTTTTTTCCTGAATGACTATATATCTTGCTTTATGCAAATGAAAGTTGCATAAATCTGACTAGAGAAAGAAGCTGTTTGGAAAGCACTGTAGTTATGTTGTGAATGCTGCTTCTTATTCCTGAAATGGGCTTTGTAATCTCCTACAGTGAAAGTTAAAATACTTGAATACTGTTGCTGTCTATGAAGCACTGAGTTTTTCCTTAGTGTTGATAAACACAGATTCTCCTAAATTGCATTTGTCCTGTCTCCTTATAATTAGAGAAGCCTGCTAGAAAGAAAACATGTCATCACAAAATCATAGAGGAGTTTGTAGTTTGGGTTGGAAGGGATCTTTAAAGGCCATTTAGTTCATTATGCTATATATACCAAAACCTGGTTGCTCTGTATTAAGTTTCTAAATGTCTTGAGAAGAACCTTGCCCATGTGTCTTTTAACTAAAAATTGTCTGAAAGTTTGTCTTTGGTTTTTGCTGAAACGATAGCATTTTACATTTGTCTCTGGAGGTGTGGCAGTGAGTCTTCATGCCACATATCTTATGGCTCTTCCTCTCTTGTCTTTCAGTGAATGATAGTGTCTAGAAAGGGTATGTCCCTTCAGGAGAGAGGTGCCAATGTCCAACCGGCCTAGTAACAATCCAGGGGGGTCACTGCGACGTTCACAGAGGAACACTGCCGGGGCCCAGCCACAAGACGACGCAGTAGGAGGAAGGTATGACTGCTATCTATGAGTGTTCAGATGTGTAACAGTGAAATGCATGTGATTTAGAGAATAATGTTTTCCACCTGCAATCCAAGCACTGAAACTTGCATAAAATCTTTCTGCCCCTGAAATGCTACCTGTACTGTTACTGTATGGGATAAGCCTATGGATAGCTCACTACCATACATGTTCAGCTGCAATAGCAGTAGTAGATCTAGCTATAGGGGGAAAAAGCTGTTTTCCATAAATCACACGTAGCAACAAATTCTTTCTGTGTCTTTCTTGCTGATATTAAAAATATGGGAGGGGAATGACAGGGAGAGTCTGTTACTGGGAATTTGGGAAAATGTTCCTCTTTGACAAGACTGAATAACTGGTACTCTATTACCTTTGCACTGCATATAAATCCTGTGCAGATGCTGTGAATAATTCAGGAAAAGAAAGGTTTGTCATCATTTAATATGCTTGATGCAGTGAGCAAGTGGACCAGATTGTATTTGCTCTGTAAGTGGTTGCCTCTGCAGTGCAGAATAAAGATCCTTAAAACTGTTCCATGGATGACTGTACTGTTACTGCTGTGAGTGAATCCTGTATGGATATAAGTGTGTCTTCAACTTTGTTAAAGGATCAGTCTAATGAAGAGAGGTTATAGTGTGATGGTAGGCAAATCTGTCTATTCTACTCCCTCAGATACATTACTGGTGAGTTGTTGAATATGTGTACCTTGGGCTTGATATTTTTTTTGGGATGGGTGTTAATATATTACAGCTCAGTGACACAAAAGCTTTTTACTATGAAGGAACTGGAAAGTTTAATGAAGATGAGGTTTATTTCTTACTAGTATCAAGTCTAAGTAAGATCAAGTTGAACAACTGTTGAATGGGTGAAGAAAGCCAACTTCTAAGGAACTTTGGGGAGAATTGAATCTGAAAAATGCAGCTTCACTTTCTCTAAACTAGTCTACTGTACAAGTGAAAGAGCAGATGATAAAGACAAGGCTTCTCCCCTCAAATAATGTTACACAAGGAAGGGGAAGTTGCTGCCTTATGTAGCTGATTATTTTGTAAGCTAGAATTGGTTTTGGAGAATAGCTCTTTTAACAGAGGCATAGTGAGCCCTCCGTTCCCTTCTGCCCATTCTGTGTTGTCTCTGCATCTCAGTGGATGTTTAAATTAGGTATTGCCCTACCAACTCTTTCCTTTTACACAGAACTTGACCTGGAGTGAATAAATTTCTCCCTAGAATAAAGGATTGGAGGCAAGTTATTTGGAGATGAGATGGGGGATTCTTCTTCAGATATCTACTGGTAGTTCAGATTTTACAGTAGAATGCCAGGGAGAAGCTCCACAGTGAGTGAGTCAGATAAACTGAAGCATTTTAAGGGTAGCACTGTTTTCTTTTGAGGAAGTCACTCATCCATTGTTTTGGTGCATTGTGATCTGTTATGCTGTCGTACATTGATTGAAGATTCACTTGTCTGAAATGACAGAACCTCTTCCATCCCTCACCAAATCTGTGCCAGGCTTCCATGAACAAGAGTGTACTGCACTTTTAAACTATGTTAGACCTTTATCAGAATGAGAGCTCCTTGCTAAAGTGAGCAGGATGGAAGAAGCTTGCAGTCCTCTTTGAATCTGGGTCTCTTTAGAACAGGACCTCCCCTGCCTTTGCATTTCTGAGCAAGCATTTTGAGCTGGCAGAGCCTATAAACTTCCTGGTTAAAGCATGGTGGTTAATAGAAAATTTAAAATGAATTTTCTTCTTTTACTGTCATCAGCATCTCCTTTTTAATAAGGTGCTGGGCAGAAATGGCTATTGTACAAGGACCAATGTAAGATTGGTCTGTCAGGTCCTTACAAAATTTGTGGAAGACATGGAAAGAGACAGGTTCTCAGATAAGTTTTTAGGTGGTGCCTGTTTTTGGACACAAACCTCACTCTCCCATGTATCTAGCATGCAGTGGTATAGTATGTTTCAGTTTTGCTGCTGAGCATTATGCAGGAGAGTCTCGAGTTCACAGCTTGTTGTGCTTGTTATGCCTTGCTGTACTCCAGTGATAAACACTGCTTTTGCTGCTATATTAAAAAAACCCAATAAAACCCCAAACAAACACAGCAAAAAACAATACACCTTTTCTTGCATTATGGGGGTTTTTGGGATGCCTGAGACAATTTATTTTCAGTCTTTTTTTGCATTTGTCATCAGTAAAATGAAACTCTTCAGTTTCAGCTGTAAAATCACTTAAATAGAATAAACAAACTGTGGAAAGACTAGTAATATGCTCACGTTGTGCAAATAACTGAACTTGGGATTTATCTATTTTAGTATTTCGGTTGGAACTGGGAATGTTCTTTTGAAGCCAATCAGTCATCCTCACTGCTGTGTTTTGGCTAATGTGGAATGGTCTTGGAGCACTTGAACTGGAATCTTTTTGGATGAAACTGAGCTGAAAGTTGTGTTCTGTGAGAGCAGTTTGTGTAAGCTGGTCACTTGTGGTTGTAATATGGTATGCTTTGAAGTAGAAATGATTGAAATGCAGAGATGGTGGACACTGATCCTTAATGCAACTGTCTTGCTTTATAGATTTTCTTTTGTTGATCCATACTACTTATTGATGTTGTTGTACAGACAGTGTGAGATTTTGTTCAGCCACTTATCCACGTATTTCTTGCCCTCCTCCAATAAACAACAAACCAATACACAAACATTGAAAACTCCCAGTTCCCCCCCTTCCCAATAAAAAAGATGGAATTAGACAGTAATGTGACTCTGTAGAGGATTGTTGCTTCATGCCTAAAATTAGCCACAAAGTTTGTAAGCAGACTTAAGGGCCACACCTTCTAAAGTGTTAGAGGTTACTTCACTTTGGTCATAGATATGCAATCATAACCCTTCGAGCAAGGACAGGTTTCGATACTGTCTGAACTTGTGTACTTGATTGCATTTCTGCTTTGTATAAATAGCTTTTTCAGTGCTGGAAATGCAACAGCTTTTTTCTTAAAGCTTTTTTTGTGGCTGAGGTGTGTGCATTTTCAAAATACAAATTAAGTGGCGAAAGCTTGGAGAGTTTATGCAGTTTGTCACTCATAATTTCAGACTTGGGTGTGAAGGCCAGTAATCCAAGGTAAGTGTGTGGTATGGCCAGATGGCCTTGTAATAGCATTAGAATTGCCTCTATCTCTTTTATGCTCTGGCTGGACTGAATGCAAGAGACTTTAGTTGATAAAGGTGTTAAAAAAGAGGGAGTCAGGAGAATGATAGTGCTGCCAAGCTGAAGTGCTAATGTATGTCTTTCTATAATCTTTGACACTTCTACAGCTCAAAAGTCTTTTGTTAAAACTATGCCAATTTAACTTGCTGAGCTGCTACCTTCACTTGTATGAAGACCTTGGAAATTCCAAACTTCTGTCTTGTCTGTTCTAAATGCAGAATCTCCCTCCTGTTACACTGAGTATTGACGGACTGGCTTAACCTGGAAGTAACAATGCAAACCCCTCTTCCTCTAGACTGGACTTGTTTGATGTCCCCATAACGTCAATACTTGAGTCACAATGAGAAGGGGATGCCTGTAATGGTTTTCTGCTGGAATTTTACCAGCAATTCACTCTCAGCGTAGTAACTTGATAGGAGCTTTTAGAGTTTGATTTTAAGATGCATTCTTTAAAGGTACAAGCAATGATACTAGGCTCAAGGAGGTGTAGAAAGACAGATGCTGTTTATTTGCAATTTGTGCTGTAAGAGTGATGTGTGCTTTTTCTCTAAAGGACAAAAGGGGTCTGTATTTGAAAAAGGGTTGGACTAATGTGAATCTTGACTTTCTGTTGTCAGTAGTTATGTTGCAATAACTGTGCTTTGGATGAATTTTAGCTCTTGTGGATATTATAGTTCTTACTGGTTTTGAAAAGTATTTAGTGTTTACCTCTGAATTCAGAATTACTGCTATGATTGCACCTTTAGAATGGTACAGCATGAACCCTGTCTGAAGTGTCTCTTGGAGCACTCTCTAGTGAAGAGTGACTTTTGTAGGTTTTTAAGGAAGCAATAATGATGCTATAGTTTCCCTTTGCAGCAGTAAACTGAAGCAAATGTGTTAATGAAGCTTTTTTTCATAGTGGTAGGAGGAGGGGGGTGGAAGGTACTTACTGTCATTTTCATAACTGTATATTGACATTGTTACCATCTGTGTTGAAGAATTGTGCCCTCCTGGCTTAGTTCCCAGTGATGCCATAGGATTTACTTTGAATGGGAGCAATCTGGAAGTGGTATTGTGAGGCACACAGTAAGATCTTTTCTGGACATGGAGCAGTTGATTGTTCCTTTCAGTTATGAGCAGTGTTTCACTGTATTGGTATAGAGTAATGGGAGTGGTCCCATGTACTAGAACTTTCTTTACCAGTGCTGCAAAAATTAATTTTTTTCATTAGTGGCTTTAAATGACAGTGGTGGTTATCTTTTTGCATATTATTAGTCTTAAGTAATTTTTAGGAATATTAGTATTGAAGTAGTATATCACTTTGACATAAATAACTGCTATGCTGTTGTTCTACATGGAAGTAGGATACTTTATAAGCAAAGTTTAATGTTTTGGAATAAAATATATACATGTTCTTGTGTATTTGGAATGGAAGGCTAAATGATAGATGAGATCCTTGTTGGCTGTGTGTGGGACTTGGGTATAAGCAGAAAGAGTGCTTTTGTCAGTTACATTGCTTTTGTTCTAAACAGGATTTGGTGATAGGTTAACTGGTAAGAACTTATGTGAGACCTGTAACAAACTAAATATGATGTTTGAGTTGGTGGGGAAGACATTTAGTGTATTTCTGAGGAGAGAAAGTAGGTGTTTTTCCACAGCTTTTTTCATCTGTGCTGTTGCCTTTTTCTTAATCTCATTTTTGGCAAATAAAAGAATAGTTTCTGCAGACTTTGTTTGGAAGCATTTAATAGCTTACTTTCAGCTGCTGTGGGACATAAACACTTTGTTTATTAACTAACTTCAAAAGGTTTTTTTAATATGCACAGAGTAACTCTGAGAACAGGTTCTAGTTCGTTCTTTATTATTGTTTTGCTCAGAGCTGGCATTTTCCACCATATTGTTTATATAACACAGCAAGCTAAATGGTGGTTATCTTGTCAACTTTTGTATATTTGTGTTATTCTAAACTTGAGTGTCTGCTTGTGAACTAAAATCTGCATCAGCAGACAGCTTTGCCCAGTTGAATGAAGTCTTGGAGTTGTTTATGAAACTGTCTTTAATTTTGGGGAGGAAAGCAAAACAAAAAAACCCTACAAAACACAGCTTGAAGGTGCCGCAGGAGCCCAGTCTTTCTGGAGGTGCCCCTGAGAGTGGAAATGGAAGAATGCAAGCTCATAAATACTTAGCTCATGCTATTTTGTCATTAATGAGGAGCTTAGTCTCTCAAAACACTTCTTGCTGGAATGGCAGTTCTTAATGAATGGTACATTAATGAAAAAGACTGTAGAACTTGTAATTGTAAGTTACAAGTGAAAAGCCTTGGTTTACAGACCAAAATACATGTAGCTTACAATCTTAAAATCAGCCTTCTAGTTGTGCATATATATTTTATAGCACTTGATTGCTCTGCAAGCATTGCTTGTTCTGAGCTTTACAGACTATTCTAACTACCTTTGTATGTGAGTTAATTTTTTTAAGGAGACCTTAAGTAAGCTGACAACTTAAATATAAATTGGGATGATAATACTTGTTGATGTACGGTTGAAGTTTTTACCTTAATCCTGTAATCAAATTCTTAGTTGTCTTGTATAAACCTGAGAGAAGAGTTCATGTCATGATCCTGGTGACTGACATGCTGCTGCATGCACAGTTGCTATTGTATTGGGGCCTTCTCTTTGTAATTCATGCAAGGTGAATGATTAAACTTGCAGTGAGACGTGAGAGCACAGTAGGTGTTTTAAAATAAAACCTAAAAAAACTCAGTGGTGACTCCCCATTTGTGACGTAACCTTTCTGCTCAGAAAGGCTATTTGTACTGATAGCTTGAAGAATAAAGAAAGCAAAGCAAATGCTAATACTCTGCATGTATTGATGATCTCTAGGATATGGCTTTAGATTTAATAGTCCTCACAAATTGGACATTAGTATGAAAGTGTGTTTGTAAAACTTTTAAGAATCAGAAGGGTTTAACCGTGAAAGGGGAGGAGCCAGAAGCAAGTGGAAACTCTTCAGTGCATGTTTTGCTTCTATTGTTTTAGCAGTATTTTAGTTGAAAAGTTTTTCATTTATTATGTTGTGTGAATATCTAAAGCAAAACAAAAATCTTTAGAGGAAAGTAATCTTTTAAAATATACTTCAGAATAAATGAACCCTGATCAGTTTAGCTTACATAAAACTCGAAATTCCTGCCAAGTGCAAATTATGTAATAATGTCTGTTACTCCCATAATAAAAACATTTCATGGGGAAAATTAAATTTCACGCCTTAATATTTTGTTGGGAAAAGGAAAATCCAAATACTCAAGATTAGGTGAAACATTCCCAAGTTTACCTTGATGGAGTTTGCTATTGTGATCTCAAGATCTAACAGTTTTATTTCACTTGCTTTTGATAATAAACAATATTTCTTATAGTATGATAAATAAAAATTAATTACTAGAGTCTGGAGAAGATGCTGTTAATTTAATCTTTTCAGACTGTCACACTCTTAGATTGGGCACAGAAAATGTTGAATATGTACTGTCTATGTGCATTCATCTGAGTAACTGCCTAAATGAGAATAATTCAGCAGAAAGCAGAAGGAGGAAAGTTATCAAGAAAAAGTCATATTACTGAAGTTTTACTGTTTTGACTCTAAGTGAATTAGCATTTGGTTATCATCTGGATGGTTGAACATGGTACTTGTTTTCCACTGAAATTCAAGTTTGTGTCGAAATCCTGAAGAGAATGGGGAAGCTTTCTGGTCAGTAGAATACTTAGCTCTGCCTTTACTACTACACTTGTGGCATTTCCTTGGAAGATGTTCATTTTAAAGCTTGTGGAACTCTTACCACTTTCACTTAGTCTCTTGGGCTAAACTTTGTGATGTTTGGGGTCATGGGCTGGAATTGGAAGTCTACATTATTCCCCATCCTCCGTGGATGTTTGCAGAGCTCAGCTCAAAAGCTGTCTAGGCCTGGGTTAATAGCATATGACCATGTAAACAGCAGTTCTTTAACTTTGAAACATTGCTTCTTTCAGCATTAATACTAGACTAGTTCGAGATTTTTCAAAGATCTTGGGCACTGGTTCTTGGGCCTTCTGTATCGGTAGGATATGTGCAGTAGGGTTTTCCTGGTGCCAGCTGAGTCAAAAACAGCTGCATTTTATCCAGGGAAGTGCAAGTGAGGTGTCTCTTGCCTTAGAAATTATTTATACTGTCCTGTTTTAAATGCTGATGAGCATTCTCTTTTGAGTCTTGCAGATGATAATTCTGAGTGGGTTTCAAAGTAAATGTGGAATATATGAACTTAAATTTTATCCATGGTGTATAAGATTATCTTTGTCCTTCAGTCAGAACTCATACAATAAACCACTTTTTTCATGCAGCTGAAAGCTGCTTAGAAGACCTCTTACAGCTTATCTATGTGAAACTCGTTCTGGTCTCTGACATCACAAGTTTCCTGTCTCACTTGACTGCCTTCATTGGTGGTGTGCATTTCTTCATTCCTCTTACTTCAGTGGTTACCAAACAGTTCTCAATCCTTTTAACTGGTAGATCTTGCAGCCAGAAAAGAACTGGTATGGTTGAGCTTTCCTACCAAGTAGAAATGCAGTCAGTTCCATTCTGAGCCCTTGTTTTTTGTTGTGGGTTTTTTTTTTCTTTCTTTTTTTTTTAACTGAAGAGTAAAGATGTAAATAATCATAACTGTATAAAGACTTAATGCTTGGGATCTGGAGGTAGATGAGTATACATCTATTTTTGAGAAGAGATCTTTGACAGATGCTCTAGTCTTGTGCTGTACTCTGCTAGGTTAATGATTAAGTGAATAATTCAGTAATCTTGCACACTAAAAAGATCTGAACTTATCTGCGAAACTCAGATGTGAGATGATGTTTTATTCATTTAAAATGACTAAATTGTGTGCTTTGCAAAACAGTTACACTGGTAGTGATTTGTAACTGCATGAGGTGGTTCTTTTGAAATGCTGCTTTAATACTAGGAGCTGATATGGACAAAATTGGTAGCTGTAAATTAATATGTGTAAATGCTACAAAAATAAACAATATTCCACCTACAGGTCTGTATCTGTATCTTGGAATCCTGATAGCTTTCTGTTTTGACTTTCTGCTGACAGGTCACATTTAGGGCAGGCAAAGCATAAGGCACATAGCCCTCCTGAGAGTAGAAAATCTATTTCAAAGACACCCAAAGTGCAGTCTAATACTACTTCTGAGCAGTCCAAGGGACACTTTTCTAAAAGGTAATTGTGCTTCGTATTCATGTGTTTACCAGTGTTATCTGCACTTGAAAAACTTGTATAATTATTGAGCTACACAGAGTTCTAATAAAACATATGACTAATGGATATTTAACTAATCTAGGTATTGCATTCACTGGATATATTTCAGTATTTCCAGTTCTGTTTGGTTTTTTTCTTTTTCTAATTCACCTACTAAGAGCATTCCATCAGTGATGGGGAGGAAATGATTTCTGCATAACTAGTCCTGGAGTACTTGCAAGGTCTTTCTCCCCTTTTTCTGCTTCATGTTGGGGGAAGATTGCCCAAGGAGTTTAGAGCAATGTCCAATGTGAATTGAAATGTGCAGTAATCTAAAGCAGGCCTGTGTTCAGGGTAATCTTGGTATTGCTTGTCTGCTCTTCATATGCTTCTGCTGTATACACACTGGAACAGTTTTCTATTACATAGAAGAGAATTTTGCCAGTTTTGTATGTGATTCACTACATCAATTTAAAGATTGGTGAGAAACTATTCTTTCCTCAAGAGCCTTTCTTGAACTAGAATCCAGTTATGACTAGTTATGCATTACTGAACACTCCTTATTCTCTTGTGGAACTTACATTCTCAAACATTCAGTTAATAACTTTATGGCTTGATTTTTTTGTTTGGTTTTAATCAGTTTGACATAGATATAAAAAAAATCTATTCAAGTTAAATTTCCTTTTTTAAAAAAGTGGTGCATTGTGCTTTTATTTTGCAATCTACTTAGGTTTCATGCTAGCAGATATGTGCAATGTGACTGTTCGCATCCAAGCATGTGGGGATTTTTGTTTGTTTGCTTCAGTGTAAATTGAACAGTGTTTCTTACATGCAGTATCCTTTACTATGATGACTTTTATCATGCAAAATTCTTACAAACTGTGAGGCTTCTTGAGTTCAACTCTAATGCTGTTCCTGCTTACTTCTACAGAGGCTGTAGTTCATCTGCTGTTTTAATACCACAACAAGAAGATCCAGAGAGAATCAATACTTCAGAAAAGCAAAAAACGGGGCAAGTGCCTAAGAAAGACAATTCTCGAGGAGTTAAACGCAGTGCTAGTCCAGATTACAGGAGGACCAATTCTCCTAGCTCTGCTAAAAAACCCAAAGCACTTGAACACACTGAACCTTCCTCAGAAACTAGCAAGCCACATACTAAATCTAAGAGAAGACACTCAGACCAAGAGCAGCCCAAGTCTACACAATTGCCATCAACAAGCAAGGCTCACACCAGAAAGGGTGGAGCTGCTGGTAGCTCCCGAAGTCAGAAAAGGAAAAGGACAGAGAATCTGTCTTGTATAGAGAGTGGGTCATCAGTTGAATCAACTGGCACTGAAGAAAAGTCAGCAAAAGTCTCCAAGCTGGCTTCAAAATCGGTGACCTCAGCCAAAGCTGGGTGTAGCACCATCACTGATTCTTCTTCTTCAGCTTCCACCTCCTCCTCCTCTTCTGCTGTTGCCTCTGCTTCTTCTACTGTTCCTCAGGGTGCCAGAGTGAAACAGGGAAAGGACCAGAGTAAGGCTAGACGTTCCCGTTCTGCATCCAGCCCCAGTCCAAGAAGGAGTAGCAGGGACAAAGAACCAAGTAAAACAGGTGGCTCTTCAAAGTTTGACTGGGCTGCTCGATTTAGCCCAAAAGTCAGTCTCCCTAAAACAAAACTGTCTCTACCAGGCTCTTCCAAGTCGGAGACATCAAAACCTGGACCTTCAGGACTACAGGCTAAGCTAGCAAGTAAGTAATTCTTTTCTGGAAGAATAAACACATGTTTTAAAATCAAGTATTTTAAACAAATACTTCTATTTTTTCAAGCTGCTTGTGATCTTCCTAGAAAAATCAACTTTTAGTATGTTCTGCTTTGTAAAGCTGTGACTGAAATTATTGACAGCTAAAGCAGACAATTTAAGTTCAGTCAGTGTTCTGTGAATTTAAGTTGCTTCTGTGTCTAACAAACCAATTTTAAAAATACAACACATGCAAAATAATTGGGTGTTGTGATAGGGGCATATATGTTATAAAGCGCTCTTGATTATATTCCTTTTGTCAGATGTTTATTCCCCCTCATTTTCTTAAGTCTTCTGTTCGGAAGTGGGAATGATAAATGCTGGAAAACAAATAGATCATATGTGGTATCTTCTTTGAGACTTACTTCCCTGCTTCTTCCTTATGGTGAGAATCTGACTTTTAAGAACTGTAATCTGGTAAGCCTGGTGTACCATAGTGCTGGGGTTATTAGTCAGTTTATCTTCTAAGTTGTTCTTACAAATTATGGCTTCTCTCTGGTGCTGAGTTGGAATAGCAGCTACAGTTCCTGAACATGATCACTGAGAAACGCAGGCTGTTTCCAAATAGAGCACCTGCTTGCTAGTATGCAGATATGCTTGTAGCTCTGTTGTCTTGAACAATTTTTTTAAAAAAAGTGTTTTACTGTCTTTGTGTACTGAATGGTTTATTTACTGCATACATTCTCTAAAACTTGATGTAAGAGGTTGGATTTCTAAGCTTGCTCACTGTTGTTCCTTTACTTAGGCATGATCACAAGTAGCTTGTCCGAATGGGGACACCTCCATAGTTAATACTAATACTGGAAGTAGGTGAAATAATCAAAAGCAACTGGCTGTCTTTCTGTATAATCAGCATAGGTCAGTTAAATTTACAGGTGTGTTTTGGCTAATGTGCATGACTCTGGAGTATTGATTCTGGAATGACTTAACCTAACAGAGGAAGAATGGCATTTGGGGAGGAGAGAGGAGTTATTTGCTTTACAGCAAAGTGTTTTTTTTTCTACCTGCTCTTTGATTCAAGGCTACCAGGTGATGAATTCCAGAATCAAAACTCTGAATTTGCCTGGGATGGAAGGAGAAGGAAGTGAGTAGAAGTCAGGGACCAAAGGGAATGACCAACAAGTTCTGAGATAAGTCAGGCTACAGGCAATAAGGAAAGGCAACAGGAAGAAAAAAGAATTTACCTCCAACAAGTGAACAAGAAGATGAAGGCAGAGAGTAATTAATGTGATAAGTTACAAAAATTCCTGAAGGAGTGAGAAGGGCAAGGGTGGGATAGCACAATGTAAAGGGTTGTGTGCGTATGTCTTGTGTACCTTGAGAAAACAGCATTGAGAATGTGAATCTAAACTGTTACTGCAAAGACTGAACTGAGAAAGATACTATGACTTAGCTCTTCTATGACCTGAAAGTTAAAGGTTTTTTTGCTAGAAGATGCTCAAATATATGTGACAAAACTAAGTTGGTGGGGACTGTAGGTGTGTGTGTATAAAATGTCACTGCTGAGGGGCACCACCAAGCATGGTGAGAGGTGTTTCTACATGCGATGGAGAACCAAGTTATTTTCTATAGATGACATTTCAATTTGAGGGAGGGGAAAAGTACTAACAGGTGATGTTAGGAAGTCTAAAATGTCTAATGCCTCTTTACCATAGATTGCAGCAAAACATACTCCAGTAAATATCATTGATCACCAAATATCACTGTAAGAGCCTAACCTATAACAGAAGTCTTAAACTATGATATTTTCAAACAGTCTTAGCCTTTCAAATAGTGCTGTCTGACAACAGGTTGAGGTGATCTTGGAATCAATACTAATTACTGTTAGCTCAGTCTTTTTGAAAAAGAGAGAGTGTGTGACATACACTTCAAGAATTATTTGGAAAAATTTGAAGTATTTTAACAAAATACACATTTTGCATAATGCTGAGAAGTGTTGTGAAAATATGACCAAAATAAACCACTAGGGTAGGTTTTTGAGAAAGAATGGGTAAAGTTCAAATTTGTTTTCTATAGCAGACAGTAACCTTAGAGGATGAAGGGAGCAGAAGAAAGTGATATCTCACACAAATATTAACACTGGGGTTTTCTAAAGCAGGAAGGCCAAGAGTGATCTAGATGGAATGGAGGTGTACGCCCTTCTACCTGGAAACAAATCCTTAGAAGTCATCGTAATTCTGTGTAGAAACGAAAAGCTTAAACTTGATTGGCTTTTATAGGTGTATATGTTATGAAACATGTTTGGAGAAGTCTGTAATAGGGCTTATAGAATTAGTGGGAGATAAACAAAAAAGCAAACCTAACAACTGCAATAAAGTCAAGAAAATTATAGGTGGAAGTGGCTCAAGGAAAATAAGTGTGAGGAGAAGGGGGGAATCTTCAGGCTGGCATAACATCATAGAATAGCTTGGTTGAAAGGGATCTTTAATTCCAAACCCCCTGCCACAGGCTGGGCCACCTTCCACTACACCAGGTTCCCAAAGCCCCATCTGGTAAGTCATGTTTATATAAATGCAATGCTGTTCCCTTCTGGAGATGATGCAGTTCGAGGAGTGCAAGAATCATTGTTAGGGGTTGTGATCTTTGAATGAAAAATTAGAGCAGCTGATCTGACTTACTGTACTGAAGAGAAGAATGAGGACAAACATGGTTGCCATCTTTGCAAAGTTTTTCACGTGCTGAAGGGAATGAGGAGAATACCCTGAGGTTTCTTGTCCAGTCCTCCTGAATAGCTAAATAGGTGTTAAATCCAGAGTGTTAAGCTCTACACAGCAGACTCCATAACAGAGCAGTGACATCACTGAATAGCAACTAAAGAACATGTTGGAATAATAAAAACAGGCTACACTAAAGTTCTTCACATCTATTTGAGTAGTTGAATATTTCTTCATAGAGGAAAGGGGGAAGTGAGGAAGAAAGCAAGTTTCTCATTTTGTTCTTGTGACTTGACTATTTTCACGTCCCTTTCAGGCCATATCTGTTGGAGGGGCTTTTTAAACGTTGAAAATTGAGTCATGTTACTGATTATGTAACAGTATAAAATCAAGCTCAATTATGTTTCCATTATTGGGGAAATCTTTGCTGTCCTTTGTGTATTGTCTTGTGGCCCCTAATTAGGAAGATGCTAGCAACAATGGCTGGGACAGTGCTAAGAGCAGGGTAATTTAGGATAGCTGTCCCTGCTTGGGAAGTCTCTACCTAATATTTGGAGATTTGGGGGGTTAGGGAGGTTATTGATTTCGCACTGAAAAGCCACATTGAACCTAAAGATGGAGTGTGAATGGTATGCAACTGCCTTTGAGGGATTTGGCAGAGGTGAGGGAGAAAAGAGTCAGAAAATAGCTCTGAATCAGTTTATTTGGGATTGTGGGTACTGTACTGTCTTGGGTGATGGTAGTTAGAGCCTTGGAATTGTGGGTTTGGGATTGAGGCAGTAAGACGGCTAGCTTGGAGATACTTTGTTTAATTGTGGTGACAGGCTGTGTGGGGCTTTAATAAGAGCTGGGGATGTCTGGGTTGGTGCTGAGGGAGGGTAATCATGGAATATTACAAGGATAGGAGGCTGTCTTGCCTTCCCCTGCTAGGGCTCTTTTTACCCTATCTCAACTAGTGAGAGGAACAGCCTCACAAAGGAGCCAATCTGAAGACTAAAATTCCAGTCCTAGCAAGTAAATCACTCCTGATTGCCATTCTGAACTGCACATGAAGGGCTTTCTAGGTTATGAACTGTGAAAGTTTGTCTAACTTTGTTTTGACTTGGGTAATACATTCAGACTTAATTAGGGATTGCAGTACAGCTGCATTCAGAACTTTTCTTTTGCACAACAAAATCTTCCTTAAAAAATGCTGACAAGTAAACACACTTAAATGTGAAGTTAAGATTTTTTTAGTTTGATTTGTTGAGCTGCGCTATTTCAGGTTTAGCTTGTTTGAATGTATTTTCCTTCTGACTCATAAACATGAGTGCTTTGCATGCAAAATAGGATGATGTCAGGGCATAAGCAATAAATGTCGGCCATAAGAAAACCTGTGCTTCTGCTTTAATTGTGAAGTTTACTTCTGAAGTTTTTGCAGATGCTGAATATAAGATGCTTAAACCTGATTTTCTTTGAGGGTTTGGATTAGAGATCATTTAGGTAAACTTGACACCCACAAATCTATGGGCCCTGATGGGATGCACCTACAAGTGTTGAAGGAGCTGGCAGATGTTACTGCTGAGCCATTCTCCATCCTCTTTGAAAGGTCATGGAGAACAGCAGAGAGGCCTGGGGAAAGCCAGTGTCACTTCAGAAGGGGCAAGGAAAAGGAGCCAGGGAACTATAGTCTGGTCAGCCTCACCTCTATCCCTGGAAAGATGATGGAAGAGCTTATCCTGCATTGTCATCTCTAAGCATGTGAAGTAAAAGAAGGTTATCATAGTAGTCAACATGGATTCACTGAGGGGAAATAATGCTTAACTAGTTTAATAGTCTGCTGTCTGAGTAGATGTAGGGAGGGTAGTGGATGTTGTCTTGACTTCAGCAAGGCTTTTGACTCTGTCTCCTGTAGCATCCTCCTGGCTTGGGAAGTGTGGGTGAGGTGAATGACCATGGACTAGGTTGAGAACTGACTGAATGGCAGAGTTCAGAGGTTGTGGTCAGCAATGCAGTGTCCAGCTGGAGGCCTGTAGCTGGCAGTGAGTCAATATTGGGTTCAGTCCTGTTCTGCTGGTTCATCAGTGACCTGGATAAGGGGGCAGAGTGCACCCTCAGCAAGTCTGATGATACAAAAGTGAGAGGTGTGGCTGATACACCAGAGACTGTGCTGCCATTCAGCTGCCATTCAGCAAACCTGGAGAAGCTGCAGAGTTGGGTGGAGAGGAACCTAGTGAAGTTCAAAGGCAAGTGCAGGGTCACACGTCAGTGCAGGTTAGAGCTGACCTGCTGAAAAGCAGCTCTGGGGAGAAGGACCTGGGGTCTCTGGTGAGAACAGGCGGTGCATGAGCAAGCAGTGAGCTCTTGTGGCTAAGAAGGCAAACAAAGTTCTGGGATGCATTACGAAGAGCACTTCTAACAGCTCAATGAAGTTGATCCTGCTCCTCTACTCTGCCTTGGTGAGGCCTCACATGGAGTGCTGTGTCCAGTTCTGGTCTCCCCACTTCAAGGAAGACAAGGAACTACTGAGAAGGTCCAGTGGAGGGCTATGAAGGTAATGAGGGGACTGCAGCATCTCTCGTGAGGAAAGGCTGAGATATTTCTGTCTGTTGAGACTGGAGAAAAGATGACTTACCAATGCATACAAATACTTTAGAGGTGGTTGTCAAGAGATTGGAGCCGGACTCTTTTTTCAATGATGCCCAGCACCAGGACACACAGCAGAGGACACAAACTGAATACAGGAAGTTCCACTGAATAAGGTGAAAAACCTCTTTGAGGGTGGCAGAGCAGTAGAACAGGCTGCCCAGAGAGGCAGTGGAGTCTGCTTTTCTGGAGATACTCAAAATGTGCCTGGACGTTACCTGCTGTAACAGTGGGGTTGAATGGTCTCTGAAGGTTGCTTCAGCCCAACCTTCCTGTGAGTCTGTGACAATTGCTGTATGTATTACAGAAATAGGGCTGAGTAAACAGCTTCTGGAGATGAACATCAAACCAATTCCCCTGAGAGCCCTTGCTATCTGTGACAGCGTGACTGGTGTTTTCCTCCATCAGGCATACACAGGGCATCTTTAATCTCATTTTCGTGAACACTGGTTGTGCTCTCTTTACTGGTGAATACTTGCCACTTTCAGCCTCCTGCAACTCCTAAAGACAGAGGACTAACCTTCAATTTGGAGGCTGTGCTGGCTATCCCAAATTTTAATGACTATGTGAGTGAAAGGAGGAAGGCTCAGTCTGAAGAGATTAGCAGTCCTAAAGTTATGGTATTGGGAAGACTCGAAGGATTTGCAGAAGATGCAGGTGGTAAGAGTAAGATTGACTTAAAGTTGATTAAGAAGGCTTCTTAAGGGCAGAGTGGCATTGAACAGCAGGAAGGGAATATGCTGTGAGAAGACTTTCTTTGCTTTCTCTTTTAGCCTTTAAAATAAATAGGGGCAGGTGAAAGCTCAGCTGTACCCTGGTAGATGCTCAGACACAGCAAAGTAAAGACTTAGGAAAAGAAAAATGTAGAAAGATCTTCTGACAAGTAGAACATTCTTGAGCAGCAGGAGAAAACGTGCTCAGCGTTTCTGGATGCTCAAGGTGTGTATGTATTCTGCAGCTCACCCACCAAGCAGTAACTGGGTAACTGTACGTTCTCTACAGCCCTCTGAAGAAGTTCAGTTTAAAAAGATGGCTCAGCTAATTTAATGCCACTTATGGAAAAGGGCAACCCATTTTATTGCATCTTTGCCCTACTGCTTGATGGTGTCTGTGTTCATCTGACCCTTTAGCATGCTCAGCTCACCAAACTGGCAGAATACTACTAAAACAAGAAAGCATGTGTCAGGTGTGTACTTGATACATCTTGGGATTGATTTGGGGAAAATAAGAGATGGATGGGCCATACTTTTAAACAGCAGTAAGCTGTTAAGCTGGCTCTGCTGCTTTGTTAACCTCTTGCCCAGAAGAAATCTTGTTTTGATACAAGCTAAGTCAGCCTTCACTTACAGTGGATGTGTGGTGTCTCATCAATAGCCTGTTACTAAGATAATAAGTAGTTACCTAATGTAGGTTTGACTACTTGAAAATGGCTACCCACTGATTTGAAGTAGTAAATGATGTGCTGACATAAAGGACAAAAATGTGCCTTTTTTCCCCAGTGAACTCTACTGTATCAAGGTGATTATTCTTCTAATGTAAAGCAAAAGTGCATTTCACTTAGAATTTCACCATAGTGTTACAGGTACTGAATAACCTAGTTTTCCATATATGTTATATATGAGAAAGTGGATCTCTGAACTCAGTGTGGCAAACATGTTTTACTTGTGGAGTAGTACAGTGCTATACCTAGTGCCAGTTGACGAATGCATTTTCTACTGTAAAATACAACGAGTTATGAGGGAAATGTTAATGTATCATTGTTCTTCTGAGTACTTGAGAAGTGTAACTATGGCATGGGATCCTGCTGCAACCATTTCAAATGAGTTTTGTTTTCCTGTCACACCTGTCCCGTTCTCCCCCCCAGTATTACATATACAGTATGTAAGTAAGGTTTGAGTCATTGTGTAGTGCTAACTTCAACTTACAGTTTTGGTTTCAAAGCATTTGTAGTAAAAATGCCGCTACTTTTTGAATACTCAAAAAAGTTGCATATGTCCTATATGTACAGACCGTGTGGAAATTCAAGTGACTGGCCTGCTTCAGTTCAGTGCTTGGTGGCTTTTAATTACAGAACATTGTTGTTTTCTTAAGGTTGCCAAATTTCTTGAGTTGCTAAGCCAAGTTTGTGGTAAATACATGAATATCAGGTTAACCTTCATCTGCATGGACCTTTACTGCACACAGCATTGTGTTTCTGGGTCAGATACGCTGTGGTGTTTGAAAGGTCACACTATTGGCCAGATCATTAATAGTTTTATAGATCACTTTTCCTTTTCTGTTAAATATCCAGTCGGAGGCTGCATAGTTATCATTTCATCCCTCAGTACCACAACTCTGCATTCCTGGAATGTTTTAGGATTAAGGAGCTAGGAGTTAGTTTGGTAACTTCTGAACTCAAATGCGTTGCATGCTTAACTGTGTTTTATTTCTGCTTTGTTGCCAGAAGAGGGAGCAGTGATCTAACTTACTTTTCAAAATGGTTTACATCTGTTCTAGTAATATGTCTGAATTCAATGTTATGATGTTCTCTTCTATTATATTTATTTATTGTGGAGGTGTGTGGATGGAGTCACTGCAATGTCAAACTGGGCCCGATAAAAATTTTTGATTTTTACCCTAAATTATCGGTTTTGTGCTTTGGAAGCTGCCATTGGATATTTCAACCTGATTGTAAGCCTGCTAAGAATCATCTGAAAATGTTATATTGCATGGGGTTTTTGTGTGTTTAACCTGATTCTGTGGTGGGATGTTACCAGAACAATGGCTTTGTCACCTAGAGCAAATTGTTATCAATTGGTTCAGTTTTCAACAGTGAAAATGCTTGTAAATTAAACACCGGAACTCCTTTTCCAAAGTTGTAAGGATGTGCTTGCTTATTTACATCAAGGATGGCCTTATGACAGTAAGAGGGGCTGAAGGCTGTAGTTGAAATAGGAATACAAATAATGCGTGGGATGATAGGTCTCAGCACTGACAGTGCTTGACTCCTGGCGAGAGCATGGTTCTGATTGAAGACAGTTATTTTTAAGCCAGATTAGTGTGAATAAAACTGACTAAAATTTGAGATTGCAACCACTACTGCCTTCCCTCTTGAAATATATAATTTTTTTTTTCTGTATAAGGCTAAAGTATCTTTTAATTGTTGGAATGTAGAAATAATACACTTGTATCCCATAATATGATACCTGTTTAGCATCAGACAGATGATCTATAGCTGTAGTATATATTTTAGTAAAAGGTGCCTACATAAAAACTTGGAGTTTAGTATTACCTAAGGCAATGAATAAAAGTAAATTTTTGAACCTTTCTTTTACTGGTATAACAGTTCAATGTAAGCTGAGTTATTGTGTTTCTCATGTACAAGCTGTTCTTCTACATGGAGGTTTCCTGTACACAAAAGTTTAATTTCTTTGTAGAACTGCTGTGTGTTTAAAGACTGATTTACTCTCAATTCTTTACATATTGCATAGGTCTAAGAAAATCTACAAAGAAGCGCAGTGAATCACCACCTGCTGAGCTCCCCAGTTTACGGCGGAGCACACGGCAAAAGACCACGGGCTCCTGTGCTAGCACCAGGTAAAACTTAGAGAAATGAAACTTGATTACTACAGTGAATTGGTGTTCATGTCGTTTCCGTGCATGACAGTTGGCCTTGGCTGTCTCTGACTTGGCTGTTGTAAAAGTAGCTGTAGCTTTTCAGGCCTGCTGGATTGCTCTGTACATTGGTGTTATGGATAGCACATAGAATTTGTCACCATCAGACTTCCAGTAAGTCCCTCAGCTGTGGAGGTGGAGGAAGAGAAACAGCCAAAGCCAGTATCACAAACTTCAGTAAACCTGTCCTTAGAAAGGTCTTTAAGAAGACAGACTGTAGTGCTTAACTACTGCCTGTCATGAATAGTGAAATAGATAATTGTTTTGAAAAATAAGACTTCATGGTACCACACAGGAGTCAGTTTTATTAGGGTACACTGTTAAGCTGACTCAGCTTGTCAGCAGTTTTGTCTGAACTGCATCTAAGTACTTAATAATGTACTTGTTGGTAGTAGAAGTAGGGGGAGAAGTAGTCCTGAATTAGTAATTTTCAACAGCTGGTAGATTAAATGGGAGGGGAGAGTTAATATATCCTGTGATGCAATAAACTTTTGTAGTTGCATATATTGTGGGACTAGATGTAGGAAGACTTAGCAAGCTTTATTTTTGTTCTTATGCCTAGAGTGCTTAGTACTTCTAGCACATCCTCTTTTCCCTCTTCCACACTATTAAAAAAACACTTCTGAAGTCTTGATTTTGTTGTCAAGTATGTATTTGAATTTGACTGTTTACTTTGAAGGCAAGTGTATTTCTAGTGATGAAGGATGTAGTGTTTAAAAACTGCAAATCTAAATGGGCTTATCGTCTCAAACTTGTTCTGACTCTGAAAACCAAGTTGAATGTCAGAGTCCTCTTCTTACTTTCAATAGTTCAGAACTTCCTCTGAAGATGATTACTCAATCATTGGCCTTCTCAAATGTGTATATGATTTATAACTAACAGTCACTTTTAGCTTGCTCATTTTCCCTGTCATATTTTAGTAGACTGCCTGGTCTTGAAATGTTTAATGTAAGGACCTGTCTGTAATGCCTTAGTGTAAACAAATCACTGCCATGTTGCAGGGCAGGGCGTGTACAGAAGGGTTGGATAATTTTATGAAGATTGATTCTTCCACAAATTGCTCATTTGTGCAATGTTGTGGCAGTGATGTACGTAAACATCATGTAATCTTTAGTAGACTTACATTAATAAATCTGTTATCTTAGTTCACAAGGTCTGAAACTTTGTTTTTTGAACCTTTAGTCGGCGAGGCTCTGGCCTGGGCAAAAGAGGAGCAGCTGAAGCTCGCCGACAGGAGAAGATGGCTGATCCTGACAACAACCAGGATGGAGTTAACTCTTCAGCTGCACGGACAGATGAGCCTCCCCAGGGAGCTGCAGGTAAAAAGGAATTCCAAGTGAAGAATTTTTAGCATAGTTGCTAGTATAAAATTCTTTGCATTTAAAAATAGTTAAATGGATTAAGGTCTGAAGACAAATTGTTGAAGCTGATAAGTAGTGCTGGAAGGTTTATGAGTCAGAGGGATCCTTACATTCAAGTATGATTTTTTTTTTTTTTTGTGATTTGGTACATGATTCAGTTATGCTTTTTTGTAATATCCAAACTATGTCCAGTAATCCAGATGTTAGCTTTTAAACTTCTGCTACTTTTAAAAAAAGTAACTTCGGCTGGTGCTGCATAAATATCATCAGCTGAAAAGACATCAAACTTCAGAATACAGAAGGCATGCATTACCTGTAAAAGCACTGTTAAAACTACTCAAATATTTTACAGATTTTTTTGTTGAAATTGCAAGCATGTGTGTACTGGAGAAATTTGTGACCAGTTGAATACTGTTAGTTGCACAGTTCTGTTAGATGATAATTTTATCATCTGGTCCTAATTAGTGAGTTCAAAAGAACTATTCAGTAATTATGCTGAATGGTATAAAATACTAAACATTCTATGCTTAAAGGTGGCTATATCAGTACAGAAAGTATTAATGGAAACTAAGTATAGCATAATACTCAATTAAGAAAGGTATGAATTTATTAAGGATACAGGTAAATCTGTCTGAAACTTAATTTTATGGACTAAGTTGTATTTGTTTTTCATTATCTTGTGTTGATAAAGCCCTTCTGTTCAGCTTTTGGAAAGTACTAGTCCTCTGTTTTAAACTGAAACTTTTACAGGAGTTTGCTGGTGGAAGCACTAAATGCAGAGTGTGCTTTTGATGGTGGAGCTTTTTTGGAAGTGAGTTTTGTGGCTTTAAAGATGCTGTAACTTGTATTAATCTCTTCTTGTTCCTTTAGCTTCTAGTTCTGTTGCTGGAGCTGTAGGTATGACAACTTCTGGAGAAAGTGAGTCAGATGATTCTGAGATGGGAAGACTACAAGGTACAAAATTTACCTTTTTGGTTGTTAGTCTATAAATAACCATACCTACACAAATTCTGTACGGCATTCAAGTGGGAAGGCTGTATTTTGTTTCATTGTCTGAATGTGTTTCTGCTCACAGTAATTCTGAAGTAAGGATTTACAAGCCTTAATTCAGAAAAGATGCAAGGAGTCTGGAGGGGGGGGGTGGGATAGTGTCTTTATTCATTTAAGTGGTGTGTAATACCCTACTACTGATGATTTTCTAGGAGGAGGTGGGGGGGAGAGAACTGAGAACTCAGTCCTATTAAGTGTGTAAGCTCAAATATGAAAATATTCTTTGCAAGCATGTTTTAAGTTTGGAGGGTAGGTTAGGCCTACTATACTCTGCCTCTGCTTCTGGATAACATTTTTTTTTTTGTGCTTGTCATTGATACCCATGTTGCTCCAAGCTTTGACCAAAAAAAGTCTGAATGTTCTTAAAATGCTTGCTTTGTGCTTGGGCTAAAGGAGCCTGGTCTCTCAAAACCAGAGAGTATGACAGGTATAAACTCAGTATGCATGTCCTGCAACTGGTCTAATGATTTTGCTACTACATTGCAGGGAGTCCTGAGATCGTGATCTCCCTTGCAAATGACAGGTTTTTGTTGATCTGTATATTTAATGTGGGAGTGCTGTCAGTATCAGTTCACTTGCTTATAGTTATCAGTAAGTATAGCTATGCATTAGAAACATTGGGCTAAATTGGTTTTCACTATTAATTATTTTTTATTATCAGCAGTAGTCATGGTTGCTGCAATAAAAATCAGAATCACCTACTTAGTTTAGCTTAAGTAACAGTACTGTAAAGTGTTGAAAATCAATCAAAAAAGAAACCCGCTAATATTTACCAGAGTTCTTCCCTCTCCTCCTCAGCAAATAAAGCTGTTGAACCTGTTTTTCAGTGTCATTTTTTTCAGAGTAGTAGTGCCTGCAGGTCCTGAAAACATGAAGATAAGCTTAACCTATCCTGTGTAGTTTCAGTTCAGATTTGAAATTACAGCCTGATGTATCTACTGCTCTGGCTCTAGGCTTATAGCAGTTTAATAGATGAGATGACTTTTGTGAAATACACAGCTATGCAAACTCAGTGGGTGACTTTGCAAAGGACCATACTGCTCTAACACAAAAATTAGCTACTTGTTCCTTTAAGGTCATCTTTTTGGTGTTTTTTCAAAATCGAGGTAGCTGCAATCATCTAATCCTAACTCTTAAAAGTATCAACATTCTAGTAGTCTTAAATGATAACATCACGGAATTTAAGCTTTTAAAAATATACATAGAAGCTTTGACAATGGCTGTTATCCTCTGTTTGCTTTTAGCTCTATTAGAGGCTAGGGGTCTTCCTCCTCACCTGTTTGGCCCTCTTGGTCCTCGGATGTCGCAGCTCTTCCACAGGACAATTGGAAGTGGAGCTAGTAAGCAAAGTTTGTCTAATTTGACTTAATTCTTTCCACTTCCAGACTAGTAGAATTCAGCCAATAGTAAATCTAATATTTGTATTAGCTTCATAGTTTAATATAGTATTTTACATGTTGGAGACTTGTATGTCTTGATAGTGCTAGACCACTTGTCAACAATTTTAATTTGCTTGTCTTCCTTTAAGGAAGAAAATTTTGCCTTAGCTGTATTTCTTTGCTTTTCTTTTTTGGGGCATCTTAATGTTCCCTCCTAGGTGGGGAAGGGAGGGTTCTTGCCTTTTCACCCCTTCCTTATCTTTTTCTTTTGCATGATGGGCTGCTTAACAAAAGACCTCTCCAACCCCCGTGGGTTTTTTGCTAGCTTTAAACAAATGCTTAAGCTAGCTTTAAAACAACTAGTAGATGTCAGTTCCAAGTTACATTGGTTTTAGTTTCAAAAGTGTTTTAGGTTTTGGACAGAATGGATTTCCTTCAGATGTTGTGTCAGAGAGAACGTGGGTCCTTAGACTTGTTGCACCAGGTCTGCGCTATGCAGCTGGATGAGATGTGCACCTTCCAGTCCAAGTCTGGCTTCCCAGGAGAGCCAGAGGCAGCCTGTTACACTGCATGCCAAGAAGAGGATGGGGTCTCATGGGTGCTCCATGTGCTGTATTAACTGGGGGGTGTTGCAAAGTCCTTTGCTGCACAAAGGTTGGGATGGTTTGGGTTCTGGCACCTGCTGTAGGTTGACAAGATGGCTGTGCTGAGCAGTGTGGCGGACTCCCTGTGCTGACCAGTCTGCACTGGAAAGGCAGCCAAGAGTGAGATTTTGTCTCCCTTTCCTATTCCCCCTTTCTGTGACAGGGAAAGGAAATGAAACTACAAATACAGAGGAAAACAAACTATCTCTGGTCTTCCACTCTGGCAGAAGTATAGCATAACAGTTCCCTTGAACATTTTCTAATACCTTTTTTCCTAAATTTTTTCCTGGATATCTAGGTTCTAAAGCTCAACAGCTTTTACAAGGTCTCCAAGCTACTGATGAAAGTCAGCAACTACAGGCAGTGATTGAGATGTGCCAGCTGTTGGTTATGGGAAATGAAGAAACATTAGGAGGATTTCCAGTCAAGAGTGTTGTACCAGCTTTGGTAAAGATTTAATCTCAGATTTCTGTTGGAGGATATATTATTTCACTCAATGTCTTGATTAATTTAAATCATCACTATTTATATTGTCTCCTTAGTGTGTGTGTGTATCTATCTTACTATTTGGTCTTGAGAGGATGTTTTGCTCAATTTTGATAGTCCTATTAATTTTTAATAGCTCAAGAATAGGCAGTGGTTCTTTTAGAATTCTTACTAACATTCACAATCCTGAGTCAAAAGCTACAGTAGTGATTTGTACCCTTTTTATGATGATATCTAGATACATTTTTTTACACAAACACTACTTTTTTTTTTTTAAACAGATAACACTGCTGCAGATGGAGCACAACTTTGACATTGTAAGTAGTTTGTAATATTTAAGAAGCTTTTGAAATATTAAGATGTTATCTGAACTTAAAATCAAATATCTTTATATTTAATAGATGAATCATGCATGTCGGGCCTTAACATACATGATGGAAGCACTTCCCAGATCATCTGCTGTAGTGGTAGACGCGATTCCTGTCTTCTTGGAAAAGGTAAAATGAAATCAAAACAGTAATCAAACAGCATGAGTGGATTATATAGTTTGTTTTAACTTTAGGAAATGCCATTAAGGTAGTGGCTTCTTTTAGTGGCTTACAAGATAGTATAAAGTGCATGAGAAGCTTCTAAAGCTTAATCTTTGCTCCCACCCTTACTGAAAAGTGCTCTCTCCTTTACTCAGAACTTTGTTGGGTTGGTGTTACAAACATACAAAATGTGTAAATAAATGAGCTGTTGACCCTTGGAGTAGCTCCATGGCTGAGGTAGCCTTAGACTGTCAGGCTTGGTCAGAGCTGGCTTCATTAGCATACGTGTCTTAGTAGGGGCTGTATGTCTGAGTGTTAATCAAGATGATTATTTTTGAAAATCGGTTTAGAAGTTGATATACCAGCTTTTTTGTTTTCTTGTAGCTGCAAGTTATCCAGTGCATTGATGTGGCAGAGCAGGCACTTACAGCCCTGGAAATGCTGTCACGCAGGCACAGTAAAGCCATTCTGCAGGCAGTAAGTACAACCAAAACAAGGCAGGTTTGCCTCTGCCTGCTCTACATCTTGGTGATCTTCTGTGAAGATGAAATAAGAAAACAGCTTTCTGTGACTTCAGCAGTACTGAGAGTGAAAATGTTTGTTTGTTTTGTTATAGGGTGGGTTGGCAGATTGCTTGCTGTATCTGGAATTCTTCAGTATAAATGCACAAAGAAATGCACTAGCTATCGCTGCCAACTGCTGCCAGAGTATAACACCTGATGAGTTTCACTTTGTGGCAGACTCTTTGCCACTGCTAACACAAAGGTTAACCCATCAGGTAAGAAGTTTAAAAAAATGGAATATTTTGATTTTGATCTGAAAGCAGTTTAAAGATGTGTCCAGATACCTGGTTCTTTGCTGTGTATTACTTGCATTTGCAAGATGATAATTGACTTCAAGTTTCTGTACTGTCAGGTTGTGATATACCAATGTACATACAGATCTTTTGTGGTTCTGTAAATGTGACATTTTAGAAAACAAGACTAATAGATACTTTAACTCAAAACATAAGTAATGGTTTTGTAGTCCTTGTAAGAGCAAGGGCATCAGTAAGAGGAAGTCCAGTAGCATTACTGGTTTTATTTTTTTTTTTAACAGATGGGTTGCAAGGTTCTCTCCCACTTTAAATCAGAACACCCTCTGTTTCAATTTTTGTGGGTTTTTTGTGCTTTAACTTTTTGGGGGACTTTATGGCATTTTAAAAAAGTTCCTGCTTTTGTGCAATAGTTTGAAGTGATGAATCTGAAATCAAGGGGCTCCTAAGGGCTACATATCCTGCAGTGCTGCTGTGTTTGTAAATGAGCACTTACAATAACTGGTGCACCAAAAGAGAGTTTTGGTGATCTGCTTGGTGGCAGATCCCTGTTAAAAAGATTAAAAAGGAGAAATATTTTGTTTATTAACAAATGCAACTAACTGGAAGCTTCCAGGTAATGGTTTTATGTATTCTTGTGCTGTTCTTAATTTTGCCTACATCGTCTTGCTGAAAGACTGCTTGAATCTTTGAGGCAGCTTCTAAGAAGCCAAATGACAGCTTTAGATTGTACTCTAGAAACAGGAAGCACCATTCTCACCAGTAGTAGGGACAAGTACTGATCCTGATCTCTGAAGAGAAGCTACAACCCACCAAAGTAAGATTTCAAGAAATTTTGAAGTGGAAATTTCCTGGAAAAAAATCTTGAGTTAGCTCTTAACAGAATAGTTGAGGTTGGAAGAGAGCCCTGTTACCTAGTCCTAGTTCCCCTGCAAGTTGAGCTAGAGCAGATTGCCCAGGAGCATGTCCAGATGACCTTTATTTCTGTTTTTTAAGTATCCTCAAGGATGGAGACTTAATCTCTCAGGCTAGCCTCTTCCAGTGCTCAGCTACCCTTACAGTTAGTGTTTTATTATGTTCAGGTGACTTTTTTGAGCATTTCATTGAACTTTTAACCAGAGCTATTTTCAGGGCAGTCTTTACTTGTGTCTTTGAATTTGCTGTGTTGTCTGTGCTGCATAATATGAAAATCAGGCTTCATGTAGTCTGTAGAATAGTAGTAGTGTTCACTCCTGCTTACTTCAGCTTTTCCCTATTGTTTCTTCCTTTCAGAATCCAGAAGGACTATTAGAGATCAATTTATTAATCTCTAAAGGTCCCTAAAGGTATTTGAGTTGCAAGGGGGGGGGTGTTTCCCAAGGAATATGTAGGAAGCACAGCTGTATCAGGAGGTCAGTTTAGACTGTCAGTGAGTTTAAAAGTGAGTGCTGTAATGTTCTGTAAAGTGATTATACTGGCCCTTTTGGAGAAGTTTTTATGAATGCCTCAAAATGATAGCATGTTCTAATGCAAGTTAAAATATTTCAAATTAAAGAAAACTTTTTTATAACAGGACAAAAAGTCTGTTGAAAGCACCTGTCTGTGTTTTGCACGGCTAGTGGACAATTTCCAGCATGAAGAGGTAAGAGTGTGGATGGGGGTACATTTCTGCTTTTTTCTCCACCCACCCTGTTTCTCTTGAGGACTCACCTTTCAAGGACTAATGTTTCCCATTTTGTTGTTCCCTCCTTGAAGAACTTGCTGCAGCAGGTTGCTTCCAAGGACTTGCTAACAAATATCCAGCAGCTCTTGGTCGTGACACCTCCTATCCTGAGCTCAGGAATGTTCATCATGGTGGTGCGCATGTTCTCCCTGATGTGCTCCAACTGCCCCACACTTGCAGTCCAGCTTATGAAGCAAAGTGAGTTCTTACTCTTCCGTGTTCTAGGGGGCCTGTTCACGTTAATGCTTACAGTCCGTGTGGAACTCTGTGCACTTGATTATATATACTCAGTTTTTTCAGTTTTTCTCTTACTGTATTTGCCCTGGGATAAAAAGTTGAGTTAAACTTGTTGAACACTTTTATCCAGATGGGTTTTTATCCTTTTTCCTAGTTCTAGCTGTTGTCATTGCAGTGCTCACTTAATTTTGAGTCTGTATTGGCTGCATAAACTACTCTTCTTCTAACATGAGCTGAATAATTCTCTTCTTAGTTGTTACCATGTGGGGGAACTATGTGCTTCAAGTACTTCTTCTAGGGGAAAACATGAACAAATGTAACTGCTGTAGAGCTGTCTTAGTTGTCACTTGTTTTCTTTGTTCCATCTCACAAATTTTGACTGACCCCTTCAGCTGCCTTTCTGTATCTTTCCCTGTATCTTTCCCTGTTTTCTTCTGTGTCTTGTACATTGAGTGGTATTTCTCCCGCAGTTGTCCCTTAAAGGAAAAAAACACAAACCCAAAAAAGCCACAAACCCCAGACCTGAGAAGAAACACATTTCTTAGTGTTCAAAGAAACACTTTTGTCCTGTGGTCCACTCTTTTTGCTTTGGGCAGTAACTGTCTCTTCTGTGTAGTGTCCAACAGAAAATGGAATCCATATCTGATGCAGGCAGTCAGTCTCATGAATAATAATTTTTTATAGATATTGCAGAAACGCTTCACTTCCTCCTTTGTGGAGCCTCAAATGGGAGCTGTCAAGAACAAATTGACCTTGTTCCACGAAGTCCTCAAGAACTTTATGAACTTACTTCTCTTATTTGGTAAGTCTTGCAGTCCTAGGTTTTAGGTGTGGTTTGTATATAAAAATCCTTAACTTCACTAAAATAAGGCAAACAGTTTTCAGCTTAGATGGCCTTGATTGTATACTTCTAGTAAAATACTGTTTTAATGTTCTTTACAGTGAACTGATGCCTTGCCTGCCAAAAGAGGGAATCTTTGCTGTTGATACTATGCTAAAGAAAGGAAATGCACAAAATACAGATGGTGCAATATGGCAATGGCGAGATGACAGGGGTCTCTGGCATCCCTATAACAGGATTGATAGTCGAATAATAGAGGTAGTAATTCCACACATTTGTGTGGTGATGCTTTTCAAATCTGCGTGCGGTTGTATAGGGAATTGAGTGCTTTCTCTGTCTTTAAAAATACCACTCGATCTTTCTGAGTAAGAAACACAAGTTTCCTCAAACATCCTGCTGTAATATTGCACTGTTTTGGTGTTCATCCATACCAAATCACTTACTTGCTGTTCTTACTTAATTTCTGTCACTGTTTTTCCTACTGTGTTACCCCTCTCCTCACTTTTCATGTAGTTTTCTGTTTGTTAGGGATTTCTTAACTTGAAATTCTTCCTTGATTTTAGGCAGCTCATCAGGTTGGTGAGGATGAGATAAGCCTGTCTACGCTGGGGCGTGTCTATACTATTGATTTTAACTCTATGCAGCAAATAAATGAGGATACTGGAACAGCTCGTGCCATTCAGCGAAAACCAAACCCTTTAGCCAGTACAAACACTAGTAAGTACAGCCCAGGAGACACCTGGGCTCTCTAGCTGTGGCTAATATATGCTGGGTTGTGCAGCAAATGTGTAAATTTATTCTTAACTAATAAATTTCTTATGGCTTCTGTGGAACATCAAACTGTTCTGATTTATATGAAGGTAGAAATTTCATAACAAAACTCGTACTATTGATATGTGTGATATGTGTTTTAACATGTAAGTTCCTCCTGGGACCTGAAAATGTATTGAACTGGGAGGGAATTGGGGGTGTTCCTGGCTTGATTTCTGAAACAGTTCTGTTCATACAACTCTTATTTAAGGAAGACTCTCTGAGGGCTTCTTACTGTTATGCAGAAATACATAATAAAACTGAAGAAAAAAAGATTAAACTCCTTGAAAAAGAGGAGGTTTTGCACCTTCATACTCGCTTTGACTTCTGGTTCTTGAATTTTATTTTCTCAATTTGTTAGCTGAATTGAATCAGTTTTAACAAAATAAAGTAATCATCAGAGCAGACGTGCAAAGGTCTGTCCAGTGATTCGTTGTGCACTGAATTGAATCAGTTTTAACAAAAAAAAGTAATCATCAGAGCAGAGGTGCAAAGGTCTGTCCAGTGATTCGTTGTGCACTTTCTCACAGGTGGACATTCGGAATTGAAGAAGGATGATGCTCGAGCACAATTAATGAAAGAGGACCCAGAACTGGCAAAATCCTTTATCAAAACACTGTTTGGTGTTCTTTATGAAGTATATAGTTCTTCAGCTGGACCTGCTGTTAGACACAAGTGCCTTAGAGCAATTCTTAGGATAATTTATTTTGCTGATGCTGAACTTCTGAAGGATGTGCTGAAAAACCATGCTGTTTCAAGGTAGGTTCTTTAACTGCTGCGAATGAAACTAATTTTGAGCTTACAGCTCAAACTTGTGATTACTTTTTTTGAATCATCTTTTTCAGGGGAAAAAATGATACTTTAAAAGTCTTACATATTTTCCAAAAGCTGAGGCTGCCAGCTCTGCAGGCTGTTTTTTGCATCATAGATTTTGCAGTAGTTGCCAATGCTAGACATTCTTACTAGAAACTTAGGTGGCCTCTGGCTGTGTGTACTAGAAGTGTCAAATATTATCCTTTATTGGTTTTTTGATTTCTAAAACTTGCCTATGAAATTCTGAGGGCAAGATAACTTTTGAGGTAATACAATGCGAACAGTAACAGACACTGATAGCATTCAACTGGTAAGTTTTATTCATGAAACCTGTCCTACATGTTACATGTAAAGTTGGCCATCTGAGGATGCAACTGGAAAATAAACCATAGTTTTTCAGAGACAGTACTGAGTTCCAGAACACAGTGTTTATAAAAGACTGTCTCCTTTATGCCATGTTAAAACTTGGTAAAAGTGATACAGGTAGGAAGAGAACTGTTGCAGTGCTTTTATTGGTAGCTTTTATAAAGCACTGTGAAATTTGTTTGCTTTCAGTCTCCAGTGCTGTGTATGCAAGATGAATTGACTTGATTTAAAAAGAAAAACTCAGCCAAAAACTCACAAAGCTAACTCTAATAAATTATCTGTTTTAGTCATATTGCCTCCATGCTGTCGAGTCAAGACCTTAAGATAGTAGTTGGAGCCCTGCAGATGGCAGAGATTTTAATGCAGAAGTTACCTGACATTTTTAGTGTTTACTTCAGAAGAGAAGGTAAATCATGGTTTCTTTTTGTTTTCTTCACCTCTTTATGTAGTATTTTAAAAATGTGTGTCCACTTTTCCCAAGCTGTAAAAATTGAATATTGTTATTGAATAATAAAGGAGGTCCTGTGCAAGATGTCTTCATACTACTAGGGAGGAGCTGGCCCAGACTCTGGAGGAAGCAAGCTTGTGTTTTCAGAATCTGAAGCAAGTTTGTACAGGCTTACTAGATACTAGTGAACTCACTTAGGCTGAAGATGGCTCATGGAAATTACATGGGAAGTCTTCGTGGAGAAAATGGATGAATGTTTGGCAGGAAGTCTTTGTACTAGTGTTTGCACTTGGGATTTCTTTAGCTGCTGTTCATACTGCTCTAATTTTTTATTTTTAAACTATGTAGGTTAACTTTTTGAAGAAAAGATTGAACTGTTTTTAAAGCTTAGTATTGATGGGTGGGGTGAGCAGATACTGCCATAGTCAAAGCAGAGGTTCAAGTAACACTCAGTTCTACATTTTCAAACACCTTTGTTCCTGCCACCACATCTCTACCACCCCCTCCTCTCCCCCTGTCCCAGACCAACCCACCAAACAAAGATCTCTTCTTTCTCCAAGGGGTGATGCACCAAGTGAAAAACTTGGCAGAGTCTGAGGCTTTGCTAACAAGCCCCCCAAAAGTCTGCACTAATGGATCAGGAACGCTGGGAACCACTACAACCATAAGCACTGGGACAGCCACTGCTGCCAGCAACGCAGCTGCAGATTTGGGCTCTCCCAGCTTGCAGCACAGCCGGGAGGATTCCTTGGATCTGAGCCCACAGGGGTAAGTTAAGTGCACTTCCTGAAGAGTAATCTGCATTCTGGTTTTGGTGCTTTCTTGTTTTGGAATTTTGGGTTTTATTTACCTTATTTTTTAAGAGATTGTCTAGGGTAACATGAGCTGCCCACATTATCATCTGCATTTCGCTGTGGTGTTTTCCTCTAAAGAACTAAATTGAAGTGGTGTTGAATTTTTCAATGGGTAGTTTTGATTCATTTTATATTAAATGTTTAAAAGAGGAAAAAAAGCAGTGACCTGACAGCTAGGTCATAATTATTTATATTAAATAATTTTCTGTTTTGGGAGACTGTCAAGAGCAACAGCTTGTAGTCTCATCTAACTGTTGAGGACAGTGATTCTTTCAGAGCTGTGGGGCATGGTTTCTGTCTGCTGGAGACTGGAGAAAAAATAAATTATCCTTAAGTTTTGTTGGAAGGCAATAATTTTGAACACTTGTAGAATTAAAATACAGTGTAGGAATAAATTACTAGTTTTCTCTTACTTTAAAGGTCAAGTATTTGTCACTTTAAACAAGAATTGAAATATGTGAACTTGTGAAGTGTAATGATTGATGAGTAGAAATGCCAAAAATTGTTGAAGAAGTGTTTTCTGTGCTTTTGTAGGGGAGGCATGTCAAATATCCAATGTTGGTTGGCGTTTATTCAGTAGAGATGTGTGGAATTTTTTTTTTCATTTCAAGTCTATTCAAATAAATGGATGAACAAATGGTTACACAAATTCAAGCATGAAAATCACGAGAAATTCTATTTAGTGTCACTTCTGGCTGTATTTGGCTGCTCATAACAGAAAGATGGCAGCTAGCAAAACTCTCTCTGAATGGAGTTAGTGAATATCCCTGTTATGGGATGGAACCTCTTCTTTAATTCTCAAGGAAGTAGTTGGCAGATGCATCTTAAACTGAGGGGGGGGATGTGCATGAGTATATATTTGTGGGTGGAAATAAGTAAGTTTATTTTTAAATTTGGACAGACGACTGAGTGATGTTCTAAAGAGAAAGAGACTGCCAAAACGAGGGCCAAGGAGACCAAAATACTCCCCTCCAAGAGATGATGACAAAGTAGACAATCAAGGTAAATAATTCTGAATATATGATACTTTTATCTCCTTTTAAAGTAAGCTTATAAACTGCAGAAAGAGCTGTGATAAACCTCTTGATTCTCTTAAATTTTGTCTTTACTTCCTCCAGCTAAAAGCCCTACAACTACGCAGTCTCCTAAATCATCTTTCTTGGCAAGTTTAAATCCTAAAACATGGGGAAGATTAAGCACACAGTCCAACAGTAATAATATTGAACCAGCACGAACAGCAGGAGTAAGTGGTCTTGCAAGGGCTGCTTCCAAGGATACCATTTCCAATAACAGGTACACACACACACAAAAAAAAAATCACAGTACTTGTAACATGAAGTTGACTATGATCAGGTGATTAGGTAGCACCTACAAGGAAGTTGGAGCTTAACCACAGTTGAAAAAATTCTGGGAAAGAAATCAAGGTAGAGAGATTAACATCTGAATAGTTTAAAGTTGCATGGTGGGGAAAGATTGGAGAACTGAGAAAAACAATGCAAGAAGTGATCTGTAGAGAAAAGTACTTGATGGTGTTGGAGTAAAAGCAAAGGGTTTTCTGTGGCTGCTGTTTAAGACGGAAAAAGTAATACTGAGGCTGTATTTACTTGTAATATTGGTGTATGCGAATGCTAAGTGTGGCTAAATTATTTTTGTGTGCTTCTTTACAGAGAAAAAATCAAGGGCTGGATTAAGGAGCAAGCTCATAAATTTGTAGAACATTACTTTAGTTCTGAAAACATGGATGGAAGCAATCCTGCACTAAATGTATTACAGAGACTTTGCACTGCAACTGAACAACTCAACCTCCAGGTTAGAAGTGGCAAACTTACTTACAGAGGGGGGGCAGTCATTTCTTGCCTTATGAGTCATTATGACTTGGAGTAATTTTTTAGAATGAGCGTGTACGCTCTGACACACCACTTCATGATAAAAGACCAGTCCTAGCAGTGTGTCATTTGCATAGCATTTCACATTCAAAAGTTCTGCGGTTAAGTGTCAGGGATCAACTTTATTCTTAAAGAACAATACCGTTTGTAGTAAGAAATTTGAGACTGGGGGAGAAGGAGAGGGAAGAAGCATTTTGTTAAAATGGTAGAAGAGGTATGGATTGGGGTAAATGTGGTAGCATGTCAAGAACTTCAGCCTTGCTTTTCAGACAGTTCTTTTTTTCAGTGGTCCTTGATAGGTGGTCCAAACATGTAACTTCTAAACCAGTACAAGAGCTGAGCTGTGTTCTGTGCTTTGATCTGAGCAATCATTAAAATATGAAACTTTCCCACCTCCTCTCTCCCACTCAGATGTCACATAAAACATACAGCAATCTGAGTTGTTAGGGTTTTGTTAGTGTGGTTTTTTTTCCAAACAGAAAGCACCCCTGCTTGGAACTGATCTTTACCTTGCGTAAGATGGAAATGAGACCTTGTGCTTCTCTCAAAGAGAAAACGTAGATGTTGCCAGTAATGTCTCCCCTTGAACAGGGACATGCTTATGCTCAGATTATTTGTCCTTCATTGCTGCTTGTATTGAGTTACTGTACATTGCAGACTTCCCTTTTTTTCCCCCTGCCCTTTAGAGGTGTTCCATGCAGTAGAAAGAAAGCTAGCATTTCCTTAAGCCTGTAATACCTGGGTAGTAAAACACTCTTCATATTTTTCAGGTGGATGGTGGAACAGAGTGCCTTGTAGAAATCCGTAGCATTGTCTCGGAATCTGACGTCTCCTCATTTGAAATCCAGCATAGTGGGTTTGTTAAACAACTGCTGCTCTATTTGACATCTAAAAGTGAAAAAGATGCTGTTAGCAGGGATATCAGATTGAAAAGATTTCTTCATGTATTTTTTTCTTCTCCGGTAAGTTTTCTTGTTTATTTTTTTGGCCTTCTTAGTTGTTTTTCTCTCAAATTTTCTTTCTCAAAAACCCATCTGAGAGGTTCTATGTTGACCTTATCTTAAAGGTGGAATACAGAAAGAATGTTTTGTTTATGTCTAAGTTGTATAACGCTGCAACTTTCACTTTGTTCAGTGTCTTTGTAGGTCATGACCTTTTTTGAACAACGTGTAATTAGAGAAAGTTGCACACAGCAGTGGAAAAAATGCCAAAATGGCCAATTGTCTGAGTCTTGAACAGTGTAGAAGTTGTTTCTGTCTTTTATGAAGTAGTTATGGAAAGAATTTTGATAGTAATATTATCACTTAGGACTAAATACTGCAAGAAGCTAGTGTTCTGTTTTTAAAGAAAGAAATTTGAAGTGGAAGAGAGGAAAGCAGATAACTAAAACGTCCAAAAAGCTTGTTCATAGTTAAGGGTGAATGCTTAAAATCTGTTGGGCTATTCAGTTGAAACCAGGAGAGAAGATTTCCTTCTTTGAAACAGGTCTTTCATAAACTTCTGTCATTTACTCATCCTGATACTGTTGCTACTTTCAGTGAGAGCAGGGATTCGTAATTATGGTATAAAGTGTTTAGGATGTTTTAATTCAAGCAGGTAACTAAAGACTGGACTATATTTCAGCTTCCTGGAGAAGAGCCCCTTGGAAGATTAGAGCCATTAGAAAATGCACCTTTGTTGGCATTAGTCCATAAAATGAACAACTGCCTCAGTCAGATGGAACAGTTTCCTGTTAAAGTGCATGACTTCCCTAGTGGAAATGGAACAGGGAGCAGGTAAGGATTAATGCTCAGGTAACAGTTTTGTTGGAAGCTTTTGTTTTCTAAAACTTGTTTCAAGCAACAAGTAGAAATACAATTACAACAGGAGGTAATGGAAACCTCTGACCCTGTTAAAGACAAAAGCAATGACACAGTTGGTGTTTTTTAGTCAGTGGAAGATGGAATATTTTACTAAATGTTTGCTTGCCATCTTGAAACTTGTCTCACTTAAATTGGGGGTGATAGATAAACTTTAAATGCAATCTCAAAGTTTACCCTTTAAAAATACAAATGTCTTCCTTGTCCCCACGTAACAAACACTGGAAAGAAACAATCTATTTCTTGGACACTCATGTTTTTTAGCAGAGTAATTAAATTGCAGAGAGTGTACTATGGTGCTCAACTTTGTTATTCATCTAGGTTCTGTTCTCTAGCATGATAGTGGATTAGGTGATAAGTCTTGGCTGTGAATGGAGTTTAAAATAGCTGTAGGCCTACCCTGAGTCTTCAGATACAGAATAAATTTCGAATCCAGCTTGGTAGTTGTTTTTTAAGTAACAAATCTGAATGAATAAAGACCTGTTTCTACAAGGTCTTTTCTATACTTCAGTAAATCAACACTAGTTTTTATTTATTATATAACAGTGAATTTCTTTTAGTACAGTTGTGCGTAAGTTTTAAAAGTATTTTTTGGTGCTGGCTGAAAGCTCAACATGAGAGGAGGAGCATTGAAAATTAATTTTTGAAAACTCTTTCTTTAAAGTTAGAAATGCCAAAGGTCTTCTATGTCTCAGGTAGTAAGGTAGTGTGGAGAGGTTTTTTTTCATTAATGGTGACACAACATCCATTTAATTTTATGTATTGGAGCCTCACACTATAGCATTAATCTAACTAACATTAAAATTCAGTACTTGTTTTTTGTGAAACTTAAAATCAGTGGGAATTAATGCAGCACACAGAATTCTTACTAGAAGAAATTAGTGTCTCTATACTGGCTTTTGCAAATAGTATGTGATCTGTAATCTCAGAATGCTTCCGTAACTATATTATTTTTTGTAAAAAGTGGGATAACTACCAAAATTAAAAAGCTGCTAATCATAGAAGCAAATCCTGCTGTTCTTTTTGATAGAAAATGAAACACGAGAAGCCAGAGTGCTGTAGCATTGTTTGACTGCAAGTTTTACTGTGGATTATGTCAATGAGGATTTTGAAGCATTAAGTTTTGGTAGTCTTTTACTAGCACCTGGAAATAGAAGCAGCCCAAAATAAGAGGCTTGTTGTATAAAACCAGCTAGCTTGAGTATTGATAGTTTGGTGAGGTAGAATGCATGTATAAACTATTCTTGGCAAGAGAAAAACAGAGGAGATTTCAGGTTTTCTCTTTGGGTCCTTATTGAAAAAAAATCCATTTTAATGAATACTTGCATTTTCTGTGCCCGTTTCTGATCCTTGTTGCACTGTACATAAGCACAGCTCTAAATCTCCTGTGTCATCAGCTGACCACTGAACTACTTCAGATTTCAAAGATGGTCAGTATAGGCCATATTGTAATCAGACCTCAGGCTGGGCTTTCTCTCAATTCATGTAGCTTCCAGATTTTGTTTAACTTGGATTCTGCTCTTCTTGTAGAAGAAAATTTTTTATCCACTTAATTTTAGATAAATAATACTCTGAGCAAGTAGAATTGTAAATGCATGTATAAGCCTATTTTACTGCATTTTTAGTGCAGTTGTGGTTATTAGATTCTTTGTGTAGCAACTTTTTTCACAAATTATTTTGAGTTTTTCTCTTAACAGAGGATCCCAAGCTTTAAAATTCTTCAATACACATCAATTAAAATGCCAACTGCAAAGACATCCGGACTGTGCTAATGTGAAACAGTGGAAAGGTGGACCTGTGAAGATTGATCCTCTGGCTTTGGTACAAGCCATTGAAAGATACCTTGTAGTTAGAGGTATTTATTACACAGTCACTTGTGTTTTCCTTTTTGGTATAGTTCCTGCTGTCAGTGTAGAGTCTGTAAAACCCTGTAAAGATTATGCTGAAGACAAATGAAGGTACCTATGAGGATACCTTGCTCACAAGGGAGGAGATTAAAGCTGTAAAGAATCTTCTTTTTCTGGGACAAACTGTTTCCTGTGGTAAAGAGTTCAGTCAAAATACTATCAGAAGTATTGCTGTTTTACTGTCACACTGGCTGTAGCTTGGCAGTTTTGATGCCAGGTGTTGATACTGAAATTTGTTCTAGCAGTTCTGAATCTTACTGTTCTTGACTGATACATTTTGGAACTGTGTTAGAAGTTATAACAGTCAGAGTACAAAGCATTGTTACCTTTTAATGAAAAAAAGCAAATGAGAATGTCCTCTCTTGCCTCAGGCTATGGAAGAGTTAGAGAAGATGATGAAGATAGTGATGATGATGGGTCAGATGAAGAAATAGATGAATCTTTGGTAAGCTTTTGCTCTGGGAGTATGGAGGGGGGGGCGGTGCAGTGTAGGGAGAGCCTTAAAGAAAAGCTATGCAACAAGTTTCCTAACTTGTATAGTTGTGTTTCTTTTTTTTTCAGGCTGCTCAATTCTTAAATTCAGGGAATGTGAGACATAGATTGCAGTTTTACATTGGAGATCACTTGCTGCCATACAATATGACTGTGTACCAAGCAGTGAGGCAGTACAGTTTACAAGCTGAGGAAGAGAGGGAGTCTACAGATGATGAAAGCAACCCACTGGGAAGAGCTGGGATTTGGACAAAAACACACACCATTTGGTAAGTTGCCTAGAGAGGTCCAGGCACAACTTCTCCAGTTTACTAAATGTATATACATCAAGAAATTTGGAATATAGCTGTCAGTCTTTTTTATTCCTTTGAAAAATGTGGAGCTCTGAATTTCCTGATGTGCTTGAGATACTTAAAACTTAGGAAGAATTCATTGCTAGCTCCTGATGTTCTTTCTAGCTCCTGAGTAAAGCTGGTGAACAAGAAATGGGGAATTTTCAATGATGCCTGCTAGATGGGGAGGAGCCATTCTTAGTTAGATAACTAACCACAAACAGTAGAGAATGTGCAGTATTCAGCTAATGGTTGACTTCATACTAATTTTTCCAGTTAATTGCTGTGAAAATGAATGTATTCTGTGGCCATACTTTGCAAGAAACATTGACACATGACTATGCTGAACATTTTAATGTTCAGCAGTCTCTTTCTTTTGAACACTTAAATGTGCTAAAGAAAAAAGCAGACAAATAAAAACGCCTAAGACAGCAACCAAAAAATGCCAAAACCCAACCTAACTCTAACCTCAAACACTTTTGGGTTTTGCTTATACATTCACCTTCTCTCCTTGCAGTTCATGGAGCTGAAGGGTCCCTGTTTTTTCTACTCTGTAAAATACTTGATTCAGAGGCTGGATCATATCCTAGTGCAGTGTTCTTATCTTTCTGCTTTTAACTGTCATTCAAATAAAGTTCTGGAAATCTGAGAACTAACACCTTTAAAAGTGCTTTTATTTCCCTGTAAGTTAGCATTTTAAAACATATTTTTAACTCTTGTTCACTTTTTAGGTACAAACCTGTGCGAGAGGATGAAGATGGTAATAAGGACTGTGTTGGGGGTAAAAGAGGAAGAGCACAAACTGCTCCCACAAAAACCTCCCCTAGAAATTCTAAAAAACATGATGAGTTGTGGCATGGTGAGTGTGGTGCCTTGCTATATGTTACATTTCCTCTCAGTCCTCTCAGAACTTTCACAGTGTTTACTGTCACTATAGTATTTCTTTTAAAGCAGACATAGTATAAAAATAGGAAGCATGTATATTTAACTGTATATTAAAAGTAAGATATTTATTGAGTTGTTTGCCTGAACTGTTGCAGTTAAGTGAATGCCATGACTAATACTGCCTAGGCTCCTAATAATTAAATCTTGGGAAAAATTCTAATTGAATTGTTTTACTAAGATGTTGTTTTTTCCTGCCAGATGGCGTATGCCCTTCGGTGTTAAATCCTCTGGAAATTTACCTCATATCTACTCCACCTGAAAATATAACATTTGAAGACCCCTCATTAGATGTTATTCTTCTTTTGAGAGTTCTACATGCTATCAGTCGATACTGGTATTACTTGTATGATGTGAGTAGAGCACTTTTTAAATCACTTTGATATTGGTTCAGGACAGAACCATCTGTAACATTTTAAATAACCTTTCCTCCCTCTCCACTGCCCCTCAAGAAGACAGACAAATGCAAATACTGCCATCTTCCCCTGCATGTTTGTCTAACTTCTGAGAAGATGAAGGCTGTAAATTCTTACAGTCAGTCATATTTTCTTTATACTGTTTTGAACACAATATCCATGCTTTGCCCTTTAAGTTCAAAGACCAACATTATTCCTGAAAAGGAGATTGGTACTGAACATCTACTCAGTCCTTCTTTCATGTGTGAAACTCTGGATGAAGAAAACTGCAGTGAAAATTGTTTTACTTTCCATGCTAAGCAAATTAGAAACATTAAAAATTTTTTTTAACAAAGGCTTGCTATTTCTTTCATCATTTCTCTAACTAGAAATACATTGTTTTTATTTAACACAGAATGCAGTCTGCAAGGAGATAATTCCAACCTCAGAGTTTATCAACAGTAAACTGACAGCAAAAGCAAACAGGCAGCTTCAGGATCCTTTGGTAATTATGACAGGAAACATCCCGACTTGGCTGACAGAACTTGGAAAAACATGGTATGAGCGATTTGCTGTGTAGTGTCTCTAATTCCAGTTAAGTAGGAATCTTGCCTGGGCAGCACAGTGCATCATCCTTAACAGGACTTCAGAGTGCCAAATGTAGTCACTGAAGTCTTGCCAAGTTACATAGTGGCATGGATGTTTACACCTACACTGCATAGTTTTAATCACATTCTGAGAGGTAGACGATGTGCAGAGTTTGGATCGCTTCTTACAGGAATTGCTGAGCAATCTGAAGGTTTTCCACTGAAATTTTGATTAGTCATGTGATACTTTTTCTCCTGGTAAGCTGCTCAATAACGTTCTTACCGTATCGCTCTGTTTATCTCCACACATACGGTATGATACAAAGGAAGATACGTTTATAAACAATATTCATAAAAGAATCAAAATAATTTTTAGGAAGCTATGTACATAGTACTTTATAGTATCTTGATACAGAGTACAAGCTGTCAAGTTCTTGCAGAATGAGAAAGAATGAGAAATTAGAGTTGACATTCTTGGGTTTTTCAAGCATGTTAATTGCAGCAATATTGTTGATGACTGTGGAATGCATATTCAGAGAAACTTTGGCTTTTCATGTTAAAAATAAGATCTCATAAATGTTCCAGATAAGATGATGAGCATGAATGTATGTTCTTCAACCTCTTATTTGTTTGATAAAACTGCCTTTCCACTTAATGCGTATGGAGGACAAAACTGTTAACATACACATGCCTTTGAGAGTAGTGGAAGTGATAAATTAAAACAAGACGTTTCTCTGGGAGTCTTTCACAGATTTAGAGTATTTTTTGCAAATGGTGGAAGGTAGAATAGTCATGCTGCTCTAGGCAGGTTCTCATGTCTTTCTGCTGCCAGATATGGGAGCTTGAGCTTAAATCTTTGATCTGTTGGATTTATTAGTTGTAGAGCAGGAGTGAACAAGGAATTTTATTTCCTGATGCAAAATTTGCATAGCCAAGGCTTTCGAATATTTTGAGTTACTTTTCAAGAGGAGTCAAAAGTTTCTGGAATTTTTTGTCACCTTCATATATTGCATTCCTCAAAACTCCTGCTCCTAAGCATTTTAACTAAAACTAAAGCATGCTTTGGAGGCTGCTTTCACCACAGAGCATAACAAACCACTCATTTTGGATATACTACATTTCTGTTGTGTTTAAAACCAAATGCCAGTCTGAGATGCTGCTTGGAACACAGCTGACTAATCTAATGCTCTTCACAGCCCATTTTTCTTTCCATTTGATACCCGCCAAATGCTGTTTTATGTAACGGCCTTCGATCGTGATCGAGCCATGCAAAGGCTACTGGACACTAATCCAGAAATCAATCAGTCGGATTCTCAGGATAGCAGAGTGGCACCACGGCTGGACAGGAAAAAAGTAAGTACATCTTCTTGAAAGTGGAATCAAGGATCTATTTATTTTTATATTGTCTTTAAGAATATCATTGTGAGCAAGGCTTATTTGTAGAAGTTGATGTTTTGGTAGTATAGGGAAGGGGAGGTGGGTTTGTTCCTGCAGTCTCTCGGCAGAAGGCTCAGTGTCTTCTCCGTGCTGGCCGCATGAGGGCAGGAGGAGCAGCCTGACATAATTCCAGCAGTGAACAGTGTTTCAGACAGCATTAGTGATATTGCCACATACTGGCTTGTAGACCTCTGTTTTGCTTGATTCTCAAAAGAATTCAAGTAATGAGATTTAGACCCTTAATAAAAATACTGTCCTTGTATCTGGGGAAGGTAAATTACCTGTCACAGCATAATAAAAGTATGCTGTGATTGTGTTAAATTTGAGGGAGTCTTGGATGTCTGTCTTGAACCTGGAGATAAGTTATCTTAAAATGATATCTGCTATACACACTGTATAATCTCGAATTCCTGTGGGGAAAAGCAGCAGGAGACACAAGAATCAAGTTCAAAAAGGATTTAGCTGCCCACTTGTAGGAATCCCAGTGGTGTTGAGGCTTTTGTTTGGGTTTCAGTATCTTTACTCTATTTTCTTCTCTACATATTAGTTTGAGGTATTTAATGTCACATGATAATACTTTGCTGTATCATAGTTCTATTGCCATATTCTTGGCAAGAAAAGTACCTATTAGTTATATTGATGTAAGTGTAAGGCATTGTTTTTTCACTTTATATTGAACACATTCATTCTAAACAGTTCTCATATAGAAGCAAGAGTTATTATATCAAAACATAAGCTTACAAATTGTTGAACTGAACTGTGGAACTATTGGCATGGGGTGGAAAATGTGCATAACTGATTTTTACCTGTTGTAACTGCCTTGGGAGCTGGAACTTACAGCCATAATTTCACTACATAAAACTTCTCTAATATAGCGCACTGTGAACAGAGATGAGCTGTTGAAACAGGCAGAATCTGTGATGCAGGATCTAGGCAGTTCAAGAGCCATGTTGGAAATCCAGTATGAGAATGAAGTAAGTAATATCACTGCAGTCTAATTTATCCGCTTTTTACTGAAGATTAATACAAATAAGCTACAACTTTCTTAAAATGGCTTGGTCAGATCCTTTGTCTTTCATGTTGCTGGTGCTAAAGAATTTTATCCTTTAATTATCCCTAATCCACTTGGTTGTGTTTTTTAGTTGCTAGGAGAGGCTCTTTCTGATCTAAATTTCATAATCAATTGTCAGCAGAGCTAACTTTTTTCTAACTCTTAAGCAAACTATATATGTTTTCTCTATAGATGAGAATTGGGTGGTTAATGCTTTTACTGCATTGTTACTTCCTCTGATAGGTGGTCTTTCCAGGTTGCCTCTCTCATGTTGTGAATATTTCTGTAGTTAGGTTGTTCCTAAGATGCTTTTTGCCATGTAGTCTTTTTTATAGCAAATAATGTATAATATTTGTCAGACTGAGTAAAGATTTTTATATTCAAACTGACCTAATGGACTTATCTATCTCATTCCCCCTCTCTCCCCTCACCCTTCATCCCCTGTAGGTTGGCACAGGCCTAGGCCCTACACTAGAGTTCTATGCACTTGTATCTCAGGAACTACAGAGAGCAGACTTAGGCCTTTGGAGGGGAGAAGAAGTGACTTTAGCCAATCCAAAAGGTAATTGCTCTACTACCTAATCTATAAATATTGATGAATATTGAATTGATTCTAAGTTGACTTCAGTTATGTAAAGAGCACCTCAGTTTGTGGTCAGATAATATGCCTCATCATAGTGTGTGGATCTTTGTGGGTTTTGTTGAGGTTTTTGTGTGTGTTTTGTTTGGTTTGGTTGTTGTTTTTTTTTTTTAATGAGAAGCTTAGGTTAAGCTTATCTGAATGCCACTGGCATCTTGAAAGAAACTAGTACAGTAAATACTGAACTCTTTTCCTTCTTTCTTCCTCAACAGGAAGCCAGGAAGGTACCAAGTACATTCATAACCTTCAAGGCCTTTTTGCACTTCCTTTTGGTAGAACAGCCAAGCCAGCTCACATTGCAAAAGTTAAAATGAAGTTCCGCTTTCTGGGAAAACTAATGGCCAAGGCAATCATGGACTTCAGACTGGTGAGAATGGAATAGAAAATCTATTCTGAAGGGGTCGCATAAAAATACTAGTTCTGACTGTTGAGAGATAAAAGCATTACGAGTTACATGGTATTACTTTCAGCTCCAGAAGTCAGGGCAATCTGAGGCGGGGCAGGGAGAGGGATGAGCATGCAGTGAAATTTTGTGGGGGAAAAGGGTAATACGTGTTGAAGATCTTTACAGTGGCTTTTGAGACCATGGAGTAGAAAGGGAAAGCCATTATCTGCTATGTGTTGCAATCTTTCCAGTCTTCCAAGAATGTTTTGGGCTCATTGTTACACCAGCTGCTGATTGCTTTAATGTATATCCAGTAGGCGGTCACTTGGGATTTTTGACTGTAAATTTGAGGCAAACACACTAGGACATGGTGTTTTGGTGTGTGCCAGAACTATGAGATGGTATTGTAGATCTGGTCAAGAGATGAAGTAGTAAAAGATACTTTTGGAAGACAGTTCAGTACTAAACAGTTCAGTGCTTTGCTTTCCAGGTGGATCTTCCTCTTGGACTTCCTTTTTATAAGTGGATGCTACGACAGGAAACTTCCTTGACATCACATGACTTGTTCAGTATTGATCCAGTAGTAGCCAAATCAATATATCACCTTGAAGATATTGTAAGACAAAAGAAAAGACTTGAACAGGATAAAACTCAGGTGGGAAAATAAGCCCAAGAATGGAAGAGTGCATCTTTACACATTTGAATTTTACAAAATAGCAGTAATTCAGCATGTATCATAGGGCTTGAAACTGATTGTAATAGTGATAATTACTTTGGTCTCACACAGAGTAGTTTTAATGTTACTAGATCAGTGGCTAATAATTATAAAAGTCTTTTTCTAAAGTCTAGCATGAGAAATTCATTATGGGATTCTTCTGTGTGATTAAACACAGTCCTAGAAATGCCTAAAACTGCCAGCTATTTGCCTAACTTCTCTTTTGGTTCACTTTAAAAAGACTAACCAACTTAAATACAGGTGGAAAAAATCCATCCTTGCTTCTTGAACTGTCAAAAGTTCGGCTTTTTTACTAGTTGGTTTAATCAAAATTCCATGTTTCATAGAAGTGCCTTTTATGTAGGATTATTTTTTTTCACTGAAGAGCTGTATGCAGAGCTGAGTTGAACAGCCAGCATGCATGAGCATACAGGTTCTTTCAGACATACATTAATTTTTCAATAAGAGTAGTTAATATTACTCTTAGCTGAAAATACCACAGTTCACTGTGGCACTCGTGGTAAAAGGTCTTTGGCACACATGGTTTTTCTAGCATCCAGTGTTAATAGATGGCAGGAAGTAATAACCTAATTTATACACTTAATACATCTGTCTGGTTTGTTACTAGTGAAAGTATTGCAAGTTTGTGGGTCTTTGTTCCTCTTGCCTCATTGTCTCACTATCTCCTTGGTCATGGCTTTTAATTTCCCAAGAATTTGAAAAACCTGAAACCTGGTGGATGAAAGCTGAAAAATGTCAGTATGCATGCCAAATATAAGGAAAAAACAGCCTCTGTGCTGTAGCATATTTCACATTTCTTTTTCTTGCAGTAGAATTTTCTAGCTAGTTTGTCTTCTGGCATGTTAAGTTGTAATTCCAAAACTGCTAGAAAAAAGTGTACTCCTGTGATCTTTCCAATTTATCCATTAAGCTTGTTTATCTGGTTTCTCTTGGTTTACTGTTACGTATGAAAACTCCTGAAGGAGAGCAAGGAGAGCTGCAACAGTTGTAATGGTCATGCTCTTACAGAAATGTCTGATTAGTCAAAGCTGCTTTAGAAGTCAAAACTTTTGAATAAGTTTATTTGAATTAATTGTTTTCATTGGTTTTCACTTCCAATTTTTTAGACCAAAGAAAGTCTACAGTATGCATTGGAGGCTCTGACTATGAATGGCTGCTCAGTGGAAGATCTAGGGCTGGACTTCACACTTCCTGGGTTTCCCAACATAGAGCTGAAAAAGGGGGGAAAAGATACACCGGTCACTATCCACAATTTAGAGGAGTATCTCAGAGTATGTAAAAGCAAACCTATGACTAAAATTCTCTTTTTTCTTGCTCCCAGGTAGTTTGTTTCCATATATATTTCAGTTCATTCTCATAAACTAGGCATGACAGTAATTTTCCTACTTATGACTTCTCTTCTGTACTAGTTTATTACTCCAGTAAAACTGTTAGAACGTAATTGCACTTGCCTTGAAAATTGTGTGGTACAAGAAGTCTGGTTTATATGTAATGAAGTCATCAGAAGTTTGGCTTTTTGGAGAAAAAGTAATTTAAGTGGATTCATTGTAAGTGGTTATGATAATGAATTTTTTAGGAATAGTGATTTAGCAAATTATTTAGCAATAGTGATCTAGCATCCCAGTGGCCTTTGAAGTGCTGTTATAGTAGTGTAATTTTTTTGGGCTCAGTCTTACAAAAACATCAGCACTTGTGAGTCAAAAATAAAGCATTCATTTTTTGTCCAAAAAGCCAAAACCAAACCAACAAAAATCCTAAGGAAAACTGAGCCAGTCAACCAGAGAACCCCAAACGTGTGAAAAAACCCTAAACCCTAAAAAGAATTAAATAAGGAAAAGATAACAAAATATTGCCAGAATAAATAGATAGTGCACCTGTGTATTGATTCATTCCTATGGCGAAAGGGACATAGAAAAACAGAAGGTTAATATTACTGAACAAAGGTATGAAGCTGTTTCTGTTGAAGGAAGTGATAAAGGGAATTGGTTAAAAACAGCCTGGAAGAGATGAGGTAGGACAGGAAAAATGCAGTATTATCACATGAAGTGAGTGGGATGGAGGGGGAGGATCACTGTACTCAATAATGTTACTAAATAATGCATTTCCTGACAGGTTAGGATACTGCCAGTTTCACTCTGACTGTTAAAAATTTTGAAGCACTGATAAGAAACACATCTGATGTTTTGGTAGAAACAGTTCAATAAGGGTCATGCAAATTCCACTCAGCTTTATCAGCTGAGAAATTTAGCAAAGCTCTTCTGTAATCCTTAAAAGTGAATACTGAGAAGTTTCTATTTACCTTATAGTTTGGAACTATTACCTGTCCACTTCTCATGTGTTTGTTAAAAGTAAATTCTGCTAGTCAAGAATCACTTACAGAATTAAATATATTTGAATTTAAAGCTCTTTACAGACTTAACAGAGGAGCAATACAAACTTCCACAGTTTATTAGAAACAGAATTTGCAGTCTCCATTTACTGAGTAATGTTGCATTTAAGCATTCCAGACTGATTTCCATAGTTTGCAGTGGTTTTTTTTTCTTCCCTAAGTAACTTGTATGAGATATCTGATACTCTGAGAAAGGCTTACAGATGGCTCAGATGTCCTCTAGTTGTCCTGCTGCAGGATTCTGTCTTTGTAAAGGAAAAGGAGATTACAATGGAAAACTTTGTCTCCTCCTACTAAAAGCTTTTGCAACTTTTATTTTCTTAAAGGATCTCTGTGCAGTTTTTCCTCCCGTTGTCTTTATAGACTTGATGTGAAAGAAATAGAAAGTATTTCAGGGGGAAAATTAGTGTGCTCTGCATCACAAGTATGATGAATTGCATTTTAGAAACAACATATTTAATTGCTCACCTGGCCTGTATAACATCCTATGGGTCAGCTGCCCTGCTCTTGAACATGTAATTTTCATTAAAATCTTGTGTGAGGATTAACATGAAAAGTAGTCTATAAAGCTGGAATATCCTAATGTTGCTTTTCATGCCTCTTCTGCCATAATTTCACTCCTCCCTCTACCTCCCTGTTTTCCCTCCAAGGACAGTTCCCACAGGAGCTGCCTTTATCAGAAAGTAGAACTGCTTCAATTACCACTACAGTGAAAGACTTTATTCTCTATCTTTTTTTTTGGCTTTTTTTTTCCTCTTCTCCCCTGTATTATAAAGAGGCCACCTTGCTTGTTCTAAGTTTGTGAACAAAAAGTTTCAGTAGTGTAGGTTTTTCTAGCAATTTGATCTTCTCTTTGAATCTGCAAGAATACAGTGCAGCTTAATTAATCAAGAGCCACAGGCTCTTGATCATGAAAACTAATCACAATTGTAGGTAAGCAGCTCTGCTGTTAGAATGTTCTGTGTTGTAGAAGAGTTTTTTGTGCTGCTGGTGCTTGCTGCCTTTCTCTTCAGTATTAAAACTGGTTTGTGGAAGTAGTGCAGTGTATCTCACGTGAAATTCAATGCCTGACTCTTCTATTGGAAAACTTATCAGCAGATCCTAATGAGCTTTGGTATCCTGAGAGCTTTCTGGAAGCAGTAACTCTTCAGTTATTGGGATAGGGTGACATACTTGCTTCAGGACTCCAGCAGGATCTATGAGCTTTTAAAACTGTTCAGATGCTTCCATAGATGACTTTAATTAGCACTACAGGCCAGAGCTTTTAACACTTTTTAAACTAGTAGTTTGGTGTTGACAGCACATCTTTCATGACCAGCCCTTGTTTGCTGCTAGGGTTGAGGATATCCAGGGCAAGTGTAATCAGCAGTAGCACTGACTGACAAAAGAATGTGAACTTGGCCTGCAGTCTGCTCTGTAAAATACCTTAATTTAGTGGAGAAATACTGGCCGCAGGAGATTTATTTAAAAGAACTCTGGTCTCATTTGTGTCATATGACCTTCCTTCCCCCCACTGATGTTGTTTCAATATGTGCTGTCCCCTTTGGAAGTTACTTTAATGTTGAGGGGGTAACTAGAGATATAAAACCAAAACAAAACAGAAAAATTACGCTCAAAAGGCCTAGATTAGTGTCTTACTGTCTTTTGCATTATGGTTCTTAACCATATTCCAGTAACTTGAAATGAGGTTACTGCTTGTGTTCCGATGTATTCTTAAAATATTAAGCTGCTTAATATATCAAACAGGCTAGAGTTGCTTTTTTAAACTTAATGTTAGAATACGGATCCATATATTTCCATGGGGGAAATTAAGATAATATTGCCAAATGATGCCCTATGGATTTCTGCTTCAGGTGCTGCTTTTTAAGAGGTGTAGAGAGAGAACACCTAGGTAAGGCTTCTAAAGATAACAAATGTTCAGATTTACTTTAAATTATACTGTTAAATAGGTTCAGTTTAACCAGCTATTCTGAGTTCTGTTTGTTTTGTTGAAAAGGCAAATGAGTTGTTTAAATTCTGCAGACCTTCATGTTAAGGGTGATGCGAATGATGAATTAAGGCAGAATGAGGCAGTGCTGTAGAGCAGCTCCATGAATCAATGTGCACCCTGTGGGAACTCCAGTGAGCATATGGCTGGGCTGCTGGAGTTTGGCTTCTGCAGTTGTACTTCTTTGTACAGTAGTGATTACTGCATGCTTCCTTTGTTCAAATTGCTTTTTTCATTTTGGTTCTTTTTCTTTCCCTGCAGTTGGTTATATTCTGGGCACTAAATGAAGGTGTTGCCAGACAGTTTGACTCCTTCAGAGATGGATTTGAGTCGGTGTTCCCCCTTAGTCATCTTCAGTACTTCTATCCTGAGGAGGTTGGTGAAAGTGTTTTTGCTGCTGCTTTTATAACCTTTATGTGGATGTATGGGCAGTCTTAACCTGGGTGCAGGGCATTTGTGACAGTCTGACATTGCATTTCTGATGCACGTTAGTAAAACTGAGTGCTCCTGAAATTCCACACTTAACTCTTAAAGATTTCTCTGTTCAGTAGTCACTTATTTAATGCTTTTATTATGAACAGCTACATGTTATTTAAATTAACTATTTTCTGAGAAGTGCTTTAATTTATGTATCATACTTCATTTCTCTATGGAGTATGGGTACCCTAATGCCTTGTATTGCAGTACCTCTGAATAGCTGTAGATAGTTGTGGAGGCTACCTGGGTCTTCCATTAGAACAATAAAGCAAATAGTCAGCTCTTTAGCAAGGCTTCAGCAGTAAGAAGAGATTCAGATGAAGGGGTATAGAATAAGGATAGTTGGTCTTGCTTTAGTCTCACCACCACCATATCAATTTCCTTGTAAAATTCTCAACACTCCTAAGTGGACTGAATTGAGTCACAATTACGGTTCTCTGGATGAGAAGAGAGAATGTTTTAGTCTTCTTTGAGGGAGTCTGTTTGAAGACTCTCCTTTGAGGGGCTTTTTTACCTTTATAAACTCAGACTTCTGACTTTAAGAACAAACATTAAAGCACACTTGGGAACAATGGGTTAGCCACGCCTTTGTGGTACTCCTGCGTTCCTGATGCTTTGCAAGGCAAAGAGGAACATTTACTCCTTGTTTAATTTTACAGTTGGAGCAGCTCTTGTGTGGCAGCAAGACAGACACTTGGGATGCAAAGACTTTAATGGAATGTTGCAGGCCTGATCACGGTTATACGCATGACAGGTAATACCATGTTGGTCTTGTTAAACAAACAAAAAAGAGTAGAAAATACTTTATTGAAATAATCTTCATACATTGTTATTCAAGCTAAAGGAATTATATGACATATATTTGAAAATGTTCATACTGTGCTGAGTATGAATCTGATGCAGTTACTTTAATTATAAACAAAATAATATTCTCTTTGTTCTTTTCCCTCCTCAGTCGAGCAGTGAAGTATCTTTTTGAAATTCTCAGTAGTTTTGATAGTGAGCAGCAAAGACTGTTTCTTCAGTTTGTGACAGGCAGCCCCAGACTGCCTGTAGGAGGTAGGTTTTCCTTATTGCATGTTGCTGGGCGTGAAATTGCTGTTATTGATGTATTTGTGAATAAGATGTTTACTTCAGTATAGGAAGAAATTCCTTAACTTAGGTATTTGAGAGGTTCATACTGGTTTCCCATTTCTAATTTTAGAAGTGTCTGGGCAGATGTCAGGTATAATTCTCATAACCTTTGTGTTAATCTCATGACACTTCCTACAGTTGACTCTCCAGGTTTAAATTGTTGCCAGAAAATCTGTCAGAGGGCAAAAGAGAGTTCAAAATTTAAAACTGAAAGCTCCTAATACTGTATTTTTTGGCTAGAGGTGCATTAAGTCATGGCAACAATATGATGCATTGTAACCTGAAAACAAGTCTCCTTTCTAGAAAGAGACAATACTTAGGATAGGATTAATCTTATTTAATTTCTCCCCCTTTTGAATTTCAGCATTTAGGTAAGAGGCAGTGCAGTAAACAGGGAAATTTGCTGTCTTTGCTGGAGACTGTTGTAAAATACACATTTTACTGTATTCTCAGCTGAGTGCTTTGCAGGTCAAAACAGCATTCATGCATCTGTTCCAATATTGGCGTTCTTTGGGATTTGGGGGAAAGACTTGATTATTCTTTTTTTCTTAGTGTATTTTGGGAGCTCTTCTGTGGAGACATGGTGCAAACACAATTGAGTATTTAGGAGTGTAGAAATGATAGCTGAAGCAAGAATAATCAGGTACTAGAGTCATAGATGATTCCTGTTAAGAAATGTGCATGAAGCCAACAAACTTAAAAATACTGGTTGGAATAGAATTTTTGCACCTACAGAACACAATTAAAAGGAGATTCATACAGCTTATTCCTTTATTTTAAATTAATCTTGTAAGACGAATCTGCAGGCAGGATTTGAGGTATTTTTAGCTTGTTGTGCAGCTTTATAAAGTCACATTCCGAACTTCTGAAGGTGTCCAGGAAGTCAGTTGTGCGATGCGTGCTTCTGTCACTGGGCATGTCTGCAGTCAGCTGTGGGTGTTCAGGAGGAGCAGCCTTATTCTGAGTGTTTTTTCTCATTACTAGGTTTTCGAAGTTTGAATCCTCCCCTGACGATTGTACGGAAGACATTTGAGTCCACAGAGAATCCCGATGATTTCTTACCCTCAGTAATGACCTGTGTGAACTATCTCAAATTGCCGGACTATTCAACTATTGAGATAATGCGTGAAAAACTCTTGATAGCTGCAAGAGAAGGGCAGCAGTCATTCCATCTTTCCTGATCACAATGAAAAATGCAATGTCTGCCTGTTACAGCAAAAGAGAAACTCATGATTCTTTTCTAAATATATCACCTGAGTCAAGGAAACGTGTTACGCCTTCTTGTTGTAGAAAAACGGCTTGCAGATTATAAGCAAAGACACTTGGTTGATATTCATTAAAAGCCCCTATGGACTTAAAGTGATCAGGCCCTAAAAGTTGTTGTGACAAGGTTTCTTTAGCAAGTTCTTGTTTAAATTATCATTTATTTGATGAGTGAAGTTTTTAACTTGCTTTGCTGTGTGAAATTTAAAAAGGGATGTTTTTCCAGGCTGGAACAATAAATGTCGCTGTGCAGTTTAATACTGGGCTGTGTGTATCCATCTAGCTAAGTCTGAAGTTTTTCCTCCAAAGACAACTTTTGTACATAAGTACAGAAATTAAAATACACCATGTATTTGACAAATCTAGTTTAGTAGACTAGTTCTGTGTACCCTCACCTGCCTCTAATTTTACCCATCCTCATGTATTGTCTGATGTGCAATTCACTTGGTTCTTTTTGTGTGCAACATTCAACAATTGTTATGTTTTGGTTAGCATGGGCATTTAACTGCTCCATGCCTCTTTCTCTGATTAAGATAATTTAAATTTTACTGAAATCAAATATATATTGTCAATATAATGCAGCCTTTGTAACTAGGTAGAACCTTTCTTATAGCATAGTTTTACTGTAGTGGTAGGATATAATGGCGACAGTCGTTACCAGAGTGCTCCAGAGCTGTTAACACAGTGATTCAGGCAGCAAAAGCCTCGTAAGGGAGGCAGGGAAGAATTATTTCTTTCATGTAGTTGAAGTCCAACAGCTTGGGCTGGCCAGCGTGTATTGTGGTAAGGCCCAGAGCATTTCGAATTGATGTAAAGTTTTTTAAAAGACAAATTAGTCGTTTCATTCCCTGTTTGAGTAAAGAATTTTCCTGTTCTTGATCTAAGTTCCTGGCTAATTTTGTAGGTTTTTTTTTTCTTTTTTTCTTTCCCCCCAGTGCTAGCTAGGAACAAGCAGTTCAGCCTTTGTCTTTTGACACAGATAAAGCACCTGTAAGCAATGCTCTGTCCAACTGTTTTATGTGCTGATTTCTCAAATCTGCAATAATTTACTTCATCAGGTTAATGTTTTTACCTGAATATAAATAAACAAGTTTGCTTCACCTTTTTGTTCATAGTTTTGTACTGTATGCCTAAAGTTCAATTGTGTAAATTACTGTAATGCAAGTAAATCATCCTAAATCTACTTGGCTAACAACCTGCAACTTGTGGATGATTTACTACTAAAACAAGACCTTTTAAGACCTCCAACTTTGAGGGAAATTTTTTCCTTTCTATGCGTTCAAAAAACGGGCAATTACGAATATTCCTGAGATGTACCTGCTACATAGGTAATCTTTATGAAAATGTGATAGTTAATTACTTTTATTCAACTTTGAGAAATCAAAATTCCTTTCAGTGCTTAGAAATTGTTAAATTCTGGCTAATCAGGCTAGTTATTTCCCCTCAACTAACAAGTTTTCTTTTATCCAGCTGAAGAACTCGTACTTCCAGAACATGTAACGGACATTCTTCTGGTGAACATTCACAGAATTACCTGTGCTTGCTCAGACCAGTGCCACTGAAATGTAATACAGACCTGTCATGAGCATGAGTAGAATGTGAAATCCTTGCACAAAGAACCTGATAACTGAACAGTTTTTTATTACGGTATTAAACCCGACCGAAGGCGCTTCACCCTGTACATACAATAATGGTAGCGCGCAGTGCGGCATAGTTTGCATCCAACTTCAAGGCAGTGTTTAAACTATGGACTGGTGTTTAAATTGTTCTGATAACTTGATCAAACTGAGCACAAACAAGTGTTTATAGTGTGTGGATAGCAATTTGTTCATTTTTTAAGGTTCTATATTTTAAAAAAACTGACTTGTGTAAAAAAAAAAAAAGAAAAAAGCTAATATTTTGTATTAAAATATCATGTGTATTGATACTTTTTTTACCCATGTTGTCTCCCTCTAGAATCTGGCTTTCATTGACTTGGAAATTTTGAGGAGCTTTCAGATTTGATAGTGTAACTGTTTGTGTAACTGTTTCAGTGGGAAAATAAGTTGGTGCCTGTTAAAAAAGGAAGGAAAAAACAAGTACCTGTGGTGATGTGTTCTGGCTGTCATTTTGAGCGCAGACTAAGGTTTTAGTTTGCCTGAAAAGTGAATGAAACCCTTTTGGGTGACACTTCTTTTTTCCTACCAAGGGCAGCTTTTAGCATATTAGAAAAGCAGTCTGGCTTAAAAGGTAAAGATAGTAAATTACAAGAATAAACTGAGAAGTCACATATGTATGTATCTAAGAGTAGTTCAGAATGAATGGAGGGGTGGTGCAAGATCTTAAGGATTTCTTGTTTTCAGGAATTTTGGATTAAGGGAAAAGCTCACTAAAATCGATCTGTGGGTGTATGTAGTCATTGTAGTACTGCACTGCTTTGTATACCTTTATAAGGTATAATAAAAGGTGCAATCAGAAGTCTTATCTTTAAAATGGATGCTTTTTTTAGCGTGATAAGTTCAACTGTTTTTAGGTAACACCACCAGTTACTGTTTTGGATGAGTTTAATGTCCTTCTGTGTTAACAAGAGTAGCAAAAAAATCAGTAATGGATGAAAGGGCCATACAGGCACAAATAGCTCCTACTGAACTTGTGCAATATATTTTTGTTGTTGTTGTTGGCTTTTTAGCAAAATTTCTTGTTTAGGGAACACTTTAGCATCCCATCTGACATGAATTAGTTATGGTTGTTCTTCATGTTCTCTAGGAAGGTGCACAAAAATTAATTCCTATTATGTGTGAAGTCCCCCATGCTCACTGCCAAACTTAATCAGATACTCAAATTTCCATATGCAGACTGCTTGCATAATTGAATTGTCCAGATTCTTCCTTCTTTCCCCTCAACTGTGTGTTTTATTTTGTTCTGTCTCCTTTCCCTTCCGGAGCTGATAAGAAGATGGGTGCCTAAGGGCAGGGACTGGTGAAATTCCAGATGCCTGTAACACTTGTGCCCTCTCTTCTGGCCCCTGGTGGAGGTAGGTCTGTCATCTGTGGAATTTCTGGGCCTTGGCCCTCCTGTCTTCCCATGAGTAGTGCCAGTTCCCATGCTCTGAGCAGCCTGAACTCTGCAGAGACAGGAAATAAGGGCCTGCCTGACATGAAAGAGAATGCCATGGGTTCAATATGAATGTGCCTTCCCCAAGTTTGCTATAGCTAAAGCTGTTGGCAGATTGGAGAAAAATGAAAAGCCTTGCTGAAATGGATTGTGGAAATGCTGCAATTTGAAGGGGAGGTATAATCTGCTAGTAGGTGAGCTTTTTCAGGGATCGCCCTGGCTTTCTCCTCTCCTTTCCCGGTCTCTTGATTGCTGGAACTGGAAAGCATCTGTGCTATGTGAACTCTTCCTGTGATGCTGTGGGAACTTCCCAGCCTCTGTTCCCAGCGTGCCATATCTCCCCCTGTGTTGTGTTTTTAGGAGCTTTCCTCAGGTGAGTGTAGGTGGTTGCCCCAAGAGTAGGAGTGGTCACCCCAGCCCAGTGCAGCAGCACAAGCTGCACAGGCTTGATCAGAACCTTGGTGCCTGTTGGTACAGCAGATGGGGAACATTCCATCCTCTGCTGCCTGTGACTGACAGCAAATGGCTGAAGGAATGACTGATTTCTCTAGAGGAATGCCATGTTCTTGTCTCCTGGTACTGGAATGTGTCTGTATTGATCAGGTATGAAGCTGCTTTGGGGGCAGAGGGAGGAATGGATCCTGGGCATGTTCCTTTTTTGTGTGTATCTGGGACTAGTGACATCTCAGTGCTGCTTACAGCCCAAGTTGGGGGAGAATGGTTAAGATACATCCAGTATTTTCAAGGCGCTAGATTGAAGTTCCTGATAGCTCTGGATCTACTTGGCAGCAGCTGCTGGAAAGCTGGTTCTAAGAGAAAAACAGAGAACAAAATGCTACAACAAGACACAAAACAAAAACCCAAATAACCCTAAAAGGCATAACAGCTGACATGAAAGCCCCTCTCCCACCCATACTGCCAAGTCCTGTGATATTTCCCTGTAGGGAGAACACTGAGCAGTTCAAGCTGGAAGCAGTATGTTGGGGTAAAGCAGCACGTGTACTGTGCTTTTGGTCTTGGCTGCCTCTCCTGTTTCCCTTCCTGCCCCTCACTTCAGGATTAGGATTCCTAAACCCCCATAAAAGACAGAAGTAGATAAGCCTGGGGGAGAATGTGGGACAGCAACCACCCTGCCCTCTTGCCTCAGAACAGGAAGGGGCGTGGAAGGAGGAGGTTTCCCTTTGCAGAATGTAAGCTTCCACACTGAAAGCCCAGGTAGGTTCTTGCTCTGGAAATGGATATAATGCAGTTTTCCCATCTCAACAGCTATTTCCCAAATATTTTACTCTTTAGCTGCTATCCAAGGTGTTCTAGGCTAAATATAGGCCTGGTCTGACTGCAGCTCGGCTGTTCTTGGGACTTATTGCATGCAGAAGCCTTTTTGACAGGCAGGGTGATGCAAGCACTGATCCAGAAATAGTTAGCCAATCTAAGAGGTGACATTTTATTTCTCAGCCTCATCTTCCAGCCCTTTTTACAGATTATTGCCTCAATGTATCAAAACTGTCAAGACATTAGCTAAACAGTGAAAATTTGCTAGCTGATTACTTTTCCCCCCACAATGTTTCCCATATTTTGTGCTATGCCTTCACTTTGTAGCTTGGTATGCTTAATTTACTGGAAGTACTGATGTTACTAACCATTCAGAAGGGTTTCCTAGAGTTTTGATTTTTCGTGATAAAGGACCAGCTCTTGTTCTGGGGCACTAAAACTATAAATGCTATCCAGAAGGGGAAAAGTCATTTTAAAACTTAATCAAGCAGCAAAATTATTCTGTCTTTAGTAACATTGGGTTCTAAGAGTGGTAATTTTCAATTTATCGCCAGCTGTACTGGCACTTCTACTGGACCAGAAGTGGGAGGGAAAGGGAGAAACTGGCTAGAGAGCATCTCTGCTGGAAAGGCTGAGCCCTGGTCAGCTCTGTGCCCTGGCAGCCAGGGAAGGCAGCAGCATCACACACTGCAGTGATGGGAGCACAGCTGGTGAATCAAGGGAAGGGATTATTTCCTTTGCTTCATATCCCCAGAGGAGAAATTTTGCAGTCCCCGTGGGTTTTTTAAGATCCAAATGGATGTGTTTGTTTTGCTAAAACATACCACAATTCTAAAATGAGTTCTCTTTAGAATTTAAAGCCAGAGCTGTATGACAGCATCAAACTAAATTGATATGCATTTTACCCTTGCACTGTTTGTGCTACATCAGTCCCATAAATTCAAATAAATTCAGTGGGAGAAATTTATATGCAGAGAGGTTTTCTAAATTTTCTGATAAAATAAGTGGAAAACACAAGGCTCTTAGTTTCAGCTGCAGATTATGGGTAATCTCCATGTCAGCACTCCTTTTCAACTGGCTGAAAATTACAGGCCTTAATTACTTCTACTTTTCAAAACAGTTTCAATCCTCAAAACTTTTTCTGGCTTCCTCTTCTGTTTTTAATATTGAATGAATTGGCACTTATCTGTGATGAGAAACTGTTGTGACTCCATGTTCATCTCTGCCCCAGCAAGCACCTGGTCATTTCCAATTTCTTCTGGAGTAAGTAGTTAACATGATTTGACAGCACTTACAGAGAGGTGCCATAATTGCATAGAGAGGAGTTTCTAGAAAGAACAGTTTTCACAGGTGTTAGCAAAAAATAGCATCCTGAAAATGGAAAGATAGGAATGTGAAATGGACAGGATAGGAAAAAGTTCTGCTTCTGTCCTGTATGTGGAGTTTGAAAAATGAGTACTGATAGGCGAGTGACCAGCAGTGCTGTGGATGTCCATGGAAATGCTCAAGATTATTTATGATCATGTTACATCACTCACCTCCTGCTTTACTGTGTTAGTGCAAAAGTTTAGTGATACAGACCTGCAAAATACATTTTCAAAAGCTCCCTGTACAGATTAATTAAGTCTTAATCCTAAGAAATGTGTTGGCAAAGGAACAGAGTAAGATGCTGTTTAGGATCCTATGCCCAGTGTTGAGACCCTTGTATATTCCAGCTGTCAGTAATGTTTGATATTGTTGAAAGCTGTTGGCAGAATTCAATAGATCCTGCTTGTCTATGACAAGACAAACAGAGACAGATATATCAAGAAACTTCCAATTAGTTCAAATCAAGTAGGATTTCATTTTTTGTATCAGTTATTTGGTGAGAGGCATTTATGGATCCACCAAGCAATCTTTGTTAATGAAGTTTCATAGGAAAATGTTTGTCTGAAGAATGACAGTGAAAAAGCAGGGATGGGAGTTAAAGCTGTACAGGCAGCACGTCATGGGAGGAACACAGTGCTTTGTGCCCTAGCAAAGGTCACCCTGTAACTTAGCAGCCCCTGCTCTGCCCTAGCAGCACCGATCTCTTACACACCTCTTCCAAAAGTAAAATCAGAAGTGATGTACAAGTTGCATTAGGTGGGCAGCTGAAGCTTTACAGCTCCTGAACGGTGAAAGCGCTGTTAGAACAGGGCCAGAGGCTGTGCAATACCAGCTGTATATTGTACAGCTATATCTCACTCTTATCTTCTCATATCCTTGGTATTTTTGCTACATACATTATATGTTACAATTACTGTCCCCACTCTTGCTTTCCTCTTTTTCTTCTCTCATAGTTTATTTTTCAGTAGTCTTGCACTAAAACACATTCAACTGCTTCCTTCATACTAATAATTTAAAGGTTTTGTCCTTCTGTGCCGAAGCAGACTATTTCTGACCAAACTGCAGATGTAATAGCACTGAAGTCCACATGCTTCATATCTGTTAAGCCCAAAATAAGACTTTTAATCATTATTCCAAGAGATTTACTTTTTTTTTTTTTTAGATACACCCATCCTCCCTGTCACCCTGGCTTCAAAAATAGATTCTTGCATCCACACAGGTGAATGCACTGATGCTTTGTGCAGGTCCTCTCCTATCCACATACATCATTCAGTGGTTGTAGTGGATCCATTATGTAACTGACATTTTTGTTTTTCTTTTATTTTTTGCTACTGAAGGCAACGATGCTTATTCCCATTCAGGGGACAGATACAGAGACTGCAGCTTTGCCTCTGTTAATAGTCTCTTTTCTCCATGTATATTTCTTAGCTCCCTTTCCTCCACCACATTAAATATAAAGGTCTTGTCTTGCCGTGCTCTGAGAAGGAACTGTTGTTCCCTCTCCTTCACCTCACATTTGAATGTATTCTCATGGCTGCCTCAGGCAATTAAAAAATCTTTAAAAAGCTTCTTTGTCATAATATTTGCCCCAGAAATGATCATGATAAATGACAATTACTGTGGATTCTTGTGGCTTGTTGTGATGGTTGATATTATCTCATTATACCCTTCATGATGGGTTGTTTTTCTGTAGTGCCTGACCTTTCCTCCCTTGTGCTTTAATGGTAAGAAACAGTGGAGAGGTCTTCTTGTCCTTTCTATGCACAGCATCAAGTAGAACATGCTTACCAGAACAGTGTCTCAGAACTGTTACTCAATCTGGAAATGGAAGCAAAAAATCAACAGCTGCTAGAGATTTACTTTTTAATCTTATGTGAGAAAAAAAATTAAAATATTAAGTTTAATCAAAATAATTTTAGATTTTAAATAACTCACAAATGGAATTAGGCAATTCCAGTTAGTTAGTTGTCAATATAAGCACTTATCAAAGGTGATATGGCCTTTTCTGTTATTTCTTTTAGGAGAGCTACCTGTTTGAGAAAATGCATGTCTTTCACACCTCAATGTGAAGATTAGAATAATATAGCATATTATATAATAATGTCTTTTACCCTTCATGCTGTCATCACAGAGTTTTAGAGGGTGTTAAGAAATCTAGACTATACTTTCTTTGTCTTACACCATATCAGCAAATCAGCCTTCCAAAGGGTGAATCTGCACCTCTCATTCAATTTTTATAGTAAAATTAATCTCAGTTCAATGTAATCTTACTTGGCCAGGGCCATTTATGAAGTTTACTGAAAAGTTCAGGTTAAGCACTGCTCCACAGAGTTTGCCTCATTTTTCATTTGTTGGAGCTTTGTTGAAGTGCCTGTGTCTCTCCTGCAGAGGCTCAGGGATTAGGAACTCTCCATTTGCAGCTCTCCAGGCTGCACACAGTGTGGGGATGGGCTGTGCTGCTGCTTTTCTTGTTTTCCAGAAGGACTGAGCTACAGCACCTCTGCATGGAGCTGAAGCTGTTAAATGGATGACACAGACTATTTTGGCAATATGCTCTCTTTTTTTTTGGTAATAAGTTCTTAACATCTTCCTCTTCAGTAAACCTGCGAATGCCGGTAACTCAGTTCCTTCAGTTTTTATACGTGTACTTGTTATTTCAGAAGTGATGATTGCTGAGGAAAGCAGCAATTTTAAAATGATCCTGACACTGTCTTCAGCAAAACCAACCAGCCATCCTCCCAAAAGCCAAAGCCTCATTTCTAGAGCTCCACCTAATGCAGAATTGCCTGATAGAGCTCACCTGTAACTCTTGCATACACCAGAAGTGCTAGATGTTGACAGAACCTGATATGTATCTTTGAGACAGCATACCAAATTTTTATGACTTAGATTTCTCATTACTTAAGCAAAAATAGGGACTTCAATCTGTGTGCCTCTGCCCTGGAGAATCCTGTGGGCATATTCTTTGAGGTTAACAGACACACAAACACTTTAAATCCAAAAAACCAAAAAGTGGTAAAGCTGAATGTGGAATGTAGATGAATGACTCTGCATTTGATTATTGACTTGCTAAACTGTGTAAGAGCATCAACTTTATAGCCACTTACAAACTAAGCACGAAGGTATTAAAAAAAAAAAATAAACAATGTGCTGTTGCTCTGTTTTTGTAGTAGACAGTGGCATGGGATTAATAGTTGTCACTGCTGTATTAATACAAAAATGTCTGAGGTGTAGCCATAGAGATGAAAGTGAGCTATTTATTGTTTTTAGTATTGTAGATTTCTATGATTTTGTAGTAATTTCAGAAACAAAATATTCATATACAATTTATTAATCCAGAACTAAAATTAAAAACAAGTCATTCCAGCCATTAGTGTGTTATGTAGTATCTGTCAGCCTGAAAAAAAAAAACCCAGGTTGGAATATTAAAGTCACTCTCTAAGGTTTTTGATTTGAGGTTTGATAAATCCTCCATTGCTTTTTGTCTGATGATGTAAAAGACCAAATGATTTCAGTACTAAGGCACAGATTAAGAATCTTTCTATTTTGTGTTCCATACTCTGGAATTTCTTTCTGAAGATTTTTACAGTACAAGGGAAAGCCCATGTAATTTTTGGGCTATTCCCTATAAAATCTTTACATGCCCATATAAGCTAAACATTCAACCTGATTCCTCAGAAACCAGTAACTGTTAGTGGGAGACAACTGCAATTACAGTGGTTATACAAGGAGAAGTGGTCAAGATTCAACTTTTACTGCCATGCTATGTCCATGCAAGCTATAGCACACTAGTCTTAATAAAGAGTGACCACAAAATGTTCAGCTCATCTAAAAGCATGTTAAAAATGGCTTAATCTTAATGTAGAATCACCTACAAAGTAAAAATGCTATGGTAATTATTTTAGTAGCATGTAGCTCCCTAATCTGTGAGGGGGGGGAAAAAGTAAAATTAGATCTGGTGACTGAAAACTAGAATAATTCAGATTAAAATTATGATTCCTGAGAAAAATATACCTCTGTCTTCATCACTTGTTGTCTTCAAATAAAGACTGGATCCTGTAATTTATGCATATTTCTAGTCTGAATATAAAATAAAGGAGAGGTTCTTTATGTGGGAGGCCTCATGAAAACTGGCCCAGAACTGTCTTACAACATTACCATTATGTTTTGAAAAGGTTTTAAGAAACAGTGGATAGAGTTTCTAACAGGCTGTCATTAACTCTGACTGTGGCCTGTGTGGAATGCCAGCACACTTCCACTGCCTCTGCAAACACCACTGATACCTTGCATCTGTCCAGTCTACTTGTCCCTAAATTTGGGTTGATGTTAAGACCATGTCATGCACAGTAGCCCTCTTTTTCATGACAATGAAGTCATACTGGCTTCATTGTTTTCCCATAAACATGTGATATTTATTCCTAATTTTTACAGAAATTAGAACCTGGTTGTATTCTTTAGCAAGGTTCAGCATTGTGCAAACCAGTAGTTCAGAGCTTTAGGATGAGTTTTGTACTTACCAGCCCCTCTGTAGCTGTTAGGCAAGAATCCAGCTTGTTGGTTAAGTCTTTAAATTGTTTAGGATCTGAAGCTTGAGCTGTAAAATTGGGGTAAACCACTTCTTCACCTCAGAAGAGGGGTGAGGAGGTGATGAGTGGAGTCATGATCAGCACTCAATTAACTGGGACCCTGAACATTCATCCTTGAAAGGAGTCAAGATATTTTGTGGGTCCACATTTATTAAAATAGGTGTATACACCGCTTAATAAGAGCAAGTGCCAGGTGCTGCACCTGGGCCAGGGCAAATCCTGGTACCAGTCCAGGCTGAGGGATGAAGGGATTGAGAGCAGCCCTGCTGAGAAGGTGCTGTGTGTGAGAGGCTGCTCGTGCCCCAGCCATGGCACTCAGTCCAGAGAGCCAAACGTGTCCTGGGTGCAGCCAGAGCCCAGTGGGCGGCAGGGCAGGGAGGGGCTCTGCCCCTCTGCTCTGCTCTGCTCTGACCCACCTGGAGCACTGCATCCAGCTCTGGGCTCCAGCACAGGCAGGACAGGGACCTGATGGAGCACAGCCAGAGAAGGTCACCAACTTCTGTTACAGGAAAGGCTGAGACAATTTGCTTTGTTTAGCCTGAAAAGAGAAAGCTTTGGTGTGACCCAATTGTGGCATTCCAGTACCTGAAGGGAGCCTAGAAGAGAGGGGGAGAGGGATTTTTAACAAGGATGTGTATGGACAGGACAAGGGGCAATGGATTCAAACTGAGAGTAGGTTTAGATTAGATACTGCAGAAATTCTTTTCTGTGGTGGTGGTGAGGCACAGAAACAGGTTGTCCAGAGAAGCTGTGCCTGTCCCATCCCCAGAAGTGTTCAAGGAGAGGCAGGATGGAGCTCTGGCCTAGGAAAAGGTGTCCCTGCCCATGGCAGGGGTTGGGACTAAATGATCTTTAAGGGCCCTTCCCACCCAAACCATATTGTGATTCTCTGATCTCTTTTTGAAATAAATGCTAAAGGAGAGAATGAAACTGAAAAGATAAGCCCAGACTGAGCCATAGTCTACGAATTATGAAGTAATGTAAAAGAACAGATAACAAAAAAGTGATATTTTATTGTGGGTTTCCACTCTAGTGAGGTTGATATTACAGAGCAATAATAAATTGAAAGACTTCACATGAATATCTGAAAAAAATTTCAAAGAATAATTGAATGAAAGAAAAAATTGCAGCACATAAATTCTGTTTTGTGTTTTCTGGGAAATTTTGTGCTGAAATTAAAGCAATAAAAGCAGTTCTTTATTTGGGTTATTTTTTATTGCTGGCTGCCCCTTGAGAATTTCAGGTACTGTTCTTTTGTGTCTACCAACCAAACTAAAGCATCACCTTTTTGTTTACTGCTCAGAAAGAATAACAAAAGAAGCATTAAGCCTTAAAACCTGTCAGTAAATTATCTTATGGGGTTTTTTTGTTTGTTCGTTTAGGTTTTTTTTTGAGGAGGGAACAAAGAGGTAGGGTCAGGTGTCTATTGGCATTTTATTTTTCCTTTTTACAGCTTCTAATGTGTAAGGTTTCCAGTAAACCAGAACACAGATGTCACATCCTCTGCCATGGACACCTTGAAATTCATAGAAATAAAAAGTCATTTAATTGCTGGATATAAATATAGCTCTTCTTCAGATATCTTGCTTCCTTGAAGTTCTTACGGTCAAATACTTCTGATTGCTGTCATATTAAGCACAACACTTGAATTACTGAAACATCTCTATAAATTCTAGGATGAAGATTTAAGGTAATTCTGACATTAATTAATTCTGATCCTGTGCTTTGCACTTACTCTGCTTCATTAACTAAAAATTACTGTCTGTATGAATGATACTTATGTATTATTTTCTTTATCTCTACTGAAGTTGTAGTTACATCAGATCATTAACTGAAAGTCTAGGTCACAGCTTAAGAAAAGAGCAGAAGATTGCAAGTCGCAAACCCTATACATTCTTAATTACTTTGTTGTATCTACATCATAGGATTTAAAGACCTTAAGCTGTACCTGTGTTAGTTGCAACATCTGTTTTGTGAGAGACTTTTTGAACAAGTGAATTCAAACCTGGTATAAATATGCAGAATTCTACCTTAGAGGTAGGTCCAGAACAGTTTTTTCCTATTATAATTTTCTCATTTTATGATGTACAGAAATATTTGCTGTGGTGTCACACAAAATGGTGATAAAAAGCACAATAAGAGGATAAAAAACACATATTGGTGTTCAAAGGATGTGTACAGCTTTCTGGTGAAGGGTGAGATAGCCATTGAGAAAATCTCTGTTAACCCTTAGAGAAAGAGCTTTCTTAGACATCTGAGAGTTGTTCTGTTTGTGAAATATCTATACTGTGTATATTTTATCTCATTGTTCTAAAAATAAATAAAACCCACACAGGCTGATAAAAGTTGCTGTGAACCAAGCAAACAGGTGAAGATGTGGGAAATGCTGCCACTCCTCAACTGCCTGCCACTGATAAAACACACGTCATGAATTTTCACAGCACGGTGGCCTTGTGCTCCCTGATAGAAGAGTTTAACTTCTGCTCCATGGATTTTGTCTTAAAGCACAGTTTATGACTCTCAGGAATTTATGATTCCCACAAATGAAGAATATTTCTCCACCTGGGCTGGCAGCTCTTGATATTCTTGTGTCAACACCTCCCTACTTGTACCAGCTCCCCTGCCCAGCAGACATTAAATAACAACACACACAGTGGCACACAAATCAGCAGGATTATCACCATTTCTTACTGCAAAGTTAGCAAACAAAAAGAAGAAAATATGCAATTTTCTAACAGCTTAATAAAGGGGAGCAAGCTAAAATAAATATAAATGCAAGAGCTGGGTAGAAAAGCAGATAAATCCCCATAACATTGTCAGGGAGCAAGGTGTGTGCCAGTCTGTGCCAGAAGAGAAGAAAAATAGCAATTATTCATGTGCACACAGAAATAAAGCAGTATTTCCCCCTTACCCAACTACAGCAGTAAATAATGTACTTTAAAATTTCTGTTTCCGTTCAGAGCCTTAAACTACCTTTCTCCTATGGTTAAAAACTGCCCTCACACACCCAAGAAGGAGAGACAAAATAAGTTCCAATGTGAGACACCTGAGCACATTGCTTCCAAGGTGAATATTCTTACTGAATTCTGTGGGCTACTGATGTGTTTAAATTTATACTCCAATATTTTGATAAATTGAAGTATGGGTCACTCAAAGTTAAATGAATAGTTTCTATTCCAGTAAACTCCATGTGGTTGGAAAAAGAAAATTAAAAAATATGCAGCAAACATTTTAAATACATGCATTTAAAGCTTATGAAACACAACTTTTAACAGTAATAATTTCTGTGATTCCAGCAATTATTTTCCAGGGGATGTGGCTTTAATTTTGCCTGCTATTCAGAATGGGATTGGGAGGACAATGGGCAATTTTTAAAAATTTGCCTTCAGTTGCATGAGTGTCACTGAAATTTCCCAAGTGACAATAAAGTCCCAGTCCTTGTGCAATTTGGAACTGAAACTCCTGAGATGCTGTAAAGCAGGCACAAGCTGAGGGAGGCATGAGGAAAATGTTAGTTTGTCAATTCCAGCTTGACCCAAAACAAGCAACAAAAGAATCACAGTCCAGACACTGTTCAGAAAAGGCTCAACACAGTAACTTTCTTACACAAATTAACTCCTCTGCTAGTAAAGAAAAATGCAAGAAATAATTAGTCGTTTTAAAGGAGTTAATCAATATTTAGAAACTAGATAATTGTTGTCATGGGAGACATTTAAAGCATGTGGCTTTCTTTTAGCAAATAAGAAAGGGTTTTTTGGTTACTAAATATTTAATCAGAACAGATAAAAAATCTCTACAAAATCTCCTTCAAGCCACTAGAGGATGAGTATGTCTCCATCAAAATAAATAGTTAAGCTGTAATGTAGCTTATCTAAGCCACACTAATAAGCTATTAGGTTGGTAATACAATTCAAATCCTAGCAAGTGTAAATGAGGGAGACAGCTTGAATCCTTACTGAATACTAAGATTAGCAGTTTGTTTATGGAAACCTGAGTATAAAATTATTTAAACTATGCACATTGGAACATTAATATGTATAAAAAGAAATAACATTTTAAAAATGATTAATTAGGTAAGCATAATATCTTCTGTTGTAAGGTTAAATATTTCCATATGAAAGTAATGTAAACATTGCTTATATATTCTGTAAAAAGCTCAGAAAACTGTGATGAAGGTATGTACAATCTGACTCAGAGCACTGTGCTATGTCCTGCTTGGTCAGCTGCATTGGTTGACCAGCTTATTTTTCAAGTTATTTTCTGCAAATACCAGGCTACTCCAGCAACAGAATTCATTGTCTAGTGTAGCTGTCAGTCCTGAAACCATATTTTCCAATGCTTATCTGAAACGTCCTACTCCTAAAAAACCTCAGATACAGACCAGAATTATTGAACCTTTTGGGGGTACAGGAACAACTGGAATAGAGGGTCACTGCATGACTGACTGTTCAGCCATCCTCTTTGTTAGGAAGATCTGTCAGCAGCTCAACACAATTAGCATGAGCCAGGAGCAGAGCTGGAGCAGAAAGATGGGTCAGGTTCAAGAGGAGAGCATTTTTTTCAGATTGTCTGATTTTGATGACTTGTTCTATAAAATTTTTAGAGAACTGGCCAAAGCTTGTTATTAACAAGTATCTTCGACAGCCTGTGCAGAAAGGTGAAGTCCTATGAGACTGCAAAAGGACAAACCTCATTGAGAAGGAGGACAGAGAGAATTACAACCCTGCTGCTTTAACAGCAAATCCCACAGCAACCTGGGATACATACAAGTTATTTCAGAGCACTTGGAAAATAACAGGGAGACAAGCAGCAGCCTCTGTGGACTTATCGAGAACAAATCCTGTCAAATGTAAATGGAGTCGGTTCGAGCGGAGCGGTCACTGCAGCGGAGGCAGCAGAGGGAGCCGGAGCGGCACCGAACGCGCTGCGAGGAGCGGAACGGGGCTGGGGCATGGAGGAGCCCAGACAGCCCGAGAACAGGGATGGGGCATGGAGGAGCCCAGACAGCCCGAGAACAGGGATGGGGCATGGAGGAGCCCAGACAGCCCGAGAACAGGGATGGGGCATGGAGGAACACAGACAGCCCCTGAGAACAGGGATGGGGCATGGAGGAGCCCAGACAGCCCGAGAACAGGGATGGGGCATGGAGGAGCCCAGACAGCCCCTGAGAACAGGGATGGGGCATGGAGGAACCCAGACAGCCCCTGAGAACAGGGATGGGGCATGGAGGAGCCCAGACAGCCCCTGAGAACGGGGCTGGGCATGGAGGAGCCCAGACAGCTCCTGGGGAACTGGGATGGAAGAGCACAGACAGGATGTAGGGACAGAATATCGTGGTCAAGCTGCTTGAGACCCTGACGAATTTTCAGTTCAGTTAGCATCACCAGTTATTTCTGCTCGTGATAGAGCTTTTGGCCGTACATGAAGTGTGAAACTCAGTGAAAATTGTAGGCAGGAATCCTCCTGTACCCTGCGATAGGGATGTGAGAAGTCGTTAGTTATGAGAAATTCAAATACTTCACTTTTGTAGAAGTAAATGAATAGAAGGCCAAAGAACAGGGGTTAATCTTTGTGCTCTCTGTTAGCTGATTTACAGATCTTGTACCTTAGTTCTAGTAAGAGGTAGTAAAAAAATCCCCAGAAGACTGGTAAAATAAAAATCGATTTTTGAGAAAACATACAGGTTCGTTGCAGTATGAGAAATGATAGGATTAGTGTTTATGCTTTTCATCTGACCCTGCTTCGGTCTCAACAGAACTTTAAAGTAATCATCAGTGAATTTCACTTGTGAAACAGTGAATAAGCAGCAAACGTGAGCTGATCTTACGCAGGAGTGTCCCTTGCCGGCTGTCCGCCCAAGCCGGGGCAGCGCTCGGTCCCGCCGGGCTGCCCTGCCTCGTCCCTGGCCCCGGGCGCGCGGGCAGGAGGCCCGGCAGCCCCGCAACGCCCCTCGGGCCCTTCAGCAACGCGCTGCTCCCGTCTTACGCCAGCGGCCAGGGCGCAGCGCCGCTCCCCGTGCCCCGGCAGCTCGGCACAGCCCGGCCGCCGCCGCCCCGCCAGGTGGGATGGGGCTGGAGCGCAGCGCGGTCCGCTCCGCCCGGACTCAGCCTGGCCCGGCGGGTCGCTGCAGGCTCGGCCCCGGCCCCGGCCCCGGCCCCTCATGCGGCGGCACGGCAGCGGCTCCGCCCCGGCGCGGCCCCGCCCGCTCGTTGCCCGGGGAACGCGGGCCGGGAGCAGCAGGGCGGCCGCTGCCTCCATCCCTCCATCCCTCCTTCCTTCCTTCCCTCCCTGCCGCCGCCAGCAGCGGAGCGGCGCCCGCGCCCGCACCCGCACGCCCCGCCGCCATGCCCCGAGCCGCCCCGCTCCTGCTGCTGCTGCTGCTCGCCCTGGCCGAGCGCCGCGCCTGCCTTCCCGCGCCGGCCAGCGCCGCGCCCCCCGGCCGGGACCCCTGCCTCAGCCAGCCCTGCCGCAACAACGGCACCTGCTCGCCGCTGCCGCCGCCCCGCCGCCTCCAGCTGATCCTGCCCCAGCCCCCGGTCGGCTACAGCTGCACCTGCCCCCCGGGGGTCACCGGCGACTCCTGCCAGGTAAGGGACGCGCCTCAGCGCCGCCCGCCCGCCGCGCGTCCTTGTGTCCGTCCCTGCCCTTGGGTGTCCCCGCGCTCTGCGGGGACAGAGCCAGTGTTCCCCCCCGCTCCCGCCTCACCCCTGCCCCGTCCGCGGGGGGCTCTGCCCGCCCTGCCCCGCTCCGCATCCCGCCCTTCCCGCCGCCCCGGCCGGTCCCGGTCCCTGGCGGGCGGTGTCGCGTCCCCCCCGCCCCGCTCGGCCGCTTCCCCCGCCGGTTGCGTTCTCGGCCGCCGCGGGCACCCGGGGCTGCGGTGGCCCCGGCGCTTCCAGGGCTTCCCGAGGGGCTGCCGGCCCTGCGGGCTGCGAGCCGCGCCGCGGGCTGGCTCCCGAGCCGAGAGCCGCGACCACGGGCGTCAGATGGAGCGGCTTGGGGCTCCGGGCTCGCCGGGGTGAGGGAGGATGGGGCTGAGCTCAGCCGGTGCCTGCAGGTTAATGTCAGTAGTTCAGCCCCCCCGCCGCCCAGACCTCGCAGGTTATTTAACACTGACTAACTGGAAGGTGAAAAGGATGGTCCTTGGAAGCGGATGCTCTATTGCACTGAATGCTAGTCCTTAAATCGTGTCTCCAGTAGTCATTTTCATAGGCTAGGAGTGCTCCCACGTTTCGGGTGCCTTTTGAATTGATCTTGAATTCTGAAAGATTGGAACGCTCAAAGTAGGGAGAATGATCTGAAATACAGAGAAGCAGTAAGCAATATCTTTCTAATGTGCTTGGTCATATTGGGACCTAATGTAATATAAGATTTGAATTTATTTATTGTAACGTGAAATAGTATTTTTTTTGTCTCTAGCATTAAGGATCTTTGTTATCATGTTAAGAAATTCACAAACACTCAGTTTTGTCTATCTCCAGATAAGGAAAAGCAGGTGCAGGTACACAGAGGGTTGTTTTGTGCATGTGTGTATGCTAGGGTACTTTCTGTGACCGTGATGTACAAAAGGCTCTGTGGATTGATGACCATTGCTTTGTCAGTGCTCTCGCTTGTAAGTGCATTTGACATAGAAGCAAATGACTTCAAGTAATTTCAGTCTGCGTTTTAGTCTTTATTTTCTTGTTCCTTTGTCGTGTAGTATCTGGACTGTACTGCTGAATAGATGAAAGGGATAATGCGTTTACTGAAGACTTAATGCGTAGTGAAGTGTAAGAGTCATTGTAAAGTAGGAGCGCTATGCACAGAGTTCTCTGCTTCCCTTGGAATGCCTCAGCTGCTTCAATGTAACAATGAAAGTGAAAATATGTACACTAATGAGATTCTGTAAAATCGGAGAGATGAAAGTGGATTAGAAAGTGGAATAGATTTCTCTTTGGCTATTTTAGATCGTGTCTTAGGAGTTTGCTATGTTTTTATCTCCGCAAAGAGAGAAAGAGAGCGCTGTGTGTTTGCTTCTGCACGTTGCTGTTAGACTTAAGTGTGTGAGATCGATGACTGAAAGATTAATGACCCTTTTGAAGACCTAGTAAAATGTAACACTTGCTGCCATCACACCTCCTGTGAAGTGCTGTGCCTGGGGATCTGGGTTTAATTGTTTTTCTAATAAAAGACATAGGCAATGTTTTCATAGCAGTTATGCATTCTATTAATTGATAACAGGAGGCTTATGGTGTTACACATTTTGTTTCTTTTTATAAAACAGTGAGTAATGACCCCTGCAAGGAATACTGATAGAGAAATGAGTGCCACTTCTAGCTACCACATCAGCAGTTAAATTGTGGATACCAGGTAGTTCTAGAAAGTTAATATGGTTTTGAAATGTAACTTTAACTGGAGACCAGGCAGGGTTTTTTAAAGGTGTAATATAAACACAGTACACCCATCTTTGAGGTTTTGCTCATTTTATCAAAATAGAGAATAAATAAATGTTGTATAAATGCCTTACTTCTTGTGCTGCTGTCATTCAGATACCTCAGAGCTTAACAGATGCTTAATAGCTTAAACTTCTACAAAGAAAGATCATGTTTTCTAATTCAGTGACAGTAAATAACCATAATGATTTAAAAATAGCTGTAAGGATATTTTTTCATGTACCATTACAGGTTATGAGAAAACTATTGACTAAATCAGGGTATCAGTGGGATATATCTAGATATGGGTTTTTGTCTTAATGCTGTAGTTGTTACTGAACAGTTGGACTCATAGAGGGAAATGCCAGGAAGGGAAGAAAGAATAGGAATTATTGTATTTAAATACTCAGGTCATAGAAAGTAAGTTTGGATTTTTGGAATTTATGGTGGAGCTGGAGTTCTTTGGGAACTCCAGCTTCCCTAAAAAGATAGAATTACTTTCATGTTGCTTCTTGTAGTGAAGGCAACATTTCAATGATTCTGCTCAGATGTGTTGAGATTTTAGAATGAAGACAGAATGTTCTCAATGTGCCTGTGAGTCAGCTAGGCATGGTGAAGTTGATAATGCAGAAAGATTGCTGAGAGTCAAACCTGGAGACTGCACGTCAATTTTACCCCTGAAGATTTTACTGTAACTGGTTTTGATGCATCTGTGGATGCTGGTGCTGGCATGAGAAAACAATAAAACTGACATCACATACACATGAGATACTTCTAAAAGTCCAGAGCTTTCCTATCAGCAAGTGATGTGTTTTACTGGGGCAAGCCAATTCCGTGACTTCATGTTATAATTGCTTTAGTAACTCATTATTTATTTAACAACAGAAATTACAGGTCCTTCTAGTGCATCCATCCCATGAATTATGCATTTGTATATATCTCACATTATTTGTGGTTTGAATATACTTTGTTTTGCAAATTTCAGGATTTTTTTTTGTTATGGATTGTCTGCTCCCCCTTTGTGGGACATTGCTCTAAGTTACCTCCATTTATTTTCATGGTTCTGAATTTTTTCGCCCACTTTTCTTTACAATACTTCTAGTCTGTAAGGGAGACATAGAATTACTGTGTTGAAGTATCATAAACTTTGGTCTGAGCAAAGAAATCACATGTATTCCCAAGGAAAGTGTACAAAAAATTATAGTGAATTCAAATGCCTTTTATTCTGTGGGAATTTGAAATTGGCCATTTCTCAGGTTTACACTGAGAGAATTTAATAAAATTTCTGAATTTTATTCAGAAATAAACTGAAATGAACAGGCACTAAAGTTCCATTAACTTTATAATCCCTAAATTTTCATTTGTATTTTATTTTTAAAAACAATCTTTATGTTTAAATTACTAAGATAATCACTACTTTGTTATGTTTAATGATGTATAGAATTCAATAATATAGTTTTTCTTGACCCAGAAAGTTGTATGTAAAAATTAATTTGTGTTAGTGCCTCATGAAATACTTTTAGAGACATAAGGCACAAAGTAAGTAGTTAGGAAATGAAAAACCTTCATGATCAAATTGGTAATTTGCTTAAAAATACAGAATTGGAACTTAGCTAATTGCATTGAATTGCATGATGTTTATTTGATCCCATGCTAGTGGTAATTTAGTTAAAAGGCTATCACATGAAGAAATATTAAATTATTAATGTATTTTAAAATACTGTCATACATGCTTTGCTTTAGTTGCTTGTCTTGCTTGTTTTTTAATTTAATTTTTTTCTTTCTCTTTTGGTTGATAATTTTTTTTCTCATTTGCTGCTTTTTAATGCATTTTTAGTTATTTTATAGACTGTCAGTAATGAAAACTAGAAAACAAGTAGTGTCCAAGCATACTGAAGCAGCGCTCTGACTTTGCAGCAGTTCTATCCAGCCTGATTGGTGATGACCGACTGTTCCACTTCTGAGCGTGACGTGGTAGCCACTGGTGCAGGGCATTTTTGAGTTTGTGTTCAAGTCAGTCTTTTAGTAGCAAAGAGATCTCTTTGGTCTTGGGGATGATTTGTTGTGTTTACTGGTTGTATTTCCACACCTAGAACAGAAAATATTTTTTAGATGTAATTGTGGGCATTTTATTTATAATGGAATTCTAGAAGGATGTAGCTTGAGTTTAAAAAAGTCAAGGAAGGAACTGATATTATAAAAGCTGGACAATAGATTACATTTTATATTTTGTTCTTATAATTATTTTTAGCATTTCTAAAGTTGTTTTTTATTTCCCTCCTGAATTTCTGCCTGACTGTTCTTCTTCATTCCCTCCCTTTTGTTTTTGTACCTTTGAATGACAGATGAATTTATTCTTGTCTTTGATCATAGTATTTGAATGTTTGTAGACTTTAGTGCAGGGATTTCAGGAGTTTTTGTCCTTTGACCTCTGCTTTTGTATTTTTATCTTGTGTTGGGTTTTTGCTTCTTTTTTCTTTGATTTTTTTTTTCAGTAGATTTCTTGTAACGTGTTTAATGTTGAATGCAGAAATCCAGATGTAGCAAACTGCTGCAGGAAGAAGAATTGTTGTTTCTTGGCTCACTGGTCTAATACTTCAGCATGAGCACTATGAATTTCATTGGCCAGGTTATTTCAGGTTGCATTGGACAGTGATGTGTAAAAGGACATCCTTTAATCTAACTGCTAAATCACCTTGGTGTCAGTATCCTGATTAATTCCTCACATGATCCTGTTTTCTATTAAGCGCTGACATCCCTTCTGAACGGTCTCTAGTCCTTAAATTTATAATGAATTCTCTAATATATTTAAAATGCTATTTTCCCCATTCTGTACTCATTAATGAAGGGTATATACTTAGATTATGTGGTTATTGTGGTACAAATGTTTTGTGACGTGACCACTCTGTTTGCTCTTTTATGTTTAATAACAGTAACATGTAGAGTTAGCAGATGCCCTCGAATTTTCTTCTTTTTTTTGGATGTCCTTTAGCCTGAGTTTTTATATACTATGTTGTTTCCTGCTGACTAGCTCTGCTCACTCTTGCAGTACTTTCAGGATGCAGAATTTAAATGTTTGCACTGATGAATACACTATGTGTGAGAAGAGGCTGTGAGAGCTCAATTTGTTCTACTTGGAGGTGACAAAGGGGGATCCAAGTGCCCTTCTCAACCACCTGATGGGTGGTCATGGAGAACAGGAGCAAGATTTTTCCCAGATGTAATCAGTGAAAGGAGAGGCAACACACCTGTTATAGTAGGGGAAGTCCCAGAAATCTAAGGAAAAAATTCCTTGCAATGATGATGGTCAAGCACTGGAAAAGGCATTTAAAACAGTTGTAGGACCTTCATCCTTGGATTTTCTGGGCTTGAGTGGCCGAAACCCCAAGCACTGTGACCTGAGCAGGGCTTGGAGCAGAGAGCTCCCTCAGGTTCCTTCCAGTCTAAACCATTCTGTATATACACACCCCTGTATTTTTTTTCTCCCCATTAGATTTTGCATTTCCTTATTACTCTTGTCCTGTTCCTGCCTCCCCTTTGCTGGAAATCTGAATTATTCCCTGTTGTTATATATGTCTGTTTTACATGAAATTTAAACTGTACCTGGATGCTGACAAACTTCCTGCCATGCAAGCAGGACTCCTAAGATGGCAATGTTACTGTTAGATACCTAAAAAATGAATTCCAGGACACTTAGTGTACATCTCCTTTAGTCTTTAGTCACATTGCACAGTCATTATTGGGGTTTTTTTCAATTTACAATTGTGTGTCACATGGAACTTATGAGTGTAATTTGTTTTCTGTGAGTTCTTGTGCTCTGCAAGTGCAGTGTTGTTCAGGCAGCTCGTGAACTCTGATCCCCAGGGTTGCAGTGGAGCTGGTGAAGTTCTGCAGTGTGGCAATGAGTAGTTTCAAATGGCACAGAGTAAATGAATGTGAGATCTAGTTTCTTCATCCAATTTATTTTAGCTGTTAGAACATCTGGTTTCTCTGAGTGTAGTAGAAATATATTTTCAGTCAGAAATTTAAGCTTTTAAAATTAGCATCTTGCCTTGAAGCATATAATGTGAAAATGTGCAAGAGACTAGTCAGCAGTTTCCTAAGCAGTCAGTAAAAAATTGTGCTGTGATTTTTGCCATGGGATCTAAAAAAAATTATTGTAAATATCTGTAGAATAAATCTGGAATGATGTAATAACCCAAACTGTCTCAGTTAGATGAGAGATTTTATTTAGGTATCATCTGTACAGACCTTTTGAATCTTTGTATTGTCTTTTCCAGTATCTCAAAAGGCTCTCTTTAAATTAGTTAAAAATAGATCATTTTAAAGGCTAGTCAGGTCATTACATATAGTGCAAACTATTTAGTTCTGAAAAATTCCATCATATAAATGAAAGTTTAATGTGTTGCTTTCAATACAATAATTTTTCTATGATTAAAGATTGCAAAAAGCTGGATCAGGGGTAAAGTAACTGAATAATAGTAGAAGATATGCTATGCTAAGATACTTCACCTTTTCATGTGTTGTATTTTATTGCAGTTTATGCTCTTTGATCCAAGAGAATCAGTTTACAATCATATCTGCTTAAAAACCATAATTGTTTTACTTTCCTTTGAAATAATCTAACTTGATGTTGTCATGTGTATATTGTGTAGCTCTGGAACTCATCTTTAGTGGAGCAGGTTCCCAATGGAAGTGGAATTGAATGCCTTGGTTCAGTGTTACAGGAGTAGCAGTAATTTCAGTAATTTCAGAAGTGGCATTTAGCAGGATCTCGCTTGATCATGAGGTCATGAGTCTAGAAATCTTAGAAGATGATTAATTAAAATTAAAATTGTGTTTTAATAGGCAGATATGGGTCTGCTGAAAACACTGTCCACTTGACCATAAACATAGGTTGGTTGCTTTTTGGTTTTGCAGTTGCTTTTGGTGTTCTCACAGCTCACTCTGTACTTGTTGAATATCAAACCCCCATGATATTTTGTATTACATTTGTGTTCCAGTTAATCCCCTATTTTAATTGAGTGGAAAAAAAAATTCTGCTAGTTTTCATTTTCTGTCTTTCAATGTAGTTGCATTCCCCTGTTGTATTTTTTCCCTTTAAAAATGAGTTATTCCACTCTTCCCTCTGTATGCATTTAGTGAATATTTTTCTTTTTGCAATGCCCTTTCTAAACTAAGCCAGTTAATGATATTCCTTGTTTGTTGGTTAATCTAAAAAAAGGTTTAGTGCAATGCTAAATCCCATTTTTATGTATGCTGAGAAGTCACCTGTTCTCTTGACAACTGCACTAGAGGGAAGACTTCAATAATATTATTTTTTTTTAAATACTTTTGGTTGATGTGGTAAGCTGAGCTCAGCAACCTGCCTAGTGGTATGGTGATCCCCAAATGAAAGGATCCAAATTTCCAGTGCACCTGCTTCAGCTGAAAGCACATTTTTTGGCAAAAGTAGGGCTAATTGCATTAACATTTCTTATTGGCATTTAAGTCAAAATTAAGGTAAAAACAGTTTATTAGTGCATTTGACACTGTTGAGCACTGTTTATTAAGAATCTTGTGTTGTTTTTTAAGGAAAAGAAGTAGTTTATTCAGCTTTTTGTTTCTCTATAGTTTTTCCAATTTATACATTACTGGAATAAAGTGAGCTCCAAAATAAATGTTCTCTGGAGCGAAACTTTTCATTTGTCAATATGAATTCACAAAACATGAATTGTAATTGTATTATTAGAAAAAAGATCTTGAACTGTGATTCAGTTGTAATTTTCCAACAATTTTGTAACAAGAGAAGGGTACATCAAAATAAACATTGAGAAAGTAATGTTTGCTTGATAAGAAAACTCTTAATTTTTCCATTGGCTGAGTGTAATCTCTTATGAAGAAGTACTCAGGCACTCAAAAGCTGATTTGTGTGCTGCATATGGAGCCTGTTTGAGTTCAGCAGTACTTATCACTGCCCTATATTATTTTTCAAGTTGACCTTGGTTTGCTTTACAATAATATAAGCTGTGACAATTATAATGTATTTTTAGTAATATATTCTGGTGTAAACCCTGAAAAAGTAGCTGTAAATTCTATAGAAAAGTCTGGAATTGATACATAGTAACTAGGAATGGGGATATCAGGATTTGGTGCTTGCAATTCTCGCTGCCTTGCTGAGTCACACTGGGCAAAAACTCATAGAACCTTCTTACTTCCATTTCTCCTCTGTAAATTCAGTTAATCCTGGGTTTTCAGAAGGTTAATTTGTGAATAAATATAAAGGCTCTAAGACTGCTGAGTGAGAAGTACTTTATAAGGAAGTGTAGTATTGAAATGCCAGATTCTGAATTACACATCAGTGATCCTATCAGGATATATTTAAATTCTAATGAAAAAAACCTTCTTATTAAAGAAAAAAAATCAACCATTTGGGCTATTTTTATATCTGGCAAATATTCAGTCTAGCAGTTTACAGATTAATTTAGTTTCATCATGTTCTTTCCCACTGGAAACAGGGCAATATATCAATGACCAGTATTTCAAAGACTTCTGTAGCAAAGGTGTTTGTGAACAAGGTGCTCTTGAATAAGGTAAGAACAGAATTCCAAATGACAGTGAAAGTAGGGTTGTTCTACTGAGATAAGGTCACTGAATGTTAATCATTTTGAGAACTTTGTTGTACCTCATGTATTAGTTGCAACAGCAGCTGTATTGTCAGTTTGAGAAGACTTTGGGGTAGCTGTAGGAACAATAGCTGTAAAGAAAGTAACAAGATAGGGTTCCTTTTATTTCCAACAAGCCTCTCTGTCAGCCCAGGTAGCCCTTATCTGGTCCTTTGTGCTGGATCTAACAAAGCTGAAGCTTGTTGATGACAAGCGTACAAGAGGAGGAATAACTTGACTCAGCCATGCCTATTCTGAATAAATAAATTAAACTCTGATTCTTTGGGAGGAATATCCATAAGTTTTGGTGGGTGGTAGAATCTTCACTGTGCCTGAGTGTTCAACATGCAATTTAAAGATGTGCAGATAATGTCACAAGAGAGCAGAATGTTGTTCCCTTCTATGAACAAATAGTGCTTGGTTCCCTGAAATCACATTGTGGTAACTTTTTTTACAAGATAGAGAAGGCAGAAATAGAGGGCACCCCGAGAAAGATTAGTAGTAGATGTGGAAAGATTTGAATAGTGTGGGGTGGACTACTTGCTCACTTTTATACAAACAGGAGAGTCTGAAGGTAATCTTGTGACAAGGACAATCCCTTAAAAAAACAGTATCCGTGAGACAGTTAAATTCTTTTGGGCATCAGCTATTAATCAAATCATGTGGCAAAGGAATATAAATGGACAATTTCTTGTAATTTTTTCCAGACTTGATACGTTGCTGTGATCTCCCTTTGAAATATATATTGGTTGTGTTTGTCCATAAGGACAGTAACTATCACCAAGAACCACAATGACAATTCTTCAGTTTCTTATTCAGCCTTAATGATTTGTGCATTCAACTCAGCAAATCTGTAAAAATTCATGCAAATTTTATTTTTATCTTTGCTTTGAAGGTGACGTATGGTTTCTTCTGCTGAAGATATTAAGCAAATTGTTAAATACCTTTATCAAAATCAAATTTGTGAACGAATTTCTGTAATAACTAACCAAAACAAATTTTTTAGGTTTCTTACACACCTAGCAGTCTATGTATAACTTGTGATTGACTATATACTTGTACTTCTATTGTAATCTAATTTTCAGGTATATTTAACCGTTTTCAGACAAACTGAACATTAAACAGGAGGAAGAAGGCTGTGTAAAAGTCTAATAATAGTTTATGAGCTAAATGCATTTTGTGTTGAAATTTCTACTTCTGCTGTTTGGTCACAAGAGAGCTTCCTGGCATTTACTGTGACTATGGAACACCAAGGTTGTGTTCTGGTATGTGGGGATTTGAGAAACTTTTGCATTTGAGAATGTCTTTGAATTTCAGGGAGTTGGGTTCCGTGAGGTTTGCAGACATGGGCAGGGTCTGTAAGATCAGATACTTGATTAATTCTTTTTAAGGTTACAGCATACTCTGTGATGATGGCATGTGTGACAACTGAAGAAAATGGTGTTGAGTCCCCTGGGAAATTAACATGTTTAATTGAAGGAAGGACAAATTGACATAATTTACACGACTGTAATAGACTCTAATGTTAAAATTTGTCTAACTATTGCCTTTTAAAAGTAATGGAAAGGTACTGACTTGATGCTAGAGAAATTAGTGATAATCTTTCTGAGGATTTGTGGGGACCTGGCTTGTACAGAGGATTCTAAAAATGTGGAACATCTTTAGAAGGCTGCTTGGGACTTGACTGCTGTATCACTTAAAGCTGATGTAAACTCATAGTAATTTTTTTGTCTATGAAAACATTAAATGTAAGTTTATAAATTCTTATTTCAGTAACCATTTGAGCTTCGGTTTCGTGGAATGTACCAAAGAAATTCTCTAAGGTGAAAGTGCAGGAACAAGGTCAGCTGTGCCACTTGATTCCAAAACACCTTCCTCCCCAGTTAAACATCTTCCCCTGCAATCATCAAATTTCATCATTTTCTTTCCTGCAGGAGAGTGAGAAAGGATGGATCATTAGTTACAGTGATTCTACCTTTTCACAAAGGCCTGCTTAAGAATAGCAGGATAGATCTATCAGTTAGTTTGCTCTCCGATTATCAAGTCTTGCTGGTAGCAGTGTGTAGCAAACCAGGGTATGGTCCAAACTTTGCTGGTTTTGATTTAGGAACATGGAGGCTTTTCTGTTAATGTAACATATTTGTGAATGATTTAACCATGTTTTATGTTTACATGAGACATAATGTAAATCATCATACTAATCAATTGAAGGATACTCTGGAATGACAGCTGTGCTAACAAACCATAGTATGTGACATGCAGCAAATGTAAATGCAGCATCTTAGTTATTTTTGCATGATGTATGTGCTTTTCACTTTGTAATGAGTACTGCAGCATCTTCCAGCTTCAGATTTCTAGTTCTGAGGACATTTTTCTTTTCCAAGATATATTTGCATCCAGCTGTGCTCTTTATTCTCAGATTTTCTAAGCTCCTTGCCTATGGTGTGGAAGTTCACCCCACTTGGAGGTGGGGCCTTTCCTGCCAGCAGCTATTGAGCTGTGGGAGCTGCTGGCTGGCAGAGGCTCTTCCAGGCTTCCTGGCAGTGAGCAGGGCGGTCCTGTGAAGCTGAAGTTTTGTGAAGTCTTGAGAACTTCAAGTTACCCTGGCAGTCTTATGGCTTTGAAATCCTCTTCTCTGACTTGGAGAGTGGGGCTGCAGCTGAGGGCTTCAAGGGGCAGCATTCCCTGATCTTGGAGCAGAACATGAGTGCTGCAGGAGGAAGGTGAAGTGTCTGTCAGAAACACATCTGTGATTTGGCCTCCTCTGATCAGAGGTGTCAGCACAAAACTCATTTTAATCAATGAATTGTCATTTTCTGATAACCCCTATGTTCAGCTAGAAGTTTCTATCACTTGTGTCTGGAGAGAAAAGTTCCTGAGTATTTAATGGTTTATTGATTTAGATGTTAACCTTGTCATTACCTAATCTAATTTTGGAGATAACTGTAAAACTGTTGAGTACCAGTTGTTCATCTGCACAGTTTATTTTTCTCAATCTTTTTTAAAATAACAGAGATGAGGTTTTCTGTTTTTCAAGGGAATTGTAAAGGTGTGAGGTTGATTGCTGATCAAGCTGAGCTGATGAAACTTGTATCCTTCATCTTAGAAGAATTTGCTTTTTTTCTAAAGACAATCATGTCAACCTAGAGGGAATCAAAGTGTATGTAGGGATGTTCCAGTGCAGAAACTAATTTGCAGCCATTCTACTGCAATTATGGATGAGTAGAATAATAAGTCATTCATAGTCCCTTTAAACCTCATTAAATAAATGGGATAAAGATGAGTGTGGAATACAATATTGTGTATTTGCATTTCTTTAGTTAAGACATGAAATACAGGAAGCATTGGGGGGAAAAAAGGACAAAAGTTAAACTTTATGGATGACTTTTGAGCTTGTATAACAGATAAGCTGAAATATTTGCTGTAGATATTCATCACAGAATGAGGAAATCAATACATTCAGGCTTAATGACAAAGCACTTGTGTCTGTGTTCTGGAGTTTGGCAGTTATAGAAGCTTTGATTTCATGTACAAAATATGCTCTGAGCAAGGGAAGTTTGCATTGCTGCATTGGCTGGTTTGGAAAGGGAGATCTGGGCTGGGGCCCTGCTTTGACACTCACTCCCACAGCAGGGCTGCTCCTGAGCCACAAAGCTGCCCTTGCCTTTGACTTTCACAGCGTGTGGAATACTTTTGAGGATACTAGCTAAATGAGTAAATATACACTTCAAACAGTCATTAGAAGGCAATCTATTTGAAATATTCTCTAGGTATGTTTTTCTGGTTTTCCTCTACCTTTATCAGAATAACATCTGTTCGGTTCCCAGTTTGTTTGATGCTTAGGCATCTGTTCACTGCAGTTGCAGGAATGTAATTTCTGTAGCTTCTGGTGTTGTCTTTTAACTGTGAATTCCATAAATAAAGTTAGCTGCCAAAAATAGTTTTTATTTTCTCCTTAGACAAAGAGGATTTAGATGCTGAAAAAGTCTGATAGCTTCTTTTCTTGCTTGACTTGCATTTCAATGGCATTGTGGGATTTTCCTTTCAGTACTGACAGTTCTTTAGGTATAACTAAAAGGATAGTTGGTTTGAATTTTCTGTGCCTCAGCTAGATGAATTCACATAATATAGCAGAGAATTTGACTGTTGGCCTTTCCTTTAGCACCTGCCTGTATTCCAGATCTGAATAAATGCATTAAGGATCCTGCATAGTGTTCCAGGGGTCCTTAGCACGCTCACAGGTATGAAAGGATTATGAATTTCTCGGGTCCTATTATGATGTTACATACCATTGTTAATGTGGATACAGCAACCCACGTTATTTTTAGCCATTTGTATGGATTTTGAATTTTGCTTCTTCGAAGGCCAGCATTCTTCTTTAATTCAGGAGCAGACATAGCTAGACATCTGCCATAGGATTTCACATGAATAGAAATACTAAGAACTAATTTTTGGCATTAAGGTATGAATTGGGATATACAAGAAGTAGATAATTTAGAGAAAAAATAGTCAGTTTTCATTGCTGGGTTTCCAAATATAATTGATGGGTTTCCAAATATAATAATATTTATTCTCCTTACCTTTTTTTTTTTGGTAGCAAATCTGATTTGCATTTCCACAGTGAATGCTAGAGAATTAACCAGAGTGATCCAGTTAGTTTTCACTTACTCCTTAAACAAATTACAGACTTATAGGTAAAATATTTTTGCTCAGCAGCAATAACCTCAGCAGTGACTTACCAGCTAGAAATATTGCCTAAATTTTAGTTCTGAAAAATTTAGTGAAACTTGCTCAGTGCTTTACAAATTTAGTAGATTTCCCTGTTTCTGATGGTCTTCTTAACCATGACTTTCACTTATGACTTTCACTTATGGCTATTAAGTAATACTGTCATTTCAGAATGTATTTAGGTCTTTAGCCTTTTAAGATCTCATTTCTGCTTTGGCCAATAACTAATGTGGAGGTCATGTGCCTTTTTGCTGAAGTTATATTGTACAGTCATCTACATCAATTTGGAAGTGTGAGTGGATTGCATCTCTTCTTATTCCAGATCGAGTGAGAGGATTCTTCTAGAAAAGAAGTTTCTCTATAATTACTTTTTGTGAAATATGTTGGGAGTCTTCACTGCTGATTATTTTTGATTTTATTTGTAAATTGAATTTCTGATGGACTAAGTCCTTCAATGAGTTTTTCCAGTTGTAATTACAATTTCACAATTGTTTAACTGTTCCTGTTTATACTGGAAAGGTGTTTCTGGAGCAAGTAGATGGCTCCTACCACCAAGCTAGCTGAGAATGGGAACTGTATTTGAAAATCCTATGAAGCACAGAGGCATCATTCTGAACAAATTTGTTTTCAAGATTTTGCTATAAAATTAAAAATGCTTTCTGGAAAATCAGATGACAAAAGAACTCTTACTAGTGCTGCAATTCATCTTCTTGTTTTGTTTCAACCAACTAGACTGGATAGCAACTTTCTTATTTTTCTACACTTGTGATAACTCAGTGCAGATTGATAGTGTAAGTAAAGTCTGAGATTCCATTTTTGTATGGGTTTTGGAATAGATTTAGAATAATCTATTGTTGAAGCTGTGTAACAATAACTTCTTTCTAGCAACATTTAAAATAATTATCTACAGTGATGCATTTGAGCTTAGCAGTTGAATAGGACTCCCATCATTTATACATATGCAGATATACCCAATGGCGTGGCAAGTGTGTTTAATTTTTTCACAGTGGATTGTGGTGCTGCTGACAGTCTTCAAGAAGCTCATTTCTCCAGGTACTCTGAAATGGCTTGAATAGAGCAGTGAAGCTCAGAGGCCTTGCTCTGAAACCTTGAATCATTTGCTGTATAGATGTGGTAAGCACAGTTTGTTCTAGGTGCCCTTGGGTTTTGTGCGTTTTAAATTTTTTTAAAGATTATTTCATTGTGTATTGCTATAGGGTGAGTTCTGTGTTGGATTCTGTGTGAAGATAAAATATTTAATATGATTCAAGATGAGATGAATGAAGAAAGAAAGAAATAAGAATCTGTTTTGCAGGCATATTTAAATTCCTAATTAAAGACTGTTTCCATTGCACTCAGCTGATTGTGGTTTGGATCAATAGACTGCAATAGTGAGTAATATCTGCAAGACCACATTATTGGTCAATTCAGATAAAATAATTCTGGCTACAAATAATTAATAGAAGTAAGAAAAAAATCCTATCCTCACCCTGCTTGTTCGTCCTTGTCTCCTGCCTGATCTGTTAATGTTGTTTTTGATCTGAGCATTTGGAAACTTGGTATTGCAAGGCTTGATTTATAATCTGCCCCTAGAAATTTTCTCACCAATTTCTTCAATATCAAAAGTTGTCTATGTCTATATATGTCTATAATGTTGGAATAAGATATGCTCACATTTCACTTTGGAAATTTCTTGGTCTTATAAGAAGAATATTGACCTTCAGACTACAAAATGGACTCTGTATTTTCATTCCAAATATTGCAAACTTTCTTTAACAATATGGTGACCTTTTAGAGCTTGTAGAGGTCTTCTTCAGAGCTGATAGGTACTGTAGATTTTTACCTGCTGATACTAATTTATTTTCCTTATTGTCCCTATCAGATTTATTCTAGAAGTGTTTTAGTAAATTGTCCAGCAATCTGGACAATGGATTTTGGTGCTATATTTAGTTGTGCCAAATTCTTAATTTGGTATCCCTTTGTATTTAGGCCTTCATTTTTGTCCCCCTTCTATTTTTACTTTTACCAGTTTACCTTGTCACAGGATGTTATTCTGGTGAACTGTTTGTTTAGTTTGTCTTCTGTAGAGTGGCTCTGAATCCCTGAAAGTGTTCCTTTGTGTGGACTGTAACCTTATGGAATTCTCAGTAATGGTTAAAACTCTTCTCACTGTGATGAAACATTTTCACTCTGTAGTAATAAGCACACCAACTGCAAATTCTGTTTTTCCCCTTATTGCAGGTTTTTGTTTGTGCACCTGTAACAATGCAAAGGTCTGCTTTCTCCTCCTAACTTCCTCCTTCCCCTGTACGTTTTGGGGAGGTTTTGTACAGAAGGGCTGAAACTGGAGTGGAACAGCTTTGGACAAAATATTTCTCCTGCTAGTAGTCACTTTCCATTATCTGTTATTGGGGAAATAGCATACTCCACATGGAAGAAAGCTCCAGGGTACTGATGAGGATCATGTGGAGTCACCTACATTTGTCTGCGTAGAGCTGAGCTTTATTTAGAATGGTTAATGCTGATCAGGAGCTAACAAAGCTCCTGACTCCCTGCCAGCTCCATGCACAATTACCCTGGTCCCTGGAGTGTGGTGTTGAGGCACTGCAGCTGACTGGCAATGCAGCATCATGCCACAATTAACCCTGCTGAGCCAGCTCCAATGTTTTCCCCATCTGTAGTCTGCTTATTTTCCGCCCTAAAAAAATCTGCTAACAACTGAAAGCTGAATGGTGTCATCAAATTGTCCACATGAAATTCTATTATTTTATATAAATAAAATGAGCCAGTTCTGATTTTGTGTCTTAGGAAGTTTCACAGAATGCTCTTTACTAATTACAGTAACCTACAGATGCAGAAATCTTTCCCTGCTCATTTTTCCCTGGCTGCCAGGTCAGCTCTCTATAAATGCTGATGCACATCCAGCTTTCTCCCAGCTGTTTGCCTACAAATTGCAAATCAATATTTGATTATCAGCCAATTGCCTTTTCTGGACTTAGTTGAAGTAAAGAATTTTTTATTTTACAAATAATGTATGTATAGATAATTATTTATTTACAAATAATAAATGATATTTCTTGGAAGTAAAAAATTCTATTTATTATTTTTAATAATAAAGGCTGTTTCTCCTTGCCACTCTGGCTCCCATGCCAACACAGACTTCTGTAACTTGGTCTGATGCAGAGAATGAGCCTTCTCCAGGAGAATCTCCTCACAGATAAGAGTGCATCGTCTGAAAGAAGCCAGGCTTGGTGCATGCTGGCTCCAACAGCTTCATGGTTAGTACATCAGAGACACAGTGTCTGTGGAAAAGGCAGATCTTGCTCGTATCTCCATTCCTCTGCAATTTAAATTCAGGTGTCTGGGTTGCTGAAGGAAAAAAAATCAGATAGTTCATTTGAAAAAAGGAGCTATCATATAGATTCACAAAGTTTATCCTAGCATCTGTTTTTTAATTAACAGTGAGAAACACCTCATAACTTTTAAACAAAATGTGCTAAATTTAGGAACCAGAATATGTATATGTAAGATGTAAATTTTTAGACAAAGAACTTTGCATAATAGGTTGGCATTTGTAACAAAATGTTTTGAACTTGATGTAATAGCTGTAGTAATAAAAAAAAATTCCAATTGTTATCAGAATGTCATCTGGATGTCATCTCTTCTTTAGGAAAGCATGGGAAATCTCAAAGTCAAAAATCCAATTCAGCACATTTTTAAAATCAGGGTTTTGAAAACTGTAGAGTTTTGCAATTGTTGTGTTTTGATTTACACCAGTCAGTCAGGTCCTTTAACAGGATCTCCTGTTTCCCCTTTTGTGTCGGTTCAGGCCAGCTGGTAAGACCAGTAAAAGTGTTCAGTGATACCAGTTTTGAGGTTGGTGCCCTGAGAGTCTTTTAGGTATTTATCTAGCAAAATCACCCTCACATTTCAGTAACTTTAAGTGTCCATGAGATTGTGCTGAAGTATGCCCTAATTCAAGGTCTTTGTCTTCTTGGAATTAACATAAAAACATCCTGTTTCATTCTGAATATGGGTAACTAATTAGTTACAAGTACTTCTGTTTATCTGGCTTCTAAAATTAATATTTTTCATATTATATATCATTTATATAGTAATACTGTTTCAATACAGTGAAAAGCACTGAATGATAAATATTCTGTTTATCTTGAACCATAATTCAACTCTGTTTCCTAGCAATTCAGAACTATCTTATTCCTGTAAAAAAGCATAATGTTTTATCTCTGTTTGCAATTTGCATTTACGTGTAATTCTGAAAGTAAAAGCATTTTTTTGGTTGTTGGAAATAGAACCATATGATGATAAAAAGTGAAAAAACCAATTTCATTTCTCGAGAGAAATGCTTCTTCACTAGACACATAAGTGGACACTATATATTCTTATCTAAGTTTCTTTGGGGAAATTATTGATGCTGTCTTAACTGAATGGTTGAATGCTTAGTTGATTTTTTAAAGAATGAAATAAACTTCCTCAGTTGTAATCCATCATTTGAAAGAATTGCTTATAAATGCTCTGGTTCTACAGACATCCACAAAGTAATTGTTCTTGCTGTTTTAAAATATGCTTGAAAATTAATGCCATATTGATAGTCCAAAAGTATAAAAGTGATACCTGTTAAACCCTAGGATCATAGGCATGTTTTCCATGTTTTGTTTTTTCAGAAGACACTGAATAATTTCAAACTGCTTGAGTCCAGTTGAGAATCATTGCTTTATTTCACTAGATTTTCCTGGATTCTAAAAGGATAGAAACTAAGCAGCACCTCTGGCTCTTTAATTGCTCAGATCATTCATGCATTAAACAATGCACATGCAAAGCAATTAAATGCTGTCAGTGCGAAGTCTGTTTATACAGTTTTGTTGTAAGACCTGGAGAAGTACTTAAAATAGCAATATCTAATAATAGAGAATGTATAATAGAAAGACTTAATAGTGTGGAACAATTCTTTCTGCAGAGGGTTTTGCAGTAGACACGCAGACTGTCTGTGGTGCCTAAGGTACTAACTAAGGTTGCTAAACACCGATATTGAGCAGCTGCCGTCGGTTTTTGCAGCCACTTTATTCAGAGTTCAGCCTGGCCCTTGGTGCCACACGGTGCAGGAGCTCCTGTCCTGCCCAAGCTCTCTGCAGTCCAGCTCTTCCAGCTGTGGCCCTTCAGCTGCCCCAGCTGGGATGGGATGGGATGGGATGGGATGGGATGGGATGGGATGGGATTCCCAGGACCTGGGGTAGGTGCCCAGGTGGGTTCCCAGCCCAGCTGCCCTCCAGCCCAGGCAGGGCCGGGTGTTGCTCGGTGACATCAGGGCTGTCCCTGTCCCTGTCCTGTCCCTGTCCTGCTGATGCTCAGCCGCCGTGCCGGGAGAGCCGCGGGACAAAACCCCCGCGCTCAGGGGCACAATTCAGTGATGGACAAAAGCCTTCAGTCTGGAAATGCTTCCATCCGTAGCACAAATCCTCACTGCAATGCCATCTGCATCCTTTCTTTCTTACTCCTGCAGAATCCTCACTTCGTTGTTTGTATTTTATAGCTGTTTGAGATGTGCACAGTCAGTAAAGTAAATTTATTGCCACCTCTTATGTTAAAATTAAATAGAGAAAGGTTTATAAAATTAGGAAATACGGAGTCAGGCCTGGAGGTTTTCTAACTTGTTTCTGAGTAGGAGGAAACAAGTGTACTTTGCCAAGTATCTTTAATTGTAAAAATGTTAACAGTAGGTCATTCTCATATTTTTGCATACAGGGAAAGAAGTAAGATACTATTTTCCTGTTACAAATGGGTGAGTCACTGGGATTTAAAATGTTTGACAATTTAATTTTCAATCTGCTGATTTTAACAACAGAAATTTTTGGCATATGCTTGATGCTTAGATAGCTTGGTGCAGAGATAGTTTATTTCAGTCTTCTATTTACATGATGATCTCTTGCAGTAAAGAAAGGGAGGGGGAATGAAAAAAGAGGAAGAAGAATGAAAGTTCACTTAGAGAAAGGGCTTGCTTTGCTTACTGTGTTACTGCAGTGGATGGTAGCACTCAGTACGATGAGGAAGAAATTTTAGTTTAAGGAATTACATTGTCAGCTAGAACTCAAATAATTGATTAATTTCTGCAGCACAGCTTGCACATGTCTCTGCATCTGTGTTCAAAATGAGTAAAAAGTATTTATGACTTTGTATTCAGGTTTACTTTTATCAGATGGAATGCAAAATTTCTGCTTTGGGCTGGAATGCTGTCCAGCTTCCTTGTCACATTATCTGAATTCTGTGCTGCCAGAAAGGCGAGTTGTTTTGCTGGATTGCACAATTTCAGGGAATAGTGATAGTTTCTCTTCAAAACCATCAACCATTTCAAATTATAGTGTCCATTATCAGGAAAATAAGCTTTCTAGCTTGCACCTCTTTCATGAATGCTTAGTCTTGTCCAGATGCAGGGATGTCAGTGAACTCGTTCTTTGATGTGACAAACCAAGCATGTATTCTTAGGCACTTCTAAAAATATGAAATATTTTGAAGTTTTGTGACAGTTGTAAGCAAAAGTTTTTGGCCTGAAAGCTGCAGTGCTTAATGACTTGTGTGATTGAAATTAAAGTATTGTAAGGCAAAAAAATAATAACTGATATTGCCAGCAGCATATGCAGTGACACCATTCCTATTCCATTGCATTTCATGTGAGACAGATTTATATATAAGAAACTAAATCTAAAGGATTTACATCTATTTGGAACAGAATTGTGTTAAAAACAAGAATCAGGATTTCTTTTTTCCTAAATTACAAGAAAGCAAATTTTCTGACTTTGAAACCTAGCGTCAAGGTTTTTCTAATTGTGAAATCTGTCCTTTTATTATGATGTCTCTTTTCTTTTGTGCCAGTGGGGTATCACAGTATAATGTCACTTCTAATTTCTCCTACTTTGAATGATTTTTGAGATTTTTTTCTTCCATATCAAAGATGGTGTTTTGGAGGCAATTCATCATTAGTCTCAGTTTATTTATGGGTTTGCTTATCCCCTTTGAAAATACTTCTCAATCTTGCTCCATGTTATATAGAAAGTAAAAAATAGTGGGAAACATTCCTTGCTTAATATTAAAGAAATAATATTTCTAATAACTCTAGAAGTGTATTGTTTTATTCCTCTCTTTCTGTCCCCAGATGTATCTGACTCTCCTTTTCGTATAACACACCTCAATATTCTTGAGGTGGTAAAATTTGCTATCACTATCACTGCCTTGATTGCTCCAGGCTTTTAGTTATAATGTGTTGTTCCTTCATTTCTCTCTTTGCTTTCGGCTTTTTAATAGGTAGACATAAGATTAAATTTTAACATTCTTTAATATACATGTTTGACAAGCACTGAAGTTAATGAGGTAGTATTAATAACTTTTTATCAAAGTATTTACTTGGGGTTTTAGATCTTACAATTTACATTAGACCTGACTTTAATATCATATTTTTAATTAAGAAAGAAGGTTTAATGAAGGCATGTTTGTAACTAGGGAACATTTTCTACTATATTGTTTTGTTTGGTTTCATTAAAAAGTAAATGGTCCTACACATAAGATTCAATAGATGATAAATTCTCCATTATGGCTTGTAATTTGAATAGAAATGGGGAAGTCTGGCATTATGGAGAAATTGTATCCATAGGTATGAAAATCAGGACTAGTCTGTACTTGGTTCAGTAAAATGTAAGTGGATACCCTTAATTATTTTGTACTTAAAAGAAAAATCCCCACAACCAAACAAAAAAAATCCTTACTTTTTCATCATAATCCGCTTGAGAACTTATTATTGAAAAAAACCTTTGTGCTGATAAAAATACTGCCTTTTAGATGTGAGCATTGTTTCACATTGAAATATGGAGAATTTCAATGGCATATTTTTTTTGTACTCTTAAGAAAACAATGAACACTTGCTTTGCATAAAATAACAGCTAGATAAACAAAATTGTATGATATAGTGAAAAGAGAAATAATTTTATCATCAGCTTGCAAATAAGAAAATTTAGATTAATTTTTTGTTCTTTGATTTGACCATCATCATATGGATGGCACATGGGTTTACACTGATTGGAGAATTCACATTTCGGTCTGTTGGAGAATTTGTAAGAAAAATATATAACACAATTTTTATAGTGTTTAGAATTTTTAGTGTTGAATCTTTTTATTTCTAGGAGAAATTAATGGATGGGAAACTAATTTTAGTAAATGATTCAAAAAAGCTACCTTCAAACTTGCTTTGTTTGCTAGAAGATCTGTGTTTGACAGAGAGTGAAAACAAATACACATGAAGTGAAATTTCTCCAACATTTTTATTCTGTAAGGCATATTCTTACAAAAAGAAAGTAACCCCACTTTTTACTGAGTGATTTTTATATTGCTGTTTCTGCTTTTTGCTCATAGTTCCACAATTGCTAAAACAACTTTTAAAGTCAAACAGTTTCATTACTGTCCTTTACTGCAGCCTTTTGTGGGACTGAATATTAAATAGTGTCCTGGTCTCAATTCAAACAAATGTCAATGAAAAGACTTACTTGGTTTAATGAAAAAACCTAGTAAACCAGAAAACAGTTTATAAATAATGTACTAATATTGGGCTGGTGAAAATTTGATTGAAGAAATTAGTCCAATCAGCATTGCCTTGTCTAAAAAATGTGGAATGTTTCAATAACAGTCCAACATGGTATTGATATTGCAGAAGATTATATGGGACAGGACTGAAGAAGTTGCCAGAAATTATTAGAAAAACCTTCAGAAGAAATTGTTTTCCAAAATCTTGTAATGTGCTGTCATAACCAGTAATTTTTATTGTTTCAGGTGTATGTACATTTTAATTGTTTTGAAATTGAATAGGGAAGCACCTTGTCAGTGTATTTTCTGAAAAACTAAGTTCTACCACAGGGGAAAAGTTAAGAAGGAGCTTCTGAAGCTGGTAAGCTCCTGACCAGAGGCTGTTAAATGCAATGTTGCCTTGTTCTTGCTCGTGGAGCATGCAGATTCTATCAGGAAAAGTGTGTCTTCAGTTACCCCTTCTATCAGACTATCAGGATTTGATTTCTCCTATATGTATGGGTTCATATATCAGGATCAATTAACTGAATGATCTAATAGTGGGACCCCCCCCCTCCCCCCCAAAGTCACCTGGCCTAATGTTGGCTAGAGGTGTGGTGGGTTACCACATATTAGTTAAAAAGTAGTAAAATGAGGGATTATTTTCAGCTCACAGAATGGGGGAATATGTTTTTGTATGTAAGAAACTAATGTGACAGCAAAGCTTTTGGACTTTTTTTTCCCCAGCATGCATTAATATTCATCTCTGTCACTTTCTGACAGCTGGCTGTTCATTCTGGATATCCACTTAAGACTGAAACAATGCTTAATGACAATGAACTCCCAACTTAATTAAGTAAACTATTGGCTGTGACAAAATGTGCTTCAAAGTCCATGTTTACTTCTACATATCATGTAGGCTGCAGGTTTAAAAAGAGGATTCATTTTTATTTTTCCTCCTAGAGCCACTGACTTCTCACCTCCCCCCTGCTCCCCGCAGATTTTTTTTTAATGGGTTACCTGAGGTAATTCTTGAGACATTCAACCTCCAAATATAGAATGACCACAATAGAATTCTAAATGAAAGCTTTGAGTGTGTTCCTACATGTTTTATTTAACGGCTTCTCAATTTAGGGTCACATGTTTTGGATTCCAGCTAGTTAAATTTTTAGCAGTCTTTAAGGATGTAATGTACCTTACAAAGCTCTTGCATTTAGGCATTCTCGTGGTAGATATTCTCAGATATGATAGCTGAAAAGCAAAATGTGTTTTTTCCTAAGCTACCTTCAGATAGAACTTCTGAGTTACAAGCCTATTATCCTTGGGTGTAGACTCCCTTCCAGACAAGAGTGATCAGTGAGGTTTCTCCTTCCTGGGTTGGATGGTTTTAGGCAGACAGTGTAAAACACTCTCGAGAGCTCTTTTGCTCCTGTTGAGAGCTGTTCACATTGATTTAGCTTGGGAAGGGCTGGAGTTTGCATGGCCTGTCAGATTTGGGTCATTTGAGCTGACTGCAATAACCTTCCATACAAGATTCTGACCTTGCAGCCATGGTAATCAACCAAGACCATCATTTGCTTGTAATTCTGTGTATAATAGTTCATGTATGTTTGTAGTATCTATACAATTACCAGTGAATGAGAATCCTGCTGTACTGGCATAACACAGAGGGGAGGAATCATTCCTATATGAAAGAGCTTCTAGTTTGTGACAAAAGAAAATGGATGGTGGGACATGGAGACCTAGCAGTGTTGGCTCCATGGTTGGTTTGACATGACAGTGCAGAAAGAGTAGTGCTAAAGGGTTGATTAATAACACATGAACAAGAAATATTTGCGGCTGTCTTTGGAAGTAAATGGGAAAGCTGCCTGTCTCCAGTCTAATAATCCTCCTGCCCTATCTACCCTCTCTGTGTCTGCCTGCAGCAATGAAAGTGTAGGAGTTTGAAGCAAGAGTTCTCTTTAGCAGGATTATATGAAATTCTCATAAAATGAGAACAGCACAACTTCACAGACACAATTTAAGTTTAAATAACTATTTGAAAACCTATTATAGAAAAGTCCCTGCACAAAGAATGTTTTAGTTTAACAAAACCCATTCAGTTAACCTGGCAACACTTCAGTAACCAGATTCCATGGGAATTGCCTACATTCTGCTAACCCTCTATCAGTGGTTCATGGTCACTGTATAAACATAATTTTCTAGTTATAGAAGGTTTCGTATAAATGTAATTCCTGGCATTATTATCCACTTTTGACTAATACATGCTTTACAAAGTGCAGAGCACTTTGCTGTGAATGGGCATCCTCTTCCATTATTTACATATTCAAATCATTGTTTCCTCCGGTGTGTATCCTCAAATGAAACCTCATGAAAGTATCGGATGAAAGACGTCAGTTAAAATACCTGTTTTATTTAAAAATGCCCATACTTTTTCTTTCTTTGCTTTTACAAAGTGTAGAGGTGTGGCTGCTTTGGTGAGTTAAGGCAATTCAGAGATATCTGAAGTCTTACGTGACATGTGATAAAAACCCACAGCCTTGAAATATGACAAGGCAGAACTTATTCTACTGCAATAAGGTAGATTTTAAAAATAAAAAACTCCCAGAACACAATAATTTTGTTCTTATCCAAGAGATGTATTATTAACTGGTAATCTTATTTTTTTTTTCACTTGAAAGTTTGATAAACACCCTGAGCTTTCATATGGTACTGAAAATAAGCTGCTTGATGGAGAGGTCAGCTGTAGTTTGTGAAGGTTTTTTAACTCGAGTGCTTTTATCTCCTCTTCCTTACTTACACACATCTGTGGTGAAAATTATCCCCATTCTTGGATCATGATGGCATCTTTGTTTTGCCCACTGTTCTGGAGCTAATGTAGGTCTTTTCTGGGAAGTGCAGCACTGCTCTCCCCATGTGAGACATACTTGTGCTGCTTTGGAGCCCTGACAGAGTTCAATCAAGATTGCTAATGATTTCTCTTCCAGTGATACATGAGAGTATGTTGGGTCAAGAGATCTCCAAAATGTGCCATGAATATAAGGAAAAGGGAGAAAAAAAAAGAAAAATACTAAAATTTTTGATATAGGATAGAGAAAATAAACCATTTATTCAAATCCTCATACATCAAAAGGAATAGAGTAGCAATCAATCTTCATAGTATCAGGAAGGCTGGGAAGTAATGCAGAGCTGCTAGTAATGAACTTACAGCATCTGTCTTCTCATATCCATTTCCCACTGCAGCTAAAAGATGAGGAGCCCTAAAAGAACTAATTTAAAACCACAGTTTTTAATTTTGGGTTGTAGTGTTTTTTGCTTTTCATATGAGAACCTAATGAACCACAGCATGCAAATCACAGTTTTGTTCATTAGATTTTAGGAATGTTCATTTCTTATATGTATTTATAATAAGTAGTTCCTGTTTATAATAAGATACAGCATGATGCTCAATATAATTTTATAAGGCAAGATGTAAATGAGTTGTTTATATCTTGAAAATACAAAAATATGTTTGAATGTCTTCTAAGGATGCAACAGCCTTGTTAGGAAAATGTACTTCTGTTGAATCAGTGGAATTGGAGCACATACCTAAAAGGTATGCACATTTTTAATAAAAAAAATAAAAGGATGGTGTTGGTGTCCATGCTTCAGTCCTGAAAAAGTTCTTTCTGCATTACACTTAAGTATTATCCTCTTATGTCTGAGGATGTATTTGGAAGCATTGGCATCTAAATGTGCTGGTAGATATCTTTCTTTCACAAGGGATATATTCTGAGGATTACACAAGTGCATGAGGGTTGCAGCTATAACTACCTTTGTTTATAAAATATGTGTACTATGCTTTATAATAGCTTTCAAAAGTGTATAAATGCCCTTGTTTAGTGCAAGGAACAAGGAAAAACAAAGCTTTTTTCCCATGTGGTTTTTTTCTTTTTATTTATTTTAACTTACTAGAGTTGTGAAGGGTGCTTTGGTGGTGATTGGAGCAAAAGTAAGGAACAAACAGATTTCTGGATCCAATTAATGAGTTAGCTGAGATTAATTGCTGCAATCTAACATGATGACAAAGTAGATTCTAATAGGGTTTTTCAAAATATTTATGGCAATTATAAATTGTGTGAGATAAAGAAAGACCACTGTCTTATTTAAGCCTACTTTTGTCCAAAGGAACTTTGAAAATATTGTAGTCCACATTTTTTGAGAGTTTTCATATATCTTAGAACATTATTAGAGAAAAATTACTTCTTGGTCACAGAGAGGAAAAATTAAGTTTTTTTATTAAAATGAAAGTTTTGAAAGGTCATTTTTCTAGCCCAGTGTTTTATACCTGTCAGTTACAAGCAGTAGCCGTATCTACAACAATTTGTCTGATTTTTTTCTATAACAAAATTAACTATAGAACATATTATGAAACCTTTGCTTCCATATGACACATGCAATTTAAACTGAATTGTGTTTTTTGTAGTCCCACTTAATAAGCAAAACTGCTTGTATGTGGAAAAATATAAAATAAGGCTGATTAAATTATTCTAATTTGATATCTTTTTGAGGCTCAAGAGTTTGGTTTTCAATGTTGTGTGACAGCACACATGCAGGTGATACTTGTATTATATGGTACAAGGCTATGAAGCAAAATCCACTTTGTGCCTGTTTTGGCTGAAGTTTGATACTTTTAGGTTGTTGCTGTCAGTATTGTTTTGTTCTGAAACAGTGAACATGTTAAAATATCCTTAAAGTAATTTTTTTTTTCTTTTAACCCCAGCTATGACCCATCAGCATAGATTATAGACAGGGCTAAGAGTTCTATCTAAGTGAATGTTACATGACAAAAATCTTGCTATTTTACTTTATTTACTGAGAATCCCACATGTTTTGACATGGGTGAACTTTGTGGTGGCTTCTGAACAGAAGTGCATATAACCAGAGATTTTATTGTCAGGTTTAGCCAAGATACATTCATGAACAAATACAGAGGCTCATGTTTATAGACACGTAAATACTGGAGGTAATCTAAGAAATTCCGACAAATTGTTTGCTGCTGTTAAAGCCCTGGAGATCCATTAGAATTGCCAGTACTGGAAGTTCATAAAATTTGAAACAGCAATACTCAATTCTAAGCATAATAAACAAACCTCTTATAGCTAAAAAAGAATTTTTAAATCAGAACAGAAAGAGTTTGGAGAGATTTCATCAGAAGTTTCCTTCACACATGGAGGAAAGTCATCTTTGGGGTGGCTGACAATAGAGCTCCTCATATTGAAGTTCAGTCACGACAGAAAATGTAGGCAGCAAGACTGGATGGTTTTGGCATTGTAAACACTTGAACATCAGCATGTTTGTTGCATCTGAGAAAGTAGTTCATGCACAATGAAGGTCCCAAGAGTACTCCAGATTTCAAGAGAATTAGGTGGAATGACAGAACTATTGTCTTCCCACTTTGCTTTCAGTTAGTAAGATGAAAGTAATGCTGCCAGTAATTTTATGTGCTCTCAAAGACTCAAAGTGTTCTGTGGTGTGCTCTGCTTGTTTGCTGAACAGTGCTGGCCCACTTGTTAGAGGACAGGTGAAGTGCTAATCTAAGATAACTCATGAGCTATTTTTTGGATGATGTCTGTGTATGTCCTTTCTAGAGTTCTAGGAATTCCATGGCTTTTCCATGACTAGATTTACTCATTAATTTTATATGGGGTATAAGAAGTGTCCCATTCTGTACTCACAATGTCAACAGAAGTTACGTTTGTTTTTTTCTTCCTTTGTAAGCATGTGAAATCTGTGAGGGACAGTGCTCCTGAATGACTGCCTGGATGGGCAGAAAGAGATTAGGAGGATAAAAGTATCAAGTAGAGATTTTTTCCCCTTCCCTAAATTGTCCTTATTTTTATATAATAGAACTTCACATTTTTACCTGTTTTCAAAGCCCTGGTGAGAGCAGCCCATTTCTGTCTTGTTTCAAAGGAGCACCTTCCTGCCTGACTTTACATCTACAGTCTCTTGCTCCAGCTGTAGCTTCAGTTCATCAATTCACCCAGTTCTGGGTGCTGCAGAATTCTGATAATGAGGCTTTGCCATTTTATGTAGGTCATCACAAGGACCTAAGGACAGAAATCAGATAAGAGGAAGCAATTGGAAAGGAAATGTGAAAATTCAGTAACCATATCTTTTAATAGGGAGCTAATTGGGTAAAATTTTTAATCCAGAAGTTTGATTAGCAAAGCCTTGGTTGGGATTTAAGGCATTATACTTTATGGCCTTTCCTTTCTGGGTGAAAGACATTTTGTGATGTTCATGGATTCAGACACTTTAAAACACAGAGGCTCCCTATGCTTGCCAGGTTTTTCCATGGAGTCCAGGTAGAGCAAGTGTTAGTGAATATTTAACATTTTTGCAGGTAAAATCACTGTGAAGAAGACTGAATATTGGAAAGGTTCTCTCCTTCTCTCCCTCATTTTAAGCATATTTTTTTGGTTTAGAGATGTAGTATTTAGCAGCCAAGGATATCCTGGAGTGTATGAAAAAATCTCTGTAGAATCAAGAGGATTTTGCCTAGCAAGTGGATTAGCTCTATCATCAATTTGTAGAGTTTTATTTGATTTTTGAGAGATTGTAAAATTACAATGATCCATGAAGCTGAGGATCCAAATAAGAGCCATCAGGTCATTAGTAAAATAAGTATTGATGGTAGCACTAAAAGGCCAAGTCAGGCTTGGATTAAACTATGATTTAGCATTATATGAATACAAAAAAAGATTTTGAACATAGTCCACAAACTTAGTCTGGTGTAATTATAAGCATCTGATGCTCCAACAGTAAGAGGTCAATTCTGATAAGTGTTTGCTTGTGTTAGTAAAAATCACAATTAAAAGCTTGTCTTTATTCACTGGAAACAAACTGTTCTGAAGAAAGAGCAAGATTTCAACAAAGGAAATGATGGGGACGTGTGCCACTAAATATCAGGTTTTGGATGTAAATGTTGGATGCAGGGCCCACTATGAAATTTTTACTCTGTTTTTGACCTGTAATTTAAGAATATGTTGTAACCTACAACACTTATGTATGACTTCTGGCTTATCCTCAAAATGTTACTGTACCTTCAAATTAGTGGAACAAAATGTACATCCACTTCTGTTTATAAAGAAATTAATATAAAAAGTCTTCCATAATTTTCTGTGTCTTGAAAGACTCAAGGAGTCTGAGTAAAAAATATAAAAATTTGAAAGTATTTGAAACTGAAATGCTTTCTGGGACAGATGTAGACAAAGAGGTTTATTTTTTTGGGTTTTTTTGCTTTGTGTGTAAAGTTCTCTTAACCAGTGTGGAATTTACTATTGTTCCATCTTATCTATGTGAAATTCTTAGAGAAGTTAGAAATTTATTTGCATTTTCTTTAAAAGAAAATTGATAAATGTAAGCTTTACATTTCATGAAGCAAATTAAAATTGTGCCTAAATATTGTTATACACAATATTTCCTCAAAGACATACTTTAAGAACTTAGCTTTGAGTGATAGAGGAGCGGGGAGAGTAGGGAGTTTGTTGTCTTTCAGTTTATTTACTCCCAACCCTTCCATCCCTAATGCAATTTCATGATGCCAGTGCACACTATCTGGTGCTTGGCTTTTGGCCTGTGGGTAAATATTGATTGTAAGAAAAATGAAGGTTGATGTCCTGTTTGGTTCAGTTTTTTGCTGCAGAGATCAGAGAATCTGTAGCATTAAGGAGTGTGCAAACATACAGTTTATATTCCTGTGATTTACCAGGTGTTTTGACTTTTTCATATCAATTTTGGGACACTGTATTTAAAGAACGTGGGATATATTTTTACCAGTATTTCTTTCCTCAGCCTCAGGGGTGTTGTTTGCATTGTTAGGTCATTTCTGTACTGCTGGTTGCTGTGGGGTGTACTTGTCATATTTTGACGAGTTATGGAGAAAAGACTTGATGCTAAATCAAGAGAATTTCTGTCATCTAGTTGTGCAAGTACTTGAATATTAACAATGTGTCATGCATTGCTTCAGTTGTAGGGTGTCAGTATTTCTTATAGAATATAAACTCCGCTGTCTTGTCATGTCACTCAGTATCCTGCTGCTTGCTTTGTCAAGAAGTAGCTTGTTCTGTCTCAGGGCCTGATTGTTTTTTACAGCTCTTAACTAGCAACTTAAGCTCAGTTTTCCTTCAGTATAAAAAATATTTTCGCTAGTTGGGTGGAGTTTGTAAATTGAACTCACATATTTTGCGAGGCAAGTTTGATATAGCTGGAAAATGCTGACAAGCTAATAATTGTGTCTATTAGGGATTCAAAGGAAAAATTGTATAGTTTGTGGGGTGTAGTAATATGTAATATGGAGTCATATGCCTTTTTCATAAGAGCTCTTTATGGGAAATAAAAATTACAAGAAGAAAAGATGAAGTATTCTCTGGGAGCAGAAAAGGGGTTAGATAAGATTAGTGTAAAAAATGTTCAGTGCATTTATTTGTCTTGGGTAGTAAATCTTGGCCACAGAAAGGCTGATAAAGATACAGTATGTCTACTGGGATGGAGATAAAAAGATAATTTTATTTTTGGAAGTATTTCAATATTTCTATAATAAGCAGAGCAGGTAAATAGGTGAAATAGATATGCTGGATTTTATCTAAAAAAAAAAAAAGAGAGAATGAGAAAGAGTGTATGATAATGCTTTATTTTGCAAGATCATTGCAATTTGAAATCTAATAAGGATTGGTGGTGAAGAACCATATTAAATCACGGGCGTAATTGTCTACTTAAAATAAGTACAGTTGCAGTAGGGTATATCCTAAATTGTGAATGTAAGTCCAATTTCAGCACTCTAGAGTGCATTTTTAGTTCCAAGCTGATTATATTGTGGGACAAGGAAATATGACTAGTTACCAACATATGGGAAGTTATTGTAAAGGAAACAGAGTAATTATTGTAGGCATTTTACCAGATGGTTTGTTATCTAAAAACAGCATTGCTTTGCTTTGCTTTTATTTTTCTGTCTTTGCAATCAGTGAGCAGAAGGAACATACCCTAAAGAAATTTAGGATGGGATGGTGCCATACTTCAATCTGCTTGTAATACCAGCCTTTCAGTTTCCAAATATTTATCTGGCAGATCTCTACATGTTTGCTTTATTTTTTATGTGCTAGGTACCACAGCAGGGAGTTACAGGCACACCTACGGCACTACTTGCTGCCAGTCTACTGGCTTATGAGGGGCAGGTTCTCTGGTTCAGTCAGTATAGCAAATTTTTTTAGTTGCATTTCAGGCATAAATAACATGGACTGTTCCACACAAAATTAAAATCGCAATGCAAGAGAGTCATAATTGAGGTTGTTCCTTTGCTTTTTATCAAGATTCAAGTTCTATTTCAGATCATAAATTAAAATGAAATTGCTCATTATTTTATTCTTACTTGACATTTTTGTGTGCAAGAAATGATTCCTGAATGTCTTCATCAAATATGCAATCTGTTTGAATAATGGATAATAAAAAAGTAACAGAAGTGTGACAAACCAAGCTGGAAATATATTGGCAAAGCAATGTCACAAAGCTTGTGCACAAGCCACGTGCTTTTATCTTACCTTTCAATCTGTTTCCAAATTCAATACTAATTCACAAGACCAAGAACATCCCTTAAAACTTTTCTGGCTTTCAGATTTCCTTTACTCTTTGAATCTATTGAGGGCCGCAGTGTGACTGCCAGAAATGGACTGACATTAAATCTGAATGTACCTAGACAGTAAATTCCAGTAAAATTGTCATGGCAATAGTTCATTCCTGGTAAGATGTTTTGTGAACTTAAAATGAATAGAAGTGAAGCCATTGGCAAAGGGACAGCTTTTGGGCATGTTTTATAATTTGTATTTTGTCTATACCTATGTTTTAAATGCATGTGTTCCAGCTAATTATTCATGCAGAGGTTGACACTGGGACGGAAACAGTCCATTTTACTACGTGTTGTGTTAGGCTTTCTAGAGTCTGTCCCTTTATTCCTCTTGATATGGCAAAAGCAGAGAGGGATATATAATTTGATCTTGCTGAAAGCCCTAACAAGCAAAATTTTTTAATCTGATTATCTGATTTAAACAGGAATTTAATGTTTAATTTACTATTCTTTCTTTCTGCTGTCACAGGAAGCCAGTGATTTGGTAGAGAAGACCAGAAGAATAGAAGTCACTTTTTACGTACTGTATCTCTCCACCTTTTAGGCTTCAAATGTAATTTCAGTAGTGTTTCACAAATCTGTACTTATTTCTCTCAGGGGATAGGACCATGAGGTGTAGGCACGTGCTGCAACAATGAGGATTTAATAGGTATCTGATTGTAGAAAGTTTATTTCTTTTTTGACCACAAATGTTATGTGCTTATGTCTCTTTATTATATTTTTTTCTTCCAGTGTGCACTTGGCCCTGGAATTCAAGGAGGTATTGAAGACAGATTATCAAAAATTGACTGGAGTTTCTCTGAATCAAATGCAGGAATTTTAGGATAATGAATTGTTTACTGTTAAGTGATATTGATCCTTCCGCATGAGCATGTAGTTCAGCAGCAGATCATTTGAGCAGGGAGGGAAAATTGTAAGGATTTGGTAAACTAGCAAAGCAGACTCTAAGGTTGTAAAGAGGGGTGCATATGTGCATATTTTTTAGTGATTTTTGGAGAGGAGAGTAGATTTTGCAAGCCCAAATGTAAGAAAGCTTTTGGACTGACTTGTAACCCAAGTATCCTAGTGTAGCTTGCACAATGGAAAAGGGATTTGTTCACCTACTGTTGATTTTCCACCTGCTGTACTCCTTTTCTTTCATTCTCACCCAGTAAAGTGGGTGCATGTCTGAAATCTCAGTGTCTGAGTGTTATCTGAGTTCATTGTCAGAGGTGAGTGACGAGCTAATGTAGTCCCCAATGAAATCCCCTTTGAGGACACATCACAAACTTGTCTGAGCTGGAAGTGACCTACTACAAGAGGGTTTATCCTGAAACAAGTGCACAGATATTTGGACGATGGTGCCCTTCAAATGGGAGATTAAAGAGATGTTGGGGGTGTCTGAAAGAGTCCTTAAGGGTTTGAACCTGGACAGACAAGAGTAAAACTGGAATGAGCAAATGAAATGTTACAGAAACCCAGAGTTTGTAAGAGGTTCAGTCTTTTTGTGAATATCCATCAGAGCTGACAGAACCTATCAAGAGTTGTCATCTTAATTCCTAATACCTGTTAGGCATGGTAATGGTATTTTCTTGGGTATTTATTGAGTCTCTAATTCTGAATCTTATTCTGAATTTGCAACTTATACCTCTTTACTAAAGGATGCAACTGTGCATAAGTGTCCACTGCTCATTAGAAGCTCAGTTCCAACATATGTTTGATCATCAAGACCAGCCTCTGAGGGTGTGATTGCAGTAGATTTCCTGTGATGGTACTTCAATTCTTTTATATTTTAGCATTTGCAGAGAACTTACAGAAAACTTGATCAAGAAGGAGTAGTATTGTGATGAAGAATTTCACAATAATGTTTTTTTCAAAGGTGAGCAGCAGCCCAATTTTTCCTGAAGAAGAGAGAAATGGGACTATATTATTTTCAGAGTGCTTCTGTTCCAAAATGTAGGTCTCAGTAGTTCTAAAAATTCTTTCTGCTGTGCCCTGCAATAGATGGATTGTTGTATTCCTCCTAGATATTTACTTAGTAAATAAAAGCAATAATGGAAAGCTTATATTATATATGTGCATAAATAACATTTTTGTTTTTAACACTTCAGAATTTTTTTTTACATCTTTTTCTTCTTAGACTCATTTCAGAAAGTTGTGCTTTAGTTTTCTAAGTATTTTGCAGCTGAATGCTTCAAGAATGCATCTGTAGGGGGAGATTTCAGCTCAAAGCTGTAGTGCCAAATCTAGCAGGTATAGCTGACTAATTTTTTAAATGTTTGCATATTCATGTGTAAAATACTTGTGTTCTGTCCTTGTAATACAAATATATTTTTTGGGGCAAAAAGCTGTAGCACTAGCTATATCTCTCCCTTTATTTGATCTGTAACTTAGTACCTCGTTGAGAAAATAATGTTGAGCCCATGATTCATCATCTTAAAATATTAGAAAATCAAGCTGATTCTGTGATTAGACTTTTTAATTAATTAATATTCTTTCTCTTGTATTGGCAAAATAAGTTTGTCTGTCCTGGTCAACTTCTCTTAGCTTTTTTTGCTCTTGCTCTAGATTTGCTGCCAGTATTTATTTCCTCATGTATTTCAGAGTTGGTTCCTTTCTACATTAAGCAAGAAATTATTCGATAAAAGAACTTTTTGTTTAGAAACCCCACTCTTATTTCCCAGAGAAATATTTTTATTCGGTCTTTAATTAAAAAATAATTTTTGTACTGTAAAAGGTAAGTCAGTGTGAAGAGGTCTGGCAGGTTTAGTACCTAGTCACGTCATGGTTTGACTCCTGTCTATAAAGAAGACAAAGAGAAAATAACTTTTTTCTTGCTTTTCTTTTTGTTCTCCATACTTTTGTTACTCTTTTAACTACTTATATAAAACAGTTTTTGAATTGACTAACAGTGAAAGAACAAGGACTAATGACAAAACTTATACCTCAGTGAGGTTATGTTGTATTCTTCCACTTTGCAAATAGAGCATTGAGAATCTACTCCATTGCACTTTCTATCCTCAGAGGGAAAGGCAGTGGTGTAGTGCCTTAAAATATCATGTAACCTGACAGAATAAGATGTGTAGGATATGGTACAGCAGGGATTTAATGAGCCATTTTTTTGTCCATTATCAGAAACTTCCTGCAAGGCATGCCCTTAGAAGTGGTTTAAAATTGTTACTTTTTTTTTTTTTTTTGCTATATTTGAAAAGAAGTTTGTAGTATAAACGTGTTTGCTAAAGGTCAAGGACAAAATGCTGATGCAAGATGTGTGTGTAATTTTCAATAATTTATAAAAAGCCTGATATTTGTCAAAAGATGCCATCTCATTCTGTGATGTAAACACATAGAATGGACAAAATGCATTCTGTGTTGGGCCCCCAGTGACAGAGATATTGTGCAAACGGTGCTCAACTCTTTTGCTATTTATACACTTGGTGTTTGGCTACCTGTTCAAATGTTTTCTGAATCACCATCTTTCAGTGCAGTTACAACAGGAAAAGTGGCATTTTTAATATTGTGACTAACACTTGTATCAGAGCTAAGCATTCTGAGTGACAGTGTCCAAGTGCCTCACTAATGCATGACGTGGAGGCAATATGCTGGGTGATAACCCCAGAAATAACATAGAATTCTTTTCCAGTGCCAGGAAATACTCACTTGAATTCTTGTAGCTGTTTCAAAAGGAGATAAGTGCTTCAGCCCTGAAAACCTGATAATCTGGAGGAAAATAATATCAATAAACACTTCTTGTTGCCTCTGGAGTGCTCTCAGACACTCTTATGTGTCTTGCTATCCATTATATCATAAATAGATATAGTAGAGTGCCTTTCAAAAGCCCTGATGTTTGCTACCAAAAATGAATATTTTGTTATAGGAATTAATGGAAACTTGAAAAAAAAAATACACAGAAAACTATTAATAATGTAAGTGTACATGTAGGACTCTAACTGACGAAAGGCTGTTGGAGTGATCTGCAGGAAACACAATTCTGTTGCTGTTGCCTTTGTGTTCCATACAAAGCTTCCCAGCATGGCTGTGATCAGAGCTGGAGGTCCTTGCCCTCACAGTTCCCGTGGGTCATTGCTGTCAGGTATTGTACAGGGGAATGGGGACGTGCAGAACCTCAGAGGGGCTGTGTCCAAAGCAGCCAGGACAATTTGGGCCTTGACTAGTGTCATGGGTTATATAGATAGGAAATTATGTATAGTGTCAAAACAAATGAGAATTGGTCTAAAAATTGCTTTTAATATTTTGATTACTGTGATGAAAGGGCCAGAGAAAAGAGCAGAAGAATTTCAAAATATCAGTATATAAATCCAAGGTATACCTTCATGTCAGGTACTTTCTTTTCACATCCTAAAAGGATACTGAATGAAAACAAGGGGTGTGAAACAGCTTCTAAATATCTGACTTTGCTTGTTCATCTCTTTCTCAAACACAGTTGTGTTGAGAAGTCTCTTAAAACCATAAATGATTTGAAGGAGAGCAATGTATTTTCTAAATATCGCAAGATAAGGCATAGGGACATATAATAAAATTACCAAATTTTAATCAGAGAGAATCTACATTTAGTTATTACCCTTATGTTTTTTTTAGCTGCTATGAAGTATTGCATGCAAAAATTAAAGGTCTAATTCCTAGCATCAAATCATGAAGAGATAAATTATTGGTGTTACTAGCTAAAACAGCAGATTTGAAGTCATTCACAGACAGTAATAATGGATTTGGACAAGTAAATAATATGGGGATTGACCTGTGGTATAGGTTTCAGCTTGTCTGGATAGAGGCAATAATTCATAATTGCTTGATTCATAAGGAAAAGCATCAGAAGAGAAATTTAAGAGACAAAAGTTGTAGAAAGGTAGTATTTAAAACCTACTCTTGTTTCTAGAGTTTCTAGTGGACAGCAAAATGACAGCACGCGCACAATGTAGTTTGATGACCGGTATAAAGTCTTCTGATGTATGACCTCAGAACAAAATTCATAGGAGAGCTTATTTGGGTCACAGTCCTGCTTTCTCCAGTGCTAGGAGAATGGGCTGAACAGTGTTGTGTTTGATTTCATAGATTCAAGTGTTCAGACCAACTGAAAGAGAGACTTAGACAGAAGCAGCCCTATAATGATTTATGCCCTATAAGGGCAGGGCCCTTAATTTGTGCCCTTTCATCTAGAAAGGGCACAAATCCTGTCCTTCTTTCAGGAACTGTTCATTAATATTTTAATGCATTTGGTAAAAGCTGGGATCATTAAGGCAGGTTTAAAATGATAGATGATGAGTTTGTTGCTGGGCTGAACCTTGACTCACTTTACCATTTCTGCCACGTGTCTTTCATCATGGTGAACAACGAGTATGCATGGCATCTTGGAGACACCAGCAAGAACATATAACAAACAAGTTTCCTCTTGACATCTCTGATATGACAGTGAGCACACTGAGAGGCAATTCCTCTATTTGTAATGACAGACTCCCTGCGACTTGCTTCAGAAGACCTGAGGTTGCATACAACGATCCCAGAGAAGGAGGCTATGCACCAAGTTTTTATTTCTCTATACCCAGAGATTCTTGAATTGTTCTATCAGGAAGCACATTCCTCTGCAGTAAAGAAAAGTCTTTGTATATAACCAGAAGGTCTGAGAGTGATTGAGTAGCTGAAATTAAAAGAAAGTGATCAAAACCTAGCATGAGAAGAATTGTGCTGGCATAGACTAGCAAGACAAAACCCTGAGCAATTGTTACGGGATGGCATGGGAAAAAGATAATCCATGTTATTTTAATACAATTTTAGAAGGTACTTTGGATCTCAAGATAAATTTGTTTTTAAAAAAATAACCCCAGAAAGGATGTTCTACTGACTTTGCAGAACTGCTTTTTCAGATGAGGCTAAAAGAAGCACTACCTCTCACCACTGAATATAAAGACCTATTTTATGGGTCTGCAGACTGGCTTATTCTCAAAGTTCAGGCATATGCTGCTGTTTTCATACCTTAACTAAGTGCTGTGAAGTAACTGAGTTCACCCAGGCTGTCATAAAATGTGAGATAAAATGTTGTAGTTGAAAGTGCTTTCACAGAGCGGGATGGTGACAATGGCAGCGAGTGCCAACATGAGTGAGCGATGGTGTTTAGCAAGTAGGAACAGAGAAATTTGGGGTTTCTATCTCCATCCCAACATTGTTCAAATATTTAATTCAGGTACTTTTTGCAGTAAAATGGTAAGTTCCTCAGGGACGAGGAAGTGGATGTTGATTTGAAACTCTTTGGACACTGCTCTTTATGTGTGGGCAGGTGCTTTGTTATGAGATAAAGATGCCTCCAGCCCTGTCTTAAAATTAAAAATCACTTTTGACCAGAAGGTGGTCAGGTTCCTAGTCCAGAAAGGAATCCTTGAATCCTTTGAATCCTTGCCTGCTGTAACAATGAGAGAGCTGAAGTCAGCTTCTTCACACTGGCATCTCTTTTCACCTGCTCTCTGTAGATAGATCTGACATTACTGCAAATGTCAGATGCACAGTGTTGTTCAGGTGTATTAAGTGTATTTAGTAGTCAATTTAACGCCCAATAACCATATAAAAATGTAGCTGGGTCTCGGAATTCTAATTGTGAGTCCAGAGGATTAATATCAAGTATGTATTATATAAAGGAAAGAGTTTTTAAAATAGAAATCATGGGGAGTAGCATAATCCAACACAGAAAACCAGAAGTGTTTACTGAGAGCATGCGCTCATGGGTTTGCAATTTTTTTCATCTTTCTTTCAGTCTTTCTCCAACTAGACAATATTTTAACTTTGCATCTGACAGGATGTTTAAGTATGAGGAATAAGCAAAAAATCAGCAGAGCACATAGCTGTGATTTACTGTGCTGTCAGTAGTGCTGGATGCAGTGCAGGAATGTTGGTTGTTTGAAAGTGCTGGAGGACCCATCTCATGCTCATCTGTTTGACTTGGTGCATAAGCATTTGCTGTTTTATTGATTGCCAAATGCCTCAGCTTCCAAAGTGTCTCCTTTTTGATGTGCTGTGGCTTGAAATGATAACAGCTGCTTCTTTTCAACGTCCCCAAATTTTAATTTTCTTTTTCATACTTGATTTGGAAAATGTGACACATCAATGAACTGCTGGTTATGTCACATCTCCTAGGTACCTTATGGATGTGTTTATTATTTTTAACTGTTTTCATAACCTCTTGTGGGAAAAAAGCTATGAGAGTAGCCAGTTGTCACATCTGCTGAGTTTTTCAGGATTTCATGCCCCACTGATGGCTCAGCTGCAGTTTTAGGCACAACTCAGTGTTATGTAGTCCTATCTTGTCTCTTGTCTAGACTGCCTGTCTATTTTGCTGTATCTCACCTGGAAAAGTGTGAAGCCTCAGACTTGGAAATCAAGAAATGCCCTGAGCACTTGAACTAATGAAGTCTGTTTTGCATGAATTTGTGTCTTGAGGTTGATTGATGTTAATGCTAAAGAAAATGAGAATTCTGTTGCTGAACTTTGAAAGCATGCTCTATCTTGTAGGTAATTAAATGTGAGCTTACACTGTGCACTTTTTGTCACTTAGAGCACCTACATAGGCTTGATCCTTGACCTGGGTGCTTGTTCATGCAATGAAGATAAAATTTTAAATTATTTTTTCGATTTCTAGAAAACTCTCAAATTTGTTTTGATCAATATTTTTAAGGGTGGGCAAACATGTAAAACTCAGCATTTCTCTAGAGAAATTATAACACACTACTGTTTTTAAAACAGCTAAAATTTTAGGAATTTAAGATCATCTTACTTTGAGTAAGATAAGTAATTTCCTTAGTTAATTTTCAAAATTCAAGTAGCAGATCATTTGGGATTTTTTTTTCCCCATTAAGATAAGTGGAGTGTATTTCTGCCTGTGCTCGTCCTGATCTCACTATAACTCAGAATATTCATGGTAGAACTTTAGTATTTCGAAATTATATTAGTAGCCTTAAATTAGCCTGTGACCCATATGGTTAATCTCAAACTTTTATTTATTGAAATTAAGTCTTTTGTTAAAAAATTGTTAAAATCTTGTGCATATAACCTGGAAACTTGCTTGTGTGTTTTTTTATAGAATTCTACTAGTAATTTTTTGTGAGCATGTTTACTTAATTTCAGCTTTGTACTAGTTCAGCATAGAAATAAAAAGTTATGAATTCTCATATCATTGCATATTTTAGTGTTCTATCATAAAAATATTTTGTGCTGTTGCTCAAGAAAAATTTCTTCTTAAGAGGGAAAACAGTATTAAGAATAAAGACGCTATTGATAATTCTTTCACTGTGTAATATTTTAATAATGAAATAATAGCATAAGGTCTAAACAAAGAAGTATGTTATGCCAGTGTGACAAATGTAATGCTTTGCCTTCCTAGTTTCAATCCTGACTTCATTTTGGTTTTTTGAAAAAGTGTCTTTGCTGAGTATTGGCGTTGCTGAAGAATGCAGTATACTTGCTTGGCTTGTCTACTTGGAATGTAAAGTTAAATCTGTTGTATTTATAAAAATATCAAACAATTTGTCCTTTCACAACAGGAGAAAGGCAAATACATATTTAGAAGAAGGGATTGAAAATAATCTGGTGATGAAAGCAGAGAAAAAAAGTAAGATACTTCTCCATAATTGTTTATGTACATGCTAACATCTGACAGTTTTCAGGTTGGTGTGAAGCAGATATTGTCCTTTCATTGAGGGAGAGGGAGAGTGATCTCAATTTATTTTGCAGTTATTTCAGGATACCTTGAGGTAAGAATGTGCCTGAGGATAGGTAGAGCAAAGCAGTTGGTGTCTGGTAACTTATTACACAAGGGTAAATCAGCCATTTGCTGGAGCTCTGTTTTGAAAATCTATTGCAGTGTTCAAATTCTGCTGTGTTATGTTTGCTGGTTTTTCAAATAGATTTGGGCAGCCATGCTTTGGTTTGCAATTAAACAGACAATTTCTTCAGGCATTTTTTTTCTGCTTCACTGAAGTAAAGAAAAATGTTTTATATCCATTTATTATATTCACTGGCAGTTTCATTACTCTGAATATTCAAAACTCATTGAATGAGAATTGCAGCTTGGAAGAAATCCAAAGTTCTCACCATTGTTAATGGTGTTTCAAAGAATCATTCTGAATTATCTGATAAAGGTTACACTTTATTAGATTTATTGATAGCTTTCCTCATGGGTTGGGCATAGGGTTGAATTGCTAAATGAAAAGAGTGTTTACTTCTAGATGAAGTTGCTTATATTCTGTTTTTGTATGACACAGTTCTTGGTCTTGGCCTTCTAAATCTTGATTAATCTCTGTTTTGTCTTGTAGCTTGTAGATAGTACCTAATGACTGAAGCTGACATAGCTGCCAAATTCGTGTTTTATGTAATAGAGAAATGTCTTGTCCTGCTTACATTTTTTTGAGGAAAGCCCTGATTGTTCTGGCTTCCAGGACCTCTGTATACAGCACTTTTTATTCCTTTGTTGTTGCCCATTCTGTTAAATCCCTGATACTCAGCTGGGTGTAGTTTGATGCCCATGGGTGGCTCACAGTATGAACAGCACCATGATGGCACATCCTTCCTTCTGGCAGACTGACATTCCCATTCCTGTATGGCCTGGCTCTGATCACTGTGGTCACCACACCGTGTCAGGCAGTGTGTCACTGTGTCCTGGTGCACGTGCACAAGAATTACTTTTGCTGAGTGTCCTTAAATTCTCACACTAAGGACATTGCAGGCGCTTTCAGGGAGCAGCCATTTAAGGTGGCAGTACCTGTGTGATCACAGTGCTGATCGTGTTCTATTTTTACATCCTCATGTGGCAAAAAGCTCTCATTCATCCTGACTCTCCTAATCAGGGTGTTTCAGCCACTTTTATTTCTGTTGTGTTCAGTCACAGTTGGAAAATGAATGTGTTCTTCAGCGCATCTGTTTTGAAGCAAATCTTGTTTTGAAGAAGAATAGTGTCTAAAGGTGTAATGTTAAGATGGCTTTCCTGTCTATTATGGGTTAATTAGAAGAGTTAATTTAACTTAGAATTTTTTCTTGACTTCAAAGTTTGCTGAATAATTTTGTAAACACTTCTTTCCATTGGAGCAAAGAAGTGTTCAGAAGAAACTAGAATGGCCGCAGAAAGAAGCAAAAAAGAAAGACTAAGAAACAAACCTGAATAGCTGCAGGTTACAGATTTAGCCTTGCTCTACAGGGATGTATTTCTTGATTGTATTTATTTGTATTTCAGTGCTGCTTGGGAATTCCTATTGCCACTGTCTCTGTAGTTCCCATCCTGAAAAAAAATTGCTTTCTAACCAGCCAACACTGGCAGTGTGAGAAAGGAAGTGTAATCCCCATTTTACAGTTGGAAAGAGGCAGAGATGGAGTCTGGCTGTTCTCAGCTCACACGGGATGTCTCTGGGAGAGCCAGAAATTGAACCCAGATATATTGCTTGAGTCCTACTGAGTCTCAAGGCAGTCTTTTCTCAAAACTAAAGAAAATGCATTTATTTGATATACTCATCTCAATGCTTTTCCTGTGGATGCTATTTGAAACGTCTGGGTTTTTTTTAAAATTCAAATTCATCTTTTTTCTTGCTTTTCATTTTATATTTAGCACTAATGTTTAATGTGAGATGGAATGGAATTTACAGCTTCACTGTGTGAAGGATTGAATTAGAATAAATTTTAATAATAGTTTGAACATAATGAAACAAATTTTTTCAAAGTGATTACATTTTTGATAATCTTTATTGTCATTGCTATGTAAAAGATTTAGATCTGTTTCCATCTCTTTTTCATAAATTGATGCATATGCAAAAACAAATGATATTTCAGATACTTAAAAGGAAAAATATTTTCCCCCCCCCCCCCACTTTATTAAAAGCAGATAATGGCTTAGACTGTAGGTTTTAATTATTTTCTCTCTAAAGTATTCAGAAGTTGATAACTTCTAACGTACCATGCAAATCTTGGAATGGGTGTGTGAATGTGGTGGATCTTTCCATGATCTCAGCTGGGAGAGAAGTTGTTTTTGTACTGGAGAATTTCTTCAGCAATGTAGGTGCAAAACCAGGTTTTTTTTTACCAATTTAAATTTCTCCTAAGATCTTTTTACCAGAACACATGAAGAAACTACCTAAGTCCCAGCCATGCAGAGTTAGAACAACTCTATATATTTGAGAACCACAGCAATTTACCCTGTAACTGGAAAAACTATCTCAGGGAGCCTTGGAAAGTTGAACACTTTGGGCTGTGTTCCTTTTTAATATCTGCCAGCTGTTTCAGAGGTAGTGAGTGCTTCTGGACACATATGCAAAGTATCAGCCTTTGACATGGTTGTGGCAGCTTGGCTTTGTTAGCAGGTTAACATTCACTGTGTAGAATGAATTTAAACAATCTGCCCAATTCTTAACATGAGGACTGGATTTACTGTTTTTTTTTTCCCCCAGTATTTTACTGAAGTTGCAAACTGGTGTAATATTGTCTGTGGCTGTAGGCAACAGCAATAAAAACTGAGCTAAAAGCTAGTTTTGTACTAACACATCTAAGAGGAGAGTTGCCGGTGGAGGAGAGGTTTGGCACAGTGTTTAGGAGCTCATCTGTGGCCTTGGCTTTAGACTTAGCTTTCTATTTTTTGAAGCTCTCTGGAGGATCTACCTGGACTGTCTCCAGGTGGAACAAGTAGAACCACTTTGAAGAGAAGGTGAATGAGCATCAGCTGACAAATTGGTGTCATCACAAGTAGTACTGGCAGAAAGATCTTGCAAATTTACATCCTGCGGTGTTTTATCTTGAATTGAAACCTTTGGAAGTAATTGGACTGGCTGGCAAAGGATCTGTGTTTGTGAGTGTGATTCTTAAACAAGCCCGGTTTATGTTATACCATATTCAGTCTGCCTTTGGAAAATTAACTATGATATGAAGGGCACCTTGGTATGCATCTGTCTTAGGATTCTATTGGAGAAATGTTTCAGGGATTACAATTGTCCAGGCATATGGAATAGTAATTGCATGCAAATACATTTTACGCTTTTTAGTTTGGCTCTGTCAGCTGCAACTGCTGGCTGTGCCTGTTTAGTGAAGGGATGTATTATAAAAACAGACAGACTATTAAATGAAAAAATGAGGATGGAAACAAGAGGGCAAAATACAAAATATACTTTCTTATTAGTGGCTATGGAAATTCTGTACCTAAAACAACTCTGGATTTTTTTAGTAGCAATGATACTGATTTAGTATTTATTCATGGGCTGTATGGATTCCTGTTACTTGCTGCCTTCTCTGTGCAGGTCTGAAGATATTGTGAACTGCACAATGAGTGGCTAAAAAAGAAGTTTGTAATTGTGTATTTGCAGTACATTTAGTTCAGGTCTTAGTTGTGAGACTAAGGTGTTTTGGTTTTTTCTTTTGTTTTGGTTTAGTTTTTTTTGATTTTTTTTGTGAGCTTCAATAGTTTGTGGTTAAGCCTTGAAATTTTGTTAGCTTTAATTCTGATGTAGCCATGCTGTTCACTGTGTCAAAATGTTTCTCTGACCACTTGGCTACCATTGCTGCCACCTTGGTGAGGACCAGAGAAACCACAGAAACACCACAACCAGCACAAATTAATCTATTTGATTTGCTTATCTCTTTTTATCTGATAATTAAAATGGACTCTTTAGTTCAACAGAAAACCTATGCACAAATGACACTGATTTGTTTTGATAGGCTTATTGGAAGACAAATGAGCTTTTGAATTACTAGTTATTAAGGAGTGAGAATGATGATGAAATCCTGTGAAGTGCTTCATAAAACTAAGTTCTGAGGAAGTCTGTGGCTGAAGTTCAACATCTATTCATCTTTTTAAAATTTTTCATCTAATCTAAACCGTTTTAATTATTTTCACTTCCTCTGTCTGAAAAGGTAGGGGTGGTTCCTAAAGCACAAGGTGTTCTTCAGTGCATGGCAGGGGCAGCACTGAGCAGGACTTAATAATTAATTAAACACATCTGTTTCCAGTCAAACAAGCTCAAATCAGTTTGCATCAAATAGAATGGATCACACAGCATTTTTTATTATTTGCTTGTAAAGTGAATGGATGCATTCAATAAAGGGGGAAGTGCCCTTTGTGACTGAAAGCGTTATTTTTTTCTTTCTTGTTATTAGGCTTGCAGATAATAACCTTAACGTTTTAGGTGTGACAAGAACAATTGAATTACTAACCCAAAATAGGCTTATTTTGAATTTGGATTTATTTTGAAAACATGAGTAAAGAGCTTATCCAACAATAAGAATGCAGTTCTTTGAAACTCAGATCTAGTCCAAGAAACTAGAATATGAAAAAAGTGTTGCAAGCAATTTTTGAACTGGGCTTTGTTCACATGTCAACACATTTTATCTTCAGTACTCTTAAAGGAAAAGAAAATTTCTGTGAATATCTCTGGCACTTGGCAGTGGAGCAAGCTTAAAATGTAACTGACAAACCATAGAACAGAACTAGTTCCTTCCTGAAAATTGTTCTTTTCTGTCACTTAAATATTATTTTGGGGAGAAGGGATGTAGAAATTGTTCTTTAAGAACCTAGGTATTCTTTTGATTTGCAGGGGAAAGAGACTTTAAGGAGATAAGCCCTTCTGAACATAAAACCCCATACTTCCTTGATATGTCAAGTATATATATAAACTTGCCATATATTTCAGTGTTAAAAATGAAGAAGAGTTAGAGCTTGACCCTGATGTCTAATGTATCACCTTATAGGTATGAATTGGGTCCCCAAGCAAAGTAAATAACACTCTGAACTGTGACCAAACCATGAGATAAATTATTAAACCATATATTTTGGACTGTCCTCTATGGCCTCTAAGCGTTCTATATCAGTCAGGTAAAAATCTGACATTCATCATTGACTGTGTCCAAAATTAACTTTCCTACTAATCTTCTGTTTTCTGTCCAAAAATGTTAAAGAGTCTGGGGTGTACGAAAATTGAGTCAAAGAAAGAATTCCAGCTAAGGTAAATAATAGTATTGTTTTATATAAGGACGCTTTATATTAGTTTGGTGTCCCTGACACTAGACCTTGGGATTAGTGGAAAGGTAAAATTCCTAGTGTAGATCCAATACTTGTTTTTTACGTTAATGATATTTAATGCTTATGTAATTCTTGAGGTAATTATAACAAATATTTAATAATAAAGAACTGTGCTGCTTTACTGAGTAATGTAATATGAAGCATTGCTTTTGCAGAGAAGAGCAGGAATATTGTACAGGAAAGAATGGAGTAACCTTTAGGACTGGAGCACTTGGGTGAAATTTGCATTTAAAGATGAGGAAATGTCTGATTCCAGTGATGTGTTTTCCCTTTGATGTGAAGACAAGTGAAGGGAGCTGCCTGATGGTTTTGGTTGATGACAGCAAGCCAGCAGTGTGATTTAGCTCTCATTAAGGCAAGCATTTCTCCAGTATTATCTTGGAAGCTGTTTCCAGGACAAGCAAAATTATTGATGCTTTTGCAAAAGGCAGTGCTGAACTTCGGAGTCCCAGGTGCAAAAATAAACATGTGTCTGGAGGGAAGGGCTTGTCCTCCCCAAGGAAACAGTGCAACTACAGCTAATTTTTTCAGGAGATGAAGAGTTTGTAGATGTATTCTATAAATGCATTATGGATGTAAAATTCAACAGAGAAGAGGGAAGACATTTAACCTGAAAGTTAGTGATGGTATAAGAAACTACAAAATAGGTGTAGGTAAATTCAAGATAGAAATAAAAGGCACGCAAGGCTCAGACAGCATTTTTCCTACATCACTGGGCTTAGTTGTGTCCATGCTATTACAAATGCTCTTTTAAAAACAGGCACAGTTTTGGCCCTGTTTTCTAATTCCTGTTAGAAAGCTTTCAGCACCCAAATGAATTGGACTAGAAACTGCTGTCCACAAAATGAAGTGTAGGTAAAAGGCCCAGCTCTTTTACAAGGGAAGTTGTGTCCACAAATAGGATTGTGTGATGTGGTTAGCTCTCACCACACAGAGCTGCTTTGTAACCTGCTGATCTGTACGAGTGCTGTGCCCTTTCCTATTTCTGTTATTCCCTTAAATTCCAACATATCTGATGTTTGCCCTGGAAAACTCTTTTAAGTCTATATTTGAAAATTCCTGATAATTAATGGTGGTCATGTTCCTTTTTCCTGTTTATCTCTTTCCTTGAATGTGGCAACAGTGAATTAGCATAAATGGTCTGAGGAAAGTAGTTAATATAAATTAATTTGTATTCTTCTTTAATCCTTTGAATTTACCTCCTTGAAGATACATCAAAGATGAATTTGGTTCATCAATATGTTCAGAAGATGAATACAGTAGGGGAGAAGAATCCTGTTTTATGGTATTTTTAAAATGAGAAATAAATCCTTTATAATCAGTAATTGACCTATATGATATGTTTTTTCCAGTTTGTTTCAGATCCTTGTGCCAGCAACCCCTGTCTCCATGGTAACTGCAGCACCAGCGGGGATGGCTACCTCTGTGTCTGCAGCGAAGGCTTTGAGGGAACACACTGTGAACACTCACCCCACAGCCTTGCAGCCTCCCAAGGGACAGAGGCCACCTCACCCCGGCACAGCAGCCCAGCCCCGTCCACCCTGGAGCCTGACATTGCTCTGCCCCGCTCCAGGGCCACCGTGACGTTACCTACGTGGCAGCCGAAGGCAGGACAGAGAGTGGTGGATCTCAAATGGGATGAAATCGAGGTGAGACTATTCGGGCACAGTGAAAATTCACTGACAAAAAAACTTTAAGGTGTTATTTTTGGGTTGTCTTTTCTGCATGGTTTTGTGATCTCAAGAGAGGACTGAAGATATGACCTCTGCCCTGAGTTAATATGCTGATAAAATTAAAATAAAACCCTATTTGATCCGTGTTATGAGTAATGGACTTAAGCTGGCTAGTGTGTTGTATTAGATACTTCTTTGAAATAGGATAATGTTGGTTCTTCCAGTCAATTGTGTGACGACATATCTCCAAACATCAAATAAATTTAGGAAATGCCAAAAGTTAAAGCAATACCTTTAATATTTTTTGTATTTGCCATTGTAATTGCATTTTGCTACATGTTTCTGCATTATTAAGACAACATATTTGCTTGAGGATTAAAAGTGGTGGTTAATACATTACATAGGGCACAACTCTAGGGATGCAATGACAGTATTGGAAACTTTTAAATGTTTAAAATTTAAACATTTGTTGTAACTCCTACAAACAAGTCTCTGTCAAAACTTGTCAACATCTAGTAACACTACAGCTGGAAAGCACACAACATATCATCCTTAAGAAATGTGATCTTTGCTTTCCACTGTGTTGTACTCTGCTCTATTTGTAATGCTTAAATGTTTTGCATGGACTCAAGTATCTGCAAAAGTTAAAAAAAGATCAAACTTAACCACGTTATTGTTAAAGTAATGATCAGCTTAGTACCAAGTTCTAGGAATAATGAAACTTGTTGCTGAAAAAATACTTTAATTTCTGTAGGCAAAGAATTAGAATTTTTGTGGCATCTTTTTGAGAAAGGTCTTGTAATAAAATTTTATTTCAGGTTATTCAGGAATAAATAGGTAAAATGTCAGTTGTATCTTTTTTTGAAATGTTTCAATGAGTTTGATTCTCCTGAGGTGTTTTAACATCCTGCATAATGAGAAAGTGAGCAAGCAGGAGTTTAATCATGGAATCGTATTTTTTATCACTCTTTGCTAGCCCAAATAAATTTGTTGATGTTTCCACTGTAAAGTTTATTTAATCAATTTTCTGTAAGTAGAATCAGACCATGTAAAATACATTTGGTGTGTTACGACTCTCTGATTTTAGCTGAGGTAGAAGCATTTATAGGGCTGTATTCCATTTCAGTGGGAGTGCTGGTGGGCAATGTCTGGAACATAAAGCTTTATTTCCTGGAATTCCATCCCTTATATCCATTATTTTACAGTAGAACATATGTCAGGCACCAAGGATGGAGTTTGGAGAGAGCACTGAAGCAGAAACAAACAATGATCTGCCCTTACTACTTAGTTTAAATGCAGTCTCATCTCTGCATGGGTGGTCCATATGTCCTGATCAATTAAGGGCACGCTCTTCCCTGTACCAGATTTCCCTGGTGTGTCTTCCTCAATCTGTGGTCTGGTGTTGTATAAAGAACATTTCTGCCTGGTTTGCATTTTAGGTAAATTCAGTAAGAATTTCAGTCAAGCAGTTAATTCATAAGTGAGTATTTCAGTAGCTGAAACTTACTCTTCTGCATGTCTTCTGTTACCTAAGAAATACAGATAGGTAATCAGTTGCTATTGCATGACTAACACTAGCATGGAAATTACTTGCTATCCTATTACAAAATTGCTTGTGTTGATATGTTTTAATATACTGTGATGGGTCTTGTATTTTTGACAAGCTCTCCAGTGTGGCATAATGACCTTCTACCTTGTTCTTTGGAAGTCACAGTGAGAGAGATGATTATCTGAAACAAAGATTTCAATTGCTGATTCAAGACATTCTATCTGATCTCTATTAACTGAGGAGAGTTGATTTGCCTGAAGGTCTGTGCTCCAAAGCCTCTTTGGTGGAGGTTTCACAAGTCAAATGTGTTAATGACAAAAACACTATCTTTCCTGATAGCTGTAAGAACTTTGCAAAACTTGATCCTTCTTCACTCTCTTAAAAGGAAGAGTAGCTGTAGGTTTTATATTGCAAAAATGTGCTGTTTTGATCTTTGAGTTTCAGAGGAGTTTTCAGAGGAAGTGAATTAATGTTCTTCAGACTCTTTTGTCTCTGAGAAAAAATTTGCCAGACTCTTTCCAAGTGAAAACTCTCACTATCTTGCAAGGATGAAGTTTCCATGACAGCTTTTCTGGGAAGTTTTGGGAACTCAAAGAATGAACACCTGAGAGAAGTAAGCTGTCTAGGAGAGGCATGATGTGTGCTTACAGTTGGGCATGTTTTTGTGTTCCTTGGATACCAGGGATGCATTTAGCACGGCTTGCTGGAATCAACTGTCTCAGTAGTGTCTGTACCAGTAAGTAAGGTACAGATGTTTTTGGATGCAGTTTCATTTCTGAATGGTCTTCATATAAGAAATTCATCTTTTCTTGATGTGCAGATTAAGGACTAAAACCATAGATCATAAGCAAGAATTTTTTCTCTTAGTTGATTTTCTTTAATATAATATGGATTTATCTTTGTGCTCATCCATTGAAAGATAATTCTTTTTCCTACTTGGGGCAACTGGTTCCCCTTATAAGAGAGATCCAACTAACAATCCACATTTCCACAGTTCTGTCATCTTTTGTGTTACAGTGTATAGGAGATATTTATTAGCCAGTAATGGAGGGAAAAAGAAACCATCTCATTAACCCTACTCAATTAATGGATTTAATAAAGGTTTCAGTGTACAAAATCAACAGTAGGAATAGCAGTACCATACTCATATATACAGCTTTTCATAATAGACCTGAAATTCTTTTCAAAGGAAATCAGCTGTATTATTCATTTTACAGACTGAGATGCTGAAGCACAGAGCAGTGAAGTGATTTGCCAGGTGCGCAGCCAGAAATTAGAATGCTGAGCATGTGAGTCCTAGCCTAACCTTCTATTTATACTGCAATTCTGTGCTCAGATCCAAGGGTTTGGAACTAATCATTAGAGGCTACAATAAACTTCTAATTCCCCTTGCAGTGGGGACAGCATTTGTTTTACATGTGTCCTTAGTCAGTAAATTGCAAGCCTTTAGGAGTGTGGCTGAATCAGGTGTAAAATCCTGAGAGTGTTCCTGCTCTGCAGAAATGGCAGAATTATTCCTTAAGTATATTCTTGAAACAGGAGCCTTTAAGTCTTGACTACTTTTATGTTTTGCTTAATGTTTGTGCATTTTTTTGGTCAAAGTATGATATGGGTGCAGAAGGAGGAACAGAATCTGAACAAAAGCAGAGGAGAGATCCATTTGAGATTGCTAAATACAGAATAGAAACTTGATCCTTAAAAATGGTATCTTAGGAAAAGCTTTCACGTGGAAATGGGTGAAGGTTGGAGTATATATGCTTGTCCTTTTCTAACCGTATTTTCTTGACATTCCCTCTCATTATTGCTGTTAAGTGCTGGAATGTGTGTAATTTTGGTTTGACTTAGGACAGCTCTTCTAGCTGTGCATGAGATTTGTTTTTAAAATCTCTATAATTTTTTGTTGCTCTGAGAAAAATGTATTCTACAAACACATAAGGAGAATGAAAGAAGCACAGATTTTGGTAGAATAATATTAGCTTTCTTCTAGGATAAATCTGTAACTTCAATAACTCTCTTCTCTACAATAATAATTTATGGAACTTTTTGTTTATATAGAAACATCATTTTGATAGACAACTTGATGTAAACATCTCTGGATAGGTGCTACTCTTTATTATATTTATTTTCTAAATAAACCCTTAAATGTCTTTAAAAGCTCAGTATGCTTAAACAAAACTTGTGTGAAGTTCGTACAAACCTCAGTTTATTATGTTCCATTACTAAATCATGTTTAATAGATAGTCATAAATACTAGGTTTCCTAAAATCAAAGCTCTTTAAGACTTCTAGCGAGTACAATTACAGCAAGATATTGAAGGTCTTCTCTTCTGAAGCTGTACTGGTGGGTGGGCTCAGGATCTTTTGGTTATCCAGACCTGTTTTTGAAAAACAGGATTCATTTAACTGCTCTTTCGGGGTCATCCTGTTTTGAAGTCCTAGAGAGTATGAGGGGAAAAAGAGGAAAAAAAAAAAGCCCCAAAACCTGATGTGTTTACTGCCTTTGTGTTTTGGTGTGGAAATATGTATAGCTGACTTGACAGTCTTAGGTTGAAGTTTATGTCCCAGCTTATCCTCCAGTGGCCTGAGCTCATACACTGCATGCAAAGATTTGACTATGTGGAATTTTTACTCAATGAACTTGTTTACACAGTGTTTATCTTTCTTTTCAGAACAGCTCCATACACTCTGGAATAATAAATGACTATTAATTCTTCATGGCAGTAATCTTTGTTGAATAACTGTGCTGTGATCTAAGCAGAGGACAGGCAGCTAAGCCTCGCACAGCCACTTGCTCACTGCCCCATTCAGTGAGAGGGGAGAGAGAATTGGAAGGGGAAAAGTGGGAAAACTCATGGGGAGATGAAGACGGTTCAATAATTTTAAAAAGGAGAAATAGAAAACAGGAAAAACCTGAACAAAACAAGTACTGCAAAAAGCCCTAATTACTCACCACCAAGTAACTGATGCCCTGGCAGTCTCTGGCCAACTTCCACCCCCCACCCCCAGTTTTATTGCTGAGCATGGCTTCCTGTGGTGTGGGATGTCCCTTTGGTCAGCTGGGATCAGCTGTCCCACTGTGCTCCCTCAGCACCCCCAGCCTACCTCCTGGTAGGGCACTCTTAAGAAAGAGAAAAGACCTTGGTGCTGTGTGAATACTTCAGTGATAACTAAAATATCCCTGTTATCAACCCTGTGTTCATCACAAGTCCAAAACATGCAAGCACAGCAACACAGCACCATGCAAGCCATTGTGAAGAAAATCAACTCCATCCCAGCCAAAACCAGTACAGACTGAATGTCAGATTTGATGAAGCTGGCAGTGAATTTGGTGGATGAGCAGGCAGCTTGCTGATATGATAATCTAGGTAATCTATCTGTCATTGTGTAAGAGAGCCTCCTGTGCCTGGTGTGATGTTGGCATTAATAATCTGTGACAAAACCCCAAAGTTTTAATAACGTTATCTGGAGGATTGCTGTGCACTGGAATGTGCTGGATCCTCCTGGTGCTGTGGTTGCTGACTCTACAAAGTGACTCTTGAGCAAAGAAACAGACTGCCAGCAGCAGAATTTGCTGGGTGGATGTGCAGCCTCCCTTACACCAGGTTTCAGTGCTATGATAACTGGTAAGCCTTCTTCATCTGATGCTGTTTTTGGATGCAGTCTGTCAGTCTCCCCTGGTGTTCCTCAGAGAGGCACTACTCCTACTCTAAACACTTTTGCTTTTCTCTCCTACTGGTGAGATGTTAGAAGTAAACCTAGATTTTCTTTCTGTTCTGGTTTTCTTTCAAGCGTTGTTCCATCTGAAACTAGGGTAGAACCAAGTGCAGTGATGTGGAGGTTAAGCTAAATGACACTAATAAAATAGATTTTTCAAAAGCAGTAGTTTTTCTGTGCTACAGGGCAAGGGTACTGGAACTGCTTTTTTTTTTTTCTTTTTTTTTTTTTTTCCGTTTTAGAATTTTGTTCTGAGTTCAATTCATGTGCTAGAAATTATCCTGCTTTGTTGCTTGACATCCTGACGGTAAGTAGATAGTACTAGATCCCTTTCTTATGGTTCTGTTCTGTTGCCTTTTAGTTTCCTACTTCTCTTTTCACTTTTTATTTGCCAACAGCTGTTCAAGATATATAATTAGGATCTAACCTGTTTTATTTCTTTCATGTATTATTTTTCCCTTGCATAAGGAAGACTGCCAAACATGTTATATTTCTTAAAAATAAGGGATACCTCTTGCCACACTTGCAGGGTCAGAAGAGAATAAATTCTGCAGGCTCTATTCTGATAGAAAAGTAGTTATATGTTCAGAAAAGCCAAAATTGCACGTTATGAAACTTGCTTTATTGAACTGAAATTTAATATGAAATCCCTTGGAAGAAAATCTGAAAGAACTAGCATTTACAAGACCATCCCTCATACTGCATTTGTTGTGATAGTTTCTGTCCTACAGAAGAACTGAAAGGTTTTCTTTCTTAATGACCATGCCAGTTTTCATGGGGTTCCACCCCAGAACACAGCCTTGCTTTTCTAAAAAAACTCATTTTCTCACTCCTTCCATAAGATAATGTATTTTCAAATATGTTTAAAATTTTAGTTTGTTTTTTTCTTTTAAGCACTGATCTTTGCTGCAGGATGAGTTTGTATCCATCTTTTTTATTTAGTTCAAGAATTATATGTACTTTCATATATTCTGTTTAATTCCAGACTAATTTGCCTCACTTTGCTCTGGCTGCAAGACCTTGCAGAGTTGTCTGTTGCCCTACTAGGAGGCAAAAACAGGAGAACAGCTTTTTGAGATGAAAAAACAAGAGGTTGACCAGAGAGAAAATTCCCAAGGCAATATTTTGAAAGAGAGCATTCTCAGAACAGGAGCAAAGTACCTGAGTCATGTGCACACACATGCACACATACTTATTTGTGGTAAATTTGGGGATTTTTTCAAAAGAAGCACTTACACTGTATGCTGGGGTGGGGTTTAGTGAAAGCTGTGGTGTCACTGAAGTTACAATGGCAATTAACAGGAAACACTTAATAGGCAACTGGCTCATGGGCTGACTTTTCACTGACAGCCTCACAGTGTAGGTGAGGCTCAAGGCACCTCTGGATTTTTTGTAGTCCAAACCCTTGCTCCAAGCAGGGTCAGCTGGAGCAGGTTGCTCAGGGCTTTATTCAGCTGAGACTTAAATAACTCAGAGGATGGAGAGTCCACAAGATACCTGGGCAGCCTCCTCCACTGCTTGGAACTATCTGTTGGTTTTCAGAAACATTTATTAATACCTTGTTGATAGAGTAGTGAGGACTATCTGAGGCACATATGAATTTGGCCATCCTACTTAAAACCCACTTTTAAATTTGAGGAAAATGTAGTGTATTTTGCAAGAAGTAAAAGTGTTCTGCCATTCTATGAACTTGGGGCTGAGATACAAAAGAAATGCAAAGGTATCATGGCAGCAGAATGGCTGGATTTTGCTCTGTCAGGATTAGTCTGCCTGTGTTGATAAGGCCTTGTAGAATTACAAATGTCTGCTCAACTTTTTAAGAAATCTACTATGAAATTTCATATACAATAGGTATCTTCAGAGAACTAATTTCAGTACTGAGAGGCTGCATAAATGTAGACTTAGTCTGTATGCTCCTCTTCTCAGCCTTATTGAATTAAAGTCTAGTACACTTAGGAAAGTAATAAAGGCACTCACTCATGTAAAAATATTGCCTTGGGATTTATGTATGTATTTCAGCACTTGTTGAATTAAGTGTATATCTCATTATTCTGGTTTTGTTAGGCAGGAGAATATCTGCCTAACTCATGCTATTTAATTTCTTCAGAAAAGTTGTAATATGGAAGAACAGTCTGTTTCTCTCTTATGCACCAGCCTTGATTTTCTTTGCAATCTCTTTTATACCACTGCCATGGCCTGGTAAGGAAATCTAACCAAATCACTGCTGGCTTGTGAAGGCCCAGGTGGAGATTGTAGGAGTGAGAGCTCTATAGTTCACTCTTGCTTTCTCAAATGATGCTGCTCTTTTCCCTATGTAAAGTCTAAAAGCTTTTGAAGTAGAAATATAGTCTTTATATATTATGTTATCTTTTAAGAAAAATATAACATTATTTGGATGCAAACTTGTGGAACATTTATGTAAAGAGGAATTCTGTATTTACTGTCCAAAATTTGGTATTTAGTAATTTTAAACTCTGAATAAGGTATTGAAGAACAGTCTTGGGTGTATTCTCTGTTGGCACAGGAGCTTATCTTTGTAATCAGCTCCTAAACATACTTTAGAGTCTGGAGAGTGTATGAAGGTTTTATTTTCTTTGGTGACTATTTTTAAAGTAGCTGCATCATTTGTGTAAATGTTTATAAGTCTGTTCCCCAAGAACCTTCTCGCTGTCCTGACATTTCTGTACTAATAAATGCTTCAGGAGAAGTGTTGGATGTCATTGCAGTTATGTTTTCTTTTGATTGTCTTTAAATGACAGGTACCTACTCTATTTGTATTTTTTACTTTAGAGTAGGAATGATCTTTATTTTGTCCTCTGAAAATCATTAAAGTGTATTTCCCAGTGACTTCAGTTTTAAATATCTCCTACCCGTTCTAGCAACATTTTTTGTTTGTTTTTGAGAGTGAAAATTACAGATTGTTTTCATCTTCTGAGAGTCCTTTAGTGTTGCAATATATTGGTTGTCTTTGCCCTCATTCTTCAGTAGTAGAGTTTTGCAGAGTGCTCTGTTAGACATGAAAGAGACACTTAAAAATCTTTATAAAAATTTCTCAAAGCTGTGAAAAACTGGCAATTTGTTTCTTAATTCAGGTGTCAAAGCTGTCATTTTTTGTCTCCCCAGAACTTGGCTGAAATAGGACACTGCTGAGACCGTTTTTTTTCCTTATGAGAGTTACTACTTCTTCCTGTGTTTTTTGTCTGATCCAAGTATCAGGATTGTTAATATATCAAAAAATTCAAATTTCAGTTGTTGTAAAATCTGGGTTTATCATCCTACTGGTTTACATGTTTATTTTACCTGATTCTTAGAGCAGGAAGTCAGGGCCAATTACAAATAGAGTTCCTAGAGAAATCCATCAGACATTACAGATCTCTTAATAAAAGAAGCAAAATCATGCATTTTGCCTTTGCTCTTCTAATTATCTTTGCAATATTTCCTGTGTGTGTTTTTCCTGCTGAGTAATCCTAAATTCTGGTGTGTTTGCAAACTCAAGTCTTTTTTTGTTTCAATGGGTTTTTTTCCATTTTATGAAGGTTAAATCTTGGGTCTTGTTGTGTAGCCACTTTGTTCAGCTCTTGATTCTATGATTCTTTTATTTTTGTTCTAGTTGCAAAGACATAAATATCTTTTACTTTAATAACTTCTAATATTAAACAGTAAGGGGAATGAAATGCTTACATTACATCTGCCCCTCTATGTTCTAAGGTAATAGATGCCTGAAATTGTAAAACTATAGAAATACTATAAAAACAAGTGTATTTTAGATGTAGTATAAGACTGTATGAGAATAGAGATATTTTTCTTTTTTCCTTTTGTTCCAGTAGGCATGCAGATTCTCAAAGAAAAAAAAGTTTGAATAAATGTTGCCAAATATAAAAGAGTGTTAGCCAAACTAATTTTGGATACATTGTGCTTTGACTGTTAGGTCCATACTTTTGACTTCTGAGATTTAAAAATTGTAATGGATATATTATAATTTTTCAAAATTCATTAAAAAGTATAATAAAATTGCATCTTCCTTTATTTTCATTAACTATATGTATTCATATTATATACATCAAGGAATTCAACAACGAATTGAGCAATCTAGACACTGGGAAATCATTTACTTGGGAAATGTGAATACTGAGTATTTGTCTTGCCTGAGTCAAGATAAGCTTGGAGTGTCCTACAAATTATTATTTGCATCATATTCTGGACTTCTGTTGTTCATGTATTATTTACATGTGTTTCATTACATTAATGTAATATTTAAAATTTGAATTGTATTTAAATTTACAAATTTTATTCTGGCTTTTGCTTTGATGTAAGATTAATTCATGGAAGTGTGTCAGGTTGCATGTTTGCATTTTCAGTATTAAGATTGAAGTAAAAAGTTTGCAAACATTCTCTATATCTGAAAGAATAGCATTGTAAACTGCCTAGAAATTTGAAGATTAAACTGGTTTGTTGGTTTTTTTGCCCAGTGTGAGATTTCATAGGCAAGTTGATGAAGATACATGAAAAGTTACTTAAAGCTTCTGATGACATGATATTAAATGATAGACTCAATTATGCCACATAAAGTGTTACTTATTTGAAATAAATGTACCCTTGGAAACACTAATAATTTTCAACCTGTCTTTAGGAAATTACTGCTACTGATGATCTATCTGCATAATTAAGGAGTCTCTGTGATTCCTGTGTTGCATGACACCTTGTATGGTGTCTGGATGTAGTTAATGTAGTAACTGATTTTTTTATGCCTAGTAGGCATCACTAGATTTGGCAAACATGTTCTTTTGTCTCACTGTTATCATAATTTTTTTTCCATCTGAAACTACTGTTTGTCCAAGCAATTTTTACTTGGAAAGAATAGTAATGGGCAAGTGGGAGAATGTTTTTTAAAGGAAACCTGTGTTTGGGGAAAAAAACCATATTTCAATATAGTAGAAAGGCAATGTCTGTATTTGTTACTATAAATCCTTCAGTATTGCACAGGTTAATGATGAACTATTTCTTGGATGTAGCAAATGTTAGAACATTATTTATTATTCTAAAGGACCAGAAAACTATTCATATTTTTCTAAATATGTTTGATTTTGAAGGAAGATACCTTTAGAAGAAGTTCACACTTTTCTGCAGGAGCTTTTTGGTAAAATAAAACCCTGAAAGGATGGTTATGTGAATTTTCAGCACCTTTGTTGGCAGCACAAAGGTTTCAGTGAATGTTCCTGAGGATTTTTAGAAGATGACTGCTGGACTACGAGTGTCATTTGTAAAGAAGAAAAATCTTTCATGTTTTCTTTAGTCAGATTTTATGGTTTACTGTTAAATAAAGTTATTTTTATTTTCAGATAACCCCAGATGTGGCTTGTGGAAATGCCAGTTCCAATACTTCTGCTGGAGGCCGGCTTATCTCCTTTGAAGTTCCACAGAATACATCAATAAAGTGAGAATATTCTTATATGTGATAAAATACAAAAGCACTTTTATTTTCATCTAACTTGATATTTTAGATGGCAGTTTTTCAGATACGCAAATTTGTCAAATGACTAAAAGATGATGAGACAATTCAGGCAGACTTCAAGCATGTAGCAGAGCCATGATAGCTCTTTGCTTTGCATAATTTCTCTGACATATTTAATGTTTTAGAAGATGTAAACATGTAAGCTGACTCTGGGCTATCATAATGCATTAGAAATTAGGGCAGATATGTTGAAGATGTCAGTTTGGAGAAGATATGACTTCATGCAGTGAACGCTTTTCCCCCCTTTAATCTCAAGATGAACTTGCTGATAGAAAGTGTTATTGTTGACTATATGAGTGCATGTATATTGTGCATTTGTATTTGATTTCTGGGTTATTGCTTTGGTGTCACCATCAGCTGTGAAATCTTTGTGTATGTCCTAAAAAACACATTTCTCAAAACATTTCAATTTATTCTGTTATTTACTTTTCAAAATAATGCTTTTTGGATAAAATACTTGTTTAGTTATGTTTAATTAACAGAACCTGACTTCCTAGAAAGATCTGATTCTGTCAGCTGGGATGAGGCATTTTCTTATTGGAAATTTTATTTAAAAAATAAATCTGCCAACGTAGTTCTCTGGCTCACAGCTTTGCTGCAATTTTAGACTTACATTTCCCCAAAATAGCCTACTTTTCTCATACTGTCATCTTATCTTTCAGAATCCCATGTTTCTGTTAAAAAAGGCCATGCTCACAGGAAAAAACAAAGTGATGCAAGCAGACAAGCTGCAGACAGTTTGGAGCAGTAACTGTTAAACGTGGGGTCGTCCCACCCTTCCCACGGGGCTTGAATTGGGCTCATTCATGAGCCTTAAGCCTAAGTCAGGAGGAGATCTGGGAGTGTGGATGCCCTGGCTGGCTGCAGTCTGAAAGAAAACAAGTGGCTTTTCTTGGAATCAGGAAAAACCTGGCATTTGTGGATTCTAAAGCTCTATTTAAGAGCTTTGATGGAGAAACCCTGTTTTAAAGCAGGTTGCAGAGTACACAGTCAGTTGTGATCATTTTTTACATTGTATATATTTAGTGGAGTTTTATACCTGAGTAGATTTGTGCAAGTCAAGATCGGTTTTGATTTAATTTCATTTACTATCTTAAAGGCCCATGTAACTTACCTGATTCAATAGCTAGCTGTGAAAGGAAAATAATTTCAGTTTAATAAGTTGATTTTGTTTTGATTGTCATATGAGACCTAAAACTGTGAAACTAGTTTCTATCCTGTTCTAAAAGTGAGACAGCTTTTGGAATAGCAATTGGGATTGTTCTTAAAAAGGGTGCAAATACTGTAAAAAAATTTGCTTTTTATGATACTTAGTTGAAAGATTTTTTCAATGTCTGTCAACACATGACTACAAAACTTTGGTTTTCTTGTTTTGAAGTCAAATAAAAAGTAACCAGGGATAAACTGCCTTTGTTTTTAGCAGGATTGAAACAATTTCAGTACAGGATATTGTGGAACAGAACTTCATCTCTAGGTATTTAGAGGTCTGTTTTCAGCAGGAGAGAATTACCAGTTTTTAGCAGTTGGATGCAGTTGTGTTTGTATTTTTGGAGGATTGTTCAAACCCATTTTGGATTCCTTCATAGGAAATTAATGCAAATACTTGGGACCTTACCAGAAAAATGACAGATTTTTATTGTTTCATTATGGAAGTGAGTAGGAAAAAAAGTGCCCTGTGAGTACAAAGAGTGGCATAATGTAGCTCTCTAATGGAGCCGACAGAGTGGATGCAGCAGCGGACTTTATATCCAATCTGTCAATATTCAGGAAGGCACCATGGGCTCAGTGACCTTGGGAGCATTACATGACTCATTTGATTTACAAGAATAAACTGTCCTGAATCTTCGATCTGGTGTGTCAAACAAATGAGGATTTCCACCAGGATCTGTCTCCCAGTATTGAGTGAACATTGAATGTTCTTCAGTAAACAGCAGGGCTAGATGTACTTCAGCTGCAGAAAATGATGGCACTGTAGGATGGAGGTAATACTCAAAAAGGCATAAGTACAAAGACTGAATAAGGATCCCTTATAAGGATATGCTTTACTATTACGTGGTGTTTGTCTAAAACTATTCTTGGGTATTAAGATGGTGACCTTCAAGTGTCAGAAATTGGGACTCTGTATGATTTAGTCTGCTATTACATAAACTATTATGCACATCTTACAACTGGAGCATTTTTGTTTTGTGGACATGCTAAAGACATTCAGGATTTTTCCTAATTCCATACTTGCTAGATTTAAGTTTTCCATCTTTGATAAGGTTCAGTTCTACAGCGATGTACTTCCTAATTACACTGACTTTCCTCAGTGTAAATATTCTCATAATTTCTTTTCTTAGAATAAGGCAAGATGCTACTGCTTCTCTCATCCTGCTGTGGAAGGTCACAAGCACTGGATTTAAACAGTGTTCACTTATTGATGGCAGAAGTGTCACTCTTCTCCAGGCACTGGGTGGACTTGTGCTTTCTGAAGAAATGCTTGCATTAGGCAACAACTACTTTATTGGTGAGTAACATGCTGACTTTCTGTCCATCACCTCTAGGTGAGAGCTGATGGTGTACTCCGCATTTAGGGGAACAAAGGATTAATTCCTCTAAGTGCTGAAAGATCCTAATGGGATATTGGGACCATGTTTCAGACATTGGTTCATTCAAACCAGACAAGAGCTACTCTAAATTCTTACACAGTTGGCACCATTCACTTTAAAATCTACACAGTCGTTTTTGTCTGATGCCTTGAGATGATGCAAGTTATTTTATATGTTCTATTTTAATAAGCTTTTGGCAAATGCTGCAGTATATAATTGAATGCTTGAGGTGTTTCTTTGTCAGGGATTGTGTTGTGGGATCCTTTGTAAAGAAGCTTAAGCCTGTAGACAGGAAAATTGAAAAAATACTTTACAAGATCAGATTTCCTATTATATTTTAACAGTGTTTAATTGCACTGCTTTTTATCTGCTGGTGTTGTCTCTGTGAATATGGAACCTTAGAAATATACTATTTGTTTCACTCAGCAATTAAATGTTAAGCATCTTTGTGGAAGCAGTATAATGAAAATAGCCTGGTACATTATTTTTAAGGGTATGGGAAATAACACAGATTTAAAGCTATATTTTTGCATAGACACAATAGACTTAATTAAATTGAGATTTCTGGGCAGATGTTTTATTTTACCAATGACATGAAACCAAAATCGTTGTAATAAAAGCACTTGTTATCTGCTTAAATATTTTTAAAGGAACTATAAGCTGGTACAATTGTTATTTGAAAACTTACCATGCTAATAAATATAAAATTAAAAACATTCTGATGTAGTAACATGGGAAAGAATTCCAAGTGTGTAGCCAATACAGAAAATCCCCAAATACAGAAGTAGTACCTTGTTCTCTCCTTTTTCAGCTATCACTTTCCAAAGATACTGCTTGAAGGTTGTTAGTAGAATAATTTAATTCTTATCATCAGTGGTTTCCTTCAGTGATGTTTATTTCCTTCAAATAATTTTCTACTTTCTTTTAATATTATTATTCCTTCTAAGATACTTAGTTTTAGGCCTTTTTTTTTTTTCACTTTTAATCTTGTTTTGCATTTAATTTATCAGAGTTAAAGCCTTCCTCTCATGTCTCTGGAATAAATTTTTGAATTTGCTTTTTGGTAGTTAATGTATGATAAAAGTATCCTGAAGACAGGATAATTGGTAGCTTTTATGCAGTGGTGAAAACGCTTAAAGGCACAGCTTGGTCTAAGCTGCTAAGCAGAGGGCCCAAGTTGCTCTGTGAAGGCTCCACTCAACTGTACAAGCCATGCAGCACAGGTTATTGGTTTAGATAACTAAAATATATATTGTGTTACTCTTTCATAGCTTGTCTTGTCCTCTTGTCTCTGTAGCTGAGTTTCTGTCACTGGGATTCTTACTCTGAATTTTTTATTGTGTGCTGGGTAACAGGAGGTGAAAATGTACCTTTTCCTAGATGAATATAACACGAGGCTTAATTCACAAAAAAGGCTTATTTCATGCAGTACAAGTATTGAGACCTCTTGCTTTACTTCCATGTGGTTTTCAATACTTTCTTTGGTTTTTCTTTTTGGTTATCTGATAGTGAAATTCTTTGTAAAATTTTCCAGCTGCTGAAACTAAGGAATGAATTTTTTAGTTTAAAAAAGAGCCTCTGAATTTCCTTCTCAGTTGTATGGAAATATTCTGCTTACTTCCCATCATCAGTTTCTGTCCAATGAAGTGTAGGTCATGGGTGTAAAACTTAAAAAGTAACTCAGTTATTTGGTGTGAAAATGAATTTTATTTTCACTCAGCTGAAATCCATAATTCTACTGAGGCTTATAGAAAAATAATTTGATCTTCAGATTTGATCCAGATATGTGGAAGAGGTCTGTCAATTTGATGTACCTTGCAAGTTTTTAATCACTTAGTTTTCAGTAAGTCACTTGAATAAAGTTTTACTTACAGACAAATTTCCATGTTTCTTGATAGACAAGAAAAACTTATTCTAAGGTACAATAAGGTAAAGTGGGTGATTTTATATTAGAAAAACAATAATGTTGCCAGTGCTTTTGTTGATGTTATTTAAGCTAGAATGGTATGAGGAGGCCACAAGATGCTGTAGGTTTCTGTAAGCAGAGTCACACAGAAAGGCTGTGGACCATGTCAGTTGATACATTTACTTTATATAATTTCCTCCTCTTTCCCCCACTCTTTTTCTGTTTATTCAAGCGTGATTTTAAAGGTTTCTTCTCTTAATTGGTGAATTTTGTACCAGGACACTTTTTTAATCTTGTAAAAATTTCTGATTAGAACTGTAAAAGAAAAATGAAGAAGATATGAGTGTTTTTTTTTGGTTTGACTTTTTTGTATGTGTGTGTCTCTTTTTGATCTACATCCTTTTTGAGTCATTTCTCACCGTGTTCCTTCCAAGTTTTGTTACTCAGCAAGGTACTTTAATTGCCTCTTGCAACTCTTTCTGAATAAGTTATTTATATCAAAGATAAAACATTTAGGGAAATATTATTTGTTTAGTGTTACCCTGTGGTGACACAAGTTTAAAGTTGTTGATACAAGATTGAAAAGACTCAGAAGTCAGCAGTAATGTGCTGATTTGCTGATCATGTGGCTCAGGGCACAGTGTCTAGAGGTTGGGAAGAATGCTGTTTTTGAGATCTAAAAATAGGCCCTGTCAGCACAGAGCTGTTCACCCCAGAGACAGTACCTGCACTGTGTGAGAATGAAGGGGAGAGCGTAGCGCAGCTCGGCCAAAAAGAGCACTCTGTGTTCCCTGATGAGGTTTATAAAATGGCTGCTGCGTCTGCAAACAGCCTATGCAGTGCAGGACAGAGCGATGGCGCTGTGATTGTGCAGCAGGATGGTGTGGTTTAATTACAGCATTGACCTGGCTGTGGCCAGCACAAGACTGGCTTGGACATTCTGTAACACATTCCTTCCATGTTTTGCTCAGAGGATTTTTAAAGAGTTTCTCTAAGATTTGCTACTGCACATGTGCCAGTCTTCTAAAATAATTTGTTGTGTTTTTTTAGAAAGTGTACTTATTAGCCATTGGGGAGGAAACCCCAGTATGGTTCAGGCTTTGAAGTGAGCAAGTGAGTTGTGTGGATTAGGAGGAGGATGAAGCACATGTCCCATGCCGAGGTGCTGGTGGCTTTCAGTGCCAGGTGACTGCTGGACAGAGGTGGTGATGAGGTGGCTGGTCTGCAGGACAGCCCAGCGAGCTGTTCATCTCTGCTCATGGTTTGCAGCAACAATATTTCTTTCAAAACTAAGATTTTAAAAAAGGATGTTTGAGAGCATTTCTGAACAGGAAATGTTTGTATTACCTATTATGTGGAGTGCTATGGGTGGGCATCAAGATTGGCCAAAGAGATAGTGAAAAAGAGAAGCAGGAGGGATTTAATAGTGTCTTTGAATAAGAGATGGAAATTAAGTGTTCAACATTAAAAACATTATTGAAGTAAAAGGCAGTCTTTCCATTAATTATACTTATAGATTCGTACTCTTTGTCCCAATGTTCTTTGAAGTTAATCAGTGATTCCTGCAAAACTATTTACGATATTTATAAAATGTCTCGTCAGTATTTGTTTTGTTTCTGGATCTTCATATATTCATGCTAGCAGTAATAGTACTAGAATTTTTGAAAATGAGTTAACTGCAAAACTTTACATTGTTAGAGGCATACACCTGTTCTTCGTTGCAATATATCTTGAAAAATTGAAATGAGATGAAACACATTTCAAAAGTCTGAAGAAGTGAGATAAGAGGTCCCTGATGCACCATCAGTTGGTGGAGTCGTCTTTCAGTAGTTCTCATGAATGGTAATAGGTTACAGCTAAGGATCTCTGGGGTGAGTTGAAATTGCTGCTTGTTATATGTTTTGGGGGAAATCTAATCTACCCAGCACTGTGCAGTCCTCTCTTTCAGGGAATAATACACTGGATTTTGGAATATGTATATAGTTTTCTATACTAGATTATTGCAAATGCTGAAGATTTACTGAATTGATTAAATAAAGCTGTCTTGAGAAAAAATTATGTATTAACATTTTTCTTTAAAAAATAAAAAAGGGCTTTGAAGGACATTCTCTGCTTGTATGGCATCTCCCACAAAAATCCTTTATGATTTGTTGCATGCATCTCTTTTATCCAAGCATGCTATCACGCTGTGACTGAGAACTGGAACATTAATTTTGAGAACATAGGTTGCTGTCAAAATACTGAGAAAACCAAATCCAGTGTATAATAAAAGCATTAAAATATTTCCTTTTTTTTAATGCTCACATTTTAGGAGTTTTGCAGTGTTTGTACACCATCTGCTTCTGCACGAGTCAGTTAATCCACCCTGGTGCTAAATTAATATATCTGTTTACTAAGGCAACAGTTCTGTGCTTCAGGTGTATCCAAAGGTGCACCTGTGGCTGGCAGACTTGCAGTCAGGCAGGTCTAATTTCACAGTTTCCATTCTGCTTGGAAAACTGGTGTGTATACACCTGTGTGGCTGTACAGATAGCAGATCATATTTAACAGTCCACTTAACAGCCAGGGCACAGAACAACCATAGCTTCTTTTTAATGAATTTGGAGATTAGTAATAATTAATGGAATCATAGAATATGCTGAGTTGGAAGGGATTCATCAGGATCATTGAACTCCTGGTCCTGCACAAGACACTCAAAGAATCCCACCCTGTGCCTGAGAGCATTGTCCAAACACTTCCTGAACTCTGTCAGCCTTGGTGCTGTGACCACTGCCCTGGGGAGCCTGTTCCAGTGCCCATACACCCTCTGGATGATAAATATTTTCCTAATATCTGACCTAAGCCTCCCCTGACGCAGCTTCATACCATTATCCTTTTCATACCAGTACAAAACTGCATATTATGACTATTGTAAGATTATTACTTAGTTTTAAGAAATGTTTATTTGGAGGTTTTGGAATAATGTAGAAGGTGGAGCTGGCACTGCCGACTCTGTGTGCATGCAGCCTATTTCCTTTCTTTCTCCTAAAACATTAAAAAATGAAATTATGTTTTGAGGTCTTTACCATGGCTGTTAGGATAGTATTTCTGTTGAAAAAAGATCTTATCAGCTTTCATGATAAAATGTTGGAAAAATTGCTCTTCTGCCTCGGTGTGCCCAGAGCTGAAGCAATAATGATAGGAGCTCCTTCAGAAAAATAGTAAAACAAGCAGCTGGGCACTAGTATTTTGCTTCCATTTCCCCATAGGTAATATGATAGAAAATTTGTATATAATTGTAAAAAAAAGGCTTGTAAATAGCTTGAAACTACTTGCTTTTAGACTTTGTGCTTTATTTAGCACTTCCACGGTGCTGCTTAAGCAGCTGCTTAAAAAGCAGCTTTCATGAGATATTGCTACATTAGCTTTTTAGCTTATTGTCTGCTTATAAAATCAAAGGAAGACATTTATAAGCAAAATTGCTACTTCTCAGATAAGCCCTTGCAGATAATAAGGTAGAAAGTTCAACATTTAATATGAATTAATATTTTTATCTGAACAGAAAATAAGTCCTCCAGCACAACCTTTAAATTATAATGTTTTTTTTCATCATAGCAAACCGAAACTGACGTAGACTTGTCAGTTGACGTTGCTTGGCATGTCATCTGGTTTTCTCCAAGATGCCCAGCCTTTTAGATCAATACAATATAATTAGCTGCTTTAAACTATAATTATCAAGTATTTAAAAAAATATTTCCTTAAATAAAGTCGGTAGCTGTACAAACTCACTTGAAAATAGGTGCTCTAGCATCTTTGTGGTGAGATGAAGAGTACTGATGCCATTCAAATGCCAACACCTCTAAGGCAGCTTGCTTGGATTCCACAAAACTTTTTGATGTTTGGCTTAAAAAGGAAAATTAATGCTTGGCTTCTGAAGCACAAGATATCTGCTGCTTTTTAATAAGTGTGGGAGCCATATGGTTCTGTGTCAGGAAGGATAATATTTTCCAATCCAAAATGCTGTCCTGCCTTTCAAAGGCAGCAAAGTATTTTTTTTTCTGATTCTGCCCTGAGCAGTTATTTACTCTTTTGTTGTTCTTTGATTATTCAATGAGTTTCCCTGCAAGACCTTATCATGTATTAAGGAGTAGTCACCACCAATACTTGTGCAGTTATATTGAATAGGCAAAATGAAACATTTGAATGAAAAATATTATATGAAATAAAAATAATATAGAGAGATATTTTGAAACAAGTTGGTCTTTTTTAACTCTTCTTGTCTGGAAATAGGATTTCTGATTAGGAGGCAAACTGTAGCTGGGGTTTTGAGATGTTTTTTATTGTTACAGGCCTCTAAAACATGCACACATTTCTGTCTAAAGAAAGCAGTTTACTGCATCTTGAAATTGTTTTCACTTAAGCAAAAAATTAAATAGGACAATTTTATTTCATAATAGGAGATGTGTGAATTGAATTCACTGAAAGCCACGTAATCAAGTTACTCTAGCTTTAACAAGTTGCCATGTCTGAGCTGAGCATCTGTGTGAGCTCCCAGTCCACAGCATATTGAGTCATTTGACTTAACCCTCTTTCACTCTGGGCCTAATTAAATCTCTGTGCCCTGCACATGCTGTGGTGATGTGCAGAACCCCTGCCCGTGTGCGTGACTGTTCTGCTCCTTTTGTGCAAGGCGGCCTCGCTGGGGGGAGTTGGTGACAACTGCTCCAGTTTGTGGGGTTCTCAATCTTAAGTGTGTAATTTGCCTGGAAGGACCCTATTGTCTGCAGATTTGAGCACTGTGCTCAACAGAACATTTCCCTGGGGTTCTGGCCACAAGAGCTAACCTTGCAGAAAATAGCCTTTTGGTAAGCAATAGCAGCAGCAGCAAAGTGTGAACTGCAAGAAAAGTGCAGTGAAGTGTTAATTTCAATGATTTATTTTAAATGCTGTTGGCCTATATAAGAGAGGGTATCTTGGTAAGTATGATAAAATAAATATCCTGTCCTTTGTGATCAAGTTGCATGTACCTTGTTTCACATATAAGTAGATGTAAACAACACACTAGTTACTATTTTCATACATTGTATTATGTTTTAAGCTAGCATTTAAATAATTTTTAGTCTTTAGAGTGATCTTTAATTAATCAGTAAATTATTCAAAAATAATTTCTATTCACTTCTATTTCTAGCAAGTAACAATGGGAAATTATTTTTCTGGTCTGTATTTGGAGGTTCATCTACTCAAATTTGTAATGTTTGGTGAAATACCTTTTGTTTTTCTCCTTAAGGTTCCTCTTTCTTCAAATATTACTTCTGTGACCAATTCACAATCAAGATAATAATATTTATTTTAAGTTGATCACATAGTTGTTTGCATGGTAAAATCTTGGACAGACTGCTTAGCCTGATCCGTGGAATACGGATACCAGTGCATAACTGGTACATTGTCTCAACAGTGTGAGACGCTTTTCAATAATGCTTGTAAAATGCGATGAGATGTTCAGCTAGTAGTGTAACAAAGTAGGGTAGCCACCAATAGAGCCTCTCAGTTGAACCAGTCACTAGAGATATATCCTAGCCAACCTGGCCATCCCCTCTTCTGCAGCTTCCCTTTGTGCAGTCCCAGCTATGCCATTTGTATTCCACCACACTTAACTACGTTTGCGAAGTGTGGAATCAGAGGTTCTAGTGATCTATGTTTGGGGCCAAAACAGTTCTGTGCCAGCTTGGCAACTTGACTGAAATGCTGATAAATAAAGATACATTGGGAAATTGTGATATAGGAAATCTTTTAGAAGAATAGTCTTGTCACCCCTTGCTGGGCTTTCCCCATTACTTTGGACTGTAAGCAGAGTCCTTGAAGCTGTGGGAGAAGGGCACCGTAAGCTACTGCCACAACTCCTTAATAAGCTGAATGCAAGTGGCTTTGTAAGAGTAAGTGTGCTCCTGCTAGCTGTTTTATAATTCTGCCATGGGGTTTGGTCCAGTCAAGTTATTAAGTTGGATAATTGTTTAAGTAACAGTGAAATTCAGAAACTGACATTTGTTATAGAGGAAATGTAGTTATAGTGGAACACGGGACTTTGCTATGCTAAATGAATTCAACTGTTTTGCTCAGTTCACAAATATATTTTTACTACGAGTCCTGCAAAACTGAGCTCCAGCTTGCAAGCTGTGTGCTGTTTCTTCCCAAAGTTTTGGTAATAATTTTCTGACACCCAAATTTTGCTTTCTCTTACACCAGTGTAATACTGTCATTGTCAATCTGCCTCTGGTAGAACTCTGGGATTGTTACTGAGGATGTAACTTGAGCAGCAGCACTCTTACCTTTTAGTGGTTATGCCTGAGAAGAGAGTGTATGTTTGATTTTAGGAGCCCAGGCTGTTTTCATTGCTAGTAGCGAAGGAAGAAAGCATATCCATCTAAAACTGACTGTGGCTATGAATGCCATTTGGAGAAGACAATGAATGTGATGAGAAGGTTTTCAGCCACCTCCCAGGAAAAAATTCTTTAAATTGCTGTTTCATGTGAGATTGTGAAAAACAAAATATTTGAAACAGTTCTTGAACTATTCTCATTAGAATCTATATATACTTTCAAAAGCAGTATCTGACCAAGGCTTCTGTGAATAAAGCACAGTAAGCACGCTGATCTATATAGAATTTGGGAGAGTTTTACCACCTATAAATAGTGCTATTTGTGGACAAAATAGCAATTTTGCTATTGCAGCTGTATTTTTGTATCCCCAGATGCTATGTTGCCTAGCAGCATCGTTAGAGAGTGATCTCAGATGTTCTGTACGGTGCTGATGGCACTGATGTACTGCATCAAAGATTGCAAATGGCATTGATTACCTGTTCCTCACTTCTCATTTTCTTATGTATGATAATCATCCTGAGGCAAACTAGGAAAGGATTCCTGACCCATTTTTCATATTCTGTAGAGCAGTATTGGTGTCAATGTCCTGAGGGGATTGGTAGGCCTTAATGACCCTTAGTATTAGTGTCAGGGGAAGGGGAGGGGTAAATGTTTGTCCATTTGTAAATCAAAAGCTGGCCTCTACTACTTTAACATGTAAAGGTAAATTTTCAGAATTGAGTGCATCATGAGAACATCTTGTCATGCTTTTTCATTTGTTAGGTCTCTAAAATGAGTTGAACGTGACTTGTGTGTGCAAGAGAAGGATTGAGCTTGTTTAGATTTGCTAGATGGAAAACTATTTGAGACTGTGATATGCAGTGCCATAACAGAGGGAAATTGGTTCATATAGTTAATTTCCAACTTCATGCTTAGATCCAAAAAGGCACTGAAGCATGGTGGTGATTAGTACAGACCTCTGTTTTCATAGTAATTTTCATGGTATTGAATGCTACCTATATCACATGACATGGACATGAAATAGTCTTTGGATAAAATTTGGGCATCAAAAATTTTAGGAGGAAGAACTAGAATTCATTCCTTTTTTTTTCTTTTTTTTGTTTTGGTGGGTACTGTAATAATATAGTTCTCTTTCTTTCCTAGCTTCCTCTTTTTAAGTATTCTTATGTCTGCAAAGTTCAATGGCCATAAAAAAAGGTTGAGCATATTGCCCACTCTTATTTAGCTCACTGGATGTTTTCTTTTGTGATGGGAGAGATATGGTCAAACAGAAAATTCCTCTGGACTCTTTTACACTTTAGGTTAATTCTATGACTTTCCATCATGTGTGGATGAACTATCAGATATACTTACGTAGCTTCAATCCTAGACCAGTAAGGTTTATAAAGGATGCTCATTATGCTCTTGTAATAGCAGTGTTTTTTCTAGAAGCTGAAATCAGATGTGGAAGTATCACAGCTTCACTATGTTACTGCATGACAAGAGCTGAAGATACGGTGCAGGCACACCAAGTACTGCTGCTTTGATCCTGAAGGACTGATGCAATCTGTTTTTCTTCCATTTAATGATATCTCAGTTTCCCATTTTCCAAATAATGAATAGCTGACTGTACTGTACATGGGGAATGGGGTGGACAATCTACATCACCTTATTCTGGGGCCCTTTTTAGTTTTCCTACCATCTTGCCTTACCAATGCCCTTGGTGCAAGGGCTGCTTGCTGTGCAGGAGAGCTGTAGGCACTTAGTGTCTTTGAGAACTTCACTGCTTTGCAAGATGTTGAAGTTGGCTACTGACCCCAAAAGCTTTTGGTGTGGGAAAGTGTTGAGAGAGAAAAAGAGAACAGATGGAAACTGATAGACATCCCACTGCTGTCTCATTTCCTTGGGAAACCAGGCTAAAAATAAGTTCAAAACTTGAGGACTGATACTTTGTTTTGAGTGCCCAATCCTGCCTTGGCAGTCATTCTCACTCATCCAAGAAACCTTTAGGTGAACTCAAAGATCTACTCTTCTGTGAACTGGAACTAAAAGGATAATCTACTGTTTCAACCAAAGGTGGATATCTTTGGAATAGAAGTATTCACTGTGTGGAATACAGAGAGATACCTTTGAGCCAAATGCAAACGGCGTTGCTGTGTGCCAGAGCATGTGGGGTGCATACTAAGAGTTAGTGAATGATTTCTAGTGATGTCTTTTGCCTTTTGCTACCATTTTATGCAATATGATAACCTTCTTGGTGCTCTGTTAGCTTCAGTCTTCCCTATTTTGACTGTCCACTGTGGACCAGCTCGCTGACCTCAGACTGTTGTGCTTAGAAGGAAGGTATTGCTCAGAAATGGAGCTTGGGGGAAGCAAATCCGTTTGTCTAGTCTAGAAAGCATACTCAATTAATGTTTGAGTACTGGTAACCTGAATGGCATGATATGATCTTCTTGAAGTATCTGGACATAATGATGACACCTGTCATCTTTTAGTTTGACTTTATTACTTTTTTTTCATTCTTAACTTTCTTGATATGAGTAAAATAGAAGCACCTGTACCTTGTGCTCCTAGACATATGTGTGTGGAACTGCCAGGGTGGAAGGAGCTGTAGTGTATTTTACCATGCTTTCTGCTGAGGAAATTGTGCAGGCATTTCCCAGACTATCAAATGTGTGTGCAAAAAGCTTGAAAATGCCTCCTGTGTAATCTAAATGGCTACTCACATCACATTATGATTTATTAGGCTTGAGAATTGTTTCTGTAACATTACTGTAAATAACTCAACCCTGAATTCTGCAACTAAAAATGCTTTGATGCCATTATGTTTTAACTGGATTTAGAAAACCAGCAAGGTTGAACTGAACAAAATTACCTTTTGGTATAAACTGCTGTAATATTTTTCTCCAGACCTGAGATGAAAGGAGCTGTAAATATGGTTCTGAAATTATTCTCCCATCTAGAAGTTAAAAATAGAACTTAAAACTCACTCTAGTTCAGTTGCTGTTATGGGAACTGGGGAAAGAATTAATTGAAGTGCTATGACCTGAGTTAAGCAGGGTGTTATATTTAGATGGTCAGACAAGCTTCTTTTAGCCTTAAAACCTAGACATCTCAGAACGTTATATGCAACTTCTATCAAATGAAAATAAATACCCATGTTTGTCTTTTTCTAGTATTTACAAATTAGGTGAGATAATTAGAAATTGCAGGAAAATGTGTGGCATTCCAGAGAGAATAATGATTTTTTCAGTGGTTTGCCTAAGGGCTTTCAATACCAAAATAGTAACAAGATTCAAAGTACAAAGAAGGTTGATTTAATATTTCTTTAGGGAACTGTCCTGAAGAATATGTAACAATCTGCTTCAGACAAGGAAATGTGAACCCAAAGACATTTTCTAAATACCACATTCTTCCAAGCATTCACATATAATTGCATGACTGCCAGTGACAATAACATTCAATTGTTAAAGAAAAATTCTGGCTGCATCTTTGAACAGATGGGTAAAAATGGGGTATGTATTGAGGCCAGAATAAATTGGCTTGCTTTGAAGAGGTCATCAGATTACAATAATCTTCACTAGCCAAAACAGACCATTAGGCATTTGGATCTATACTCAATACATGTGTTTTTGTTTTTTTTTTTTTTTTTTTTTTTTTTTTAATATTAGGCATTTGGAACTATACCCAATACATGTGTTTTTGGTTTGTTTTTTTTTTTAATTTTTTATTTTTTTAATCTGATCCTTTAGAACATTCAGCTAACTTGTAGAGGCTGTACTCAAGCCAGGGATGTCTATGTAGGACATAAGATTTTCCTGTTTGAAGGTAGGGTTTAGGGATCATAGACAACCAATAGCTGAAGGAATGCAGCATTTTAAAAAGTGAATTCTAAAAATGAAGAACAAAGAATGCAAGTCTTTGTGGAAACATGATTGTGTGGAATTTGTAGAATTAGTCATGCTTGACACTTCCATATGCAAAATGTAAGTAATGCTTAGCAGCTGTTCTGAAAGAGAATTTGCTTGAAGTTCTGTTTCATGAAACTTTTGTTCCTGTTCATTAAAAATATTTTATTTTTTTTTCTTTTAACTAGATGTGCTATCTCCAGTCTGTAATGCAAGAAGATTTCATGAAACTTTTATTCCTGTTCATTAAAAATATTTTGTTTTATTTTTTTTCTTTTAACTAGATGTGCTATCTCCAGTCTGTAATGCAAGAAGCTGAACTGCATATTTGAAACTCCTTAGAGGTTTAGGCTGTAAATGGATTTTGCAATTTGAAGTGGAAAAATCTAAGAAAAAACTTTCTGTGTCATACACTGCATCTCTTTAGTGTTGTTCTTTTTAAAATTAAGGATATTTGTTTTTAAAAAACCCATCATTTTTTGCTTAAATTCTCTCTATATTTTCTAAAGAAAAGGGGAATCACAGAATGGTTCTGTGCCTGCAACATTCTATTCTGTTCCTACAGTCTTAGACCCTTTGGAATCTACTTTCATGGAGGATAGTGAAGTCAAGGTTTGACAGTCTATGGAAGGATCTTTGGTGGGTTTTTATGCACAAATTCTGCATACAGTATATACACAATACCAAACCCACATTTTTGTGTCATTTATTCTCCCCAAACAAAACAGTTAATAGATGCCACACACGGAAGGGCTGTGGAGCAGGAGTCTAATCAGTGTGCTGGAATGAGGCAGCTCAAGCACAAGTACAGGAGCAGGGGCTGTGTATTTTGACATGAACTCTGACTTTATCCCATATGTCATGGACTCTGTGTGTGCCCCATTTTATCTTTCCTGTTGTCCTTTTATTTTTCACATAAATCTGTTAAGAATGTGTGACAGTGAAGTTATGCTCCACTGTGTTTTAATAGCTACCAACCACAATTTTTTCCTTCCGTGCAATTACAGGTGCTAACCAGAGATTCGTGAATCTTCCTGTTCCTTGTCCAGTGTTCCCATTTCCATGTTCAGTTTATCTTTACCTGCCATGTCAGCTTATAGAGGGATCATATCAGACATTCGATAATACTTGTATTGCAAATGCACAAAGAAATGCTGTCAAGTGGTATAAGTATATTCTTGCAAACTTCATAAAAAACAGAAGCAAAGGGATTCTCCATCTTTTACCAGTGTAGTGAATCTGGGTGCTTTTTAGCTCTGAAAGTAACTTTTATGAATTCATTTAAGCATATTTCTCCACAAAACTTGATTTTAATGTTCCTTGTTGTTAAAGACATTAAAGAAATGTATTTTTTAACTTTCCAAAAAGTAGCAGGCAAAAGCATTTATTTTTGAAACATAAAAAAATGTAGATTTGAGCTCTAGAAGTAGATATGTTTCACCATCCTGTCTTCCTTTTTTTTAATCAATACAATGAGGTTTGTCTCCAAACTGTATTTTAATTTGTATTTACATGCCTTGCAATCAGAGAGGTGTGTATTAGTATGAGCAATTTTGTTCTTAGTTGACAGTTTATTTCAAATCAGCTTTATTTTTTTGTCTGGCTGCAGAACATTAAGAGTATCAGTCTATTTTGTCATGTAACAAGAATATTTTCTTTTTTTTAAAAAAGGTTTTTTAAATGATTCAGTTACCAAGTGCATTGTGGCTCTACGCTTGACTGTGGTGGTGAAAGTGAGTACCTGCATGCCTGTGGGAGGCCATTCAGACAACTTCCCATGTTCAGGGAAGGGGAAATGCATCACCAAGCCAGATGAGGTAAGGTCAAGACATTCCTGTAATGTGGCAATTCCATGATAATTGAAACAGGGCAAATTGTCCTTGGTGTTTGTACCTTGCAGCTGTGTAACAGGCATCGAAAGCTCTCAGCTGTTACTAAATAATAACAATATTTATCTGCTATACCTGAAAATCAAGCACTTGAAGAAAGAAAATAACAGAATTGAGACGCAAAGATTCATACCCTGCCCTGGCAATAAAAACAATGGTTCAAATCAGGTGTAAGGGAACTTGTACTGCATCTTACAGTCACTGTAGAAGAAAGTTTCCCTAAAGGAGGACCACGGCTTGGGCACTTGGGATCTCCAATCTCCAGAGCAATGCGCTCAGATTTGTTAAATTCTCAACCTTGTCGTAGGTTTTAGGTCAGCTTTAATCTAGTGCTTCTCTCTCTACCTCTAAATAACTGCTTACTCAGAATAGACTGACCAGTGCAATGGAATTACCTGACCGTAATTATGAGAAGAAGCAGAATGGAGTAATTTGGTAGTGGTGGCAAGGTTTCCTGTACAGCTTTGTGCTTTACGTAATCCTGCATTGAGGGATTATGATGGCAATTCCACTGGACATTGGGGATTTTGTGTGATCTAGCAACATAAGAAAATAAGAACCAAATCTGTCAAATTTGCAGTCTGTATTTTGCTTTTACAAAACCAGATTGGGCTTTTGTGATTTAGATACTGTATACTCTGTTACCTTCTATACATGTTACTTTTTATTTCATGGATTAAAAGTCATTTGCAACACAAATATGCGCAGTTAATCTTTGGTTTTATTATTATTCATTTGGGAGATAAAAGCAGTAGTAACTGTTGAGTAAATATTAACAGCTGTGAGCCTGCTGTGAGCACAAAAAATTTGGCATACTGAGTGAATTCACTTGTAGTTCATCTGCTACCATTTTCTGATTTAAATTCTCAATAAGCATGTTTGATAGAAAATGGTGCTTTGAATTGTAACAACAATAATTAAATTGCCACAGTAATCTATACATACATGGCAGTACTAACATCTGGAATAATTATCTGTTTTATTTCTCAAAAATGAATTTGTAAAATGCTTGAGGTAATGTGTGAACATAATTATTGCAAGATGAATTTTGAAATAAATGCTGCTTTACTATACCAGCTGGCTGGTATCCAAATAAATTATTAATTCAGATACAGCGTTCAGTTTCATAGTCCAGTTTTGGTTTTGTGTTTTACTGTATTTATCATTTTTATTTTATAAATCAGTATTTTGAATTTGACTTGCATAAATATGTTCAAATTTTCTATGCATAACAGCATATCAAAATATTGTCTTTTTCTATTGTTTGTCAATTTGAGAGTTATATCTTTTGATAGATTGCCTCATTTCATATATTTTCATGTTGTTTGTCTAATTTTATGACTCTAATTTCTTTCTCTTGTTGCATGTGATGTTACAAAATAAGAATAAATTGTTTCCTATATCTATGCAGAAGAATTAATGGCTTTCTGTATTTAGGGAAAAGCTTATATGGCCTCTAATAATTATCTATGTGTTATTAATCTTTTAAGGTGTAGCAAATAAAGGAAAATTTTCTTTAAAAAAGAGACAGATTGGCTTCACAGCAAGAAAGACAAGCAATTATTTAACTCAAAAGAAAAAAAAAAAAAAAAGATAAACCAGTATCTGTATGTTCCTATCTGTAATCTTGACATTGGAAGCTTTATATGTTACAACCAGAACAGTGAGTGATGAGAGAGCCCTGCCTTGTGCACATGCAGACTGCTGTTTTCCCTGGCAAGTGAATAGAAAAAATTAGGATTGTTCATATCTTTCTGCTACTCTTTCTCTGAACCTAATAACCAGAAAATTTATTAAGGCAGTGTTTTTGGTATAACACGCACTAGGCTGTAGTTGACCAAAACCCTGTGGCTGAAGCTGTGGGACACACAAATCATGTCCACAATCAAATCCACTTCTAAAGAGTATCTAGCAATTAATGGCAGTCAGAGACCAAGAATTAGCAGGATTCTCAATATTTCTAAATATAAAAATATATTAAAATTATGTAAATATATAATATGACCATTGAAAATATTTATCTTCAAATAAAATTTTAGCTTCAGAAATGCAATTGCTTTTAATTTTGCTGTCGTAAACTGCTCCTGAGTTTTCTAGAACTTGAATAAATGAGGAATGCTCCCAGTGATCCTCTCAAATGCCATCAAACCTGTGCTAGGTGCCTGCTGGGCTGGGGTAGCTTGCTAGAACATCAAATATGGTGACCAAAAGAAAGTTAATTTATATCCAGGGGGAATTAAAATGCCATGTTGTCTTTTGGCCTGTCCTGTGTTTCTAAATCCGTGAACTTTCCTTGCTCTTTAGCCTATTAGGTGCATCAGAGAACTTCAGGTAGGATGCTGATTCATGCCCAGCAGAAGATAAAAACAGAAGGGCATATTTCATTAAGTAGAATGTTTTTGCCATTGTTTAACTGAAATTATGTGAGATTTGCTCTAAAATATCTTGATGATTTCCCTAATGATGGAACAAGTGGCTGCCAAAATTGCATGCTTGACATGACAACCATTGTGTCTGTTTCCCACAACACACTTCTTGCAGAACATAAACTCTAATTTTTTTTTTTTAAATTTAAAATGCGCCCTTTGTGATTTGCTGTTTGTTTTTATCCATAATTCATTCTGGCTTTGCACAATCTAGTCTTGCAGGATGCAAAGCAACTTCTTAGAAGAATGCATAAAAGGCCCAATGCCATGAGCAAGCTCAGAGCTCTGCTGGCTGTAGTCATTGCTTCCAGTGCCAAGAAGATTAATGGTTGTCTTTAGGCTTTTATGTACTTCATAGTTTTATTTCAAATCTAGTAGAATGTGAAAGAATGTAGGAACACATCTGCTTATTGGGAAATTTAAATGTAGTTAACAATCTGCAGTGTTTTAAGCACAGGGGGTTAGTGTTTATGTATAGAGTGCATATAACTATAAACAAATGAATTCTCATCTAACCTGGGAGTCTTGGCCAAATTTTACTAATTTTTGCTGATCTATAACTTGACTTCTACTCAGCTAGATGCTTTTATAGAGTGTGGTTATGAAAAGCAAGTTCTAATGCAAAGTTTTGTTTTCAATTATTGCTTTTGAACGGAAGATAAAATTCATCACTCTGAGTGAAGTTCTGTACAGTGAGGTGATGCTGAGCTCAAATGATGCCTTTTCCTTCCTTTGTATGAGCTTTGTGCCTGTTTTGCTGCCATGCTTGCCACTTGTCCACAAGGGAAACAGGAATGTGTCAGAAGTATAGCGCTGGTCTTGGCATCATCACAATATAAATACAACTCTCACATTCATCTATTCCTCTTTACACCAGGATGAGTTAACAGTTAGCAGTTAGTGGAAGAGAAAACTTTTGATGTTAACCCAAAGGGGAGAGATTTGTCTGGTGTGAATTTCTTATTTCATGTAAGATTTTGAAGTGGACTTGGGCCATCCATTGATTGTGAGTGCCACAATTTTACTTACATAAGAGGTTGTTTCTCTCACAGATTGCTCTGTTCCATAACTTTGACTCTCTCATAAAAAATATGGATGGGCTGACTGTGTAAATATGAATTTTTATTACTAGATTTGGAACCCATGAGATTTACACAAAAATATCTGGCCTCTGCCTGCACAGCGAAATAATACATTGAATTGAATAGCAATGGTTTTCATGTCTTCTATGCAGGCTGGAAGCTTTGGGATAGATCCATTTGATAATAATCTGTAAAAAGGCAAATTATAAAACCCCTCATGTATACCTGAAGGTATGCTGTCCTTCATATGGACTTATTTTCCCAAGTACAGTATGCTCTGGAGTATGTAATTATCATGCAACATTTTGATCAAATATTATAGTAACTAACTCTGGGTTGTACTAAATACTGAAAGTCTTTCTCAGTCAGAGAGAGTAGACATTAGTTTTGTTCTGGTCATCTTCTTTGCTATTGTAAAAAAAGGATTTATTACTCTCTTAATTGGAATAGCAAAAAATTACTATATTACAGCTATATTTATAATATGGTGTATGTTGGATAATAGCAAATTATTAAAAAATTACTTTATTGCCATCCAAAATTATACTATATACTTGCACTTAATCAAGTAAAATACACAGATGGTGTCTTGATTGATAATACATCTTTTTGGAGTTCTTACTGACATTAATTCTAGCACAGTGGCAGTGTGGAGCTGCTTCTTGACTCAGTTTTGCTCAAATATACTAGTACATGTTATCTGTTGAGGAAAAAAAAGTAGTTAAAAGTAGTATCATTTGGGGTAACCTAATCATCTCCGCAGAATAACCTGTCAGCATCTCAGAACTCTTACCTGTCATTAGATATTTCAGATTGAAGTGTTAGAATGCTTTTCTTTTGCAGCTTTCAAACCCCATTTTGTTAAGTACTCTTTATGGTAAATTCATCCCTGTATCAAACTCTTGGATAAAACTTTAAAGATAGTTACTGTGCTATGTGAGTATAATAATTTTGACTCTTTTTTGCTTGACTGTCTTTCCTTTCTGTTGAGCTACTCCCTTTTTTTGTAAACCTGTCATTGGTGATGTGTGAGATACTCAGAGCTGTTTTGTGAAGAGGCTGGGGTAAATTCCAGAACATGTGTAGACTGTACACTCAGGGAGGGCTTCTGGCACTCCTGATAAATAACATAGTCATAGTTTTGAGTTTTGAAGATGTATCATATTTATTCTTGTGTAACTCTACCAATGTGATATTTGTAAGGAAGAGTGAAATCTGGAGTTTACTGAGTGAAGTTTTTATTTAGGTGAAGATGATTATTTTCTACTTAAGTCACAGCTTAAGTGACTTAATTCATATGAAGCAAAACCAAGCAAAACCAGAAGTCCCCATCCCTTTGTTTCTAGTTCCATTTGTGTTCTGCACTTGCATTCCAATGTTTGTGCATGGGACAGCTGCCTTCCAGCACTGAATATCTGGCTTTGGAATAGATGAGAGTGAGTGATGTTGCCATCTAGTGTTTGATGAACCAAGATTCAGATGTCATCTAAATGCATACCACAGAGGAGAGAGCTTTCCTTGCTTCTTTTCTTGGGGACTTCCTTGACAATCTTAGTTACCTAAAGAGTTTTTAAATTTCATTTGAATTATTTTATTACCAACAGCAATGTGCCAGATCATGCCTTTTGTGGGTACTTTAAACCTTTAGGAGGTGTAGTGGTCTTGATTTTTATTAAGTAGCAAAGTTTGGAAATGGTAATGAATACACTCAGAAGAAGACATATTTTAACAGAATTGTAAAGGGAGTGTTACTGCTGAAGTACCACTCTGGGAGCCTGCCTTGTAAAGAGTGCATATCTGTAGTAGGGCTTTGTTGCAGTAAAACTGCACATTGTTTCTGACAGTTATTTCAGCCTATAAATCTAATTTCTGGAATGGAAGAAAAAATGTATAATGACTTACATATTATGGATCTGATCCCAGACTCCTTGTCTAGATGAAATGACCCAACATCATTAAAAATTTGAGCTGAAGAATTGGTGCAGATTTAGTATTTCAAGGAGTAACTTTGTTCAGTTGATGTATTTATGGGAACTGCTGTTGTTATGAACAGGGAAACCAAACCATCTTTGTGCAGAAGTGTATTAAATGAAAACATCATCTTTGAAAATTTATTGTGAAGTACATATCCTCTTTGTTTTTAGGCAACATTTTTTTGTGAGTGTGAAGATGCATATAAGGGTTCCCTGTGTGAAGAATTTGATGCTTGTCAGAGCCAGCCTTGCCAGAACAATGCAACCTGCACTGATGTAGCACAGAAACATGACAGGAACAATTTCACCTGCAGCTGCCTGCCTGGTAGGTTTTGAATTCTCGAATAATGCAGCTTTGCTTGACATTTGGTGCATCTCTTTTTGCAGAGCAGTGAACTGTGCAACTTCTGATACCAGAACAGACAGAAAATGCAACAACAACATAAGGGCAGTGGAAGGTTCTTCATTGGTGAAAAAAGCCATTGAAAGCACATGTCTGAACCTTAGCCCCAGGAAGGAATTAATCATAACTCATGGAACTTTACCTACTAAAAACACAGGAGCAAAATTTAGTTTTTTATTTTATTAGCTTATTATTTATCAGGTTTTTTTTTTTTCCTGGAAGTGTTCTGTAACCACCACACATAAGCTTAGGTTTAGCTTTTTGGTTTTTTAAAAAATAATTCTTCTTCATTTTTTTTAATATCAAATGTCTTACGTCATACAAATGGCTCAATCATTGTTAAGTTCAGTGGTTTGTGTTTCTACCCATAATTATTGTATCCACCAGAATTTGTGTCCACACACTATAAAAAAGTCTGGAAAACTAACTGTTTTAATTTATCTTTGAATTTCTAAAAAATATTAATTTCATATGACAAATATTAAGGAAAGTTGTAGGTAAGAGTTTAATTATCCTATATGTCTCCATATGCAAGTTTCAGAAACATTTATATGTGAACATGATCATGTTTCCCAAATTCTGATAGAAGGAAATGTTATGAAGTTAAATATCAGCACAAAACAGAGAGGTGTCATGATTCTTACTGTGTATCTCAGCAAAAAACTGCTTTTCCCCCCACTTCTCTGGTGATTATTCAGTACCTCTGCGTTTCTAGTCCCTGCAACGTATTTGGGATGCTATTCCTGAATCATATTCTCTTTCAGATGGACAAAACATGCACTACAGGTGGTAATAAGATAGGACATATTTATACTTATAAATGTGCAATATGATATTATCTTTAATGAGTTTCCCTGCAAGCTGTAATGACAATTGCAGGAAGACCAATTCTTGTACCAAGATTCAGAGCAGCATAATCATTTCAGCCTTCATGCCACATTCTTTTGGATACATGTTGAATTCCAGGGTAATTTTGAACCTTCACAAGCTTGGTAACAGTTCAAAGATGGAAGAATGCTTAAATGACTTAAGCACATTTAATACTGTGTTACAATCTATAAAAATAATCAGCTGAATGTGCAAACTGAAAAAGCTGTGAAGCCTATGGATGAAAGAATTCAGTGCATGCAGTCTTCTATAATACTTCATTGTTGCTTCTGTAAAATTTATGTGAATTTGAGACCAGTTAGAATTACAGAAAATAACTGGTTTTCTGGAGTGGAGCTGAGATCCCTCCCTCCAAGTGCTTCAACCCAGTCAAGAGGACCTGCCATATGAGACCACATTTCTGGCTTTCTGCCTCATTTTTTTTTCCCTCCAGTTTAGGTGATTTAATAGAATCATTTTACAACATACAGCAGTTTCTTTTTCCAGGTTTTGCATTGCAGAGAATAGTTTTATGATTTAGCTCTCTATGGCATGTAGAAGTGGAAGGTACACAGAAAATCTTATGGATGTTTGTCTGTAGTAGTGCTGTAGCAACTCTGTGTTGACAGCTATTTTATGGTGCAATCATAAATTTAAACGAGTGTGGGTCTTACTGTGCGCAAAAAACATACCAATTTTGATTACATTAAAAATAATTATTTAATAAAACCATGGGTGTTTTCCCCCTGTTTGATTTCCCCCTGTTTGATTTGGGGGGTTTTCCCCCTTCTTTTTCCTTTTTCTCTCCTGCATCAGCTAAATCCTGTTCATGTATGTCCTCTGGCTCACCTTGGGGTCGTTCTCTTCTATACCTGTTCATAGCTGTGATAATCATAGCTTACTAGCCTTTGACACCAGCCATTTGGTTAAATATGCCCATTATGGAAGATATTAATAATTTTTGTAGGGTTCCTTTTAAATAATAAGATGTGCCTGGGTGTAGCATGTAGCTTTTTCTTCAGTCGTGCATCCAAGATATTTTCTTGGAAGTAATTAAAATTAGAAAAGGGGAATGTGTGGTATTTGTTATGAAATTTAGGTACAGAGTGTAAAATAATTTAGATTGTATTTTAAGTTTGTTCATTTTTTGAGGATATGTTACAGACATCAGACATATGGAACAAAGCAAACTTATGGTCAAATAGTACAGTACACACAATCTGTAGCTTGTGAACTTATGGAAGCTTATTTGGAAGAGTTTGCAACTGTGCTGAGCAGTTCTTCACAGCTCCCACTTAAAATAAACACTCTTCTTGAAACCCAGAAGTAGGAGCAAATGACAGTCATTCAGCATATGCACAAATAATTCATAGTCTTAAGTTCTGTTTAAAGCCTTGCTAAATATTATTGACTTGGGATTCAAGCTGCATTTGAAAACCATACAAAAATGACTTATTTTTTGGTTATATGAGTACCAATGAGGACCCAAAATCTATTGCCAGTTCACTGGTGATGTCAGAATATTGCTGTTGGTAAAATACCACAGATGTAGTCTCTAGAATTCTGCTGGTTTTGTATGCTTCTCCTGCGAAGTATACGTTTTAATTGGAAATCTCATAACAAATAAGAGGCTGTCCTGGATTCTATTGTATATATTGGTTAATTTGATTCAAGAAAAGTAATGGTACTATTTGGATGGCTGAGCAGTATGTTTAGTGGTAAACCCTTGCTTTTGCTCCATCCTCTGAATACTGTGGGCTGTTTTGTAGGTTACACTGGAGAGCTGTGCCAGTCAGAGATTGATCATTGCATCCAGCAGCCATGCCAGAATGGAGGGACCTGCTCATCCCACCTCAATGGATTCAGCTGTCAGTGCCCAGAAGGTAACCAGCAAACTCCTCTCCAGTACCTCATACAAAGTGCTGATTTTCCTCCAAATTTCCAATTATATTGACATGTAGATATGTATATTAAATTTTTTAAAAAATGTGCCTTAGCTTGTAATTGTAAGCAGAAAAGAAAATGAGCTGAGAAATCTTGCGATAATCAGCGACAGGGTATGAAGTGTTGTAGGAGTTTTGTGTTTCAGTGTGTATGTGGTGCAGAAATGTTCTTTATTTCTACAATAGAAGTCAGGCTCCAGCACTGATGAGAGAGATGAATTTGAGGAGACTTGGTGTGTGATCTGATTTTTATGTTGTCCACTAAATATGTGAGAAAAAGATGTCTCCTTTGTAGTATTTGCCCTTTTCTGCACGTGGGCCATTTGGTTAAAATGTGTGTAAAAGTAATAACTAAAGGAATTATTTCAATTCCCCAAAATTTTAAATTAATTCTCCTTTCCATTTGGACGTATTCCTTTCTTGACATGAAAGCTTCTTACTGGTAAATCTTGTAAATGTGAAGCAAGGACACCCCAATGCCAGAGTGTGCTTTCATAACACTGTGCTGACTGCAATGACAGATCCCTAAATTGTGCATGAAAAAATTATCATGAGTGGAAGTTTTCAATTATGAAGCCTCCTATTAGTTATTTATAATTAAGATTGGAACTTTGAACTAATTATACTTCTGTCCTTCCTTGATCTGTGGATGTTGGTTTTGTTCTACCAGTACTTTAATGCTTGCTGTAAGGGTGCAAGTCTTTGGTAACTGCTCTGGTAATATCTACGTGCTTAATAAAGATTATTTGTAGTTTCTTCAGGCCGATTTTGCCTTTCTAGAGTGGTATGTTTTAACACTTAACTGCTGTGTTGAAACACTGACTGACATATTGACAGCCATGCAGATCCTGCATGTGGAAAATTTTTGGAAATTGTTTCCCTTATAAATAGTAGTGAAATTCAGGAGAAAACTATTAAATGTTAGACTTGATCTATAATTTACTTGTGATTTCCCAAAGAAATCTGTTCAAGACTCTTTAAGGAAGCAGCGCAGGAAATGATCTTTCCAATAACGTTGGGAAGAGCAGCTACTGGGATTTTTGGTTGTTTTATGTGTGCTAAACGCGTTTCTGTGTGTGGGTCATTAATTGCTGGCTCCTGATGGCCTGTTAATGAATATGCTGCTCAAAGCCCAGCTTCTGTCCTGCTGCCCACGGGACAGGGTCACTGCTGGGCTGAGGGCCCTGCAGGGCTGTGCCCCCGGGCACTGCTGCTTCTTCATTTTGTTCTGGAAGGTCTCGTGTCAACCAGCTGAAGAATTCAGATATCTTGTGGAAGGAAAGAAAGTTGATTTAACAAAATGTATTGTCTAATGACTGTCCCTTGATCATTCTTACATCTTTTGAGGTGTTATCCTTTCACAGAGGCATAATTTGGGAGCTTTTGTTTGGGTTTTAATCTCTGAAGAGATTCAGTAATTTTTGTAAATACAACAGAGTAGTTAATTGAAAATTGCAGATGCAGTAACTTGCAAATTTGCCTGCCAACCCCCAATTTTCTAATTTAAGTGAGGTTTCTTGCTCTGCTGCTATTCTGCTCTGCTTAATAGTGATCGCTTGTTGAGAAAAGGCTTTTCTTTCTGTACTGCTAATTCAGCGCAGTGGGGAAAGGTAACCAAGGAGGTTATGTTTGTGTAGGAACTACAGGCTGCAGATATAATGTGGCTTGGAAAAGGATAAGAAAATGTGGCAGCTATCACACAAGGAAAAGAAAAAGATGGCAGGTAAAGGAATGAGATGGAAACAATGAAGAATGATCTTGAGACTGTGCATTTCTTTTACAAACGAGATCTGTGGTTCATGAAAAAGCACATGACAACTGACAGAAGGCTAGATCTGAGGCCCTGAAAAAGCAGCCTATCTCAGATGTGGACAATTCATGATGACTCTTTAGACAATTTTATGGTCTTAAGAGTGCTTTTGTAAAGAAAATTTCATTATGCTTACAGATTCAGTTTTCTGTGGGATGCACTGTAGGTTTCAATATCCAAAATACATCAGAAAATAAACTCTTATATGAAGTTGTTGAATCACTTGTAAAGAGAAAATTGGATTTTGTATTTGAATTTGTAGTGAAGAAGTCAAGTAATACTAAAGACCAAAGAATTGATTTAAAATTTTGACACTATTACTTTCAAAATAATGTTTGGATCTTGTACTTGCTTACAATTGGGTAGGGATCTTTGATTGTTTTATTAATTTTGTCAATAAACATACATTTAGTAAATATTACTATCAAATGTTCATGCAAAGGAACTTCTAGACATTCTAAAACTCTACATGTAGTAAACATGCCAACCTGAAAATGAATATTTGAAATTTCTATTCAGAATCATTCCATCCTTATCACTTTTAAATACTCCTCTCGTTTTCTTCCACTTATTGTAGTATATAACAGACTATTGTATTGACAGTAACATTAATAGATTTTATTTAAACTGCTTGGGGTACTGCTCATCAGTTTACAAATTTGGTTACTTCATTTTCTTTAAGCTTCTGAGAAGTTATGTGTATTTTCAAAATACCCTGAAGTGGAACTAAATAGACAAATAATAATTGGAAATGTAAAAAAACCCTGGTTGATATAAATTAATGGCATTATGTTAAATTAATAAACACATATTAAATAAATCAATATAGGTTTTAGAGATGTTGAAGTTAGTGATCCTTATTTATGTAGTTATCAAATTCACCGAAATCTTTATTGAAAGTTAAAATAAAAAAAACCCAACTGTATGGAAATTGCCTGATTGTGTGGTGAGGAAATGTGTTCCTTCCAGACACAAATTTTGTAAAATTAGATAGAATGAAAGACTTGGTACTTGACATACTTGAAGGTACTTCACCCTTTGTGACTTTTGCTCATATGATAATATTAAAATGATTCAGCAGTGGGCTGTGGTTTAGAACAAAGCCAGACAGTAATGAGCAAAGTGCAGATCAGTTACAATAAAGAAATAAACTTCTGTTGCAAGATGTTTCTGAAGATTTGTTCCTTGCAAGTTTGATGTCTATAAGTACTGATGAACTGCCTTCTGTGTTATAGGAAAACATTAATCTTTGATAAAAATTGCTTTCATTCAGCTGGCCATCCCCATCAAACTGGCCTGGGTTCTTGGGCTGTTCCTACATGCTTTTTGTGGAGGTCACCAGCTTGGACAGAAGGGGCAGAAATATTTTACTTTGGCTTAATATATTTTTGAAAAATGGTCATCAGCAGTAATGGATGTCAGTCATCCTCTAGAATAAAAGAAGACAGAGCGAAAACAATGCTATGATAAAGAGTTTAACATATATAGATTACTTGAAATTCACATTTGAGCATTGATTTTATTTTACTTGTGACAGTTTGATTTGAGTAGCTGCAGGTAACTACTGCTGGCAACACACTGAGCAAAAGTGCCTGAAATATCTGCAGGCATTTCTGAAAATACTGGAATTCATAAATTTATGAATGCTCTTATAATGGCTTCTGTGGTTTAGAAAATAGAGTTTGACAGCTATAGAAGATGCTAAGTTGTGATTCATATGTGTTGATTTGCAATAGCAGCTAGAAAATGCACATTGTCACCACGAATCTTAATTGACTGAGAGAACAGAAATTATTTACTGAGACTTAGAATAGTTTAAATTTCAAGGTTTTCACTATTTTCTCTGCTTCATTGTTCATGTAAAAGCCTTTTTCTCTAGCACATCTTGCAGATGTCAGTCTAACTTCTTTAGGTTTACATAGAATAAACCATTTAAAATCTTGATCTCCGGAAACTGGGTCACACAGCTGTTGCATATGGAAGATTTCCCAAGGTTACTGGTGATCAGAATGCAGAATTTTTCATATTACCGTAAGAGAGTTTAATTTACCTGAAGAACATTTTGTTGTTAATTAAAATTTTTTATGGCTGTTTAGTTTCTGGTACTTTCCACTAATCTAATGTTTTTACCTGGCACCTTCCCAAATTGCTCTTATTTTTAATAGACTTCTCCTTGAAGCTTGAATGGGTTTAGCCTCTATTCATCTTCATCCAGAAGGACTTAGCTAGAGTGAATTTCAATCAAAATCTTACAGCGTTTTAATGATTTCTTGATCCTTTTGATTAGTAACCTTTTTCTCTCTACAGAATTCTGGTGAAATACCATTTATTTCTATTTCCTCACAAGAAAAATTTCTATAGGGAAAATAATAAATAGCTTGTATTTCTTTTAGTGCTTATCCCTGCATTTCAAAGTTAAAAGTTTTGTAGTCCTAAGCTCTTGCAATTCACAGACTTAATTTTTCATATACTTGTAATTCTTGGAATTTGGTCTAATGTAACATTAGTTAGTTGTTCTACAAGCTGTATAAAAGGCAGTCCTGTGGCCGTTCTGTATAAAAGGCAGTTCTGTAGTGTCTTCAGAAAATGTTTTACTTCCTTGACTTGCACATGGATCTTTTGCTTTCAGTAGCCAAATAATTAAAATCCCACTGTGGTGAGAAATTTGGTTTTTATTCAGAGTTTTTCTGTCTCTGAAATCTGATCTAGTTTCTATCACTGCCCTGGAGGTCTGTAGCAACTTATAAAGCATATCACCTAACTTAAGACTGTTATACTTCTTGACAACTAGCCAAATTACTATCCATGTAAGCACAGACATTGTACTCTGGGTTTTACCAGTATAGATATTTTCTATTATTGCCTTTCCCCTTTACCTTCTGCATTATTCGTTGGCAAATTTTGTATTCAGTTCTTTCAAATTACCACTAGACTTTGCATTTCAGTCACATCCCTTTGATGCCAGCAATGACCTGCATGCAGGGTGGGGTCCATATTATCTGGTTGAAGAGCAGTTCAGGGGATATTTTTCTGCACATAAACAATGGTGATTTTTTTTTTCATCGGGAATTTGGTTCTGTTTCCAGTCAATACACCTCTGAATTCGATTTTTATAGTTATTACTTGCATTATTTGCTTTCAACAATTGGACTAGTATGGATTTAAGTGTACATTCAGAAATGCCAGAATAATAGATTTCCATATTTTCTGCTTTGAGTATTTTCAGATATTTGACTCATGCTTGGGATTTGAACTTCCAGAATCACCTAAATGCATTTCACAGTGCAGTCAAAGATAGCGCAAGGGCAACATGTTTTGGTGTATTTTAAACCTGCATATGTTCTTGAAGTGCTTTGTCACTTGAAACATTAGCCATCTGCCAGTAACCTCCTCTTTGGAGGGAAGATTACTGCAAAGGTTGTATTAGTGTCACTGTGTGACCTCAGATCTCCTTAAACCTTTTTAATCTGGTTTCAGAGTTACTTGAGAGATTTCACTGGACTCACTGGCTGATCTCCTCCTGGTAATAGTTAAAAGTCCTTGCAGATTCTTTTAAATCTGACCAAGATTTTATTACAACAGTACAGGCTTTGTTAATTTGCTAGTGAACCATTGCTGGAATTACATCCTTGCTCTTGGGGTTTCTGTTCTTTGCAGTTCCTGATGGTTAGTTATCATCTACAGGAGAGACCTCTAGTATTGGATTCCACAGAGTTTCTTTTCAGGCTCTCTCTGTTCAGCATTGGTGTGAGCAGGTGGTCCTGACAAAGCCCATGAAGCAATTGAAGCCATAGGATAGCAACACGGGGAGGACAGAAGGCTCTTGCCTGTTCTTCATCTGTACCCTGCCAGACCTGATTTTCTCTCCTGGTCTGTTGCAGAGTTTGTATGACAAAACTTAAAAGTCCAATCTGTAGGTTATTTCTTTTCTTTCCATCTTTCTAGATACTACTTTTTTTTTTTCTTTTTTTTTTTTCTTTTTTTTGGTACTACTACTTTTTTTAAAATTTTTTTTTTTTTGGTAAATTACATTATTTTTTCCATATTTTTCATTCCATAACTCTTATGGATATATCTAAGGCAGATGCAGCATTGAATGGTATTTGTCCAGCACCTAATGTTTTGAAGATGCCCCTAAAATCCTGCTGCCAGTTGTGACCAAAAAAATCCAAAAACTCTGGCACTCACAGAGCAATTGTGGCCTCCCCAGCTTTTCTTAGTTCCATTAATATAAGTTTTGTTAACTCTGTGAGTAGATATCTGTAGTATGCTCTGTGTGGGTTACTCAACTTTGCTTATTATTCTACTGTAATATTAAGAGCTTTTTTACAATATAAGATATTCCAGGGAATTTTAAGCCTGGAAAGTGATGGTCTTTACAAAAGGGCCAAATACTTATTAAAAATATATAATTGAATGGAAAGAACAGTTGGTTCTTTTATTTGAAAGGGTTCTAGAATTTGAATATGCTTTTCTGACTTGCTTTGGGATACAAAAACCATGCATTGTGTTACTATATACATGGTGTATGTGTATGTAAAGATATAAGCTGCAGTTACTGTAATTTATTAAAACATAATTCTTCCCTACATCTGATTAAAAGTTCCCTTGCAATAGCATCCCTTTCCTTATGTCTTTTTTTTTTGGCATAGTATTGTTTCAATAAATCGTTGTCTCTCCTGCTAATGAGAAGTTTGTTCTTGTAAAAGATATTTAAACTATTGAAACTCAATGAACACATGTTATGTTTAAGAGGTTGTTACATTTTACATACACGTTAACAGAGGAAAAATAGGTCAGTTTGGCCTTTCTTTTTTTTTTTTTTTTCCTAGGCTAGCCAGCTCCTGATCTTTAGAAAATCTCCTCTGCTTTTCAAGCCAGATTCACTCAGAAAGCAGATAAGCACTGTCAGTTTCAGAAAATACTTTTGCAATTCACTGCCTTAATCATTTATAGTATGACATTAGCTGAAGCATCTCTTTTCAGAGAATGTTAATAGGCAAAATTAAAGTTTATTGTTTAAGAAGTCTGTATTTTTATAATATTCATAGAATTAAAAAAGAAAGGAATATAGATTTCTCTATGGCTTACTTTCAACTTGCTTTAGTTCTTAGAATTGTATGCATATCAGGATGCTTACTTATCAAACCCATTTATTTCTTTTAGGGTTTTTAGGAGCCACTTGCGAGGACAAAATAGACCCTTGTGCATCATCTCCCTGCCAGAACAATGGAACCTGCTATGCAGACAGACTTGCCTTCTCCTGCAGCTGTAGTCCTGGATTTACAGGACCTACATGTGCTCAGCTGATAGATTTCTGTGCTCTGAATCCCTGTGCACACGGCATTTGTCGCAGCGTTGGTACCAGCTACAGATGCCTCTGTATCCCTGGTTTGTACCAAGTTACATCCTCTGTAAATCTTCTCATATTTTTATATGTATGTTCCATATATAGCTTAAAATGACTTCCTTTTCTTTTCAGTCTATAAAACAGATTGAGCAGATGTTCTATCTGTTTAGAGCAATGATAGGAATCTACACATTGCACTTGGAGAACCAAAAATTGCAGAGTGAGCACTGAAATACCAACTGAGATCCATATGGCTTGAGTGAACTCTACAGCTGTAATACAAAACTGTAATCTGCAGGATAAATCTTTCGAAGGCGAGGCATCAGCACTGTTGGAATTACAAAATTTGGTAGAGAGAATGGAAAATGTGACACTGATCTTTAGGGAAAAACAGACAAGGTGGCTGAACAAAGGTAGAGAAGGAAAAATATTTGTTACTCCAAGGGGTTCAGTTCTGCCATCCATGTTTACATAAATTGTCTCTCTAGAGAAGATCCAGCAGGGCTGCTCAGGTGAGTCCAGTGAGGAGACTCAGCTGGGAACTGTTTGACAGCACAGCCTGACATCCATGGGGTCTGTGTAGCAACTGGTTTAGCTCCAGATTTTTTTCATCCTTGTACCAATAGAATATTGGGGCACTTATAGGTCCCTTTATCCATTTTAGCAACGATTTATCAATTAGTAGGTGAAGTAGCAGTTCAAATGTTGATAACCAGTGCTACAAATCCACTGCTGCCTAAGCACTGAGTGAGCACCAATCTTTGTTTTCACTTGAATAATTTTGGCATCTTTTTTTTAGTCTGTTCCTATGAAGCTATAAACTTGAAAACTGAAGAAATTAAGGATAAAACAAATTTCCAGTGTACAAGGGATAAACTAAGGAGTGACATTTAATACTTACTAGCTCTGCTGTGACATTCACATTGTTCTACACTCCTTTCAGATTAATACCTTATCTCTGCTACTTTTCCTTGTTTTGTGAGAAACCAGTTATAATTCTTCATCTCTTCCATCTCAGTTTTCAGGATGTGCATGTATTCTACTAATCTATTTGTGGATATTTATGAATATGGGGATTTTGTAATGAAATCAACTTATTCAGCATTTTTAGGTGGTGTCAGAATTTATCTGCTGTTTAGAGACATGAAAGGGACTATCAGAAATTTTTTGGGAGGAACTCGCAAATTACCAGAAACTATGGAAATTGGTTGTTGGAGTTGACAGATTTATAGTTAAATTACATACTCTTTTATAAAAGAGAAAAATATGAAATGCAGAGAATACCACAGTAATGTTATGATGCATTTATTGACAGCACTTATCATTAATAGTAGGAAAAACTAGACATTTGTCTTTCCAAGAAACCCAGGGAAGTTTTAATCTTCTTCAGCATGTTCTTTGCCTGCAGTTCAAACAAAGAAAAGCTAGTCAAATATTCTTGGTCAAATAAAAGCTTTTTTCAGAACTTTGTCACCTAAACTTGATTAGAATTCCATAGCTTGGTTTTTTCAAAATTATTCTGTCTCTCTCAGGACTTAAAAGTAGTCTTAGACCTCTCATGTTATGAAAACTTATTTTTATTTGAACAATATTTATGCTTTTAAAAGTTAGAGATGAGAAGCCTTAGAGGTGGTATCCAGGACCACATGTGGCATTTATTTTGTTAAAGTCTTTTGTGTTGCTCCATGTACGACATTAAAAAAACCTATCTATTTTTTCCAAACATTTTGTAGGCTGCTATAAACATCACTTCAAAAAATAACATTACTTGCTTCACATAGAGGTGGAACTAGAGGCCAAATGAAGTGAGCTCGTCATTAATCTGTCAATAGCTTGAAAACTTGAGTAACTTATTTCAGAAGTTCATTTAAGAACTGCACCTAAGTGGCGTCAAAATAGGGGCAGACAGAATGTTTCCTCTTTCTATGCCTTTTCATTGTTATGAACATACCATCATGGGCTTTTATTAATTATTTTCAGATATTTTCCCCATGACTTAAAAGGATAATAGACAAGGGGCAGTCAGCTTGTGTGTAGATCAGCATGTAGGAGGCACTGTGACATACACTTTGCCCTTGGTTTGGGTAATTATTGAGTGTAAGGCAGGTAAGAGCAATTAAACCTGATTCCTATGTTGGGATTCCTAAAAAAAACCCAAACTAAAGTAATGACTACAAATCATAGCCTAACACATTTTTGGAATGTCTCTCAGAAAGCAGTTTGCTAGAGGGGGTGAGCAATGTAGTTATGTGTCTGGGATATTAAGAAGCTGGATTCTATTTACAGACCTTGACAGTATCTGTTACATTACTTGTAAAGTGAATTAATAAAATTTATGTGCAGTTTAGATGCATTATCAAGGGTTAATAACAAAGATATTACCAGGAAAGAAACGGTCTCTGTCTTGTGACCTTGAGGCTTTCTGACTTGCAGGCTCTCTGCATCTGTGCCTGCTCCTAGACCATTAGCTTCTTTGTACAGGAGCCTTTCAGACATATTCCTGAATCCTACACCTTATTTTTTTTTTTTTTTCAGGTATTTTAATGGAAAGGTTGTTAAATGACATTTTAGAATTCTCTACTGTATTGATTATCTGACATGTCTGAAAAACAGTTTTATGAAGTTTGGAATCTGTCACTTAAATTTTGTGAATTTTCTAATACAGAAACAAAGTGACAAAGAGTTTTGCTTGTATGTGTGACCTGAATGCTGTCCTTCCTTTAAGCACTATTTTACAGTGTCAGTTGGATTTTCATCTGTGTTACTTCTGTCTCAAAAATTAAGCAAGAGAGGAATTTTAAATTGTTCCAATTAGTCCCAGGTCTGTGCAAATCTCCTTGCTTGGTAGGCAGTTTGGCTTCCTTGTTTCTTTGGCCAGTGTACAAATTTGAAGAATGATAAATGATAGTGGTTATACTTGCATAGCTGCACAATTTGCAGAACATGAACAACCAGACATTTGCTAATTTTTTGTGTGTATGTTGGCTTTCATTGTGAGGTTTCATCTAGTAGCTTGTAGAGGAAAGCTAATTTGTATAAGCTAACTATATAGTTAGAAAGCAGTCTAATATTTTGAGTGTTCCTATTTTCAGAGTGAAAGGAAAAGTGTGTAAGCTGTTTCCAAGTTGAACATACTTCAAATGTCTGCTGAGGGGCTCTGTGGAACTCCCAAGCCTATGCAACCATACCTGCTTTGTACTGTGCGTGCGATTTTTCAATTGCATGTGAAACCTTACCTTAAATCTGTATTTATATGCTTACACACCCTAGTTATTAACACTTAGCACCTTGTCCTTTATAGGTAACAAAGAAATACTTAATGTTTGGACATTAGATTCAGAGGTTGTGTCATGTTTTACTTCTTACCTCGTATTAAAGAACCAATTCTAATAAAAGTTCTTGTGCTCATTTGCTGGCTTCTTGTCTAAAGTCTGGTTGGTGAAACTAGTGGGAACCCTTTGTGTCTGTTTGTAGAATGTTTATTTAGTCCCTGGATCCCAAACCAGTTTCTCCCTCCTGATAAACGTTTTTACTCTTTATATGCAATTGTTTTAATACAGCTACCATTATAAATTTCAGATGTGAATATTTAATATAGTATTTTTATTTTTGTCTGGTCTGAAGTGGAGAAATGTAGCTAGAAATTGCATGGCTTAATATCACTGCAAGGTTTTGGATTTGGGTTTTTTAAAGACACAGATTTTGAAACGCACAGCACATGTACAGACATTAACACCTGCCCTCTATATAGATATATATGATGGCATATATAGAACATTTGGGAAAAAGAAAAAAGGAGTTTCAGAAAAAGTGCTGCAGGGTATAAAAAGTGGCTGCAACTTTAGAAGTAGTACCATGGAGTATGTTCCCTTGATTTTACTGCTCATGCAGCTTAATAGATAGTTCTAGGAGCATAAGTTTATTTTAGTGCCTTTGCAGAGGCCAGAGCAAGATTTGTCTGCAGCAGTTGCAATTTTTCTTTTCTCTGTCTTTTCCCACATTTTGTAACTGGGGCAGGACATGTGATCTCTGGAAGAAATGAATTCAGGTTAATTCCAGTTCCTGACTGTCTCTGAGCCCGTTATTGCTTCCGTTTCCTCATCTGTTTCCACTCCTACATTAAGACAACCTTCCATGCAATCTGACCATGGCTGGTGAGCCTGGCTTCCTACCCTCCTGCCATCTGGAGTATTCTTCTCTTATTTAGTTGCTATATAAGCTCAGACTTTAACCGAACACATTTATTTGCTGGCTATATAACATGCAACTCTGTGTTAGTGAACAGCCATAAGTATGAAATGATGCTGTTCCCTGCAAAATAGAGCTGGTTTCCATTGTACCGCATTAGGCCTTCCCATAAAGATGGGATTTATGTTCTGCTGCCTTGATTGGGTGAAATGTTAAGTATGGATAAGCCCAGGGAGTCACTGTTGAGGGGTTAGTGTCTAAAAAGGCTAAAAATATTTCAGCTTTGTTCTTTATTGATTTCTAAATGGAGAGTAAGATTTTTCCTCTTTCTTTTGTTAACCTGATAGTGCAGATATTCTTGAGAGATTATTCTGCTGTATCTTTTGCTCTTGAAGTCTTTGACAAACACCATGTCTTCTCCTGATCAGCCCATGTGACACAGATTGTGGGCTCCCTTTCCCATTTTCTCCTTCTGCAGTTTTTAACAGCCATGTACAAAGACAGTGCAGTTCAGCACGCAACTGAAGGCCATACCTGGGCACAAATGGATTTTTTCTCTGTTCTTCTCAGGTGTAGTTTTTTCTGCTGTTATGATATGTTAGAAAGTGGTGAGGTTTTATTTATATCAGGAAAATAACCTACTCTCTTTGAGGCACCCTTCCAGTTGCTTAAGAAAGAGGAAGAAGAATTTGGGGAAGAAGAATTGGGAGAATGGCAACAGATCTGTTTCTGCTTTTGTAAAGGCCAGTAGCAGTGGGTAGTGCCAGTGGGATGGTCACATAGAGGGAAAAGGGGTGACATAAGGACATCTCTATTTTAGGGGTTTTTTTTGGGTAACAGGTTTTTTGGCTGGACAGGTTCCCTGTCCGTTCCTCAGCCTCTGAAGAGAGCACATCAGGACTGAACCTTCATTTTCAGGTTCTGCTTGAGTTCATGAAGATTCTGTTACTAAAGACTTTTCCAGTTTCATGTGGCCTGGAAAAGTTGTCCTTTTCTGAAGCTACAGTGCCTCCTGTGGGGTTTTTTTATCCTGTTCAGGACACAGTAGCTGGAGAAATGTTGTTAATGTAGGTATTTTTTCTTTCTTTCTGAATGCGTCCACAGAAACATTGCACACCACAAAAGATGCCAGGAGCTGCATTTGGCTTTGTCTGGGAACATAAAAGCAGCAGAATTGTAACACTACTAGAAGGAGAGGAAGCAACTACACTAGAATCTTCACTCTGAAGTTATTTATGAAAAATGCTCCTTTTTTAATCTAAATTCTTCAACAAAAATGTATAAATTATTTATGTAGTCTTTTTGAAGATATATGTATGAATTCAGTATACTACAGGGTTTATATATCAGTATAATTGAAAAGCAGTATTACAAGGAGAAATGCTCATTAAGGATGACAAGGTACCTCGTATCTCCCTGAGGAGAAGCATGCCTTTCCCTCAGGTGGTCCCACAGTGGAATGTCCTCCATCCCAGCAGCTCCAGCAGAAGGAGGCTGCTGGCCCCAGGGTGAGGATGCTGAGGGTGAAATTGTGTGTGGGTGAGACCTGCCCTCTCGTGGAGAGAGGAAACATCTTTCCCTGGCTGTGTGCTGTGTCTGGCAGCGTGGGCTGGCTGCAGCCTGTGGAGGTGATACCATAGTTCATATTGATTTTGGAAACCAGACAGTTATTTAGTCACAAATTCCCTTCATTCTCTTGGAAAGGTGAGAAGTGGAAAACATTTTTTCTGACAATATCTAATTACACTGGGAGCTCCCATCTGTTTTTCTTACTGATTCTCCCATGTGATTTTGGTGGATTGTATGTTGGCTACAGATCTCACTACATAAGAATGTTTCATATACACATATACATACATTCATATACACATAAGCTAGATAAACTTCATTGTAGGCTAGAAAGAAAACCCATAACATTTAGCATTATAAATTCTCTATTGCCTGGCTGACATCTTTGGAGAAAGTGGTTCCGAAATGTTTCTTAATACCTTACTAGCCCAACTATTTCCTATGAAAGGACAATTTTTTGAGAATCATAATGAATGCTATTGTCTATATATCTTGAGTAGTACTAACAGTTGTATCTTAAAAAATTTTGTTTTGAATTATCCATAATAGGGAGGGAGAGGGCGAATGCAAATATTGTCAGAAGGAAGTGTTTATCCTACATTCTATTATTCAATGAGAATTTTGGGGAATATTTAGACCAGGATGCTGAATATAGTTTGATTGTGACTTACTAAGAGAATATGCCCCTCTCTTTGGTTCTTTGTTCATGAAAGATACCCTCCTTTCATATCTGAGTTTTGCTATTAATTAGAGATTATTTTAAGAAGTAAAGTCACACTGAAGAATCCACACTTTGTATTTTAGGCCTTTTTTCCTGGCATCTGTATTCATGCCCATTGCATCTTTATTCATTGTACATTCATTCATTTATTTTTTTTAATGTAATGAGGAAATCTAGCTTTTAGAAGCACATGAGCACAGTTCCAGTGCATGGTATGACATCATAGACTACGCTAGGTCTGTAATTTCAACTACTGTTACAGCTAATGATTGCGTGGCACACTAAGTAATGAAGAAGGGGCTGTTTTCATGTGGATTGACTCCTTTCTTATCTCATAATACAAATTACTCAGTGGCTGTTAACAGACCATGTAGCTTTTCTCTGCTTCTGCTTTCTATATTTACCTAATCAGCCCATAATACCTGCCTATGGCTTGGAAATACTATAAAGATGAAAGTACCTTAATGCTTCTGCAGTGCTTTGACATTGTACAGCATTATGCTAAAACATGTAATCATTCTAACTACTGTTATACAATTATCAGCTCTTTGATGAACAGTGGCTTTGATGCAAGGATCCAAAGGAGCTGGGAGATAGTAGATATTCCTGTATTTCTTTTAACAATCCGAGTGTGGGTATTCACATTGCTGCTTCTGGCCTCTGCCACCAGCCTCCATCCTTACACCTCATTGTGGTTTATCACAGGAGCTGGGAATTCTCTCAGAATACCGTGCTTCCAATATTTTCTTGGTAATTTTCACCTGGGGAACAGATGCCTTTAAAATCATTGTCTTAACAAGTATCAGTTTGCACAGTTTATTTAAATTAGCAAGCATCTGCCCACGGACTATAGTTGCCTAATTGTTAATTTTTACTGCAAAGTGTTTCATAACTATTTTTCTTTCCCCTTCGTGTGATTTAGGTTACCATGGCCTTTACTGTGAGGAGGAATATAATGAATGCCTCTCTGCACCCTGCCAGAACGGAGCCACCTGCAGAGACCTCGTCAACAGCTACGAGTGTGTGTGCCTTGCTGAATACGAAGGTAGGCTGGGGTTTGCAATTGTTCTCTGCATTTTTCATGGTAGGTTCTGTTACAGAGATGCCATATCCTGAGCAGAAATATATCCCTCATGTAAAATTAACGGAGACAAACTTCAGTATTGATCCTGATCCCTTAATCTTTATTTAAATTAATAGTTAAGATGTAGCTCCTCTGTGAATAATGCATGTCCTGGTCTGGGCACAAATGGATTTTCTCTCTTCTCAGGTGTAGTTTTTTCTGCCGTTTTTATGATATGTTAGAAAGTGAGGAGATTTAAAAAACCCTATAACTGTTAAATAGACTTTTTCATCATTTGTTGTTGGAGCCTTTACACAGAGAACTTTCAAATTATTTTTTATTTTCTCCAGTGAAGCGAGCTAAAACAAAATAATAAAAGATTAATATTTTAAATGGTTTAGCACAAAGGAGTAGAAATAAAAGCTGTATCTTGATTGTTCATTTAGAAGACTGTAAAGCCCAGAGAGTAGCAGGTCTGTGACTGCTTTTCCATGTTAACTGCAGCTATTCTTAGATCTGTGTACAAATGGAATCTGTCTCTGGCATTTTTGAAGTAATTTATAAAGCAGATGAGAATAGTGTTTATTTGACTATACAAAATCTTTTCTCTCACAGCAGATTTCAGCTGTAAACAAATTAACACATATCAGTGGTCTGTGACAAGTCCTTGTGGGGAAGGCTAAAGTGACACTTTTTTAGTGTATTCTGTCTTGAATCATGAGAACACTTTGAATGTAATTTGAAATGCTATTAGGATTATAAATAAATAAATATTCCACACAGAATGACTGTTTTAAGGAACATTAGTATTTTCTCATTAAGCATATCAATTCTTATCTCTGCTGATAAGTAACGCTCATTTAACAGCTGCTTGAGGCTAAATATGTGTTTCACACTGGTGATTGCACTGCTCTTTAACTATAGATGCAGAATTCATCATTTTAGAGGCCTGGTGAGGAAATGACCCTCAGCTTTTCGTGACAGTTTAAGCAGCACTTAACCATGTTCACCATGATGTTCATCTTCTCACCCGACCTGTTGGTGGAGCTGGAATGACAGTTTAAGCAGCACTTAACCATAATGTTCACCATGATGTTCATCTTCTCACCCGACCTGTTGGTGGAGCTGGAAGCACTGTGTGCACGGCACATCGTGCTGAAATGCAAGCAGGGCACCTGGTCCTGGAAGCAGCTTCTGCTGATCTCTGAGCTCCCAGCACTGCAGTACTTGAGGAGTTCAGGAGCACCAGTGAATAGAGCCGAGGTACCCAGCTCAAGATACCATGTGGGCCATCAGGTGCCTCAGTCTTGGCACTGCCACCCCAGACCTGCCCCTCTCAGTGCCCCTCCTGCCTCCACAGCCCCGGGCTGGCAGATGGACGGGAGCTCTCAGGGCTGGAGCTGTGCCAGCTGTCCCCGTGGGCTGCTGCCTCTGCTGCTCCTCGCTCACGGCGTGCTCAGCTTGAGTGCTCTGCCTTCTTGCTGCTAACATTGCAAGTGTTGACAGAATGATTTTGGCAGGTCTGTAGTGAGTGTATATGTGTGTGCATACATATAAAATATGTATATATAAAAGGATTTATCTGAACAGTAGACCCCGAGAAAATAATGCACGCAGCAGTGGCATTAGAGTCTCTCCAGGTCCCTGGGTGGCAATATGCTGTGTTACGTGTTTTGTATGCCAGGTGCAGCTTTCACTGTTTTCTGCAAGGCAGATCTGCTGGATTCACAAGGCCTGCACTGGGCATGAAAGAGTGAAGGTAGTGGCATCAAGTAGAGCCATCCAGTTATATACTTTTAACTATACCTTTGAATTTTTTTTTTATTACCTTAGTAATATTCCTCATTTCCAGCAACAGGTAATGAGAGGCATCAGTATGCTTATGTATGTTATTAAATAAGTTATTACATAAAATTCTTAGTCAAGACAATTATTGTTGACATGTTACTGAGGAATTTTAGATAACTGATCTGCTTATTCTTCATTATGTGGTTTTTCTTAGACATCCAATAGTTCTTCTAAGCAGAAATTGCCCTGCCTCTCCTAGCCCAAAGCCTGTGGGAAGAGTAGAGAGGAGGCATGTGTGTAAAAAGTTTAGCCAGCATAAACGACATGGCTTTAGTGTTATGCCATCATTATCCCATAATTATTGGAGTCTGCCCACTCATCCAGGGGAAGTCGAGTTATCACATGTACTGATTCCATGCTGCCATTATCAGTCATGTCAATGGCAATTACTGTTTTTTCCTTTTCAGGAAGGCACTGTGAATTATACAAAGATCCTTGTGTTAACATCAACTGCCAGAACGGTGGCACTTGTGACAGTGAAGGTCTAAATGCTACTTGCATTTGTGCACCTGGATATGCAGGCAAGTGATTTGTGTGTTACACAGAACATCTGATTGTCACTGTTCACCGTGTCTAGAGGAAGACAAATACCAAGTAAGACTGTGTCTCTTCAAGAAAGGAATTAATTTGGGCTTTGCTGTATTGTGAGCAGTCTAGTGACAGTGAAAAACTTTTGATATTACTTACATCTGCTTTGAACTTTGTAGCAAAAAAGGCCTGTTACTAGAGTGACTGCACAAAGCTAACAGCTATTTAGCATGGCTTATGCCCTTGCTACTTGAGACTAGATTGCATTTTAAAAATAGTATTTTGAAGATTTCCAGGTAACCCAATATACTAATTGGACACTGTTGAAACTGAAAAATGTTTTAACAGTGACCTTAGTCACTGTGTGCTCAAGAAAGAGCTTATTTCATTACCTTAATATGCAATTACTTAAAGCCCTAAAGTACTTGTTATGAATCAATTTACACTTTCAGAGTACTGGTAAGAAACTAATTTAATCTTTTGGCCTTGTGCTTAGACTGATGTGATTGGCATAATCCAAATATCTGATGTCAAGATAATTTACAATCTGATGTTCTGTTAGTCATGTAAGGTAATATCCAATGTGAGAGTAATAAGTAAACCCATTCATAGCTGGTTTATAGATCAAATTGTGCTTTTGGATCTCTTCTAATTAAAGGACATTCTTTGGAAAAGAATTGGCTTTCCATTGTACCATGTCAGTTTCTCAGGCACCAATTATCTACATTATTGCATAGCATATCAGAACATCCATGATCATCTATTATACCACATTTTCTTGGGATGGAAATTATATTTAGAGAAATGAGATAGAGTCTGTGTGAGGTTAGTGAAGTCCCTTAGTTCTCAGGCTTTATTTTCACCTGGTTGAATAAGGATAATACTTCCTTCTTGGAATCCTTTTGATGTTCTGAGAATGAAGATGTATTGCACTATTACGTGTTTTGCAGCAAGAGAGAAATTAAATGACTGGGGTTGTACTTGCTACATCAGGTACTTGCCATACATAATTTTGGTTTTGTTTTTGGCTTTTTTCCCATGTAAGGTGAAGAATGTGAAATTGATGTAAATGACTGTGACAGCAACCCATGTCACCATGCTGGAACTTGCATAGATCAGCCTGGTGGTTACACCTGCCATTGTCCTCATGGGTGGGTCGGTGCAAACTGTGAAATACGTAAGTTTTGGAGTTCTCTAAACATTTCTAAAAATTGTAAGTTGTATTAAAGGAGTTCTTTCTTTGTCTCTAAATACCCATATGAACAAATACTCTGAATCATATGCCAATGAACAAAATAATGGTAAATTAATTTTATTTTTGGCCATAGCATTTCAAAAGTGGCCATGAAAGTTAAAAACTTCTGTTTCTGGGCACCCTGCTTTGAGATGTCAGACTAGATTGTCAGGGATGTTGTCTCAGAGCTGGGCACTCAGTTTGCATTTTAGTTGTGCTCATGCTTCACAGTCTCCCTGCTCACTTTGGGTCAAGTGTGTTCCACAGCAGTATAAGCACGTTCCTAGCAGGCTTGTATTGACTTCTGAGCACCTACAGCTCTAGTGATGTTTCAGCAAAACAACTTGGAACTTGCTTACCTACGGAAATAGGTTCTGTGTAATTGTTCTGTAATTTGTGTGTGCAGGCATTTAACAACTTTTTCAGGAATAACTTTTCCAGCCATAGGCTAATTTCCACCAAATTTTTTACAAAGAGGAAGGGCTCCAAGGCCAAATATTTCCAGAGCATTCAGTAAGACTTAAGAGAGGTTCCACTGGAAGGAACAGCTTCAGTGTAATCTTGTTTCCTGTTTTAGAGAGAAGCTTCACTGTAAGGGCATCCTTATGGCACAGTGGAGAGTCCAGGAGAGGCAGAAACTATGAAGCCCATCTGTGGAAGAGTTAAAATGGAAATTAGGCTTCATTAGTTCTGCTGCTCACAGACCTGCTTTGTATTTCCCTTATGTTTTTTTCTTGAGCTAGAGATGTTGTTTTTGCTAGAGAACTTGGCTGTGTATTTAATGTATTCAACTGCTTGAATGCTCAGGTACTGTGGTCATAGATCCCTTTGACTCATCATATAGATACACACACAGGTTTGTTAGCACAGTTAAGGTTGCAGGGATAGGTGATATATTAATAAAACAAACACAAAGGATGGATTAAAAAATGTTTTCTGTATCTTATTTACACAAGGAGCATGTGAGCCTTCTATTTTTTATTCTCTTCTACATAAACTTAAACCTATCAACCGCTTTTTTCAAATTGATTCTACTTTTGATGTTCTTGATGTTAGTCCTTACTTTGACCCAGTACATTCAGTTTCAGACCTTTTTGGTGTGAGCAAAGACTGCAGAAGACCATTGCCAGCTAGCCCAGACACGGTGACAGCTCTGCCTTTTTTTTATCTCTGTGAATGGCTCACACACTTCCCTGGGTGGTGCAGAGCCAGCAGACATTGGGAGCACAACACTGTGTGCTGTCTGTGTGCCATATTGCTGATCTAAAATATGCTCAGATGAACTTTTCCTGACAAGGCTGATGTTGGTGACACCTGCAACATGCATGTCCAAGTTGATCAGCAAGGCAGTATAATTCTGCCTGCCTTCACTAATAAGTAGTTGGCTGACAAGACAGATGGGTGAGTTCTTGGAGAAAGCAACAATCATCCTGGAAATCCATTTCCTGGAGTCCCTTGATGAAGTAACAATTAAATTTCTGTTATGTTATGGAATACCAAAGGGATACAAAGGCTTGCATGCTTTCTGAGCCTGCAGATGTGCTACAGGAATTCAGTGGTGCATGTTCTGGAGTGCTCTGGCTGTTATGCTCCAGTCACTCAGTTTGGCTGTGTGCACCACAGACACAGTGAAGTGCATGTGAGCATATGGGAAAAGGAGAGAAGTAGAAGAGAGGGTGGAAGGAGCCTCTCCTACTGTCCAGCTACTCAATTATTTCTTCCTTTCCCTGTTAGAGGGGATGCAAATTCTTGTATCTTGTGACTGCTATGACAGAAAGCAGGGAATTACTTGAATGTTAACTGGCATTAGTAACACTGCAAGGCTGCTTCCCAGCAGAAGTATTCAGCCTTACCTTGTTCATGGCAATTGTTTTAATGTGGCTGAAATTACTGAGGTTTTTATCCAATACACGATAGTAGTTCATAAAATGCATGTATAAAATAATAACAATAATAGAGAAGATATAAAAATACAGTGTAAAAAATCTGGTTTGGACTGGTCATGAATGAAAATAGGAAAAAAATCATCTTATAGCCACAAAAAGATGCATTTTAAAAAACAAATATTTTTGAAATTTGAGGGTTACCAGTCTTTTTTTCAGTAAGCTTCATTTCAGCAAATATCTGATGTTTCCTTGATATTTAAGTCAATTTGCCACGACATCAAAGTAAAAGGGTATGCTGTTATGGGACACCTTAACAGATAATGCTACCCCAAAACAGGTAACCATGGACATGCAGCCTCTCTAACCAGGGCAGTGCCTTACATGCAAAGCTGGGGAAGCTTTCCTAAAGAACTTGGATTTTAACATGTGTTTAAAGGATTATGCAAAAAAAGAGGGATTGAGTTTTGAAGAAATCACTTTGCAGAAAGAATTTGCAAGTATTTTGATCTGCAGGTTTTTCTTCTACAGGTCCATGTAGCCATGTGAAGCCACTCTCTTTCCCTGAGCTGTGAATTAACAAGCTGATGGGAGCTTAATTCTCGTCATATCTAGCTAGGCCATATCCAGCTCTTTTATAAACAGGTGCAGCACTTCCGAACTCACGGGGATTGAGATAACGGTGCAGTGGATTTCTTTGAGCTCTAAAGTTTGAATCTATTAGCAAATGTGCTGCTGTTCATCTTTCCAGTTCTCTTTGCCATATTTATTATATTCTTTCAGCAGTTTGTATATAATAATGTGATGGAAATTAAATTTAAACACTGCATACTGACTTTGTATTGGACCATCCCTCTGAATGCTAGAATAAGACACAAAGCCAGACTTATCAAGGAACTGGTGTTTGGGTGGCATTTGACTAAATAGATCACATTTTATCCTTTGTGATTTTCTGTTACTGACCATGAAGGAGGATATTGCTACTTAATCTTTTTTGTAGAACCACCCTATTTATAGTTCCCCACTTTTCACCAGCTGGTTTAGCTGCTTGAATTGACTACCTTAACAGGATTTCAGGGTTATCTTCTTGTCAGACTGTTCTTTTTAATTTCCAAGTGCTGTATTTACAAAAAACTAGATAAGATGTATATTTCCTGGATGAATTGTGATATTTTTTAATATCATCTTATGATCCTTACCAGCATTAGCAATTCCAAATAAATAGGATTAAATTGGTCTTAATTATAAAGAGGATATTCTTTCTTTCAAAATGAAATGCATTTGCCTAAAAAGTTAATGGAGCATTCACTGTAAAAATGCTTACAAATGTCTCATATGAGTTCTCTAATGCCTGCTGGTTATTTGTTAATATCATTACCTTTGCCAGATTTGTAATTATTAATGTAGCTACTGAGGTATGCCAAATCATGTGGTTATTTGAAAATCAACATTATGAAGAATTTCTGGTACACACTGTGGTGTGCATTGAAATATTATTCTTAATTAATTTTATAAACTTTAATATAACAACTGAAAATACTGTGATTTCAAGCTGTCATATGCTATTTCTAATCTCTGGAGTATAAGATGTTAATCTTTATATTTTGATATGGTGAGGAAGAAGGGAAGAAATTTTTCTCATCTTTGTCTTCCAGAGATGGAAGACATGGAATCTAAATCAGAAATGTCTTGCCATATATCTGCACACATTAGATCTGAACTCAGCCTAGTCTGACAGCCTGACAAAAACCACTGTGTGTGACAAATGTGCTGCAGAACAGAAATAGAGGCCCATCCCAAACTGCACAGAGCACAGCTGTATTCCCTCCCTCATATCCTGACTGGGCAAACTGCAGTAACAGTGCCTTAGAAACATTAAATCACTGAATGATTCAGGCTGATCAAAACTTTGCTGACCTCTGAAGAAGATAAGAGAAACAGCCAGTCCTTAAACTCAGCTCCCATTTGTGGACAAAGTCTGAGCACCCCTGAGCTGGGAGGTGCTCCAGGACACCTTTGACTATTGTGACAAAGAGCAGCCATTTCTCCAAACTCTGCCCAGCTGAATCCCACATGTTACAGCTCTGGGCTTTCTCACCACCTGCCTCGAAAACAGATCTCTTTTTTTTCCTGTCCTTGTACATTCCCTGTATTTCTACCATAGATTGAGATTTTATCCATTGCTGCTGAACTGGAGATTGCAACTCAGGTGCTTGAATTATCTGCCGTCATCAGCATCCTTGAGAGGTGGCTTCTGAGAATATCTTAACCTCCCAAAGCATATGCTTGGAAGCCCTGTCCCCAGCCTGTTTGAGTAAAGGGAGATTCTAAATCTGTGCAAAGCAGAAGTACATTTGAAAAAGGAACAGGCACCTACTAGAAATAACTTTTGCAGAGTGCTACATTTCTGTAGTCAGGATGATTCAAGTCTGTTCCTGTTTTGAAATAATATGAGAACATAGGCTGCCAAAAATGAACCCGGGAGGGAAGTACAGGTTAATTAGAAATATTCTGACCCATGCTAGAGAGAAACAGATATGAGGACATAGGCAATTGATAGAAAATATGTTTGGCATAGATATAGTTTGGGCATCAAGAATATTTATATAGAAGATCTGGAATACATAAATACAAGAAGCCTCTTCCAGATTGGCTTTACTTTGAGGTCTGTTTTGAGAACCTCAGGGAAATTATGCTTGGGAAAAGACTCCAATGGGCTCCCTACTGTAGGACCTCATGAAGTGTCCTTTTTGTCCTTGAAATGCTGAAGTCTCTGCAGTTTGGTGGGGATAAGCATAAGAAAGTCTGTGTTTCAAATTACAAACCAAGTGTGTTTAGTATATCTTAAATAACACATTTTAGTGGAAGGCTTCACTGTTGGAACAAACTGCACAAGAGAACTGGTTGTTTCCTAGAAGCTTTTGCATAAAACCTGCCTGCCTTTAGAAAGCCTGTAATATAAAAATAACTTAATGCAAGAATAAGTCGATTTTCTCTTACTTTGGTTGCACAGGAGATCAAACTAGATAGGTGTTCCTGTATGACCTTAAAAATCAACAGAAAAAAGTGGGTGAAGGTTCAACATAGTGCTATTCAAATTTGTAGCATGTTAGGCCTGATGGTCTATTGGTAACAGAGCCTGGGGAAGTTCAAATTACCGATGTCCATAGTTTCAAATGTCAGAACTATTGACAATTAATATCATAAAGTAGTTCTATTCAGCAGGACAGATATAAATTATTAATTAATGACAACCTTTTATTTCTTATTGGCAGATCTGCAGTGGAAGTCTGGACATATGGCAGAGAGTCTGACAAATATGCCTCGTCACTCCCTCTACATCATCATCGGGGCGCTGTGCGTGGCCTTTGTGCTGATGCTGATCATCCTGATCGTGGGCATCTGCCGCATCAGCCGCATCGAGTACCAGGGCTCTTCCAGGCCAGCCTACGAAGAGTTTTACAACTGCAGGAGCATTGACAGTGAATTCAGTAGTGCAATTGCTTCCATCCGACATGCCAGGTTTGTGCTGGGCGTGCTGCTGTCCTGGGAAGCTGTTCTGAAGTGTCTTTGCAGTTCATGCACAGTGCACCCAAGTGCTGTTGGCAGAGCCAGTGGGCTGCTCTCCTGGGAAAACACCAGCACTGCTCACTCTTCTCATCTGAGGTGTGACAATACACCAAAACTGCTTGAAAACAGAGTTATTCTGACTTTATTTGGTGTAACTGGTGAAGTGGGACAGTGCAGGGTTCTTAGCCTGTCAGATCTTCTGTTAGGGATGTAAAGATTGTTTAACTGCTACACACAAGTAATATGATCAGATAGGAAAGGCACATTGATTTTTGTGATTAATTTACCAGATTATTCAGTGAGAATCTCTTCACATCACTCATTTATGTGCCCCTGTTTGCCTTTCTTACTTGCTTTCCTAGAGACAGCAATTTTTTTACTTGGAAATTTAATGGAACACTTGCAAGGCAGGGCATTGAGTGTCAGAATAATCCAAAAGTAGAAGTGGAATGGATTTGAGAGCTCAAGTGTAAGCCATGGCACTAATATGGCATTAAATATACCTAGCTCCCTGCCAGCAATTGTGTTTAAAAACTTCCAAAGGAGTTGAGTAGATTTAGAAAGGGCTTTCCTAAAAGGTAACCTGGATTTTCTTTGCTATTAACCTGGCTGCTTCTTTCTTACTGCTCTTCAGGCTGCCATGAAGGATAATGTATCACTGCTCATATCACTTGCGTATCAGGTGCTGAGCCCTCTCCCCTTCTCTTGTATGATAAAAACAAACAAAGCAAAGCAACTTTTTTTCTTTCCTAGGTTTCACTAACCCACCCTTTCAGTATCCCCTCCCAGATCATGCCAGCTTCCTTACTGTCTTCCTGGGACACACCAGATTATATTTCTCTTCTTTTTCATTTTTGAAGGGAGATCCCTAAAGCTGGAAGTAGTTCTCTGTCTGAAGATTTATGTGCACCAAATAAACTGAGTAATCACCTCCTGCATCTTATATACGGCATTCCTGTTCATATATCTGAAAAAGAAACTTGCTTGGTTTTTGGTTTTTTTTTTCTTTTTTTTTCCCTTTCTAGTGACAAATGACATACTTTTGTGGCCTGTGAGACCTTTTCCTCATCCCAAGATCCTCTGTGTCATTTTGCTTCCTAGCCAGTATGGTTTCTTCTGTGTTTGACATCTCTCTTAATAGGGTGGAACTTTCATTTTTGATGTTTCTTTTTTCCCATTTCAAACAATTTGTCAGGATCACTTCAAATTCCAACAGAGTATTCATATGTGTTACCACTAAAATGCTCTTAAAACAACTGGAGAAATGTGTGCATATTGGCTGGTGATTGCTGGTAATTCATTTTCTGAATGCTCCAGTTCTGTTTCAGTGAAGATGAAATAGGTGCAATTGTACCACTGCTGAAGTCATCAAAATTATCTGAAATGGGTGAGGTGTTCCCCCAGGCTCAGTTAATCACATCACAGCTTTGAGTAGTAGCTCTTCAAATTATTCCAACTTCAAAAACATTCTTAGACTGGGATAGTTTAATGTTGATTTTTCAAATCCATATGATGTAGTTAGAAATTACATTATTGTCCATTGAGGGTTTCCCTATCTTGGAAAAGGTATTTTTACTTAAAGCAAATGAAATGTTTTAATTCCAAATAATTTTCAGTGCCTCCAATAATGTGATACCTTACAAAAATCCAAGATAGATCTGCCAAGTAAGGTAATAAGTGGAGATTTATTGTGGAGATTGTTGTGTATATTTTGGGTTCAGAAAGATATAAACCACTGTTTTGGTCATTTCAATCCAGGAAAATGAGCAACAATTTTATAGTTATTTTTGCATAAATTCTTAAATCTACATCTATAGAGGTCTGAATTTTCAGAATTGCTGAATCTAAGAAATCTACTTTCAAAAAACAAAGTTCAGCATTTTCTGAAAATAATTCCCTTTCACAGTTAGATACCAAAACTTGTTAGTAATTTTGGAAAATGGAGGCCAAGGGAAAAGTTAGTAGATTATTTTCTTTAAAGGGAAGGTTTCTGATAAAGTCAGCAGGTGTCTGGGGGTGTGGATGCCTGTTGCATAGTCAGTAAATTATTTTAAAATTACTTGTTCATGTTTGTCAGCATTTTTTCCCCTAGATATTTTTTTTTTATAATTTGATCTTTACTAATCAAGGTATTTGCTGTAAAACAAAACCAATGTGCTGGAGGATCTCTACTAATAAATGTCTGCTTCTAGGGAATGTTCCTAAGAGTAGCAGATCAGAAATAGGTAGTTTTCTGAGCACAAAAAGCACAGTTGTCTTTAGCATCCATTATGCAGACAGTAAAGAAATATTCCTTTTGTGTTAAAATGCATACATTCTGAAGCTGGAGGAGAGCAGTGTAATGAAATAGTTGGCTAATAGACTGCTGGCTATGGCAGCCATAAGGTGTCATTGAAATGGAACCAAGATCTGTTATTGAAACAAAATTGTTCACTTTAGAAAAGCATTCACACTGAGTTCATGAATTATCTGGTGACAGACTAGGCTGCAGTTAGTTCTGTGTGTGCCCAGATATCAGTAGCCTTCATGCACCACTTACAGTGTAGTTTATTTAATTTTTATTTTCACATGCTGATCTGTCCTGTCTCTGTCAGTTGAAGAGTCTGGTTCATCAGACTCTGATTAAGTTCTCTTGTCACAGCAGGGTCAGCCTCTCTCCACTGCATATTCTCTCCATTCCTGTGGAGTTGCCTGTGTCAGACTGTGCTGTTCTAAGCTTTCTGAAATGGATGAGCATCAGCATACACTCATTTCTTACTGGCATAGATCTCTGTCAGCTGCCTTTTTGTAGAAGTGTGATCATGTGCACATGTTCTCTGGTCTCCACATCACCTACCAATTGCTTAATATACATCCTCTGCCAGGGTTAATTTTCTGGGATTATAGCTCAGTTTTTCTAAGCAAGGCACAATACCACTTGCACACCTGACCTTTTCTCTGAATAATGCAGAGGAAATAAATCTTCTCATTCTTCTCCTCTGGAATCCAAAATAATCCCTTCCTCCTTTCAATATGCTTTATTCCCTTTTTAACTTCTGGTGTCTTTTACGTCTCTTATTTAAATTTTATTTGTGGACTCCATTTGCCAGTTGCTGGTTTTGAGCAGAGTAGCAACATGTGGTTGGTTTCTTTATCCTGTTGCTGGGTAAACTCTGAACTTCTGCCTGTCCCATAGAAGTTGCAAGATAGCATTTCCTCAGGATTCAGCTGTCCAATGTTCTCAAAAATCTGTTGGAGTGGAGTTGTTGAGGTTAATAACTCTCTATAGTTAGCCATCTCTTGAAATGTTGTTCTAAGGAAGTGGAGGAGCAGGACCATTCCAAATGTGAAGCTGATTTGCAGTGTCTGTCGCTCACATATGGAGCTGCCTTTGCCAAGAATTGCTACAATGAATGTGTACTGTCCTCAGAATTGTCACGAACCCTCAGTTTCTCTCAAGCTACGCAGGTCTCTCTTGTTCAGTGCTTCACTGCAAAATATATTTGCTAATTGTTATTTCATGTACTTTACTTTGTGATTATCTTTGTGATGTGTAATATTGTTATACACTGGTAAGCATGTCTGATGTACACATTGGAATATCACCATCATCACTCATGAATGGACATGCCAAAGCTAAATGTTGACCCTGAAAAACTTCCCCAGTGCTACTGCTACACTGTTTACTAACCCAAGCACATAATTGTTCACGGTATGGCATTGAAGCTAATGTTAAAACTATTATCCATCATGTCCCTCCAGTATTTTTTCACACTCAATGCTTCCCAGGATCAAGATTTCCACACACAGTGTGTCCTCTTTGTTTGAAGAATAATCTTGTGCTTGGTTGCCCTGGAAAAAAATCTTTATTCACTTGTTTGTATATACTTTTGTTGTAAGCAGGCAGTTAATTGATCCAGCACACTCTCTAGCAGGAACCTGCAGCTTTTCACTATTGATTAGTCCTCGAATCATTGCCTCTTGCAGATTGTATTGATAATTGCTTTGTGTGTTCCTTTATGCCATCAATTAGATAGCATAGCCCTGCTGTGCAGAACTAGCAGATACACACCCATTGAACAGAGTTCCCATTTAACACTTCTGTCTTTAACATAAACCACTGAGGTTGGTGATAACTCTGTCTGTTTGCTGCTTTGGGCAGGGGCTGACTTCTGAACCACCTGATCAGAGCAATGTGGTTGAGCAGCTCCGTGGCTCAACCAGATCATAAACAACAAACGTGCTGTGCTCTTTTCTCAGCCTTCTCTAATTAGGGGCACATGTCAACACTGACCTAAAGGAGAAAACAGATTTTGTCCTGCTTCCCTGTGTGCAACAAGCCACGTGCTCTCTGCTGTCAGAAGGGCAGGTACTTTGACTGAAGTGTCTGGAGAATGCTCACCATCATTTGTATCTCTGCAAAGCTCTATTTCCTTTAAAGCCTTGAGATGGTGAAAATGGGTGATTCAGAATTCAATGCTGCCTCTGATTTAGTAAGATGCCATGACTTGATTCCTTTATTCAGGTTTTGAAATTTTATCTCATTTGTAGAAAATCAGTTTTATCCATCATGATGGGGATGAGCAAATGTGACCTGTCTGTATTTACTGAAGTAACCTATAGGATAAGGCAGACATTCATGCATGGAAATTAATCTAGTGTAGCCTTATGGACAGCTGAAGTACTTTGAAAAATGACATTTTCACCACATATATCATAATGCTTTCAGCCATTTCAGTTTTGTCTGCAATTCTATATCACTGAAAACAGGCAAGAATTTTCTGGATTTTACTTTCCAGGTTGCGCAATGCAGATTAATATAGGCTTAATATAGTTCATAAGTGCATAAATAACCTTAGTGTGAATGACTAAATAAATAGTTTTGTTTCTGTGTTTTCTGTCATGTTTTCTCTGCATCAGGTCAGTAAGAAAAACTACTTGACCATTTTTGCCTCATTTTCCTGTGATATCTTTTGTAATATAGAGTTTATCTAAGCTGTCTGACTTTGTTTCTGATCACAGGCCATAACTCACTGCGGTGTTGCTTTGAGCTCATTCATGTTTCTGTTTGTCACTAAAAGTTTTCTTTTATTTCCAGGTTTGGCAAGAAATCCCGACCTGCAATGTATGATGCAACCCCCATTGCTTATGAAGATTACAGCCCAGATGACAAACCTTTGGTTACACTGATTAAGACAAAAGATTTGTAAACTAGTGTATCTTTTTTGGATTATTTTTCAAAAGGATGGGCTACTAACCTAATTTAAATATTTTTAAGAAGAAAGCATAAGTAATTTAAAACATTAGATGCTTCAGAATTTTCTGTAGAATATTTAAGAACCAATTTTCTGCAGCTTTTAGTTTGGAAAAATATTTTAAAACAGAATTTGTGAACTTCATGATTTACATTTTAATGTACCTTGAGCTCTATAAATTATAAGCTTATGATAGTGTGTGCTTTTTTCTTGGTAGACACTATTACTAAACCCAGATGAGTTTCTTGTGATTGTTACAGAACAGAAAACAATAATTAATGAGGAGTTCTTTATGAAATGTCAGTGCCAGCTTTCTCAGTAGAGGTAGGAAAAATGTGAAGCATAATATGATATATAATATATCCATTAATTAAAAAAGTCTAAAATGTTTGTGTTGTGAAAAAGAAACTAGTAAAAATTATTATTCCTAATCTGAATGAATTAGCTTTTGCCTTATTCCATGCATGGATAGATAACCTAATCCTCCATTATTTCCTGAAAGTTGCTAAATCATACTCTTGAGTTGATGTTTGACATTTTTGTAATAGTTATTCAGGCTAGGCCTTGTATAATAATTCAAGTGCCTCTTGAGGCAAAGTAAGGGCATGATCCTTTAAACATTGAAATCAATGAGAGAACTTCCATTGACTTCACTGGATATGGGATTGGATCCTACAATTGGACTGAATCTATATTTTTCTTTAAAGGTTAAAGTTTTTTTATATTGTGAGTAAACTAAGCATATGGTTTGAATTGTTTGTTTCCTAAAGGTTGTTGATGTACAGTATTGTTTCATGAAATATTGTGTATTTCTCATAGTGCTTCTTATTTAGGATCAGTATGGGGTTTTTGTGGCTGTATTTGATCGCTTATGAGCGTCTTAAATTCTTGCTTATTTCAGAAAATACTGAATAAAAGTTAACCAGTGAAGATTGCAGCTGTTTCTTTGTTTTTCTTCATTTCAAACGGAAGCGTTGTCTATAAATTTGAAAGGACATGGCATATGATGCACTATAAATAATGCTAAAAGATGACATTTCAGCTGTTAATCTGAAAAGGGAAAAATGGTTTGTATTATCAAGGTAATCTCTCAAAAGTGAGATAAATGCAGCTGCAGAGTAAAGGCACAGTCCTGAATGGTGCATGTGCAGGTTAGTAACACCATTCTGTGTCTGAATTACAGAAATGCCAAATGCTCCTCCAAAATCCAGAGTATCTTTCCTGATGTCCTGTATCTGCTACCATGGGCTTTCAACAAAGACAGCAGTTATTAAAGAAAGGACTGAGGAGCTCAGATCCACGTTCAAACTAGATTAATTCTTCAGGCATGGTTTTCGATGACAGAAGTTGTAAATTTGCATCTGGTGGCTGTCAGATGATGTTTTTTTTTATTGGTACAGTTTTCTGCTGTATCAGTATATTGAAACTTTTGTTTACTGTGACTTCTAGAAGTCTTTTGAGAACCCTTAAAAAAGAAAAATCAAGAGCAAGTTATACCCGGTACCATTTTTGGTAACTTGAGCAGAAAAGGGGCACTGTTGTAATTGATTTGTTAATCAAAGGAAAGGAAATACTTCTTATTCAGAGTTTTTGGCCTTTTTAGTCAGTAAAATATTGGCTTGAAAATCTATATAAAGTAGGGAAACAAGCAACTCTGTTGTTTTAGGGAACATACATATTCATGGTCCATATTTTACAAGAGAGATGTTGCGATGAGCAGCAGCCTTTCTGCATACAAATCACACCTTGGCAGCGATTCTTGACCAACCTATATTTCTCTCAATTGACTGACCTGAACGATAAGTAATTTGTGAGGAGCTATTTTCCTGTCAGCTTGAAGCCTCTAGCTGCTGTAAATCATCCTGTGCATCCTGTGAATTGTATTCTGAAAATTACTTTGTCTCCTTCCAATTTATTTTATTGAACTCTGATGGCATGTTATGCATGCACTTGTGAGATATTTGTGAGGCACTGCACTGCCTGCCAGATGGAGCTGTCCTAAGACCTGGAGGGAGCAGACCCATCTTGTGTTTGTATTCCAGCTCTGAATATGCAAGAACAAGTTGGTTACTGTCTTTGTACACCAGATCGTGTCCTGAGAACATACATGAATATGGGCAAGGAACACTGGTTATTTCATGTCCTTTTGCCCAACCATATGTGGTTTGCTCTGTACAGGGAGCAAATACAGATGTATAGCAAATACCACTTGCTGTTAATATACTACACTTTTTTTCTTTCTTCCCCCCTCCCCCCTGCCCAGTAAATAATCCAGTTGCAGAAAGGGCTGATTGTATGTAGTCTTCTCCTAGCAATGGGCTAATAGCCTCCAGCTCCTCCTGGACAAGACAGACATGAGTTTCTGGGCTTGTCATTAACTTCTAGTACTTGTGTGTAGGCACACAGTCTGTGGTGATTGGGATGGGGCTGGCCCAGCCTCATCCCCAGTGGCACAGCTGTGAGCAGCAGGTGAGCAGCACTGACAGCAATGAGCCATGGAGTGCCCAGGGGCACTGACCAACACCAAAGGGAGCAGAGGGCACACAGGGGCAGTGCATCAACATGAGGGGATAAAAGGCTGAGACAAAGAACAAGAAGGGCAGAGGCTTGAAGCCTTCTGAAGTGACCTGATGTTACTCTGTATGGGCAGACACCTGAAGCCTTCTGAAGTGATAAAGTGTTTCTCTGTATGGGTTGAAGCTTTGTGATATTGTATGGTGATACTCTGTGTGTTATGACCGTCTCAACTGTGACATGTGCTGCAATGCCTGTGTGCTCTCCAAGTTTGGCTATTTTTTCATACTCTTCCATCTGGAAACGGGAAAACATCCTTGAGTGGTTTTTTTCCCCAGAAGCATGTACATGTATTCTTACTTGTTTTTTGGGGTGTTGTGAAACTTGCCTGTATAGCTCAGAGTTGTGATACATGTGCTAACAGGAAAATGTCATCATTTACATGGGTTCTGGATAGAGTCAGTCCAAAATGATGAAGACGGTGACTCTGTCCAATTGGGCTAATGGCATTATGGCATAGATACAAGGCCTGAGGGAACAGTTGAGCACAACAGCTAGAAAACACATATTGGCTAAAGCTATACAAATTATCCCCTTTAAAACCTGAAGGTGTAAACCTAACTTTAGCTGAGAAAAATTAGACCATTGCAATTAGAAAAATCAGATGGATTCATCTGCTCCTTGCATCTTGTCTCTGGGATGTGCCTTGGGAATCTGCATTCCTTCTGTGTGGGCTCCAGAGGTGACACCCTGCCAAACCCTCAGGTGAGAAGCCTCAGTCCCACATCAGAACCAGTGTTCGTAATAGATCTTGCACTTGGAACAAGCTGGCCCTCAATCCTTCCTAACTCCAACATGCTTCATCTTCCAAAGACACGATGAGAAATGAAGCTGTTGGGAGGTGCAGGTAGCTTGAGAAGGAGATGAGGTCTCCATGCCAGCCAGGCCTGCTGTGTCCCCAGCACACACTCACTGCAGGGACTGTGCTGTGGGGTGCTCTCTGGGGTGAGAGGCCCGGCCTTTCTGCAGCTGAGTGCAGACCATCCCTCCCTCTTGGGGTTCCCAGAGCCCCGCTGTGTCCCCGTGCCAGGTGGGACCAGCAGTGGAAGCAGCAGCCCTGCCATGAGTGGCAGTGGGGCACTGCCAGCCCCATCCCTCATGTGGCAAGCAGGCAGAGGATGAAAGGCCTGGAGATGCAGTCCTGACTCAGCTGAGCCTGTAGGAACTCTGTTTTCAGCTCTCTAACCCTGTTCTTGTTAGCACATTAAACAATGGGCTCAGAGGGACACTCATGGCTGAGGATGAGATGTGGGGAAGGCACATAAGAGGTGAGAGGTTGCAAGGAGACCTGGGGCTCCTGAGTAGCCCTCTGCATTGTCAGTCAGAGCTGGGTAACACCAAACCTGCCAACCTGATTTTGCTGCTCTCCCTCCACTGCAGCTGTGGCCAAATGCTACACTGGTGTGAGGGGAATGAGAGTTGAAAGAGACTTCAGCTCAATAAGTGCATCCTCAAACAGTGAAAGTCTCTGTGTGGTTAATCCCTTTGAAAACAATGGGATTTTAAAGACAATATGTGTGATGTTTTGCGGGAAAGTGGATTGGTGTTCCTGGGCATCTAAAAATATACAAGATCTGACCATAGAACTAAACATTGCTTGTTTTAGTGAAGTCTTGTGTTGTGACACTTCTGTCACAGAACTGATGTTTTCATCTTGCCTCAGCCTCATTTCTGGAAACAGCATGGCTTATCTCCAGCAGGGCTTTGCTGAGAAATGCCTGAGCAGTTATGACATTCCTGAAGATGTGGTTTCATCTTTGATAGCAATAGACACCTGATGAGCAATAAACTCAACACCTCTGAAAATTATTCTGTGTGAATGGCTGTGAGGAATTGAAGAGCCACTCCTCACTTGTCTTGCCAGAGGGAACTTCTTTTACCCTTCATGTGGCTAAATCCTTCTGTGTCCAAAATTTCTCTGAGGTTCCCTTCTCATGTTGCACACAACCACCCAGCTTCTGCAGAGTGGACAGGCACATTGCATCAGACTGATGCAAATCCAGCCCATCCTCCCTTTGGGTGCCTCCAGCTTGGTTTCTGTGGGAGGTATTTGCTGTGTTGCCAGCTTTGGGAAGCTGCTTTTTTTTTTTTTTTTTTTTTTTTTTTTCCCCCTGCTCTTTTTTTTTTTTTTTTTTTTTTTTTTTTTTTCCCCACTGCTGCCATGTTTTTGAGGTTCATGTGCTGCTCAGAGCAGCTGGGCTGAAATTGCTGTTTGTATGGTACTCTGCTCTTGTATTCCTGACCTCACAGGGGGTTCCGAAGTCCCATGGATCGTGGAGGGCAGCTGAAAGCCAGATTAATTCAGGGAAGAGTTTAGTCTCTCATGGTATGCTCTGCTATGAATAGTTAAAATAATGAGTATATTATCAAGAGCTAATGAGTTCAGACATGTTCCCAAAATAAAAAATGGGAGTCAGGGCAGTCCAGTGTGTGCTTAAACCTTCTCTTCCAACCTGCTGAGAGAGATGTGCACTGGCTTACAGCTTTGAGGCACCCTTCATTTTAAAACAAAATATGAACAAAATTCTTGTTTAAAGTTTGTTTTCTCTCTCAGCATCCATTTCCCTTAGGAAATACTCTGCATGAGCAGGGGAGCAGTGAGAGAAGGGCAAAGCAGAGAACTGGTGCCAAATGAGAGACATGGAGCTGATCTGCTCTATCTCCTCCCTACAAGTTTGTCTTCTGTCCCTTGAGACTTTGGCTGAGTGTCTGCCAAAACACTGTAGTTGTGTGGGGTCAGGAGGGGTGGCATAAGGCAGGTTTGAGACACTTTTATGTGCATCTTAAACAACCCATCAGGGAGATGAGAGCAGCCAGTCTGGCATCTGAGCAATCAGATGCTGCTGCTACCTGAGAATGCTGGAGACTGCTGCCAAGACAGGCAGAGTGTGATGTGCCCTGAGCTCCTGCTCAGTCTGATGTGCTGGTCACTGGAGAGGTGACCCTCAGAAGTCATCTTTGCACTTCTTGACTCACTGCTGTTTGCACTAGAGCCGATCCCTCTGGTGCAACTTCTGTGCTGCAGAATCCCCCCTGTAGGACCCAGCATCTGAACCCTTTATATTCTTTCCCCCCCTCATGTTTTGGAATGGCTCCAAGTAGGTGAAGGTGATTCCTTCCACTAGGACATGGGTCAACCAGTGAAAACAAACAAAACTTCAAAGCAGTTATGCCACATCCAGCTTCATCTGGGCTCAGCTGGCTTCTTTTCTTCTGCCGTGCAAAATGGATAACAAATATGACCTCTCTGGAAAAGTCAGATTTCTCTGTTATTATGAATTCCAGTTTAAAATCCTCCTTTTAAGACGTTTATGATAAGATGATTATTGTAAATAAGCTTCCCCTTTAGCAAAGAATAAATCATCAAATAGGCTTTGTTTGGTGAGATCTTTGGCAAAGGAATGTAAATAAATAAGCTAACTGAATAAACGTCTTTATCTGATGTGCAGAGCAGAAAAGGCAGCAAAGTTAATCATTTAGGAAAATAAGCTGGACTGCTGTGCTTTCTTCAATAATAGACCAGTCTAAGGAAAACAATCTGCTCTATCTCGCTGAGCCTGGACTTTTTGTTAGCATCCCACAGACCATGAGAGATCCTGTTTATCACTCTGGCAGCAGTGCTGTCTTGTCAAGGAGATGTCCTTCGGCCTAAATTTTTGATTTGTTTCTTTTCCTGTGGACCGGTCTACTTCCTGTCAGAGGTAGCTCCTCACAACAGAGCAGAGATCTCTTATGAGGTCAGCTGTGGCTTCTCGTCCATCTCCTGGGAGTAGAACACACACGAACAACAGTCTGGATCTGCAGGGTCTTAAACTTTGGACTCCATTCATGTTTCCATATGAGAAAGTTTGCATGTGACTCTGCGTGGATCTCAGTCCAACACCACTCAAGGAAATGAGTATGACTGTTCCAATTTTCACCATGGTTTTTTATTGACTTATGGATTTCTAGTAATCTGAAGTAAATCTGCCTGGAATCTGAGCATATAAACCAAATACAAGATGCACAAGGTAAAAAAAAAAAAAAAAGGCATGTAGCTTCTGTGGAAAAGCAAGCAGCCTAATGCAATGAAGGTTATTTTGGCATGTAGGAGCTGCATTACTAATTAGTTTGTCAGCAGAATATTTTGTTCTTGCCCCCATTTGTAATTGTTAGATATATGATCACTGTTGGTGCAATTTGGCCTCCTAGAAGCTTATTTTCTGTATTGTATTGGGACACAGAGAGCACAAACAACAGGTTCCAGTTACGGTTCTTTCTTGCTGAGAACAGAGAGATATATGGGTAGGTTACAGAGAGCAGAAAGCAGCGTCAGCTTGCTGAAAAGGGTGTTTGTAGATCCCAGTGAATGGCCTTGATATTTATTCTACAGATCAGTCTGTGGTTGTTTTATTTGCTATGTTGCATCTGTCGTGTGAATAAGGCAACCAGCCCAACGTGTCATGATGCAGAATAATTTACTTCAAGGATTTTGTACCTAAAATGTGCTGTCCACAATGTCTTATTTGTGGTCTATACATGACACCAGTTCCTCCTATTAATTTAATTTGAACATTTATTTCAGTTGTTATGCCTTTGCATGGCATTTGCTAGAAAGGTCTGTCAAAACAAAGCTGACAGAATGCCATGTAACTAAGGACAGATCTGCTTTCCCATGTGCCTATTATGCCATTTCACTTTCATCTTGCCATGAGTTTGGACTTCAGGTTGTTCTACATATGGAAGATGATGACCAGTTATTTTTATCTCCAGTACTCATCACGTTGCTCCCCTCTTTCCCGGTGCCCTGTCTTGCCTGTGTTCGACAAGGAAAAAGACAGGAGGAGATTTTTAGAGGGCTGAATTAGGTGTGGTGTTTATTGGTTTTCCTCTGTCTTTTGTTCATTTAATTTCCATGGAGAGAATATTTTACAATTCCATGGAGATGCCTTAATCCCTGAGAGATCTGAAGGGTTATTTTTCTTTAATGCATGCGAGATTTAAAATGAAATAGTAAGCTAGCAGTATTGACAGACATGTCAGGTTTAAATCACAATGTCTCACAGCTGTGATTTACTTAGTGATATATGTTGCTGAATTTTGGAAGATGTTAATTTGGAATACATTATTCAGTGGTTTAGATTACTGAATGGTAAATACAGTGATGCTTTAATAACATTTTGGAGTTTCATGCAATAAACTACAAAATTTCTGTAAAAACTGGTTAATGCTATCTAATTTTCCCTCACTTTAGGGGACTGCCATCGCAGAGGAAACCAAAATTCACAACAAAACTATTACCCTACACTGGCATTTGGCCTGGCACTGTCCATGTTTTTCCAACAGTTTTTCAAGAAGCTCTGATTTTGCATAAGCAATAAAGCCATATTCTCTTTCCCCATAAGGCAGTACCTCTCAATGAGGGCAGAAACTGCGGACAGAGAATTATCAGACTTCAAATTAGCAGTTAAATGTGATCTTCATTCAAAAGCAACTCAGCCTTGAGATTTCTGAGAATTCATTGTCTCTCTCTTTATTGTTTATGTGTTGTCTCTGACTTACATCCCTCTCCTTCAAACTCTAGTGTCAAGGGTGATTTATGAGTGCAATTTTCTGTGTAATATTATGTAGCAATAGTTGGCAAATCCCTTCCCTCAGCAAGGGGATGTATTCTTCTTTGTCAGACACCAAAGAGGCACACAACCCTTGAATTTCTTTCAAAAGACAATTCTTTTTGAAAGGACAAATGCAAATCCCATCTCGTAATAACTCATAATTACTTATAGATATGTTACATGTACAGAAACTGCTCTGGCCACATGGAATTGGCATTTTCATGTGATGGATCCATTGGGAGTCCCTCTGACTGTCTCAGGTCCAGCTCTGTAACCAATCTCTTGCTCTTTGCTTGAAAGAAGCTCTGCAGGGTGCTGAGCAAAGCCTGGGAGACCAGCTGCATTGCTGGGCTGGGCACTGTTCATGACGAAATCTAAGCAGAAGCTTAATGAAGGACTTTGGAGGTTTGTTCACTTTCTATTATGCATTTTTGCCTATTGTAGGGTTGAAGTATTTTTGCATTTACAGAGCTCTTTGAGTTGCAAGACTTGGTAAAATCTTACATGAAATGTTGATGGCATCAGCCTTATACTTTCTGTGAGGGCTCTACATTCACTCTGGTTCCCAAAGACTTAGGAAGGACTCAAGTCCACTAAATTATTGTACACAAGAGGGTGATTCTTGTGTTTTTCTGGATTATTTGTAAATCTCTATTTACAATCTTTGTGGGTATTTGCCAGAAAATCAGTTCATATCCACCCAGCAACACACGTTGAAATTCTTCCCGATAATGACTGCAGTGCCCAGGTTAGGGACAAAGAGGGCAGCCCTTCCCAGCTTACCTGTCTGCCTTTTCTTAGTTGGGACTGGTGTGAATTGAAGTATAGTTTTGTCCTTGAACTCCGCTCTGTTTCATGTCTCACCCATTTTATAGTCAATGATCACTGCAGAACAGGGAATACGTGTGCCTTGTCGTACAGTGGTCTTGGGTTTCTGCCCCTTTGTGCTTGGCCATACTCAGCCATTAGGGCATTACTGGTACCACTTGCTGGCTGTGGGGGACACTGAGTGCCCTAAACAAATGACACCAGTGCTGTTGCACACTCTGCCATGAACAACTCAGCAATGTACTTAAAAAATTTCCTGGGTTTAGCTCTTAAACAATGCTTGTAGGCACAGCCATTTCCAGGGGAATCTGGATTGTCGCAGCAGCGCTCTATGTTCCCATGCTCAAGTGGGGGATGGAGAAACATCTCCTGGATTGCCACACAGCTGACCAGTCTCCCTAAGCCTATGAATAACTGCTGGGGATGTGTCATTGAAATAGGAAGTGTGGCTTCTAGTAACTTCCTATTTTAATGGATAAAATTGGGTAGCTGGAATGGTGAAATCTAGATCACAGATTGCCAAATCTTCTTCCTGCTATAATGATGCTCTGTTAAAAAAAAAAAAAAAGTTTCAATTTGAGACTATCAAAAGTCTCTTTTTTGGGTAAGTTTTCTTATTCTGAGGGAATATCCAGTACATGTAAAATTGCCCACAGTATTATTTATCATTTATCATTCTTCATGCATTTTTATAATTTCAGTCTCTTCAGTGTTCACTCTAAAAACAGCTTATCTATATAGACATGATTCTTCTCTCTCTTATGTTGTTAAAAATCAGAAGTAATTTGAATTCAATTCGCTGAATCACATCTATGCAAATCAGAAAAGTGTCATGATCAGGAGCTATGCAGATGCCATGGATTTAACTTACTGTAAAACTGGTGTAAGGGTCATCAGGATCTCTGTACAGATTTGTGGAGGTACAGATTTCTTTTTATCACAGACAAGTACTTAATAATCATTAGGGGTAATTAACAAATAAAGACAATACAGTCAAAGGTGCACAAGGTGGACAGGGGTTTTAACAGGTCTTGTTTCAAGTTTTTCTGGACTAAGAGAGAACAAATGTGTAAGCATCTGGCATGTGTCAACCCAAAGATTTTCTGGCGTTCATTTTCTGCTGCTTACAAGATTAATTGGTCCATTAAGAGCTGGACTTGAGCTTCTTTAGATGGCTAATGCAAGATTTGCTGTTGTAGGCTGCCTGGGAAATATCAGTGTTCCTGCAAGGAGGTGTCTGGCCAGCAGCTGTGCCAGCGGTGAGAGCATTCCCTGGGGGGGTGACGGCTAATCCTCCTGTCCCGCGTTCCTGTCCTCTCCCCTGCCCTGCGTGTCATCACTGCCCCCACACCCCCGGGTACTTGGCTTCTGCAGGAAGCAGGAAATTCTCGGATTTTCCCCTTGCGCATCCTTGCTGCCTCTCTGCTCGGAGTCCCCCTTCCTCTGTGGGGACGCTGCCCTTGGCGCCCGTGCCCGGCCCGCTCCCCCTCACCAGGCCCCCGGCCGGACACTGGGCACGGCCGGAGCTTCTCCCGTGCGCGTCGCCCCTCGCCCATCCCCGGACGGCTGCAGTGCCTGGCCTGGGGGCTGCCGACCACATCCGCCTCTGCTGCTCTCTCCAGACGCTTTTCTCGCCGCCTGTGCGGCCCAGATTCCATGGCCTGAATTCCCCCGGGCCGGCTGCCGCTGCCCGCTGGCGCGGGGCCGCCAGGCACGGAGCCCAGAGGCCGCAGCCCCGCAGCGCGGCCGCTGCCAGCGCCCACAGACTCGGCCTTTCGTCCCCGGGGCTGGCTAGGGAAAAACAGGCTTGGTGGTGCTGGCCCGAGGGACTTGGCATCTCCAAAAGATCAGCTCTGTGTTTGCTGGGAGGCTGACAGCCCTTCTTCCCTCGCTCCTGCGGGGACAGTGAAGGGGCTGCCTGGCAGAGGTAGAATAAAACTTGTTCCCCCTTTCAAGTATCGTGTGTTTTGTCCGTCACAGAAGTGTTGTGCTCTTTTAAATGTATGCAAGACCTTTGCAGCAACCTTCTTTCTGCACTTGCTGACCTGCCATAGCTTTGGTGCTTTATTTATTTTCTCTGCTGCTGTGAGCAGGACCAGTGCAGTGTCAACATGAAGGGACAGTAAGACCAAATATCTCTGTGCCTTTCTAAAAATAAGACCTCTAGAGGTGAGAAGAAAAGAAGGGATATCACATAAACATGGTCAAATACGTCACTACCTATGCATTTCACACTTTTATTTAGTCCATCCATCTCCAAAACAGAACTTTTGGAAGAGGAAGAGAAGTAGCTGTCCTGGTACTTGGGGAAGGTGGCGGGGTAGTTGAAGCCGAAGAGAGAATCAGAAGCACAAACTCTTCTGGCAGCAGCACAGGTAATTAAAGACACCTGGTCGTTATGGGAACGCCAGCAAGAGCTTCCCCAACAAATTGGAAATCAGGACCTCATTATCCCTGGCAAGCGCAACGTAGATGGGTAGGAGAATATGGTATATCCAAACCTGAATTATCTCCCTTGACTGGAATACTTACTGCTGCCTCAATTTCACAAATCGTTAACAGCACACTGCTTCAGGTTATAGTGTCTCCTGATGCCATTTAAAAATACCTGTGGAGGGGATATGAAGCAGATGCATTGGGAGCTGAAGTGCCCTCGGCTGAACCACCTTTGGTAGGGCTGCACTCCCATGTCTGCATAACCATCTCTATGCACCTACACAATCAGAATGAAAATGATTACTAAACAACATTAGGGATTATACAGTAAGCAGGGATGTAAATAAATTTCCCTTACAAAATACCAAAACACAATACTGAAAGGAAATCAAGGGCCTTTGAAGATAATGTGGTCTGTACTTTGCCAGTATTTTAATGAAACATTCTTACTGTTGAATTGCTGCTAGTTTAACAGTGACCATGCCTGAGGATATCCCTGGCAAGGAATCAGAACCAGACCTTTAGATGCTGCTGCTCCCAGCAAAGAGGGTGTATCTGTCACCACATGTACTTTGAAGTTACTTCTCAATAGCCTCTGAACTCTGCAAATGATTGAGACCCCTCAGGTTTCTGCTGTCAGTGTTTGCAAACTGCCAGTGCTCTGATGCTGCCCCTGGCTGCCCTTGCCTGCATCCCATGTGTGGCTGTGGTGCTGGAGCCCCAGCCTGACTGTGTCCTCCCCAGGTAATGCCCACACTGCAGCTCCCCCATGCCCAGACTCCAAAGTGTGCACCCTGCCATGGGAACTGGAAATCTCTGTGTTCCCTCTGCCGTATTTATATGACATAAAGTTGAGGCCATGCCATCCTATCCAGCTTTGTCATCTTCATGAGATGAAGTTCTACATAAAAATACATTTATTGTTTCCTTGAATGTTAAAATGTAATAGTTGTCAAAAAAACCAGTTTGGATTACTTGGATAGTGTATTTTGGGTTGCTTAGGCACTAAAAATTTTTCAGAGAAATATTGGAAAGCTCAGACAATGGTGCCATCTATGCGGGCAGCTGCATTTGCCTCAGGTGATTTGACAAAGTGTTTAAGAGTAACAAGTGTATTTAGATTTTGGAAGTATGCTATTAATTACAGCACTTCACAGAACATTAAATTTGTTAATTAGGCAAACTTACTCTACAAAAGCAAATACAAGGTAAAATGAATTAAAAATAAAAAAAGAGATGTGTTTAATGAGTTCTGTATGCTTTGTAAACTTGCATAATCAAAAAGAGGATCTTGGAAACAGGACTTGCGAAGTCTGCAAAATATTTGGGGAAGAAGCATTTAAATAACTGAATGACTCTTCTAGTTGTGTTTCAGTGAGAAATAAGTGCTCCTAAAGCTAAATTGAGCTTTTGAAGTCAAATAATTCAATGGGATCAGCAATTGGCTGAGTTTAGTTAATTAAAAAGGCAATGCTATAGTTAAAACCAAAAGAATTTATTTTTCTTTTCAAATGCAGAGGAGCTATGTTGCTATAAAGATCTTAAATAAAATAATCCTTATTAGGGGATGAGATGGTGCAAAAGGAAGACAAAACCAATAACTAGAAGCCATTAAAAGGCACAAAATATCCTGGAGTCACAGGAAATGCTTCAGATTTACTATCTGAATAAAAGTGAAATTGGTCCTAAAGCATCCAATACTCCCTTTTGAAATGCAAGATCTCCCCTGGCTCCATTATTTCTGTCCTGTGAGCACTGAAAGGAAGGAGACTGAGAGAAGTGGGACCAACCTGTGTAATGTATTGCAGTCTTCAGAAAGAATTGTCTTAACTCATTCTGAGATGAGAAACTCTACAACTTGGCACAGCAAAAGGAAAATTAATAGGAAAAAATCCTGTATCTTCTTACAGGCACATTCTGGAACACATCCTGGAAATAGGAATTTACACTATTTATTTAAGTGAAAGATCTCTGACTGGCTTGGAGCAGGACCTTACCTAATGCAGAACAGCTTAAATATCAAATAAAAAAAAATGATGCTTGGATTAAAATATTAGAAAGTCTAGGTAGAAATGACCTAATCTTAGTGAGATTGTGACATGAACTCGCCCAAGTTTAATGAATCATTTCCTGAGCTGGGCTCTGGCTGGTGCCTGACCACCCCAGCAGCACCCAGCCCAGCTGAAAACCAAGTTTCCTGTAGAGGTGTCATGGGGCACGACCAAAAAGGCAAACTAGCTGAATTTCCTGGGACAGCCCATGGTGCAGAGCACACCTGGAGACTAAACCAACATGAGCAGAAGGGCTCAGTAGCTGTCTTGTCCCCACAGTGCCACTTTGCTGCCTTGGGGAGGGGTAAGGCTTGGAGAGAATGCTGGAGGGGCTCAGGGGGTCACAGATTGCTTTCTACCAGTTGGATTTAAAAGATTTGCAGCTGAGCTGCTCCTCCCCATGTTTGAGCATATTCCTTCCTTCTTCTCATACAACTAAAGTCTGAAGCCTACAGCATTCATTTTCTCTTGTTTTCATATCCTTTTTTGAAATTAAGTAATTCATTTGTTCTCTTAACGTGCCACCCATTTCGTAGCAAATGCAGATTTTCCTCCCCAATTGTTTTAGTTTGTATAAAAGTCATATAAACCAAGAAAGAAGCAGCCTCCAGCCCCAGGGTTGGTCTCCTGCTAATTGCAGAGCCTGAACTTCCTTTGTGTGCCCTGCTGCTGACAGCCTGGGTTGTGCCAGCTCCTAGCTGGTTCAGGAAATGGTGGTGGGTGGATTTATCCATATGGGAAGGGTCGGTGAAACTGCTCCAGAGCTCACTTGAGGAAGAGTGAGGCTTTTAGAAAAGGCCCTCGTGCAGGAGTGTAGGCACCAGTTGAAACTAACAATGATGTGACAGGGACATGGTGTTTGGAAAGAGCTCTAGTGGGCATCTTGGCCAAGAGCTGGTGCAGAATTAGTGCTTCCCTTCCTGGAGGGGAAGGAAGGGGGTGATGCATCACTAAATGGAGATGCAACACGTGGATTGCTTTAATCAGGCCTCACTGCCCAGGGACGTACTGGTGAAATCTTTCCAGAAACAAAGTTTCTAAAAGCTCATGTTCATAGAGTCTTGCTCTAATCATATCCAGCCTCACCTAGATCCTGCAATGGGTGTCAAGGTGTTGGTCCTCGATGTGGACCCTGTGGCAGAGCTGCCCTGCCAAAGGTCATAGTTTGTCCACAGGTGAGCCTGATGCCCTTTTTTTGAGAAGATTCCCTTCAGTATTGCTTTTCCTTGCTATTTAAAACACTGACACAGAAAGGATGCCCTGTGTCCCAGGGGTCACACACCCACAATGTGTTGGAGCCTGGCTTGCAGCCTGTGGGATGTGGTGGTCAATGCTCGGGATGAGTATGACATGGGCTCCTCTGGGTTTTCAACAAATCCTCCTGCATCCAAGCATGAGGCATTACCCAGGCAGCCTCAGGTGAGCAGGGAGGGCCAGGGGCAACTTTTGTGTCTGGAAAAAATGTTCTTTGGTGCAGCTTTGGAACCTGCAGAGACTTTGCTTTTCTGTAGCGCCTCTGGCCTCCACAGGGAAGAGCAGTGCCTTGCAGACCCCTAGAATGTGTATGTCTGCTCTTGTGGGTGCCGGGGCACAGCTGGGATGCCCGACACCATGAAACAGCTGAATGTGGCCTTGATGCTGGTTTGGTGCTGGTCCCTCGGGGGACCACCCCGGCACTGACCGGGCAGGGGGATCCTGCCCCCACCTGGTGGCTCCCTGTGCTCCATGACCTCGCACAGCGGCCTTACAGCGCCCTGACACGTCCTACATGCTTGGCAGCAGCTTGAGCCACCTGCAGAACCGGAGGAAAAGTTTCAGCTGTGGTGAGGCAGCGTCCCATGGGGAAGGCTCCTTTGAGCGGGGAGCACCCTCCCAGGCAGCGCACAGAGAGCGGCAGCGGGGAGACCGGCACCGCTGCCCGAGAGGCCGTGCGGAGCCGGGACACGCCGGGCTGCGGCAGCACCTGGGGGGAGGCGCTGTCCCGGTCACCACAGGCGTCCAGCTGGGATGTTTGCCGTGCCCGGGGGGATGGATGCCGTGCCCAGGTGGGATCGATGGTGTGCCCGGGGATACCGTGCCCAGGGAATGGAGGTCGTGCCCAGGGGATGGATGCCGTGCCCAGGTGGGATCGATGGTGTGCCCGGGGATACCGTGCCCAGGGAATGGAGGTCGTGCCTAGGGGATGGATGTCGTGCCCAGGTGGGATGGATGCCATGCCCGGGGGAGGAATGCCGTGCTCGGAGGACGGTTGCCGAGCCCGGGGGTGCCGTGCCCCGGGACCGGCGCTGCCGGGCGGGTCCGCGCGTGGCCCCCACGCGTGGGCGGGACGGGGCGGGGCGGGGCGGGGGCGCGGCCCCGCTCGGCAGCGCCTCCCGCCGCCGCGGCACCATGTGGCAGCCGGCCACGGAGCGGCTGCAGGTAGGGGGGGCCGGCCGGGCTCCGAGCCTCAGGGGGCGGCGGGGCCGCGCGGCTCCGGGGTGGCGGCGGGACCGGCGGAGCATCACCCCCGTACCGGGAGTTCGTGGCAACTTGTCCCCCCGCCGGCGCGGAGGGTGGGTGTGCGGGGACACGGGACACGCACGCACACGCAGCGCGGGGGCCGCTGCCCCGGCGGCATCCCGGCTGTCGCCGCTCGGTGGCTCCGGCGCTCCCGGCGCAGTTGGGTGCCGGCCGCGGGGCTCGGCGGGGGACGCGCCGCTCAGGGGCTTCTCCGCCGCCGCCTCGGGTGAGGGACACCCCCGGACCGGCCCTGCCTGACCCGCGGCAGCGGGAGGGTCTCTCGGAGCGGCGCGCGGGGGATGCGGAGTCCCGTGGGAGTCCCTTGGCACCCCCACGGCCCGAGGTCGGGATGTGTCAGGATCACCGGGGTACCCCCGTGCCGCACCCTCCGGCGGCGGTCGGGTGTGCGGTGCCGGCTCTGCCGTTGTTCGTGTGGCTCGTGTGCGTGTTGCATAGTCCGGGGAAATCCGAGACGGGCAGAGAGTGACATGAAATAAAACTCACTTTGTAGTTCCACTGCGTCGGTTTCGTGTAGTTTTCCAGGGCAAGTGTCGAGTGAGAGAGAATTGGATATCTAAGATAAGAATCAGTGGGCACAGCAGATGACAAGAAAAGGTTATTACTACTTTTGCAATTCAAAATGAGCATTTACTTTGATATCATCAAGCAGAAAATTCAGCAGTTTGATTGGAGTTGATAGTAGAGCCAAGCTGAGAGATCCGTGAGCTTTAATCTTCACCAGCCAGTAATGAGAATAATTCCTGGTCTGAAAAAGCTGTACTTTTCTCTACAATGAAAAGCTTGATTTTTAGCGGATAGAGATGAGGTACCACATACGTAGTTGATGGATTCCAGGGTAAAACTATGTGAGCGTATTATTTTTTTCCCTGTGTTAGTCAGAAACCTCTCTGCTAGACACAAGTGGCAGGATGCCCTGAGTGAAGGCGTTAATGGTCTGGGGCGCTGTGGAGGCGGGGGTGTTCCCTGGGGAGATGCTGATGCAGGGGACAGACCTCAGGTGAGGCTGCACCCAGTGGCTGGTGACAAAGGAGAAGGTGAGGGAAGGGAAGGGGAAAGGGAAAGCCTAGGTTAGTAGTGTTGTGCTAGTCTGGATTGTACAGAATGGCTTTGTGTCCCCTTTGTGAAATTAGGGAGGTGTTAAAATAACAAGGTGCTATTATGACAAATATCTGATACTGCCTACAAGAGCATGCAAGGCTAAAGAGAACCAAATGCTTGTGTTTTGCAGAAGAAGCTTGTGAGTGTAACCTCCTTTAGCCTTGTTTAGCTGTATCCTGTGCACTGTTGGGGGTCTGGCCTTAGTGGGTGGGAATGGCTCTGTGCTGTGGGGAGCCAGGGCTGTAAGGAGGGGTGATGTTTGATCACTGGGCTTCTCACTTACCTGTTGCAGCAGAACCCAAGCCTGTAGTGAGGGGAGCCTATAGTCCTCCCTGTTCTTGAAAGGGAGCCACAAGCACCAAAGTTCTCAGCAGCGGCCACTAACTTTGTGCAAACCAAATCTACTTTGGTTGCCTCTGGCTGGAGTCTCCAGGCATCCTGAGCTGATCAAAATGCTGAGTGCCTGTAAATGCACTTTTTGCCAATAGGAGTTTCTGAGGAAGTACATGAATAACCGTAGATGCTCTAAAAAATAAAGAAATCAGGGACTCAAAATTGCAGAATTAAAGGATGCTTTGGACTTGTGCTTCTGAAATGGGGAGAAAGCCTTGGAAAAGTCACAGGAAGTCCTTAATAATTCTGTGTTCACACGAGGGGCTAAATAACAACGTAGCGAATTGTGGGCAAAATGAATGCAGTGAGGGGAAGGATGCTGGTGTAACTAGGATGAGATCCTGTAACTGAAAGCTTAATCCTAATCCGTATCTATATAAGAGCTATAAACTATCAAATAACCCAAACCCCTCTGAATTTTTTTTTTTTTTTTCTCCAGAAAACCCTTGAAGCCTGGTTCTTTCAAGTAGTCTGATCTCCCCTTGACATGTTGTGAATCATCAGCCTGGCCAGAACTGCTGGCAGCGCTGTCTGGCCCCCGAGGAGAGTTTGTGCATGCTATAAATGCTATTTTTTCTCTTCTTCCTCCCCCTCAACATCTTAATTTAGTTTCAGGTGTCCCATGTTGCTCTCCTCTCCCAGACTCCCTCTCTCCCGGCACGTAACTGCTGTGAAACAAATGTTGGTGCTATGGGGGTGTTGAAGGGGGGCCCTCTGCTTGTCCTTGGCATCACAAGCTCTGGCTGGCTGACAAGCAAGTGTTGTGAGGCTCTGGGTGTGCAATTTTGGTTGTAGCAGGGTGGTTTGTGGTCACTGAGTAGGGTAGATGACGTCTTATGGTCTCTATTAATGTATTCTGGGATTACAGTTATGGCAAGTCACTACTGTAGGATATTTAGGGGATGTATAATGGCAGATACAGCCCTGTCTTTTACATCAGGCTGATGTATGGGTGCAGGAAGTGTGGAGCTGGCCCAGCTTTCTTGATGTTCTAATGTGTGCATGGTATGTGACTTAGTTTTGACACAGATGTATCTTGTGTCGATACCCAGCTGTGTGGAAGTGCAGGTCTGTTGTTAGTCCATGGTGTAGCTCTGTACTAAGTAAAACGGCAAAGAAAATATTTTCATCTCTCAGAATATTTCTTTTGGCCTGGTTCAGTGAGGGAAAGTATGAACTGCCTTTGGAAGTGGATGCCTGTTGGTATGGGTCAGTCCTGCCCTCAGAGCTAAGGCAAGCTGCGTGTGTTTAACTGAAATGGCAGTGGCCATCGCAGTGTGAAGGCTCCTGTCGTGTTCTGACAAACTGTGCCATGGTCCTCAATTGCTCTTGGGCCTCCTTTCCCTGTCCCACTCAAAGGATGACAAGACTGCACATTCCTGGTCTGCTGCTGTTCACGCAAAATCTTCTGTTCCAAATGTGCTCAGTCCTGTCAAGTTTCATAGTTTGTGCTGAAGTTTTTGGCATTGACTGGATGGTACAATTCCAGTAGTGAGGTCAGCAGCAAAGCTCACGCATACGCAATAGGAATGAAGTGTCATCAGCAGCTGGGTTACAGAACACAGTGAGCTGGGGCATGAACTGGACTTGTCCCCACTGCTGTTGTGGCCATTTGCTGCTGAAAGCTTCATCTGTTGCTGAAATGTGCCCCCCTTCCCAGAGCCTTGGTTTCTGGCTTTGCTGGAATAAGCTGTGATTGCTTGTTTTTTGATTTGGGTTTGTTTTTTGTTTTATTTTGTTTTTGTCAGCCTGTTCTCTACGTCCCTCTGATGGAAGCTTTTCCTGTCATGCTGCCGTTTAATGAAGAAGCCTCTCTGTTTCTGGAAGATATGTAGAATTGAATTAAATGGATTAGAAGAATAACCTAGAAAATGTAGATATTGAGGTTTCTTTTTGAAATTATAATACAGCAAAGCCTGCTTTTTCTTTTGCTTTTTCTTTCCTTTCACTTTTTATGATTCTTTCACCTATAGCAACATTGAAGTTTCGTCTGTTTTCTCCAAAGTTAGTGGGACAGGCAGTTACTTGTGAAATCATACATCTGGGATGTTGCAGGAATATACCACAGGGATCAGCGAGTCTCTGATGTGGTAAGATCATGATTTTGCAGGTAATACAGGATTAGCATTATTCACACTTAAGAGAGATTATCTGGGACTGTATGTGTTTGGGAGACTTTTTAGCTTCTAATTTCTGTGGTGGCATTCCTGGCTTGTGTTCAGTAAAGTGCAGGTGAGCATATGGAAGATGTGTGTACCTCCCAGTCTTCTCTGGAGCAGCTGCCAAGGTTGCTTCAGGTATTTAAAGGTCATTCCCCCTGCTGGGAATGCGGAGACTCCAGTCCCAAGCTCACTGTACCTGCCTGATCTGATTTGCCTTGCTGTGTTTGCAGCAGACCTTATAAATGGTTATAAGCAGTGGACACTGATTTGTGGTTTGATGTTTGTGGCAGTGGGACTTGCTGAAATGATGCCAAAAATATTGTGAAATCTTTCTTTAAAACTATTTCCAAATGTACCCTCTTTGCCTGGTTCAGCAGGCCTTGCCAGCACAGCTGGGATTTTGGAGCTGATGGTCTCAGTGATGCTCCTGTGAGGACTCTGAAGTGGTGTTTGAAAAGAAGCAAGGTGTTCTCACAGCCTGAGAGGTGGCTGCTATTTGCTTTGTAACCTAATTTTTCCTGGAAGCTTGATGCCAGACATTGTTTCTAGATAATAAATCCCAGTGGGTGCATAGTTTCCGAGGCTGTGCTGTTTATAAGCCCTGCTTACAAGTTTCCCTGCTTCTCTTGACACGTGTGGGTAAGAGGGCTCACCATGTTCAAAGAGCTTTTCCCCTGGGCAGCGGTGCAGCAGTGCTGGTGCTGCCCAGCCTCGTGCTGTGCTGCTGGGTGTCCCTGAACTGAGCCGTGCTCATGAGCCCTCTTTTCGGAGAAGATCTCTGCTTCTGTGGATGGTACAGGGGTGAGCTCAAATGAGTGAGGAGGGGAACAGACAGGGGTGCTGTGTCATGGAGCTTTGGGCTGGACACTGCTTGGCTTCATACAGGCATGCAGCTAGCCCAGTGTTCGCAGTAGGACTTCAGTGATTCTCTGTATGCTCATCTGGAAGTTCAGTATTCTGATTGAAACCCACAGTTTGGGGCCATTTTTGGGCAAGGATTTAATAATGGATGGCTGTAGTGTATTGTTAGAATTGATTTCTTTCATAAAGTTCCACATCTCTCCTAATGTGTCGTGAAATACTGTACAGGAGAGCTGCGGGTGGGCAGGCTGAGATGAAGTGAAGCAGGTGATGAAGGGCAGGGAGCTTCAAGTCCTTTACTGGGGCAAGTTTGGTTTCCTGAACCCCAGGGCTTAATTCTGCCATCGTGTAACTTGTGCAGGTCCTCTGAAGTCCATGAGAAATAAGATTGTGTAAGGTTGCTTTACCACAGTGTTTGAGTGGCTGCTGTAATGTGCTTCCACATCATTATGATACAGCAGTAAAACAACAGTGTAGCTATTAATGGAAGTGAAAATGTGAAAGCAGCAGTATTGGTGTGTTGCTGTTCACCTTTGGGCTGGGCTGTGAGCACTGTTTTCCAAGGCCTCAAACATATTGGTTTTTTTTTTTTAACAGGAATTTGTTAATATATCTGTAGCATTGCATCTTCAATCTACTTTTAAATTTTGTGATTGTAGACTGTTGCTAATTTCATGTATATTACATGCATCTACTACTACTAGTATACACATCAATTGCCTTTCCTGTATTAGGAGCATTGAAAAGATTTTTCACTAAAGAGAAGTGAGCTCTGGGTAGACTTACACATGTGTGATGGCTTCTAGGTGATCACAGCCACTGTGGTTTGGTGACATGTTTGCATGTGTTCAGCTGTAATGTGATTTTAGGTGCTATTGGTGCTTTCAAAATGAGCTTCTGATCCTTTTCAATGTTCACTTGTGTTAAAAATAACAGCATACAGTCAGTTAAAACAATAGTTTTCCAATTTTTAAAGCATATGGAAAGCCTTTCTAAACCAAACACAAGCTAGCTGTAAGCACACAAACAGCTGTCTAGGCAGAAACTGCTGCAAGACATGTATAGCAGGACTGATACTACTACTGAACTCTGGTTTCATTAAATATTATGTCAGAAGGAAAAAATGGTAAGTATTTGAAATTTAAGCCTGAGTCATGTGGCTGCAAATGTCTGAAGTCTTACAGCCCGGTGTTTTGGCACTATATGGCTTCGGGATATCTTTCAAGGCATCAGTGTTTTTGCACTCGTTTGCTGCTATGACTTTACAGCAGTCAGGAATCTTTAAAACAAAGCTCTGTGATTCCAGGAGGCTCATCTGGCATCACTTAGCTCAGGCAATTCCTTTTTTTCTACATTATTTATTCTTTGTAGAAAATGAATGTCTCTGGAAAAATGTTAATTTTGGGAAGCATTCTATGACCAAAAGAAAATCGAAATCACTGAGAGCCTTGTGGAATGCCCCCTGGGAAATAATCTTCAGCGTTCATTTATAGTGTACTACTAGTTTCTGTTTATGAAAGTGCCAGCGTGTTTGATGACCAAGACAAAAAATTTAAGCAGTGATTTCCTTGAAGAAAGGCAAGCTAAACAATCAGTGTAGTTCAGAATTTTAAATGCCTGTTTCAGATTTTGTGTGTCCCTGGTGTCATCCAGCAGGACAGCACAGTCAGCGGTGGTGTCCCAGACCTTTTCTTCCAGGCGTGGCTGTGCTCTCCGCAGACATGCCTTGGGCTGGTGCTGAGGTGTTGGGCTAGGTGTCCTCACCCTTACAGCACTACTGTGTTTTTGATGTTGCTCTGTGCAGGCAAGAGGAGAGTCTGATTACCCAGAGACAGGTAAATGTGTAGCTGAAAAGCCCCTTTAAGCAATGTTTAGTACTTAAAATATTTTTTCCCCCCGTAGTGCTTTAATGTATAGGAATTGAACTTATTTGTGCTTCATATAATGGCTGGAAGAGTTACAGGTGACAGTGTTAAGTCTTCTGAGCTGTTTCTGAATAAGTGTATCAGAATTCTTTGACCAAAGATGTTAAATGTGGGTGATTTTACAAGCGTCCTGAGAAGACCTAATATGACATTTCATGGTTTGTTTTTCCTGCTGACATCCTGAAAATATGGAGTAGCAAATATAAATCTTTGCACAGAATCTGAAGGAAAAAAGAAAAGTTATGTATTGCCAGTATTTAATATTCTTTTCATGATGTTGCTTCTACAAAATTACACATAGCCTCAGAATGACTAAGTTGGTCTTGTAGCGCTGACACCTTCGCAGTTTGGTGATGACTTCAGGAGTGTTGGTCTTTGAAAAACCTCCATAAGTGTTTTCATTGGGACCATTTAAATAAATATCCCTTTCACAGGCTGGTTTTGCTTCTGGGCAGTGTGAGCAGGAGCATTTCTAACCTGAGTTGCTGCTGGTGAGTTTCACTGATGGAGCTGTGCTGCGAGCACAGTGCTGCTGGGTTTGGGACAGCACCGGGGCAGTCGGAGTCCTTGCACCATCACCCTTTGTGGCCTTGGGTCTGTGTTCTGCCAGACAATTCTCAAATGTCTCCTCACATGAAAACACTTTCTCCAGATATATTTGATGGGAACTGCCAAGAACACTGAGAGCAGATAGAAATGTAATTAAGTGTCTTGAAGCTCAGATTTGTGGCCATCTCTTTCTTCCCATGCCAAGCTCCCTCTGGGTTTGAGAGATGATTGTTCCATACATCTCATGTGAAGCTTGCAGAATGACTCTGGAGTAAGTTTACAAGTCTTCAGCTGGCTGTATTCAGCTTTGTTCAAGGCCAGGCTTTTCCAGAGAATGTTTTACCTGGTGGACTGTGCTCTTGTGAAATCTTACCCACTCACTGAGTGTCTGGAGAGGAGAACTGGTGTTCAGTCTGGTCCCACTGGTGAAATAACTGCTTTGAAGCTCTTGCAGTGGGATCTGATCCAGACTTCACTGGGGTCAGCCTTGAGCCTCAAGAGCAGGGCAGGAAACCCATCCATTGGACTCTTACAGGAGATCCAGAGGGTTTGTATAGTCTCATTTAAAATGAAAAATTCTGTCTGCTGTTGAGCTTCCTGAGTAATTCTGCTGGCTGGAAGGCAGGATAAGAGGAGTTTGGGGTCTCTGAGGAGCCAAGACATTGTGATGGTGGCAACATCAAATACATCATCGGAACCTGCAAGTTTCTAGCTCTCCTTTCCCTTCCTGAGTCTGGATGTTGAAGGACAGGAGGGAGAGTTGGATGAAACATTCCTTCTCTGAATGGCTACGGGGAGAGGCTCTCCAGTCTCAGCTACTCCGTGGCTTTCCTCTAGCTGGGGACCAGCTTTCCTGCTTTCAGGATGAATCTGTGCTTTCTGAACTGATCGTGGTGACACTGACCTGAAAATGGTAGTTTCTCAGGGAGAGAAATCACCCTTCCCTCATTCCCTGTCATTCTGCTTAAGAAAAACAGGAAAATTAAATTTCTGTTACTATTCATCAACTGTCCCATCCAAATTAGTGTGCTAAACTTGGTTTCTAGTGTCATGTTAAGGAATTTTGTCCTTGGTTTTCTAGTATTCCCTTCTGCTGGGGAGAGGAGCACTGGGAATTGTGTTATGGTGTGCTGGTTGTTCTGGCTTTGGCTCTGAGTTGGAGAGTGAAATGACAAGCAGCAAAATTGTTAGAAAAAAATACATCAGACTTCAAAAACAGTGTTTTAATCCCTTTTCCTCTCATTTGCGGCTATTTATTTAACCAAACCTTTTGCGAATTTTAGCTTTTCCATGTGGCATTTATTATATTTATTCTGGTTTTTAACCAGAAAAGTACCTTTTGGAACTTAAGCAAACACCAGTTGGCAGCTCCCTGAGCTGCCTGGTTGTCAGGGAATAGTGTGGACCTCTGTCCCAGCTCGCTGCACAGTGTGTCAGCAGAAGACAGCAGTGATTTTTTTTCATCTTTCAGAAAATTGTCAGCTTAAGCATTCTTCTTTTTTCCCTAGTCCATGGGAATTTTCTGTGCCTGACTATAAATTTGAATCAGAAAATGTAGAAGCTTGAATCCTGTCCCAGTGCTTTTAAGAAGGAGCCCATACAGGGTAGATCTGTACAGGCTTCAGTTTTCACAGCTGTGCTCTGTTGTTTGGATTAGAATTAGAAGGAAGGATATTTTGAAAATTTTATGTCGGCCTCTTGATAGTGTGGCTGAAAGGCCCTATTGAGCTTGGTACTGTGTGTTTGAGAAAATCCTGATAGTAAAGACAGCTTTGGTGCCTCCTGCTAGAATGGAGTGCAGGAGGGATGCGCAGTGCTGCTGAGGAGTGCTGGGTGCTTGCTTTTTCTGGTAGGTAACAAAGAAAAATCCCATCAGTGATTTCTGAGACACCCAAAGCCCCGAGATCCTCCAGCCCAGGACAAGGCATAGGATCTGGCCAGGCCTTGAGCTGGGTTCAGGTTCAACCTTGCTGAGCTGGGCTGCCCTGGAGCTGTGGGTGTGTGGCCCTGGCTCCCGTCAGGCTGTGCTGTGCTGCCATCAGCAGTGCTCCTGTTGGGATGGGGGAGGTGGAACCCTCTCTGTGACATTCTTGTTGATGGAGCATCGGTGCTGAAGGCTGCAGAAGGGATGTTCAGATTTACTTTCTGAAATTGGACAGTTCACTTTGATAAACAAGTGTTAAGTCACTCAGATTTAGGCATGCAGCCTTAGCGCGATGCGTAGGGATAGGACTTTGAATCCATTAACTTTTATCTTGCCATTTGAGATGGCAATATAACTTTTCTGTGGTTTATAAGGAATGTTAGGAAGCATTTGTTTGTGACTGACTTGTTTTCATCTGGTGTTTAGAGGCTCTTTTTTTTTCATTAAAGAGCCTGAAGCTTGGCACTGGGACAAGTAACATTTTCAAAGGGCAGTGTTTTAATCTTGTACCTCTAAAATACAGAGTTGCTATGGAAGGAGGAGTTGAACAATTTGAAAGATTGCAGAAGCACAGGTAGAATCTGCTGTTGCCTTTTTCCCACAGATGAGTGCTGCAATAGTCAGTTTTTTTCTTGTAGCTGTTGAGGTCATGTGTGACTCCTTGTACCTGCCCTTCACAATCCTGCAGCTTCTGGATTGGGGACAGGACCCAGAGCTCCTGGGACTTAACCCCCTGTGAAACTTGGGATTTTGTTTTCCTCAATGACCATCACACACAGAGTTCAGTTCCTTGGGTGTGTCCAGTGGAAGTGGGGGTACCTGGTGTGGGAAATAGCCCTGTCAGAAATATCAGTCTTGCTGCAGGGTCTGCCAAGGCACAGGGCAGCCTGTCTGGGCATGATGGCCAGCCTGAAACCCATCTCTAAATGAATAACTGTCTTTTGTAATCAAAGGTAGTGAAAAGCCCTGGCACTGCAAGACAGTGAAAAATATTCACTTATTCTAGTCATAAATTATAGTTAGTGCTTAGTAATTCCTTTCCTGAAGCCATCCTCCCCAGTCCTGCTCACATTTAAAATGCTGACAAGTTTCAGGCTGCAGAAGTGGTGGAGCTCATTTCCCCTAAGGAAAAGTCACATTTGAAGAGATGCTGAGCTGCAAGTGTGAGCTGAAATGAGTCATGGACAGATCTTCAACTGGAAAGTGACATTCAGAGCTGCAGCTTAGGGTTTTCACCCCTGTGACTGGACAAGCTCAAGAGGTTTTCTGAGCCAGGGACTGTGCTCGAGCAGGGCAGAGCAGGGTCCAGCTGTGTGGGGCAGTGAGGTCTGTATAAATTAAGATATCTACATGTGTTTGTCAGAAAGACAGAATCTAAGGAGGCTTTGGATGAAGTTAAGTGCTATATAGTGATGTAGAACTTCTGAGTGTGGGAGGAGCAGGTCATCAGCTGGGGTCCATGAGCAGCCTGGCATGGCCCAGGAGCCACATCTGCAGAAATCTTGCACTGAAATAGCTCACTTCTGGTTGGTTTAAATTACTTTGAGAGTGTATTTATATTGCTTATTTCAAGTTGAGTTTTTTATTTCTCTGTATCAGAAGTTATTAGTGCTGCTTACTGATATGATATTTGAAAATGATATTTGAAAAATAGCTAGCTGCAGTGGGTGGCACTGACCAGGGAAGTGCCCATACCTTGTTTAAGTTTTCTGCACTGGTTCTGAAAGTAACAGCCTGACCTTTCATTCCTCTGTTATGGTCTGAGGGTGTTCTTACATGGATGTGGAGCTTCCCAAGATAAACAGAGTGAATGTGGTTTGGCATTTAAATCACTGATGTCGTATCAAGCTAGAGTTTCAGAAGCCATTAATGTCTACAAGAGATGTTATTTTGTTCGCTTGGGGATAAACTTTGCCCCTGTCTATATGTGGGTTTTGGTCCAAATTCAGATTTTGAGATCACTGGTATAAATCTAAGTGCCAATACTAATGCCAGTGGAGTTACACTATGTTTCTTTTATTACGATGAGAAGAAACTTAATGTGTTTTTTTAAAAGTCCAAATGTTACTTGATTTTTTTTTTTTTTAAGAGTAGCTTTATGAGACAAGACTTAATGTCTAAAAGAGCTGAATTAAATGTTTCTGTACAACTCTTTTTGGAAAGTGTGTGCTGTTGAGGTCATTCTGGAGCATGCTGTTTGGATGAGGGGCTGCTCTGGATGTGCCAGAGGAACATCTGTCACGCAGCGAGCGCACCGCACCGCCCGCTCACTTGGGGCTGGGGGGAAAACTGCTTTACAGAGTACTTATGGAAGTGTTAATAAGCCTCACAGTCACCCAGTTGCTCGCCTCTGTGTGGGGAAAAAGGGAGTGTGTCACAGAAGGGTGGGAGAAGGGCCATGGCAGCTGCCTGGCAGCGGGCTCAGAGCATCCCCAGCCCTGCTGCTCCATGGTGGCTGCAGCTGCTGCCCAGCACAGCCAGGAGTCTGACACACCTCCAGAGCCTCAGGAAATATTTTCTGTTTTCAGCCAAAACTCATATTGCTTATTTGTGGATCTGGTTTGTTTCTGAGATCTTTTCTTATTTTCATATTTTCTTGTGAAAATGTCATGTATTTGTTTCTTCAAAGGGTGAAAAATGCCCACTTTGCTTTTTTTTTTTTTTCAATGTTTCTCAGAAACAAATGTTTCTTATCCAGCAGCCATCATTACAAAAGTGAAGTTAAAGAGCAGTCTGCCTCATCCTGGGAAAAGAAAACATTATTTTCAACATGTTCTTACTCTCAAATCCATACATGTGCAGTCATATTCTTCCTCATTTCCCAAAAATCTGTCTGTCAATTTTAAATTTTTTTTCTTGATTTTTAAACATTTTTCTGAGAGGTTTTTAAATCTGGTCTCCACTGAGCTCTGTAACTTGGTGTTTGCTTTAAAATGACCTCGCACTGCTGTGTGACTTCCCATGCTGGTTGTAAAGTAATGTAAGTTTGAGAGTTTTAGATAACAATTTTAGTCACTGCTAACAATTGCAGCTGTGTTGCAGAGACCTCAGTCCAGAGTGGTTTTGGCTGTGCAACTCAGTTTCCAGAAAAGTTAGTCTTTGTAGTATCCCAGTTAGTAGGTCTCATAGGCAGCAGTAGTTTTATTTAAGGCAGAATTTTATTAAACCCTTGAGCTGGAACTCTCTGGCTGAAGGAGCAGGTAAAGGCTCTCTTTGCAATGCCAGTGGGATGGACTGGCCAGGGAGGAGCAGAGCTGTTGGGAGCTCTCCAGGGGAATTGGGGACTATTTTGTAACAGGAATGAACTGACGTAGCACAATTTGTCCATCTATTGGAGGCAAAGAGGAATGACTTTCAAGCATATAATCACCTCCTAAATGTAACCAGTTTTATCACTGAGAAGAAGATGGTTTCAGTGCTAGCAATGCCAAGGTGACTGGATCCTGTGTGCTGTATGGTGACATTCTCCTGGTGAGCAGAGCTGCCTGCACCAGAGTAACTCCCCTTGCTTTGCCTGAGGGATTTACAATACTTGGCATTGTTGTTGCACTCTTTGGCCCTTCTAATTCTTCCTGAGTATGGTTATGAACTGGGAACAGAGATGGTAAAGTCCAGATCACCAGTGGAACAGGGAGTTGAGCTGGCAGTGCACACCATTGTACAGAAATATGCTGTAACTTTGTCTCTTTAAGTTCTCATGCATGCAGTAATTTGTACAGGTCCAGCCTTAGAACAAGGCTTTGGAAAAGTTTGGACACAGGTGCTGCCTGACAGTGCCGTGACACTCAGAGCTTGCCTTGACAGATCTGAGCAGCAGCTGAGGGCTCCATAGTGAGAGTTTGTGCCATAAACACTGTGTGGTGACTTGCTGCCGTGGCTGCTTGAAGCCTTACTGCACACTGCCTAAAGATCCTGGCTTTGCTTTAGGAAATACTTAATGCTGTTCTGCTTTGTACACCTGGAGGTCAAAAGGGAATGTGGTTTTTCTAGCTAATCATCATCTCTTGCCAGCTAATTGTAAGTAAAATAAAAAGGGAAAGCATGGAGTCTGGCCAGTGCTTAGTAACGTCTGAACCAGCAAGTCTGATGTGGTTACTTTTCTGACTTGACTTTCTTGAACTTCTGTGGGAGTTTGAAGTTTACCCTGAGAAGCTTATCTTCACTTTCACTGTGTAGTTGTTGTTCTTTAGGGTTTCTTTTGATTGTTTTGTTTGGTTTTTTGTTTTCCTGAAAAGTAGTGGGTCAATATCAAGAATTACTTTGAACAGTGGGTGTGAGACGGCTAAAAAGAATAATGGTTGTTGCTACCAGCACTTATATTATACATACTCCACAGAAGTTAACAGTAAAGGGTCTAATAGGTAGGATGCTCACTTACAGGGATCATATTTACAAAGATCTGGAATATATATCTCCACACCCAGGCAGTGTTTGCTACTGGAGGGATGTGTCCTCATTTGGACCTGACCCAGGCTGCCTCACTCCTGTGAGTGAGCAGTTTCTTGATTTTCTCCCTTGACTGCTTTGCCCTATTCTCCTAGAGCAGCCAGGCCTTGGATGCTGTGTGTCCATTTGCTGAGATGCTGTATGGACAAAGGTTGGGTCCTTGCCTGAGGAGCTGGAGAGGGGAGCAAAATTATTTCAGTGTCCAACATATATGATTCAATTAACATCTTCTTAACCCTGTGTTAATGCCTAAAAGCATGTGGTGACTACTGTAAATATTTATTATTGGTTTGTAGCTAGCAGATATGTGGAAGGATTAATGCTAAATTGTTAGTACCCAGTTTAAGTAAAATCAGTTTGTCAGACTATTTCGTTTTGTGTTTTGTTGTTTTGGTTTTTTTTTAATTGGCAAGAGAATCCTCAAATAGGGTTCAGATGGCCAGAGCCTCTAGAATCTCATTATCTTAATTGAAAACTGTCACCCTTTGACATTCATAAATAATTTAGCTAGTACATGATTTAGTCACTGGGGAGAAATGGAATTGACTGTTATAACTATCCCTCACTTCTAGATGCTAATGATAAACTACAGCCCACACCTCTGAAGAATTAATAGCTCTTGGTTTAGAACAATATTTTTGTTCTCAATTCCATTATATTTGGTAACATTTCTTTCTGAAATACCTTCACTTAGAAAAAAACTGGAAGGTGCTCAAAGAACATCCTCTAATGTTGCTCTTCAGCTTTTTACACCCTGCAGATGTGTTGCCAGTGGTCTGCATCTTCTTCTTTAGAAAAAATCAAACTGTTTTGTTTATGTTGACCTTTCCTCACTCACCGTAGGAAATAAGTTGTTTAGACAATGTGTGGGGATTAGCTGTGTGATGAACTACCACAGTAAACAAGTAATTAATTCTCATCAAAACATGTATGTACTGTGCTCTGTGCCTGGGTTTTATGGTGTCTTCTGGAAAAGAAAATATTTTTCTGTCTAAGAAGCATTTCCTACCCAGTGACTAGTTTAAAAGAAACAGCTTGAAAATGTTTCCTGGCTGGAGGAAAGGATCAGTGCATTCAGTTTGCCATTGTGGTTAGCATCACTGTGTGTTTTTCTAACACTTCTTTTCCTCAGTCTTATGTACCTACTTTAATAAATACAGGTACAGAAATTACAGTCTGTCTGAGCCAACTGACTTGATCTTTTCATTTGCTAACACTGATGCTGCGGTTTTGCAAAGGATAATCTGAGGATTCAGGCTTGGCTTCACTCCTGTTTGAAATCACTGTTAAAATATTAAAAATTTTGCTGCTGGATCAGGGGCCAGGGGGTCATGCCTTTTTTTTTTCCCCCTTTTTCTTTTCCAAGAACTAGATCAGAGGGCAAAATACAGCACTAGTGTATTGAAGGAGGCAAGAGGTTGGTCTGTGTGCCTATTGGAGCCCTGTGAGTGGGGTGTGCTTTGTGCAATTGCAAGCTGGGGTTTTAGCAGGAGATGTGTTTCGGAGCACAGCCAGTGACAGATGGGTTTTGATGACCAGCTTTTGCCTTTAGAAACAAAACTGTAGTGTTTATTTCAGCTTCTAAACCAGGTTAGTGAAGAGATGTTAGCAGTACCAGGTGCTGTGCAGCTGTTTGTTTGCAGAGCTTAATGTTTTTTATGCTGTTACTGGTCAGCAAAGGAAAGATACTGATATTTCCAGAAAATGGGCAATCAAGGCTGGCAAACACTTATGTCCTCAGGATTTCTGCTCAGCCTCCCTGTTAATTCAGGTTTTTCTGCTGTTGGCTCCTGGCTTTGCCTGTTGCAGTTCGCCATGGGCCAGCACAGGACACCTTGGAGGTGGCATTTCAGTGGCATCACTCCCTCTTAGCAAGCTGCCCTGCAAGCTCCCTGATCTACCTGTACCTCAGGAAGATGAAATTATTTCAGATCATTAGTGTCTTCTGAGTTTTCCAGTACTACTTGTTTCCAGTCCTGCTGTTTTCCCAGCACTGCTCAGCAAGGTCCGTGTGGTGTGTGTTTCCTAAGCAGGGGATTCCTGGGCTGGTCTGCAGCATGGTGGTTTCCTTGGGTGACTTGACACTGAGGTTTCAGTGTCATTTGGCTGTTGTATCATACTGCAAATGAGTGATTAACTTGTCTGGTTTCCTTGCTGATTCCTGGCAGAGCTGTTTGCCTTCTTTTAAATCATATATCACTTTAGTCTGACCTCCTCCGTAGTCTGGCATTTCTGTAGTGCCTCGTTTACTATAGATGTGTGATTACATGTGATTTTCTGTCTTAAATTGTTGCTTTTTTAAGTGTTAGGTTTTATGTGTTACTGTTCCAGACAACATCTAAAACTGTGATTGAGGTGCTCAGAAAACTTGGACGCAAATGAGAAGATTCCTAAATTTATTCACCCCTTGAACTCCTTCAGCTGTGCTGGTTTCCATACTAACAGATATGTTACAACTTTAGGTGATGGTGAGCTCTGTGATACCAAAAGCCAGATTAGACAACCCCAGTGTTTTTTCAGTAGCTGTGATCTCTGGCAAAAATAGATCTGAAATGTTTTTAAAGCCTGGGTACAGAGTGAGACCCATAAATAGATCCTGTAAACCTGCTCTCCTGATTGCAGAACAATCCTCAGTAGTCGCACCTAAAAATGGTGAGCCATTCATGCTGCATATACTCACACATGAGTGTACTCCCATGAAATTATCACAGAACTGGAACTAAAGCAAGCTGAAATGGAAAAGCCGTGCCAATGGAAATAATAAAAAGAGGAATCATGCCCCTAAAAATGCTGCAAAGTAATTGCTATGAAAATCTGCACGTATTTACAATAACAAAGGTCTCGTTTCTGCAAAACTTTGCCATATGCGTATTTTTTACATACTCTGAGCAGCCCCCGGCACCCACAGGCCTGTGCACTGTGAGTGAGGGATTGAGGCCTTGCTGAGTGTTCAGTGTTTCAGTGCACATGGATCTTTTCCGGAATTGAAAACATCTTTTATTCCCCGGGCTGAGCTGGCAGCCGGCACAGAAGGCAGTCTGCTTTATGTTTATCAGTCCGGGGAGAAGTCCAGTTCTTGGGAACATACATCTCATCTGCCAAGAACACCAATAGTAACTTAACTATCTTCCACCCTCCTTTTATTTTTTTATTTTTTTTTTTTAAATTACTTAAATATGGCCATTCAGGGAAGCATTTAATTCTTTAAATGTGGTGAGGAAGGTATTCGTGAATTGAGGGTAGAGGGTTTAACTTTATGACAATCAAAGCTTTGCTGATGGTTGGCCATTGCTGATGGCTGGATGCTGGGTGATTTGTTCTGGGAGGTGCTGTGGAAGCATCCCCCCTTGTGTGGTCCAGCTCCAAGCAGGGAATCCCATCTTGCTGTGCTCTCCATGCCCCTCAATACAGTGGGATGCCACCTGCATGATAGAGCCATTTTGGGGTACCTGTGGAGGATTCACATGTGGACTTTTTTTGGGAAATACTACCCTGTGCTGTCATCTGTGTGGAGTATATTCGGAGAGAACAAGAAGCCTGGTCCTGATGCATTAATTAAACTATTCAGTTCATGTTAATTAGTCTAATTTAAGTTGTGGTGTAGGTATGTAAAACTGGCCTTTATCATTTTGGGCTTGGCTGAAACCCTCTGATCCAAGGCTATAAATAAACCCCTGGCAGTGAGTGAAAGCTGAAGGGCTTTCAAAGGGTCTTCACAGATGATTTTTGTGCCCATGTGTGGAGAAACGGGGATGTATGAAAGGTTTCTTGAGTAGCTGAGGAAAATATAGAAGCCTGTAATGGTGTGTTTTACTTTCAGAGTTTCTTAGTTACTAGAGTTCTAGGAAGAAAATTTCTTGCATACATTTTGGCAGCCCTTTTCACTAACTGAATACCAGGTTTATTGCTGTATGAACTTGATAATTAGTTTGTAATCCGTGCATAGGCATTTCATCCTGGTGGTTTTCTTGCAGAGAATAATTTGCCTTTTATTTGTTGAGAATGGTTTTTTTAGTGAAAACAGAACTCCCATTCATGATGGGCACAGCAAATGTAGTAAAACACTATCATAGCTGGGATTTGTTGTACGCTATGGATTTATGTCAAGAATGTTAATGATTTGTTTATGAATAAGTGAGCCTGTAGTATTGTGAAACATTATCTGGCAGGGCTGCTGAATGGACATTTTGAGAGCAGGGGATTCTTCAACTGAATAAACTGTATATGTTTGTGTGTCTCAAACTTCTCATAAGTAAACTTATGTATTTTAAGCAGAAGTGTTTATTTAATGCATTATCATCAATGGTGCTCATCTGACAGATATGTATGGACCACTTGATAATAAGCAAAGAGGTGGTTAAGTACTTTTTAAGAGCAGTTAATCTTCTTTTAGTGGGCTTTAGTATAGAAATAATGTTTTCTTGCAGAAAGCAACACAAATCCTTAAGCAGAGTAGTGTGATGTTTGCAGAGTCAGAGTGGATCAGCAAGGTACTCTGGTTTTGCAGTGTCTCACTTGGGTGTAGCACCTAGTTCAACAGAGGCACTTAATTTACTGATAAAGTCACCACTTGGTTTCCAGTATGTTGTACAGTCCCAGATACACACCTTCCTGACAGGGGCTGGGATGGGTTTACTGCTTTCTTCTAATGCCCATTTTCTTGGAAGAATACCTTCTGATGGGCAGGGGAGGTGGTTCATTACCATCTTACATGTGTCCAAAGATCAATAATTATCTCCTCAGTGCTGGGAGTACTTGAGAGAATAGAAACACAGTCCCTCAAAATAATAATTTGGGGGCTAAATTGAACCTCATCCCAGGTGATGATTCCTTGCATTGCCTGTTACAATTTGCAAAGTCAAGCTGTTGGATCTTATCACTCATATGACAAATTTACTGACCAGCAACCGATGTCCAACAGGACAAAGTGAGAGCTCTGTCACTGTTTTGGACTCCTTAGTCAACCTAATGTGGGGCTTTCCATGCTAAAGTTAAAAAAAATTATTGCAATATTTATTTTCTCTCCAACTATCCTTCCTCTAAAGAGCTTTATAGCTGGTTAAATGGGTTGTCACTCAAGTGAGATTCATGCATTTTTAAATCTTGCTAAGCCTCTTGAAAAAGAAGATGACACTGTAGCAGGGAGCTTGGCTGTGTGGCTTCATGTGACAGGGGCAGCTGAGCCCAAAGCAGAGGGACTTCAGAGCTGGATTCAGAAAGTGTCACAGGCAGTTGGTGTTGTGCATCCAGGCTGCTGTGTGCAGGGTGACTTATCTCTGCCTGATAAATTATGACATTTCTTGAAATAGTGCCCTGTACTTTTTAATGAGCTGGGCTATCAGCTCTGCATCAGTGGATAGTTAAAATGAAGCAAGAATTGCTTTAACATTAAAACTCTGCCTGGAGGACTTCTCTGAGAAATTGCTTATGATTATTAAGTGAATATAATACAGTGAGACAGCCTTCCTTCTTTGCTGTTCTTTTTTCATACAAAGTACAGTTTTGGAAGTTGAAAAATGTGCAGACGGAAAGTAATGTTCAAATGGGAATGGCTTTGAAAGCTGTGCAATGCTCTCTCCCTTTGAATGGGAATAGGGAGAAGAGGTAAGTCACAATATGTTGAGATGAAACTTTTATAGATGAATTGGATTTCCTCTAAATATGGTTTGATCGTGTGCCAAAGAGGAAAGAGGCTGAAGCCAGAGCACTTCATGTGCCGAACTGGAGAAGAATATCTTCCAAACCAAATGGGCTGGGCCAAAATGAACCTTGCATTGCTCGTTCCTTCTGCTGTGCATGTCCACTTAGAGCTAAAGAAATGGAAAGGTAGCCATCCTCTGTGAGAATTGATGAGGAAGCAGCTGTGGGGGTTGGTCAGGCTGGCTACAGCCTAACCTGCTACAGGGCAGCAACACCCCGGGGTGTTTTAGGCAGCCTGAGGCAGGTCAGAGGCCTTGCCATAGGTGGCTCTGCCAATTATCACTGAGATTTACCCGTGTCCTGCCTATGTTATTTCTTCAATGGTGCGCATGCTGCTGCCTCTGTTTTCAGGATTACCTCCTGTTTCTTCCCCAGAATCATCTCTGAGATGGTGTTTCAGCAAATAAATAGCCCCCCAGCTCCAGCCCAGCAGCACACATTGAGGGATCAAGGCAAAGAGGGAAACGTGGTGGAAGCTGACGAACTGATTTGTTCTCTAGATAGACACTTGGACCCTTTTTCCACTCCGATACCTCACAATTAAACACTATTAAATATTGGCAGCTTCACAGTAAACTGCATTTGTGATTTCTCTATTGTGTAAGCAGAAAAGGCAAGCTCAAATCTCCTTCAGGGATGGCTTTACTCTGCCAGGTTGGGAACATCAGTGATAGCCACCAGAGTCTTTTAATTTCTGACTATAATGGTGATAAAACATGAAAGTGGAAGTGCTCATGTTGTTGAGCATGACTTGGAACTAATCTGCTTTCTACAGATGCTACAGAGAAAATAGATCATAACACATAGCCCTGTTTCATGTGCTGGTTGAAGCTGTTCCTCTTTTAATCTTTATAGAAGGGAAGGAGCACCTTGTATAATATCATGGTTTTCAAAGGATTTCTAACCTGTATTTAAAACAAGTTATTTTTTAAAAAATCTCTGGTTTAGCAGATGCCCTTGTCATACATTTTTTCCTTGTGTATCAGTCAAAACCCAGGGTCACCCTGTGTGAATAACTATGGCATGCACTCCCCTGGCTTGAACAGCAGACAGTGGTGGTAGTTTGGGTTCCTGTTTCTGCAGGCAGTCGCTGTGGCTTCAACCTCTGATTTTCTCTGTTGTGCTGTGGATGACACTGAGATGCACACGATAGCCAACGAGTGCTTCAGGACAGGGAAACAGCAAAACTTGGAACCCTTGAATTGTGGTGGTTGCTGGATTGCACCCAGGAGGAAACTGGCTTTGTTGAATGATCAAAGGTCCCCCTCGCTCATCAGCTGCTGGGAATGGAGCTGCCAGATGTTTATGTAGCTGATTGTCTTGTAAAATTGTAGAATTGGCTTGTGCAAATAGCTGTGCATGCAAAACTTGACTGATGTTATTTCAGAGGCTTTTCTAATGTCATCTGAAAATCTGTTCCAGTCAGACAACCTGGGATCCAAAACTGAAAAAAATCAAACAAGGATACCTTCTGTTGCTCAAGCCATCTGACACTAAAAATAGTGTAGTTGGATTGAAGGTTGGTCTGTAGGAGGGGAACTAGTGGTGATTAATTGATGTAGAGTTAAAGTCCCCTCTGAAAAATTTGTGACTTCAGTTAACAACTTGCCCAAGACTTTCCACTTTTGAGGTTATCTCTTTCAAGCTTTGCTTCTGGACTGAAATGACATACTTTCTTTAAAAATGAAAATATTTTACTTGTGGTGGTCTCCCAAGTAACTTACCAACAGTACAAACATTTTCACAGACTTTCCTCTAAATAATGGTAAGGCTTGGAAGGCAGGAAAACGGCCATCTGTCATCGAGCTCAGAATTACCCCTCAGCAAGAGAAATGTTCATTTTGAGCGTTCAGCTCTGACTACCTTTTGACTTCCCAAGTGGAGACCTAGAGGCAAAGCCTTATTTTGTGCCCACATGGAACGTTTTGTGCTGAACGTTCCTGATTAGGGTGTAGGCAGAGCAGCTTTGCAGTGGGCAGTGTTTGGGATCTCAGCAGCTGTAATGAAGCTCTGGGGGAAGTGTGTGGTGGCGAGGCACAAGTCCTGTGGAGCTGTCACGTTGTGCCCTGGCTGCTGGGTGCCTCTGCTGATAAATGCTCTCCACAGTGGCTCCCTTCTGAGGATAGTGTTCCATCAGACTGGTTGGTCTTGATTGTCCCAGCCATGGACTGGTATTCACTTTATTGCTTTCTAAATGATCCTTGCTTTTCCAAACTCAAGAAACTGCATTAAATGCTTGGAGCTAGAGAGTTACTGTTCCTAAAAGTATTTGTGGAAGAAGGAAACTTCAGAGATTGCCTTGAAAAGTCTTCTGTTTATTTTTCATTGCAAAATTGGGGCTGACCAATAGAGAAATGTCATTGGAGATTCATATTGAATCCCTGTGTACATTTATCCATCTGCCTTGTATTTACAGTTTACCTCTAAATGGTTTTTTTCTTTCCTTTTCTTTTCTTTTGGCTAAATTACTGTCCTTGACATCATTGAGTATGGCTTGGAGATCTTTCAAAGAACTGTATGGCCATTCTATATGCAAATGCCTTAGATAAGCAGAGGTGAGAAGCCATCAGCAGGGCTGCAGCATGAAGAATTTAATGAAAAAAATGAATTATAAGATTGATGACCCTTGTGCTTAGTGGTAAGAATGCAAGTAATGAGAGCTGCAAATCTGGGCAGAAAGACATGCTATAAAAAGCATTATCTCAAGATTAAGCTATAGAGGACACATTTTTGCATGATAATCTACTGGATTTATTTTGGCACTTATTTATTTGTGGTGGTGGTGGTTATGAAAGTGGAATTTTTAGCAGTCTCAGTATAATTATAGAGGTCTGAATTTGTAAAGCTGCTCAAACATTTTGCATCAGAGTTGAGTATTTTCTTTCAGCCAAATAGATGCCTTTTCTTTATTAAAAGAAATATATATCTTGATACTTTTTTCCTCAGAGGAATGACTAATAGGTATTCACAGGATTCAATGCTTTAATATTTTATCAGAGGCCCCTAAATTCTTTTATTTTCTTCTCTTTCAGGGTAAATAATTTAGATTTCAGCTGCATCAAATTTGATAAAAGCCACCTTGTTAACATCTGCAGAACTACAACTCTGTGCTCTTTGAGGGTTGCTGGAATAACTGCATCACTAGTGCTTCAAAGTTAAATTGAATGGTGCAGAGGAGGAAGACAGCTGGGAAATGCTGGGCAGGCACTTAATTTATTTAAATTTTGTTAGTTCTTTCACATCTGTTTAACTAGCTGCCTGACACAGGCAAACGGGGGTCTAGAAACGTGGTGGGTATTCAAAATATTTCCATCTTGAATTATAGGAATATATTTTAGCTATCCATCTAGAGAAGCTCAGGGCTTTAACATACCAGGTCACTTTCCTTGGATCTTGATGTTCTATATTACTTCATTTGTTCTAACCTTAAAACTTGCTGAAACACTGCTTGCAATAATTTACAGGGTTTGCATGAACAAACACTTGATAATAATAACCCCTCTCCTCCCCCCGCAAACAACCCTCTCATCTACATTCCTGTTTCTTTTACAGTTTCATTTCTCAAAGCTGAGCCCAAACTTGAAAACTCAGGTGTTTTTCAATGCAAAACTATTTAGGTTGTAAAGTGGCTGAGAATGGATCGTGTTTGTGGTGGTGAGCAATCAATAGAGGGGAAAAGAAAGTTGAGACTGTACTGAGAATAAGGATGTTCCTCTTTATTGCTGAGTGGAATTCTTTATTCTGTAGGTCTTTTTTGTGTAGAAACTTGTAAGTCACTGTGTTGAACAAAGTTTGGAGCAGATTGGACAAAAGTGAGAGTATAATTACTGGAAACAGAGGAAGTAGCTTTCACAATGTAAAGAGGTTGAATGATGATCCTTGTACATGCCTGAAGTCTTCCAATTCTGGTCATGCTGGAAGGGAACACTTGGATAGTTTCAAACTTTTCTGTTTTCTGTAGTTAAACAATTCATTATTTCCGTCATTCTGTGCATTTAATTTCATTGGCTATGTTGAAGTGTAAGACCAAGACAGTTACTTCTCTAAGAAGTGGTAGTAATTCTTCATGTAGGTGCAGCTAGTAGCACACGTAAAGCAGCAGTAAAGATGAAGGTAGTTCTGTTCTTGTTGAACTTCAGATTGTTTTGCCAGAGATTTCTGTGGAAGCAGGGTTGTTTTTTTTCATATGAGATTCCTAAAGACTGGGATTTGGTTATGAATGAGCACGTGTTTCCAGAATGGAATTACTTGGAATGAATTTGTTTAATGGATTGTGGGTTCCTCCACAGTGACGCTGCAGCGCCTGTGTGAGGAGTTAGCTCTTTTTAATTGGTCCCATATGTACTGGCAGATAGTATATTAACCATGCCTTGAGGGGATAAGGGCATCTGGTTGAATCTCATGGTGCATATTTTATTTCTTTTCTGGAGGGATTTGCTTTTTCTTCTGTGTTTTTTCCCCCCCTCTTTGTTCTTAGAACTGTAGATATGTACATATAGGTATTACCAATAGCGTTTTGAAACTTAATACTCAGCTGAAGGATTAGTTAAGCTTCTGCAAAAATATCTGAACTTAGCTGACAAGTAAAGAGGAAGAAACTGAGATTTTATAGAGAAGCTGGAGTTTCTGAGTATCTCTGAGTTTGAATGACTAAATTGCAAGAAGTCAGAAGCTTAATCTCTGTATTGTCAAGTGCTAATGAATTGCTCTTTGAAAACCAAAAAAATTGAAGCATCAGAAAAGATTAATTACTTTTGGAAAAACCTTGAAAACATGATGCAGATTTAACCTTTATATCTGGAGGATGTGGATATTGGAAGGCTGTCCTACCCATGGGCCCTGTTGGCCTTAACAAAGGGGAGCACCATCCTCAGCCATTTTACTTAGCTCATTCTGAACTGTACAAAGCAGAGTAATTTTGCATCTGGCTGTTTTGGCTCAGCTTAACAAGGTAGTTGCAGGAGAAACAGGGATGTAAATGAGTTGGTCAGATTTTTCTTTCGTAAAGGTTTCTTGGTGCAAATCCTGTCAATTATCCAGCTCTAAAGTTTTGCTGAATTAATGAGACACTTTGTAGGAAGGTATTTTTGATCACTTTCTGTAGAATCCGTTATTTCTGATGTAGGCTCTCTAGTGTACTACTTTTATTCATGGCTTAAAGAAGTGGAATACTGTGTGAAGTTGCCCTGGGGTGGTGGTTATGTATCTGCACTGCAGTGGGACCCAATTTTTGTCTATATTCTGCATTGTGTGCTCAAAGGTTTGTATAGCTATAAACCTGGCACAGTTCCCCCATGATGAATAATTTGCTGTTGGAGGTGGGAAAGGAGTCATGTTGCAGGAGATGAAATGCCTGTGAGTGTAGTCAGGGCTGGGGAAGTTCCTTGAGATGGGACAGTCGTGCTGGCCAGACACAGCTCCCTGGGGATGCTCTGGGGCAGGCACTGAGGATGCTCATGGGATGTGTGGCAGGAGGGAGGGCTAAAGCCTCCAGGCTTCTTCTTCATGCCTTGCAAGGGCGGAGGAGGTACACCCTGATGAAGGCTTCCCAAAAAGGCTGACTTGCTAAAGATGCAGGTCCATTCCCTTGGAAGTGGCTTGTGTCCATGGGAAACAGGAGTAGCCCTTCTCAGAGACCCTCAGGAGTGCCAGGTTTAAATCTTGGGAGTGGTTCTGACCTGGAAAAGGCAGTGCTGTACATTAGCATCAAAGGGCTCAGTGATAAAATAGCTTTACAGGAAGAAATGGATTCTCCTTATTTTGCAACTGTAAATACAACAATTCACTAGAGCAGAAATTAATCTGAGTTACATTTAGCAATATGTAACCTTTTTTGTCAAGAATTTGTACACTTTGTTTCTCCAAAGTATTAAACAGTGTTACTTTTAGCAAATAATCAGGGCAGATTCCTTGTTTGTAGCACATGCCTTTGTCACCCAGTCCCTATCTCTGTCTCAGAAAATAAGTCTTAGCAAGGCCAGGGAGGTGTAATTGAACTACATAACTGCTTACCAAGTTATTGCTTTATTGCAAAAAATGAAGGAGAGGAGTGGCAGAGTGAAACACTGGTTTTGAAAGGGCTGCATTGCAGAATGCAGTGCCTGGCTGGCAGGTATTGTCCGAGATGGGCTTCTTGTGCCAGGTACAGAGTGAGGAGAAAAAACTTTTTAAAGCATCCTCTGACACAGACATTATTGGAAAGCCTCCAAGGGCAAATTGAAAAAGCAACAGCTGCCTTCATGCTGCAGGATTCCATTGTTTTAATATTGGGCCAACTATACCAAATAATACATGTACTGGAAACTCATGTTAGGAGAAAAATATGTTGGAAAGCAGCTTAGGGCTCAGCTCAAAATCAAAGTGAATGAACTTGACATATCTATGCTGCTGCGTGTTCTATTTTGTTCTTTCTTTTCTTGTCAGCTCCTATTTCTTAATTTATTTCTACTTTTTCTTTCTTTTTCTTTTTATTTTATTTTATTTTTTTTAACCATTTGCCTTGTCTTGGACTTGTATTTTGATTGCCATTTGTCCTGAAGAATGCTGGAGCTGATAAATTCTTCTGCTTCCTCTGAGAAATTCTGCTGTCTTTGAAACTGTAATCTAGGTTAAAATTCCAGAACTAGTTCAGTTGTGACAAAGTTATTAGATTTTGAGAGTTAACAGTAATTTCTGGGGCCAAAATTTTGGTAGTAGTTATTTATGAGAGCAGCTCTGTTGATATATTGGTCAAGGTTTTTTATGCTTTATTTCTATTGATGCTAAAAAAATGTTCTGTTATAAACTATATGTGCCATGAACACCAGACATTGGAAACTACAGCTTATTTCAAAATATATTTAACAGTCATCAGTAGGTAAAATACTGTAAAAGCCCAAATCCAAACAAGTATATTTAGATGTTTGTCTTCTGTCCAACATGCCTAATTTCCACTGAAGTATTAACCTGGAAATTTAAGTGTAATGTAGAGACTGATGAAAGAACATTTTACTGTAGTACTGTGACTTTTTTCCCCTCCTCCACTTATGTCTTAGGGAGGTCTTATTTTATTGTCATGATTTTGAGTGTCCTGAAATATTGACTCCTTCCTTGCTACTCTGGTGTGGATCTCTGTAGTGAGGCTTTATGTTCTGAGCAGTTGTGACTAAACTGGGAACTGAACATCCTGTGTACTTATATTTGTTTAGGTTGGGGTTTAGTTTGACTGATGATAGAGAGATGTTAGAAGATCAGTCATGAAATTCTCATCTGGCTCTGAGGTTCCCTGCAGTTTGGAGGGTGTTTGTATCTGGGACTGTTTTGTTTGGGCAGCAATCCTGCTGATTGGAATCGCATAAGCTTGGCAACAGAATGGGGGCATTCAGCCAGAGCAAACTTCAAGTACATAGGGTCTGAGAACAAAACGTTTCACATGAATTAAATTGTGAGGAAACAGGAATTCTTTAAACTTGTAAGAAAACAACGCAATATGAGCACCATCGCACAGGCAGCTGTGTGATCACAGCTATTGATAGGGAGTGCCGGTTCTATTCATGAAATCTTGATAATTATGTGTTTTTAAGGGATGTGTCTTTCCACCATGGGAAAAAGAATATTTCTGAGACGTTGGTGTCAGAGTGAGATGGAAAGTGCTCAGTACTTGCATGCAAAGATCCAGTAGCATCTTTGCTGGAAGGCTTTTTGACACTCAGCTGATTTTGGTTTCCTATGTATTTTGTCATGCTTTTCTGTCTGCAGTCTTGTGTACCTTTCCTTTCATTATCTATTGTTTCTGTATACTACAGGTTTTTCCATCAGAGTTTATCCTTGACTCCCTTATGACCCTCAGTAATTGCAGGAGAAGTCCAGGAGGGGCCCTGCCTGGCAGCATTGCTCGTAGTGCTGGTGCTTTCCTTTCCTGTCTCATGCCCTGTTTGCTTCGATGCCATCTTCCTCTTGCTCTTCTGTCATAAAGATTAGAGCTTATCCTGTCAAATGCAGATCATTCCTTCCTGTGCCCAAACTCCCTCTGCCACGCCATCTCTCTCCTATGCTCTCTGCTGGGTAGGGTGGAAGGAGCATGAGGACGTGAGAGGGGAAGTGGTGGCAGGCACTGCTTGAGTCTCTTATGTGCAACCGTGCATGGTCATTGGACATGTGGAGAGGGGGAAAAAGTTTGCTTGGTTGGTTTTTGTTTTTGTTTTGTGGAACATTTCTTAGATAATTTGTCTCAAGATTCTTGGGGGTGCCATGCCCTCAGCCCACCGAGTGATGCCAAGTTGTTCCATAGGCCTGTCCAAGCTCCTCTACTTACAAAATTTATCACAGGGTGCCTGCAGGCAAGCCTGTCTTACCACTTCTGCATGTTGCCACTTCTTTGTGATTGAAAGGTGGAAATTCAGACATAATTATGTAATTTTTCACATAAATAGCATCTGTTACCTGAAAGATATTGAATGGATTTGTTTTGATAGGCTGGAAAAATATAGGTCTTGAGATGCTAGGTGAGATAAGCTTTCAATAACCAGGTTTCTGGATTGGTTTCAAGAAGGTTGCTTGGGATGGATCAGCTTGAGTATAGTTGTAACATGGTCTTGGGTTTGTGCATGCCAGTTTTGTGTTACAGACCAGGCTGCTGATGGGATTATTTCTGACTTTATCATGATAAATTGCTTCCATCCCTTCTGTAGTGGGTTTTATTGCAGTGTTCAGTGTTTATATGAACTGCAACTAAAGGATAAATAAATAAAACACGATATAGTTTAATGTGAGGGAGTGAAAGCATTTATATTGTATTAGCAGTATTTGTTTAACAAGAAATGGATCAGAGATGACATTTATCTGTACTGGACAGATTGGCTTTAAACAAAACAAAGCCTTGAGATGGATCAGTTTTCATATAGATCAGAATCCTTCTTTCCTTGCTGAAAAGCTGGAGGCTTGGGGTTGGGTGGTCCTCAGGTCACAGCTGTGCTCGTTTAACTCATGGGGTAGCCCCAGTGCTAAAGGTCTGTTGTGTTGTCATCTCCTCTTGTACCTAGAGACTGGACGTGCTGGTAGTCAGATTCCACTGGGAGAAGGCGAAAAGGAACCTTTGTACTTTCTAAAATTCTTTTGCAGTTCCATTCACTTGGTTGTGTCTTTCCTCTCCTAGGCTGTTTTTCCTTGCTGTAGGATGCTGTTGAAAAGTTCTGGGTTCATTCAAGACTAAATGGGTTTCAGAGGTAGAGAGGTATTTGTGCTGAAATAGTAGATTATAGATATTATTTTTTAATTTCCCTTCATCTTTTGCTGATGCGCTCACATGGATTTCATGTGGGAATTCCTTTGTAGGTGCTGTAGAAAGATGAATTACCCAGAGGACTGCTTCTTGTTCTGGCAGAGTCTGAACTTTTAGAATAACTCTTTTTCACAAGTTAACATCCTGTCATTTTTGGGTTTGGATTCAATGTGCATCTTTGGCAAAATTGACCAAGTACATGTCATCTGGAAATGTGATGCCACTTTAGGCAGTCATGTGTTGATTGTAATGCTGATGTTAAGAGAGAATGGGGGATGAGGGCTAAGGTGCTGAAAACTTTTCTTTCAATCACCATGTTGCAACCCAGTCAACTTGTAAAATGTATTTATTTTGCTCAATTCCTGTTGTTGGATCAGAGATTACAAGGCGTTACAGTCCCCTCTTTCTTGACATTTATTTTTATGCTCCTATCCACTATATAACCCTTTCTTAGATTTTTTGAGTTTGGGCCTTTATTTCCATCAGGAAAATTAAAAGATCCGATCTACTAGGCTTGGCTGCTGAATACTCAATGTTGTGAACAGCAGTGACTGTTTTGTCAAGACCTGAAGATGAAGAGCATTATTATTACAAATTTCAGTGCATAATTTTCTCCAAGTCATGTTTCCTTGCATGGAATCATAGTTATTTTCTCCAAGATATTTGGCCTGAGTTCTGGTAGTGACTGTATTCTTGCTGACAAACTAAACCAAAACCCATATGCTGTTAATTTTTAGTTTTAACTGCAACAGAAATTGTGCCTGAACTAAATATGCAGCACGTAAAATTTGCAAGTTGAATGTTCTGAACTAGTTATTCTAGAGCTAATGTGTGACTGTTGAGCTGATAACAGACTATATGTTAAACAACATAGAAGTTCTTGATTCTTATGTTCAGTTAACTGTAGCTAAGCATGTTAGTGATGACAGGGTTTTCATTGGAACAGGGGGCACTTTGAGGGTCACCAAGGAGGCAGTACCTCTGTAGTGAGTCTTAGCCAGTTATGGGTTTGGGCTACCACTTATCCACCATTTGGTTTTCTTCTGCAGGGGGAAAGGATGCCATTAAGATGGGTAAACTAAGCAAAATAAACTGATGGAACTTGAATCCTTGAACAAGCAAAACTATGGATTTGAATTAAGATAATTGTCCAGTGTTATTGTCAGCATTACTTAAATTTTGCTCTGAATGATGTAATGTTCAGCAGCTAGTAAAATACAATGCTAATTACAGGACTGATGCTTTCTTTGGCATTTAAGGTATTTTCATTTCTTATGTTACTCCTTGTATTTCTTTCAAATATAAAGTCATATCAGTAGCACTATCTAAATGGGTACAGAATGAGCGATGTTTAGTTTGGAGCTGTTGGTGTAATCATGCCAGCTAAGAATAGATCCTGATGATGAATTTCAGTATAAGAGCCACCAAATGAACCTAGTGGTTCTGGCACATGAAACATAAATGGTATAATGTTCCCTGAAACTTTATTCACTGGATCGCCAAAGTCGTGCTTTTCAAGAACTTTGTGAACTTAAAGCACTTTAAAGAAATATCTTGAGTTCACAGCAGTGAAGAGTGAATGCATCTTCTCAAAAAATACATTGGCTATTGTTACAGATCAACTTTTGCCAAGAGTTTCTGCAGGAGATGCCAGTTTGGAGTGGAAACCCAAGAAACGGGTTCAGCAAAGCACTTTATCCTGTTCTTGGCTTAAAGCACATGAATAATCCCATTGACTACCCACGTGTGCTTTACTGTGACTGCTCACATAGTGAAAGTTAGGCACGTGTTTAAATAACGTGCTTATTTGGGGGTTCCCTGTGTGATGTCTGCTGGCAGAGATTTGATTTTGTTATGGCAGCCATCACATGACCTGTGCAGGGAGCACATCGTGGTCTGCATTAGCCCTGTGGGCCAAAGCAAAGGCTATTTCTGTGTCCACCCCCAGTCCTTTCTGCACTTCTCTGGCAGCTGATCAGCTGTTTGCTGCCAATTGTGCTCTCGTGTTTTTGGCACCCAACCGCTCCAACTTGCTGCTCATGCAAGTATTGAATTGCCTTTGTAAGGCACAGAGTAGGCTTTTCCTTGTTTAAGATTGTATATGTGGTTGTTACAACATAAAAAAAAGATAATTTCTGTAGTTTTCTTCATTTTGGTCAAATTGTGCCCTTTCTGTCAGTAGTCCCATTGAAGTTTATAGAGATGTTAGCAGAGTAGGACAACGGTTTTGCAGGTCCAGGTTCGCTGCTCAGGAGGGCTAAATGGAGTTTTTTTACATCTGTTGTCGAATGGAAGCACCATTCTTTACTGGAGAAGTCCTGTAAACTGATCATTTGTGGAAATAGAGCTCTTTCAGCACTCGGGAGGGGAAAGTTAAATGCTAGCACAGGTTCTTCAACCTGATTATTTCACAACCATTATCTCTGTTGATCCAAAATCTGCTCACTTAGAAAACAGTACGACTTAACCTTAATAGATCACTTTTTTTCATCTCTGACTACCTCTCCCATCCCCCTGCATGCACAAGACACAGCAGAAAGCCCTGGAGGCAGCATTTCCCCAGGCTTGAAAAGGGATCGTTTGCAGGGGAAATCGCTGTGACCTGTGCATGGCTGGGTCAGAGCTCCAGCACTCTTTGCCTTCTCCATTTTTTCTCTTCCAGAAATACAACTTCAGCAGCAGGTTAGCAGACCTAGAGCCTATAAGTAAAAGCAAGTCAAGCTGTAGTAGGCAGCAGTTAATCAATGGGACCAGCCAGCCCAGCTGATAATCCGTGATGCTCCTTCAAACACAGCATCTCAAACACTCCACTTGTTTTGTACTCACCATGGCTTTTTACCTGCTGTTCAGCCTTTGCTAACAGCTGCACTGGAGAGGCCTAGGAAACTCCAAACAAAAGGCTGTCAATTGCAACCTAAAGGTAAAATGAAGTAGGTTTTCTCAGTCAGTTTAGTAATCCTAGCTGTCAAAGAGGTCTGTTATCTTCAATGTTATCTTCATGTCAGAGGATATTCTTTAGTGTATAATAATCTTAAATGGAGTACTTTTTTGCTTGAGCTGTGTTTGGGGGAGTGAAAGGGGTAACGTGTAGTATGAGGAGATGAGCAGGTGAAAAATAGTATGAGTAGAGCGCTTCACTGGGGTGAAAACTTGAATGCTTGCACAAACACCACAGAGGCCCTGAAGTATTGCTGTTAGCAGGCTGTAACTTCATGTGTGAAATAGGTAAACAAGTACTATTTTCACAGACTCTTAGAGTATATGCCTTGAATATATTTCTAAGAGTGTTTGAAGTGCTGTACTTCCAGTAGCGTAACAATTATTAGACCTAAACACTGACGAACTAAGGACTGAACTGTTACAAAAGTGTATCAACAGGTTTTCAGTTGGCACATGATAAAGTATTTATGATCTGGTAGCAAGTTTATTTTCAAAGGAATATTCATATCCACAAAAAATTCATAGAAAACCAGCATAGTATCTAAATAGTTGATTCATCCCCTGTGTATAAATAAAATGTTGAATAGACACTCTCTTCATCTAAAGTACAGGACTGAGCAACAAGGACCTGTGTTGATTTCTAGCTCTGATAGAGACTTCTTGCATGCTTCTGGGAAATCACTTAGCATCTCTTTTTCTGCAAGCCAGACCCTGTAATGCTTGTCTGCCTTGCAGAGGTAAAGTGGAGACTGAGAAAAGGAGTGGCTGCAAAGCAAGTTAAGAATCTCCTATCAGAAGTCAGAACAAATGGTTTAGTTTTGATGAAAGTAATCTGGAGTCATTGCACATATGTCTAAAAACTGCTGCTTGATAAGAGTCACCTTAGGAAGTTTTGATAAAGTCATATTTCACTAGACAGTGCCGTGGCATGTTACTACCTTGATTTGCTCATGTCTGCATTTTTTCTCCCTTAGATAAGTAGTTGCATGTGAAAATGTTCAGTTTCTCAAATGAAGGGCAGTTCAAAGAAATATCTGTATATTAAAAAAATTCTCTTGACTTCCCCGATTCCACAAAATTGATATGGAAGTCTTTCGAGAATTGACATTACTCACTCTAAGCAATTGCTGAGAAACTTTTAATTTGATGATTTTACTGTCCTCTTGGATAGTTCTTCACCTAAGCCTGGGGAGTCTGTTTAAGAAAGTGACAAGTTTTGAGTGACATCTATTCATTGGTACCAAGAGTGACATTTACATTGGGGGCTACAGGAACTATTGCTTACAAAGGAAGAGAATATAAAATTCACAGGACAAAGGTAAACCAATGAGGGATTCAGCTCATTGGTAACGGCTCAGTGGGAACGGTGACGTCTACAAAGGTCACTGGGATGAGATTTAAGTACAGAGGAAGGAGAACAAGATATTTTCATGATCTTTGATCCCCTGTTCTTCCTCTCTGTGGACATTAGTAGTGGAACTAGGTCCGTGACCAGCTTTATTATATAATTGCAATTGATCAGAGGTTGAATTTAGACCCTTCGTGGAGAATATGTGAATTGTAATGAATTCTTTCACTTTCTGTGTGTATGTCTTTTTTAATTAAAAATGGTTTCCACATTGCTGATAGCAATGAGTGCTCTTAAGTCGTAGAACTTTTTCCCCGGGACAGCTTGTGAGGCATTGAACAGCAAGTCAAACATGCAGACACGTCCAATTATTAACTCTCATTTTTCTGCACTAGAACTGGAGGTAATTTCTTTTCTTTTTCTGTTTAGCACTTTCAGACCATGTTAAAGACTAAGTTGAATGTCCTAACTCTTCGTAAAGAGCCTCTCCCGACAGTGATCTTCCATGAACCAGAAGCCATTGAGCTGTGCACCACAACTCCCCTCATGAAGACCCGGACTCACACTGGATGCAAGGTACTCAGAAGTGTAAACTGAGGGAGTGACACCACTTGTGCAGGTGTCCCATGTGATTGTGAGAGCTCTAAAGAGCTCCAAGTAACCAACACCATGCTGGAAATTCCATCAACTGCTACTAACACTATAAAGTTTCTGAATCAAAAAAAGTCATTGAGCATTTCTGACCAGAAATTTTGGGTTTCCTCTTGGGTTACATGTCGTGATGCAAATTGTGGAGGATTTCTAATAGCCTGTGATGAACTACTGGTTGTAAACACTGACATTTTTTCTGTAAGGGCTAGTGCTGCAGCTTAAAACTCGAGGTTAGTTTGGTTGGGTTTATTTCTTTGTTTGTTTGGGGTTTTTAAGATCAAAAAAAAAGAAAAAAGGGGGGCAGGAGACTTACTTGATTTGGTTAAGCAGCAAGATCAGTCTGCCCTGTTACATCAAAGCAGAGCTTCTGCAAAGGCTATTCGTCTTTTAAAAAGTGTAATCACTTAAGAGCCTCGAGTGTGTTCTTCTGTGGTAAGAAACCATATAAAAATAGGAAACAAATCTGCTCTGTTTGCATCTTTTCTTGGAGTCATTTTCCTTGATCACAGAGCTCGCCCGGCCTTGCAGAGCCATGAGCAGACTGAGCTGGGTACCAGTCTGGCCTGTGCTGCCAGATGGGGCTTGGCAACCAATTCCCCTTCACCCTGCCTGGCTGCCAGTTGTAGGGAGTGTCCACCTGCCCTCCAGGGTCTTGGTGAAAATGGAGAGAACTGGAATTCAGACTCCCCTGCTCTGTAAAGTGTTAACTCCAGGAGAACTGTTGCTGGATGCTATGTGTGCTGGATAAGATCCAAAGTGCAATTAAATGTTCCCTGCCACAGTGTCTACACAAACATGTGCACACACACTCCTCCTTGCTGGGGGATCAGATGTGAGTGAAGTGGGGTTGGAAGAAATTGCTTTCCCCTGCTTCTCTTGGCATACTGTACTTGGGCACCCCCAGGCCTGGCACTTCCTCAGCAATGTTTCTTCTTGGAAAGTGTCATTTCCCAAGTGTTTGACTCTTTGCCTGTCACAATAGCCAGGAACAGGACTGTGCTGCTGGGTGTTGAAGCAGAGCTGCCCTGTGCTGATGCAGAGAAATTCAGGGGAAGCAGCCCTAATATGCTTTGTATGGTAGCTCACAGCATCTGCTCTTCCATGGTGGTGCTTTTGTCCTTTATGTTAACACCTAATGAATTTTTAGGGAATATTAGTATAATCAAAATGGTTCACAAAGTATCTGGCTTTCACCCCCAGTGAGAGAGGTCAGGCATAATAATGCTTTCTGAAATCAGTTTATCTTTCTGAATGTGTATAGAATTTAAATGAAGCTTTTTATTCAACTTAAAGTCCTTCAATTGGAAAAAAATTGCAGAGAGATGTTGAACCCCTTAGTGAAGAGAATCTCATTCTATATTTAGATCTCTTTTATTTATTCATTTATTTTTCCTGCAGAATAGCATAGTAGTGCTGACTAGGGAACATCTACCACAACACTCCTGTTTTCCTTCTTGCATTGTTTCTCCTTCTCCCCTTCCCCTATAGCTAGTTTGCCTCCTGTCAGTGCTGGAGTTCAATGATGGTGGTTTTGGGGTAGTGGCCAGGCTCTCTTCAGGTGATTCAGCTGTTGTGATTTTCAGTACCTGCCATGTGTATGCTGTTCCTGTGGCTAAGAAATTCTCTCCTATTAATAACTGAAAGGCTTCAATTTTACCCAGTCACAACCCTTTTTTCTCCCCTCTTTTTTCCTGGCTAAATGTGGTCTCCCTGCTAGCTGTTAATAGGTAATTAACTTCCCTGTCCTCTTTCCCCTCCGATTATTAGTTTTTTGCTGACTGATACAACAGTAGCGTTGCCATAAAAAAGCTAGAATTTTATAATTTGATTTTTTGCACTGGCAGGTCTGATCAATTCCTGTTATTCTGGGTGTGAGGCAGGAGATGCTGTGGTGTTGCTGGTACCACCAGGCCTGTCTGGTTCTGACTCTTGGGCTTTTTAGGCAAGAGCACCACATCCAGTTTCTACTTGCTTTCATGAGTCACGCTTTTTTGATCCTTAATCATTTTATTCCTCTTGACTGAAATCCCTCCAATTTTTCTATGTAATCCCATTAATGAGATAGCATCATTTGTCTGACAGAGGCTCCAGACATCTAATTGTATTGCATGGTTTTAACATAAGCCTCAGCTGGCACCATCTTGTTGTGGGAACTTGACACATGCAATTGCTTTGCTGTTTGGAGTCTGGGCATTGGTTTTCTGATGTGATTGCTCTTTTACTTGTCCTTTCATCACAAGACAGGCTTTTCTTTTTGCTTTCATTTGCAGTTAGCTGCTGAATCTTGAAGAAAAAAACCCCTTTTTTTGCTGAGATCTAATCTCATTTAGTAATTCAGTGGGGTGGTTTTAAGAATAGCAGGAAAATGTCTAGTTTGAAGTAATCTAGGGGAACCCTTACCAAATCTGGAAAGTTAAACAATTGAACAGATTCAGAGAGCTTTTCTTTCTTGTCCAGTTGCACATCTGATGCAGCTTTGTTGCCATTGTGGTTTCTCAAATATATTTTTTTTACTTGTAACAGAAGGCTGGAGACTCATTCCTTCTGTAACTGCATGTCTGCACCTGCCTGCTTGGCTCTGATGTGCTTGCTGTCCTTCCCATCCTTCTAGACTTGTGGACATGGTTCCCCCAAGCCGGAGAAAGGGATAGTGTTAGCACTGATTTGCAGCACAGAGCTTTAGGTGCACACATTTGGGAGTTTGTGGTGCTGGTTGCTCAGTCAGGTGAGTTGACTTGGAGGCTGTAGCTCCCAAAGGGCACCTTCTTTCCCTCCTTTGCCCACCAGGCCTGTTTGCAAGTGGGGAGTGACAGCCCTGGGATCAGAGTGGTGCAGCCCCATGCAGCAGACAGCCCAAACCAGAGCAGGATTTTTGGGTACAATAAAGTACTCAGCCTCTGTGCTTTTTCCTGGGGTATCATTTGCATTATTTGAGCTGTGGTGTACAGTCACTGCAGGCAGGTCTCTGGCCCGAGGAGCTGCAGCTTCTCATCCTCTTTCAGCTGAGGATGCCAGGGCAGGGCGCTGGGATGCAGTGCCCAGGGAGCTGCCATTTCTCTGGGACACACAGCTGGGGACATCCTGTGTGCATCCTGCCTCTTCCCTGCCATGGGTGGGGCATTTCTGAATGCTGGATCACCAAGGGCTAAGGTCGGCAGCTGCTCCAAAGAATGAGAACACCTAACTGGCTTATTGTATGCCTGTAAATGGCAAACCCCAGCTTAAGGTAAACCACCTTGTCCTGGAGAATGACAAAAAAAGAGTGAGAATAAATCTTTTGTTGGTAACTGGACCACACTTTCAGTCCCAGGTTCTGATTTGATTTTATTTTAGTAGAGCATGTTTTCCATTCGGGTATGAGTGTGATTTAGATGTGTGTATAGAAAAAAACATCAATTCTCTTCAGATCTTTAGGATTAGACTGTGGTAGTCCTTGTAGGTATTTCATGTCAAGTGGGCACTCCTGTTTCAGCTGGAAGCCTGCTTGTTGCTTATCCCAGCACTAAGTACCAGCAGATGGAAATGCAAAATCTGGAGTATCTGCAGAAAATAAGTTACTTTCTACTCTTAAATGTCTGCTTTTTCCATGCCTTGTAACAGATTTTGTTTAAGTTCTGCATGGTTTGTTCTTCCTTAATGTCCTAATTGGCTTATATTGATTCTAATGTTTCTTGATTTCTGTCCCTTTGAGCCATGGTGGTGGCACGAAGGGAGCTGCCTAAATGACTTTCTCTCTCCTGCTGTAGCTTTTCCAGGCACTGGTGCAGTAATGCAAAAGGGCAGAGGTTAAAAATGCTCTCTGCAATTTTTAAAGTGGTTTAATAGGTTTATTTTTTTTCCCTTTTTATTGGAAGTGAAGTCAGTGCTGAATAATCAGCACTGGGTCAGGCAATCTTATTCCTCCAGTTCCCACCAGTGGACAAGCTTTTCTCAGCAGCCTCAGAGGATGAGAGGAGCATAAACAGTGCAAATAGTTGTATTCTTAAGAGTGTGCTTTAATGAAATAGGAAAATATATTTTAGTGATATGGTACTTACAGGAACGATACTCATTGCTTGCCTGTCTTATTGGATTGATTTTGTGAGCTTATTAATTCAGGCTTTGTGGAAGGTATGATGTGGAAACCTCTGTGATGGTGTATCTTAATTTAAGATGGATGAAAGTCTTGTTTAACAATTTGTATAAATGGCATTTGTGGGGTAATAGTGTTTTAAAAACAAGTCTTGTGCATACTGATGGAGATTTAAAAGTAGACGAGAAGAAACATAAATAAATAGAGTTTGGTCTTTCAGAATAGCTTAATAGATTCACTCCCAAAGCAAAAAGGGAAGTGTCTCTTGGACTAAGCTGGCTGCAGGCTGGTGATGAGTGGGGCCAGAGCCACCACTGGGCTTCTGTGGCACCAGTGTAGTGTCAGCAGTTGGACGCCAAGCTTGACTGGTGTAACTCTGATGCTGCTACATGTTTGTCAACCTATGAACAGGGTTTGGGGTGTTTTCTGGGACACCTGGGCAGTGCCTGAGATGCCCTGACCTGTGCCTGCCCTGCAGCAGCAGCTCTGGTCCCTTCAGCAAAGCCACAGCCTGTTGCCCTTGTTCCTCCTTTTCTCCTGGCTTTGCTGGCTGCTGCCAACAGTTTCCATTTTCCCTTTGTCTCTCTGTCTTTCTCCCATTTTTCTTCTTTTTCTCTCAAAAGCAGCTTTCACCATTAGAGACAATTCCATCACCTTTGGGCCCTAGTAATGAAACTCCATGCACATGAAATTGCCTCATGTGCTTTGAGCAGCAGGATGTGCAGCAGTGCAGCAGAAACTGGAAGTTTGGCCTGCAAGGGCTAAACAGATGAATGGGAATACAATTCAGCATCATAAAGTCACCCTAGGACATAGGGGAAAGCTCATAATAAGCTTACAGGATGAATAGGGAGTAAGATTGATTATGATTTAATTTTTATCTTTAGAATTACAATGTTTCTCATTAGGATACATATTAAAAAACCCTGAAACATTGTCTTAAAATTGCCCTCCTTGGTCTGATTCTAATTCCTTGTGTAAGGCAGTCATTTAGGAATAATGTCTTCTCAGATATTACTGCCTATTTTTGGTTTTCTGCCTTGTTAATTTTGATTGCAAAGGCCTTGCAGCAGGACTGTCTCTTACCACATACTTGCAAAATACCCCATTTCTACTCTACCCTACATGCCTCTGTAGCAAATATAGTAATGCTGTGTTGTTGCTTTTATTGGTCTTTGCATTTTTAAAACTTACAACGTTGTTACTTTTATCCCTGTAGACCAGACTTTCCCAAGCTGTTTTCTCCAGCATTTCTGACCTATGCAAGCTCTTCCACTGGTGTCCCATCCTAATCAGCTCATCTTGCAGTGGCCAAATCTGTTACCACTTGAGCATTCAGGGGTACAGCATCTGCTGGGTCTGGAGGCCCTTCAGCATCCAGAAAATGTTTAAATTGATGAGCCATCCTCCCAGTTTCAAATAGCCCATACAGACTGGTTTTGGTGGTGGCAATTTCAGCCTCATTCCTCTTCCCCTTCATTGGTCCCCAGTGCCTAAGTTTTAGCTCTGGGTCACTGAAGCATGGGCAAATGGCTTCCCTCTGCTGCCCTGTAATTGTGTTACTGTTATGGGTTGGTTTTGTGTCTTCATACTGAATCGGATAAAACACAGCAAGAACACTGTCCCTCATGTCAGTACCTAGAGACCAAGGGACCCTTCACTGGTTTTATGTCCTGTTGACTCAAATTGGCTGAAAATGCATCCATAGTCTCTCTGGGATGGTAAAATCCAGATGACATAAATGGGTAGTTAAAAACCTTGTGTTTTACTTAAATTTCCACAAATAATTTAAAAAGGCTACTCCTGTTGAACGTTTATTGCTCTTTTGGCTACTGAAACCATAGCAAACTGGAAGCTGTGCATTTTCTTAAAACCACCTCACTTTATACTCATAAAACTTAATAAAAGTGCTCTCTTTTCGTCTATAGAATGGTCAAGGATGATTGTTTTGAGTGCAGCTGTAAACATAAGTCCCATTAGCTGCCTCGTCTTCATTACCATTTTCTTGCATAGGGCAAAACTTAGTAGCTTCATTATGTTTAGATATATAGTGCTCGTTGGTGAGAGATTCAGAGTCTGTAGTGATGTGTTTTCCAAAAGTGAAGTGCATCAAATAAACTCATAACCCAACAAGTATGCTATATAAAGATGTATAGTATATTCTTTACCTTTTTTTTTTTTTTTTTTTTTTTTTGTTTTGTTTTGTTTTGTTTTTGTTTAATGTTATAGAAATAAAAGAAAAAAAAAAGCAAAAAATGAATCCTGAATTTGTGGAAGAGTAAACTGCTTGCTGAAACTTTGAAACATGACTTTATTGGCTGAATCTTGTTCTAACATTGAAAATGGAGAGTTGCATGTGCTCATTTCTGTTTCAAAACATGCCTATATGGCAAGGTCCTACCTGGTACCTATGGGGCTGCTGAGTTGTGCTGTGGGATCTGCTGTGAGCAAGGTGGAATGAGCTGTGCAGGAGGCAGCAGCCCTCAGGCAGCAATCATTGCAGGGTGTTTGACACTGGCTGCTCTCAGCTTAGGAAAGAGTCTTTCTTGCATATGATTTTTTTAATTACATGCATGGAAAACCCATTTATGTCAGTGAGAATTTATACTTTAAATGAGTGCAGAGGATCTAATAGAAACATGAAGGGTAGATGCAAGTGCAGAAGGTTGTTAAAGCATCATAATGCTTCATTTCCTGATGTCCAGGAGTCTTAGGTGGAGAATATAAATTGGGTAAAGCAATTGAATTAATCTTCAACTGAGCCTGTTTTAAATAGTATCTTCTTCACTGTTCAGTTTTGCTGTGTTGGATGTATTTTAGCATAACTTTATTTGCTTACTGCTAAAGTGGCATTGTAAGAATAATGTATACTGGGAGAGGTGGAAGTTATGTCTTATGCCCTGTCAGATATGTTGGTGGTATTTGTTTTTTCCGTAGCATTTGCACTGGCGACATTTTTGAAGCCGTGGTTCAAGTAAAGGGCATCTTTTTATTGAGGAAGTTCTTACATCCCATCTAAAAATTATCATATATTGCAGTCAGCTTCATATTTCTGCTTTAATTACCTTCATAGGAGAAGTATATGTCTGTTTTCTGCGTATGGTGGAGCAACCTTGCTCTGAATATATGTATATTAATTAACGGAAATCAGTTTTGCCTATTTCAGTTTCCTTTTGGATTTTCACTGAGAAAGTGTATCTCGAATAAACATTTTTGAAGCCATGAAAAGAATAAGATCACCACTTGGGAGGAGAGCACTGGTGACAGGGAGGATTTCTGGGAGCTGCCCTGCAAGTTTGTGGCCAGCAAAGGGCTGGAAATACCCTGGGTTCAGGGTCTTCTTCCTGTGGTTTCCCTTGGGTTTGCTTCCAGAGGGAGGGAGCTCAAGGCTGAGCATGTTGTCAGGAAGATCAGGCGTGAGTTGAGTTTCACAGAGATGTGTGAAATATTGTGAAAATAGCTCTGTGTGTGTGTGCACACTCCCAGGAGGACTAGAGGAGACTGCGGTCCCTGCTTGTTGGGCTGCATGGGAAGGCTTCCAATTGCTGTGAACCCTGCAGACAGACCAGGCACCTGGGAAAAGAGGTCCCCCTGCCCCAGTGCTGCCAGTTTGTGTTGAAGAGGTCTCCTCAGTTCCACAGAGCAAGGCTCAGGGTCCCAGGCTTTGTCTGTGGACAGACCTGTTCCGAGCACTGCTTTGTCTTGCATGAGTAAATAAGAGCAGAAAGGTTGCACTGGGTAAGCCAGACTGATCGGATATATGTGTGTCCAAGCCCATTTTCTTTGTCAGTAGAAAATAACCCCTAAACAATAAAATCCCCTTGAAAATGCAAGGGTATAAATAGTCACAGCATCCATTGGCATGTTGTGCTTTCCTCCTCCACTTGGTGCATGTATTTCATCATTTGCACAGCAATTGTGTACATTTCATTTCTTCTTACTGCTGCAGTTCTGTCCTTGTAGTGGATGCATTGGGTCCCAGTGAAGAAAGTGGGTGACCATGCATGAGCCTGGGAAAATGTTTTTAACTTAAACAGAAATCCCTTTGGTTGAAATCTAGCACTTCCTTTGGCTTCAGAGCTTTGACATTATTAGTTGCCTTTGATTCAACAAAAGCTTGAATGGGAAGTCATCTACCCTTGATTTTGTTAGCAAGTGGTATTTATCAGCAGAAGTCATCTAAATGAAGCCTTTTAGTATAAAACAAGGCACTATAAACAGTTTATATTTCTTTCAGTTATGGAAGAGAATAGTGATTGGCATTCAAAGAGCACGGTGTAAAATGCCAACATACAGGAATTAAAAATGCTCTCTGACTTGGTTAAGAACAAGCCCTGTCCATTCCGAATTCCCACCTTTGCTTGTAAAAGCACAGGGAAGCTTGGGAGGTGCTGAGGAAGTCAGACACTGTGTGCAGCTGAATGCTCAGTCACATCCTCACTGAGGGTGATTTGTACCTCTGTAGTATTTCTGAACCAGAAAGATCCCCAAACCCCTTCTAAGGCAGCTTTGTTGTCCCCTGCTGTTCGGCTGCCGTTCTCTGCCAGCAGCCCTGTTTGCAGAGGTCAGATCAGCTCACCAGAGCTCGGGGAAAGCTGTGTGGGCACACTACTGTGGATAAAATACACAAGGGGAAAACTGAAAAAGATGATGAGAATTAAAATGCATACTTCTATTAAGTAGTAATGCATTGAATGAAGGTACTAAAAAGCAATATATGCTAATGGAATTCCTTTGATGCACAAAGCTTCACAGAATACTTCTGTATCTTGAAACACAAATGTGAATTCTTTTGTCAGTTTCAGAAATACCACTTTGCAGGGTACTTGGAACTGTTGTTAAATTATAGCTGTCTTTGTAGGAGATAACGTACCAAAATAGTTTCCTCTGAAAGAATATTTAAATTTTAAAACCAATTTAATCTCTGTACAGCAGGAAATATTTAAGTTTTGAAATTCTAAACTTAGGGAATACCTTAGGAGATAATCTTCAATTATCCATATATACAATGTCACACAGCTTATGCCAGTAATTTCCAACTTTTGCAACCTGGCACAAAGCCAGGACACCAGCGTGAAGCACAGTGGCAGTTGCAAGGTCCTGGATAGCTACAGATGTGTCAGGGTATTTATTTTTTATGCTGCAGAAAATACTGTGCTCATTGCAATTGTTCAGGCAAAGACTTCTGGTCATAGGAGCTAATTGCTTCCATAGTAATTAAAGTTCAAGTTTCTAAGACCTAATAGCTTTATACATATAAAAATTAAAATGAGATTGAAATTTATTATGTTGGCTAGGCTGAGCAGATGCTGCAGTCACTGTCAATTGTTTTGTTCTAGTGTGTCCTTGAGAAATGTTTCCGTCCTTGTGGGGCTGTTGCAGCGTAAGGATGGAGCTGTGGTTGTGTTGCTGGAGAACACAGGCAGCTGCTGCTTCTCCATGGCCCTCAGGGCATTAGGGACCCTGCTGTGAGCTGGCTCTCAGAGGAGGAGGAAGCACCCTTCCTTCATAGCCATGAAGTTATTCTTCAACAGAATCAAAAAACCTTCTGGTTCTGCGGTTGTTGCTCCCTGGTATTGTTGCAATGGGCCCCTCCCCACTCACCAGCATGAAATGTGCCGGGAGAGGTGTTGGCAGATCTTTTCAGATGTGCCTTTTCACAACAAAGGCATGTGTGCTTTTTCTGTGAAGGTATTCTGTGTGGCTCTTCCCCTGAAGCCATGGATATTGTTACTTTGATTTCCATTAGAATACTGCAAAATTTGCATTTGGCACTGGGTACCCACTGCTCAGGCTACTTTGAGCCAACATGAGCCTTCTTGGGAATTTGTAATCTCTGGTTACAGCTGTACTATGCCCAAACTCAGCAGTGCTTATTTTGGGGCCAGTCTTGTGTGCTGAAAGCTTCCCACTGGAGCAAACGACACGGGCAAGCAAGCAGCTGAAATTGGATTACAGATTCATTCTCCTGCAGATGGGGTACCAGTGGCCGTGTCTGTAGTGCACGGGCTGCTGGAGTGTAGATTAGTGTTGCAATCCAAAATGCTTTATGTCATAAGAGAAAGGAGGGTCCTTTGTGCCTCCTCTGTTTCTGTTAGTTCCAGAAGTAATCCTGTTCTCCTTGTGCTATTGCAGTGTGATGTATAAATATGTTAGCTCAGAAGAGAAATAAATTTTTCCATTCCAGGATCTGGATGTCAGTGTCTGAGACTAATAACTTCATTTATTTATTTCATTAAAATATTATTTTCTTTGCATAGTTAATTAAAAGTTCATAACAATCACCACCACAATGCTTCTGGGCAAGTTTAAGGCCTGATGCATACTATCTATTGCTGATCAATTACCTTTATTGTAAACTACTGTGAATATTTGACTCGAGGCTGGTGGTAATTCAGTAAGCTTTCTTCTCTGGGACTCTAGGTTGTATAGGCATAACAGGTGCAACAGAAGTATGAGGGTGTTTTGTTTGTTTATTTTTTTTTCTCTAAGAAAGGAGACAGATCAAGTCTAAAATTTACTGTCTGGTTTGGAAAATGAGTAAGTACTTCTAAGTTAAGAACTTCCCTTGTATTGCTAACACAGGAATCTCTGATATTCACCTACAGTCATTTCACAGCAAGATCCTATTAAATGATACATATTGCCACAGAAGCAAAATACTGAATTTCACAGCAATGTAGATTTGGAATGAAGTTTATCATGTTTTATCAGTGAATGAAAAACTAATGTTGAATTTGCAGTACCCTGTTAACTTTGATGAAACAGAATACCCACTGAGGTTGTGGTCCATCCCATTTGGAAGCTGATGGTTTTTTGCCTGGTAGATATCAGGGTTGCTTTCTGAATGCTAGAGCATAGCACTCTGTATTGAATTAATCGTCTAGGGCATGGTGACATGATATTTTGATTAAAGTGCTCTCAAGGTTTAAATGGCATGGCAGTGACCTGCATTTTATAATACCAAACTTGAGATGTAGATAACCTTATATTTAATAGATATCCATACACAAACATTTAAAGTAGAAGGAAACTAACTTAAATGAGCAAATTTTGGAGGATAAACAAGTTTGAAGAGTCTTTATACGTGTACTTTCTAAAGTTCAGTGAAGATTCATTGAACTGTTTGCTGAGAAAGATTTGTCAATGAGTAGTTATTTGATGGAATTCTTTTCATCCTTGGGGACTTGTTTTATTTCAGTATTTGTTGTGGGTCCCCTATCCCGCAGTTTGTTTTTGAAAAGGGTGGAAAGCAAGCTTCAAGTCAGAAAGATATTTAAATTAATATCTCCAAGATTAGAGAAAGATCTTCCTAAAGACTGGTACAGTCTTTACAGAGTAGTAAACTGGGAGAGATAAGGAAAATAGAAAACAAAATAATACACATGTGTTATGATTATTTTGAGACTATCATTGAAGTGGATTCTGAGTGTTCTCTGGAGCAGGATGAACAGAAAATCAATCTGGTTTTAGTTCTTTATGAAAGTGCTTTTTTGACTGAATTATCTGTAGGCTGGGAGTAATTCCCCTGTGCTGATGTCTGACTCATTCTTACAAATAGTGCAATAATACACTTCAGCTTTGTCAGCTGTTTGTAACCACAGTGGCCAGAATCCCCATGGGAATTATCATTAATGGGATGCAGTTTTTGGGTTGGCTTTGCTATGGTATAAATTGGCATACTTCCTTTGACTGAACTGCCATGCTAAGTTAGATCATTTAAGAATCTGGTGTTCTAGTTTGACATGTGGCTTGGAGTTCCTATTGATTGAAAGCAGTCTGTTAATAAAATCAAAGTAATTGAATACAGCCTATGGGAACCAGTGCTGTTTGTCATTTGTTATTAGGCAGAAATGTTAAAAATATTAAGGAATTCTTGAAATTATTTTTATGAAAGTGTAATAGTAATTTAAAGAAGGGTGTGTTTTCACCCCAGAGCTTTGCCTTGAGTTATATTTGCAGGCCTTCATACAAGGCCAAATAGATTGTGTCACTCTGCATTCCCAAATGGGAGAAACGATATACATCTAAGAAATATATTGTATGTGGAAGTTAAGTTTGGAACTGTTTACAGCACTTCCTTATAGTGAGGATAAACTGAATGACTGATTACCAGCAACACTGATGGACTGCTGCAAGGGTTTTGTTCTGCACGACTTTCCTTATCTGTATATAGGGTTTTATTCACTGTTATCAGTTTTATGCAGACAGCATGTGTCTTCAGGTCCCCAAAGCAAGGGACTAGCTTGGCTGTTGCTGCAGCAGTGCCCTGAAGGGGTCTAGCACGGGGTGCTGGCCGGAGCAGGAGGCACATCTCTGGAGGCAGCCCCATGCTGTGGTGCCTGTGCACGCCCGTGCATCCCAGCTCCCAGCCCTGCCACCAGTGGTCTCCAGGGCCCTGAGTGGCACCCCAGCAGCCACTGAGCATTATTTGGCGGGGTGATGCCTCTCATGGAGCTTTGTTGAATGGCTGCAGCCCCCAAGGAACTCGCTGGCCTGCCCAAACCCAACTCCCTGGGCATGGCTGCTGCTGCCTCATGCTGCTGTGGTGCTCCACTGAATGCTGCTGGGCATGCTTACCTAAGGTGAAAATGTGGTCTTTTAAAAAATTTTGTTTGTGGGTCTCTAAATAAAAGATGGACAGGAAGATACATGGTGGTTTTCTGTGTCCTGGTCCTGCTTAGCAGCTGCAGTTGTGTCAACTTTTCAGGTTCTGTGTGCGGCGCCGTCATAAGCAAGTGAGCCTGGGTTAAATAGGTAAATAAATGAATAAGTAAATTTGAATTGATCAGGCCACAGATCTGGGATATCCGTGTACCTCTCTGGGATGCTGACTACACCTGTTGGTCACAGGGCTGCCCCAGGCCCAGCGTGGCTGTCACCTCCCAGAGCATTCCCTGGGCTCTGGTTCAGGGCTGTAGTGAGGGTATCTGCTGTTCCTTGGTGGTTGCTGGCCATTTTCAGCAGAGTAGGGATGGTTTTTGTGTGTCCTCTACCTTCAGATGACTCCATCCTTTAGGGCCAGGTGGCCCCTGCTGCCATCTGGGTACAGAGGAGAGTGAGGATGTGTCGGCTTTGTCCTGGGCCTCGAGGGCCCTTCCTGGCCACTGCTGTCTGCCTCAGGGTTCTGAGCCTGGCAGTGCTCCCAGCCAGGGGCCAGGGCCACTATGGGAGGAGTCCCAGGGTTCCTGTGTGTCCTCCCAGGTTCCTCACCATCCCTGAAATGGGCAGCCCACCTGTGCCTGCGGGCTGTGGTGTGAACACCTGCAGCTTTTTGATCCTTTGTCGTGTTGATAACCGAAGCCAACAGGAATAAGCCCTTCCTTCATCCAAAGAGAAACAGAAGAAAGCAAAAGCTCTCTGGTGTGGCTTTGGGTGGAGGGTTGGCCATCCCAGCCATCCCATTCCTTAGATCCCCCTTCCTGATCTTTTAAAGGACACTTGCATGTGACAATAGGCCTGAAATCAGATATTGGTGGCTTGTGACCCTTTGAAATATTCTCAACAAGAGTTTATGCAGTGGGAATTAAATTCCTATCGTTTTGGACAAAAGGGTTGCAATTTGCGTTCTTCACTGTGGCACTAGAGGACTCTCAGGGAGGCTGGTGTGCAGCCAGAGATGTTCAGGTGATTTATCCCCTGGGCTTGGTAGCGTGAGCCTTGTGAGCTATCACGAAGCACTCTTGCTGTCTCTTTGGATTTGTTAGCATGCCCTCATTTTGCAGTGAGTCCTCATGTGCTGCCCTTGGCTCAGCTGCCTGATGGGGCATGGTGAAGAGCAGGGAGGGAGGAGCAGGCTTGGGATGGTCAAGAGCCCTGCTTGATGATTGCACTGCCAGGCAAATGGCCAAATGCGGGGCCATCTTTCAATTAAATATGATATTACTGCAACGTATTTCATAGGTTATTTTTGTTCAGGTAGGTAGTAATTTTATTTTGAAGTGAGACAGAGACAATGTTTAGAGAGATCTTTTCATAATTTTCCCCCCTCTTTGAATTAGATTGCATGTTTGTGCTCTGCTGGCTATTACTTTCATGTCAGCATAAGTACAAGAGGTTATAGAAGTACATGATGTTTCTCACATTGTAGCAGCTTTCTGCATACCAACCCCTTTGCCCTTTCGACTACATGAAAAACTATAAATGTGTCAAGCAGGAAGATTTAAATAAGTGCTGTTAAGGTCCCAGACACTCATTCCAGAGCTTCGATTTCTTAAGAGCTGTCTGAGCGTTCCTTTACGTGCAGCCACACGGTCATGCTGACTAAAATCCTGCTAATTATTTTGGAGACATTTTTGTATGATGTGTCTTGAGGAAAGAGTCTGAGCATCTGTGAAACAGATGAAGTGAAAATTCCTCTGGCGTCTATCAGCAAACATAAGCAGGTGGAGCATTTCCAAGTTTCTGCAGCTGAGGGAGGGGCTCCAGAAAAAACAGTTGTTTGCAACACAGAGGGGAAATGAAATTAAAAATAATTACTTATGTATCTTCATTTGATGCTGCCTTGTCAGATAAGGCCAGTTCAGGAACAGTGGATTTCTGCTTCATTTCAGGGACCATGGTAAATTGATTGTCAGGTTTTTTCTAGGAAATGAACAGGGCACTGCAGACTCTAAGATGCAAACTGCTGAATCTAGAATTGAGCGCTGCAAATAGGGCTCATTTCTCAGCTTGAAAGGTGTTAAAATGTTTACACTTAGTGTCTGTGCAAGGTTAATCAAGGTAATTTTTGAAATGCATTGCTGTATCAATCTCCTAATGGAGAATTCCTGAAAATCAAATGGTTTGCATGTTTTAAGGCAAACCCCAGGAATTTAGAAATAAAAAAAAATATGCCGCTGGTGCCCACTAAAGGAAATGTGTGTGGTAAGAAGCTGTTTTTGCTGCCCAGGATGAAAGGCCAGCTGGCATCAATTAGCACTTTATGCACATGCACTTTTATAGAAATAATTTTTACTGAGCAGATTTCAAAGTCTTTCAGTGCCACTTAGTTAATCCTCCTAACAATCCTGGCCAGAGCTGCCCCATTATACACATGGGCAGACTGGAAATTGGGGAGGTTTAAGTGACTAATCCATAGCTGCAGAGTGAATCAGTTCTGTCCCATCTTATCTGTCTTTGCAAAGCAGCACTACCTTTTCTCAGAAGGGAAACAAAAAACAACATACAAGTTACAGCAATGTTTACATGGTGTGTTTTAGAATATCCCTTGTAAGGCACTGCCTTTAAGCAGTGTATAGAATAGAAATACAATTTGTTTATTACATGAAGGACAACTACAAAGGATTAAGTCATTTGTACAATAATTGACTTCTCTGCTTCAAGTTCATTGTTTATGTTTTTGTAAAACTTCAAAAACTTCATAGACAAAGAATGACATTTCCCAGTACATGAGAGAAAGCCTTGCTGTCTTTTCAAGAAAGAAAGCTTTTTTTTTTTTTTTTTTTTTTTCTTCTTCTAAGAGCATGACTGTGCAAAAATACAGGCGTGCTGAATTTGACCCAGGGTGTGAAATGGGCAAATGTCCTTCACTACTTTCTCTGAAGTTTGCATCCACTTAAAACAAGCTGCTGCCTGTTTTCCACTGCAGTCTTTAAAGGCCAAGAAAGTGCAATTAAAACATGCAAATATGTGGTTAACCCAATAGTTCTTGGTGGCATGACTGGAGCCTTGGATGAGAGCTCGGTACGTTTCTTTATGATTATTGTGCGTGGGTTGTTGGTCCCTGTCACATGTGGGGTGGGGAGGAAGTGTGAGGCTCCAAGCTGGAGTTGAGAGGAAGGTGTCACAAATGTCATCCCTAAAGCGCTGGGTCTTTTTCTGTGAGATTGCAGGGTGATGAGGAGTTTTAATTTTTTTTTTTGCCCTACCACAGGAAGGTTATTAAAAAGGAAGCAGGGAATAAATAGAAAAAAAAGCTGTCTGGTTCCCTAGTATCTCATGCTGCTGTGGAAATCAGACTGTAAATAGACAAATTATCCTGTAGTCATGCCTGACTGTAGCCTGAAGATATGAAGTGTTTCTTTATTTCCAGCTGACAGAAGGTATAAATGAGGATCATCATTGTGAATTAGAAGATGCCCTGTGGTTTAGCCCTGCATTTGGTTAAGCTGGTGTGTTGGTTCACATCTCAGGGCTATCTTTTCAATTAATTCTTCCAGCGCTGATGAGCTGAATAACATGAAATGTATTAGGGGGCATGTGCCAGGTGATGGTGAAAGTGCTGCCTGATTATACAGATATTAAAAGATATTTTTAATAGAGTGCTGTATATTCACAAGCAAATTCCCTATTCATTTTAGAGCAGCATAACTGCACAGCAACTGCATTAAACATGCAGGATTGCTCTGATATCCCCCCACTGCAATATAAAGCACAGTTTTAAGTTCCTCCAAGATGAGAGGAGTGTTGCATATAAAGCCAACTACATTTTGTGTAATATAGGAAACATATTGTTCATATTCTACCAAGTGAAATCTGTTTTGGATTTCTTTTGCTGAGGGTCCAGATTATATAAATGATTGTGGCCTTTGCTGTATAGCAAAAAGCAAGCCATGGTCTTTTCATGTCTGGAACAGTTCGACATAATCAAAACGTATATAAGATATTTAAGATGCTTGTTCAGCATATAAAAAAGCTATGGCTCAGGCTGCTATTCCCAACTGTAAAATTCAGAGACCTTAGTAGAAAATGAAACCTCCCAAACCAGCATGCATTCCTCACAGTTAATATATATTAACTTTATCCAGTGTTTCATTCTCTCCCTTCTAAACATAAAAGAAAGGTAAGACAGCATTGGCCACTGTTGTTCTGATCTTCTTATAAAGTGTGAATAATGCCTATATCCTTCACTTTCCCCTGGGTCCAGTTACCTTGCACACCCATCAGTAGTTCGGGCAGGAGATGGGTGTGAGGGTGGTTGAAGGTTTCAGTGTTAAAAGTGTGTCCCTACAAATCTTCTGTGCCAACCACCTCTTAATGTTTAGATTTCAGATTTTTGATTGAGGACACAGACCCTGGCCATCTCTGAATTATTTTGTAGAGACTGTACAAAAAAAAAACTAGGAGAGTGATTGTTCTTGGCTCTACTGGATAGATAGCAGAACATGCTGGCAGTGCTGGCAGTGATATCATGAGTAAATCCTCATGGTTTCCTTGTGGTGACAAATGAAGTTAATTCATTTTACCAAAGTTTTGGTGAATCAGAATGGATTTACCTGGTAGCATGTAGGAGTGACAAAAGTGGACGCTGTCCATCCCTCCCACCTCTTTTTGATTTTTTTGGTAAGGCAGCATTATATTTACCCTTGCCTACATTTAAGTACAAAGTTGAATCAGGTTTCATGTTTTTTTGGGGGGTCAGATATAAACGTGAAAGGTTGTATGCACACAAGAACAAGTCCAGTTTACTAGGTGATATTTTTAGCATCCTTCAAGACAACTGAAATGGGATCCTGTCTCAAAGCAAATCAAGAGTGTTTTTGCAGGGATGTGAGCAATATGGAATGCCAGTAGCATTGGCTGGAAACGTTACTTGCAAGTTCTTTAACAAGTTCTCTAAAAGATTGGCTCAAACAAACAATTTTCCAAATTATTTTGTTTAAAAAAACCAAAATAAATTCCAAACCTTATAAGGATTTTTTTAAGCCCACAGAATTAATATTATCTTGGGGCCCTTGTGTTCCTCTTTGCAGAGTACCATGAAGAAAATACGTTCTTGCCTTTATTTCACTGTCAATTACTTTAGACTGAATGGAGATTGATTTCTCCTCTGATAATTCTGCACGAGCAGCAGTGGAGAGTATGAAGCAATCAGTTTAGTCCTGATCTTGGTTGTCAATGAATGTAGATTAAATTTAGTCATTTTATTTATATTTTTTCCTGTTCATACAGTCAGTTCCCCTGCTCTCTCATTGTCTGAAAGCTGTTTTTATTTATAGTTTTAGATATGATTTTTAGTCCTGTTTAAAGTTCATGACGACAATTCCTTTGATATTGGTAGCAGTTGGATTTGGCTGAAGGGTACTATTGCATCTTATGACTTTTGTTTGCTTTTTTTCCCCTTTTTTATTGTTTAAATAGCATACCTTTGACAAGCAAATTGCTGACTGTGGCATTTTTTAACACTAAAAGAAAAAAACATAAATAGGTCATTAAAGCTGTTAAAAGAAGAAGCTGCAAAGCAGAGAAAGGCAGTTAAAAATTCACTATGGTTGGATACTTCTTGTGGTACTTACTTGTTTATTTTTTGATATTTGTGTGTGCAGAGAGGCTCAACAGGCACAGTAGTGGTTGTTTACTGGCGAAAAACTCCCTTGCAATCACAGTTGGGGTAACTGCATATACAGGCAGAGCCAATTGATGTTTGTGTATTGTCCTGAGTAGGCTGTGCAACAGAAGTTATAAAAATGGCTCTTAGGTGTTCCTTTCCAATGGCTTTTCTCATTCAAAGGAAATGCTTTTGTTCTTTTGTTGTATATTTTTATGCTTATTTGCTTCTTGGCATTCAGTTTCCCATAAAATCAACATCTATGTTTAAAAATATTTTTTTCGAGAGGTTGTCATAAAATGCATATGGTTGTGATGGTATTAATTTAAAATTGCATGTTCCAAAAGATCCCACAGAGGTGAACTTGTTTGAGAAATAGTCTATCTCTGTACAATGGAACATATGTTTACTTCAAGAATGTTGCTAACTCTGGGGATATTACCAATGAAAGAGGCAGCAAAAGTGAATCATTCACATGCTTGGAGGAGTGCTTTGGGTTTCGTGGAAGCCTGTGGTGTGTGTTTGAGATGGATGGAGAACTACAAGCTTTTTGGCTAGTCCAGGCTTGTCTCCCCATTACTTGTGTGTGCTGAGGTATTTGTCTGGTCTGCACTTTGCTTACATGGGGTAAAACAAATGGACCTTGATCATCATCTTGGTCTCTATTTGACCTCCAGCAGCAGATGCCTTGAAGAAGGAGAAATTGAAAAGTACATAAAAAGACATTTGAACCTGGCTGATTACTCGGTATCTAAGGGGTGTGGGATAAACCCTGATCTCAGCTGGTGATCATCTTATGAATCCTCTTATCCTTCAAGCATGAGATTTGATTACCTCAGGTCTTTCTGTTCATGCTCACATAGCTGTAAATATAACACCTGCTGTGTTACCTAACTTTGTAAAATTACCCATTTTATAACCCTTTGACCAAGGAAGTACACTTGGTTAAAACAGGGAGCCTCTTTGTCTCAGCCCATAACATCAGGCCAGACAAAGTAAAAGTGATTTTTCCTGCTGTGACCTCTGCAAAAGCTCAGAGACTACATCTGCTATGCACTCTTCCTGAGGCAGAGGTGATCTGCTCTGCTTGTGCTGTTTCCAGTATAGTATATGATGCATACATGGCAATAAAAATATATTCAAAGTTAAACAGACCAAAATGACTGCAGCTTCTGGTGATCTTGTAAATTGTTGAGCTGTGCAGTCTGGAGGGTGAGTCTGAATGAGGGATGCACTCAGATGAGCACTGAGATATTTGAAATACCTCTGAATCCTCTGTGTTTAGCAGAACATGTAGAAGGATACTCTTGACCATAGGAAATACCTTCTTGTTCTTACTGAGAGCTTAGATTATGGGTTACAAAATAAACTTTAAATCCTGTGCATTTAAAACCTGATTCTCTGTGTCTCTCCTTGAATGTAATACCTGCAGAAAATGTCATGTGAAATGTAAGGGCAATTACAAAGTTTTCCTTGCAGAAGGGAATATTGTAAATTATTGATAAATGTCTGTAAGCATATAGGCTACAGATGAAGCAATCCTTACTGCCAGTCCTGAAATACAGCAGCACAGTTCAATTGTATTGTGCAGTAAATTTATGCAAATTAATTGTCTTTCATACTGATGAAAGCTGTTTTCACTCTGGGCAGGATGACACGACTCTGACGTCTCATCCTGTTTTTTCCTCCCCTTTTCCCTCCACCCTGATCTCTGGGCGCACACTCTCATTGTTTTTTTTCCTTTTTCCCCTCCAGTCCCTCTCTGTATTCCAGACAAGGAATCTGTTTTTAATTTTCATGTGTCGTGTCTGTCTCATAAAACACACACACTGGATCATATGACTGTTGTGCAATATTTGAGAGCTGTTGAAATGAATATCACATAGTAGGCCTTGTAAAGTCATCTTGAAATGAACTGTCCAAGTATCAGTTTTGAAAGGGGCAATAATTCCATGCAGATGAGAGAAGTAAAGATACACTGACCACTAATAACTAGTACATTTAAAAACAGTCCTTGTAGCTTTTACCCCAGTCACTGTCACATGGGCAAGGGTGTTAGGGGGTGCTGTCTCAGCCCCTCAAAGGGAACATGGTGGGGTGGTTCTTCTGCTCAGCATCGTGGTGGTCCCTGTGCTGTGCATGGAAGAGATTGGCCAATCCAGCACTGACCTGAAGTGTCATCTTTGGATCACAGGCAGGGTCCAATTATGAAACAGCTACAAATAAGTTGTGTTGTTCTGCCCTGTCTTAAGGCTCTGTGTGACTAATGATTTAATAAGATTTTATTTTGTACATGCACATGTAGGCTTAGCTTTTTTTGTCTGGTGTATGAGTTCAGTAATGCAGTTTCAGGAGGTCTGTGGGAATCAGGCAGGGGAAGAAGACCCTTTGTGGATGTTGGCTGTAGACTTCAATGTGTAAGGCTTGTGAATGAGGGACACCACTGTGTAATTCATTCACTTTTGCAGTCAGTGCTGCGTGTTTTTTGAGTGGGTTGCAGCAGGAATAAGTACAGGAGTTTTAGATAAGTAGTCCAGATGAGAGCGCGTTTTTGCTCCCAGTCACTCATGCTCTCCTGACATGAGACCCCCGAGGGCCATCTTACAGGTACACACATCTCTGCTCAGTGGAAAGCTGTGGGGATTTTAATGAATGGCTATTGCTGCTAAGTTGCCAGGCTGGTCTGGAAAGAACTTTTTTTCCTGGGAGTCCTACAACATCAGCTCCACAGCACTTGTTGAAGCAGGACCCAAACTGTTTTCAGGCTCTTTTCTCTGGAAAGGGTGATTTGGAGCCAAATCCAGACCCTTCTTCTTGTTCTTCGCTCTCTTCCCTTCCCCTTCACTGAAGCAGCACAGGAAGGAATCAAGCTGATGATGAAGAAACTGTAAAACATGTAGGATTTATAGAAGCAAAACCCAATCTTTTCTACATAACCTGTTGTGCAAAGGCTTTAGATACAATGCAGAACAGGAGTGTAGCTATTGAGTGCCCACATGGAGGGAAAGGGCTCTGCAGCTACGTGACGACTGACAGCACATCGTCATTTTGCGATGATTGTTTCCTTCAGGATAATTTTGTATTCCTGTCCTAGAGAATATAAATAGTGGCAGGAAGGAGTTCACAGAGAAGTCTGTTAACCTGGAGCACATATTACACAGTCTCTTCTTGTTACTGCTATTATTACACACATCTGTCTCATTTGAGAAAATGTCCTTTGCTTTTCTCTTGTGCTTTTGTTGATTTGCTGTCATCTGGGTGCGTTGAATTATAGATGGCTTTCATGAATGGAATAACAAGGGCTGGACAGCAAGGGCACCCATGCTGTCACATTGCTTCATTTTCTTTCCTGAGTTGGCTTTTATGGTATTGGGTTGGGTAAGGTCTCGAGATGCTGGAGGTGAGCAGAATATGCCTTCACATCTGACATGCCTCCTGAGTTTTGGTTGGTTCCTGTATTCTAACAAATTCTTGCTTGATTAAAATGGCTGCTAGGACATTCCTTCCACCTCTCCTTTGGAGATTGTCTATTTTGCTTTCAGATTGAGAGCAGAGGTATAAAAAATGTCCTTTACCACTTCTGAACATGGATATCAGAAGCAAGAGAAACATCACAACCTTCTAAATTTGTTGAAAAGGTTACTCATTTGGTGCAGAATTGCAGTCCTGTGGTACCAGGGGTGAGAACATCTTGCAGTGACACAGCTTGGAGAGCTGGGGCTGCCTGCCCAGTCCATAGCTGAGGGTGGCTGTTGGTGTGGGCTTCAGAGAGAGCTTTATGGTATTTCTTCCTGGCTTGCACCAGCCAGGAGGGCTGAGCTGTTTGTCTCCGTGCCTGTCCCTGCTGAATACTGCGTTTGCCAAGGTTGGCACCCAAACAGACTGCGGAGGCAGAAGCAGGAGATTTTTAAGATCATATCTCTTGGTCCTAAAACTTCTTTTTAAAACATGAAATTTTTGGTAGTTCTTGCAGCTTGCTTTATGGAGCTACCTTAGTAAGGAGGAGGGAGTCTTTGTGTTGCTCAGTGGAAGCAATTGTTTGTCAAGAATAAGAGGTTTTGTTTCTTAACATGCAGCTTTTTTTTTTTTTTTTTTTTTTTTTTAAGGAAAGACTTGTATACTGTGCTCTGAAAAACCAAAAGAAGGGTCATGACTGTCTTCTCCCTCCTCTCCAGGTTCAGGAGAGGAGGAGGGAATGCAGCACACAGGTTTCCAGCTGATCAGAGTAAGGTATGGCAGCTGCAAACACTTCGCTGTCGGGTGGAGAGGCAATTTCAGCACTTCTGTGTGCTGATGTTTTGCAAACTGCTGTTGTTTCAGAGGCACTTTTTCCACATGTGCATACTTGGAAAAAGCAAAATATTTTTACTTTGGATTCTTGGACTCCTCTTTGAACTTCTCATGTTGTACTGAGATTCTTGGACTTCTTCAGGTTTTTGTAGACTTTCTTTGCACTGACTCAGAGGAAGATTTCATATATGTGGTAGCAAATTATAGTCTGACAGGATGGTAGAAACCTGGCGTTGTTCCAGCACAGTAACTGAATCAAAATCTGAAATGGAATTACACTGCTATTTCTAGATCCTTTTCATGATTCTGTTCTAATTTACTCTATCTTGCACTGTGTTACATTTTAACAATGCCCAGAATAAAACAGATTTGTTATTATAATGAGTATTTTAAGAAAAACTATGAATTTGACTATTTTTACATCTGTGTCTGTGTTACATGTGTGGTACTTTCTCCATGCTACTCCTGCACTGTGCCCATGGTGAGAGCTGCCCACAGACAGAGCATCTCTGCCCATTCTTGAGCGTTTTCTTCCATTTTCTCTTGCTCTGGCTTTTTCCTTTGCAGGAAAAGTGGCCATCATATACCCAGAAGAGGTAGTGTTTGCAGCCTGTGTGAATCTGTGGTGATGCAAACCTGCAGAGTATCTTTTTTTAGAGTACCTTGTACTATTTCTATTTCAACATGTTCTGGCTGCTGCAAGATGCAGGTTACAAACATGAGCTGTCAGTTCTCTATGTTCTTTGGCATTCAGTTTTGGATCATGATAACTAACCAATTGCAACCACATTTAGAACTCTGCTTTTTGTATTTTTTCTCCTTTTCTTTCCTTCCTTTCTTCTTGTTTTATTTCCCCAGGTTGTGGTTTAAGCTTTGCCATGCATCACAGTGGTGTAATTCATCCGAGATCACTGGGATGATGCTACTGGGTTATCCAACAGAACAAACTCTGGTTGGCTTGACTGTAATTTTGCCTTATTTAAGGACCAGTTCCTAAACAAAATACTGAGAGTAATTAGTATCTAATTTTAACATTATCCTAGTCTCATAAAGTATTAAAACCCCTCCACAGCTCTAAAACTACTGTAACTTGAATGGCAGAGATCTCTTCACTCCCAGTGCAGGCTGAGATGAGCCCTGCTTCCTGGGGTCGTGCAGTGGTGGGGCAGGCAGGCAGGTCCCTTCTTTGGGTCACTCTTTTGCTAAGGTGACAAATAACTGTGCTCAGCCAGCACTGCTGGAGGGGGCCTGTTGCATTGAGGAGGTGTCCTTCAGTAAACAGTAAGGGTGTGGTAAATTTTATGGCAACTTATATTTTTATTGTTGTATTTCAAGATGAAGAGGGATATGGTTTCTAATATCAGGATAGGTGTTGCCACATATGCCACAGATGATTTGCTGGCTCACTGGGTTATAAAGGTGGTAGGCTATCTTTCTTTCAAAAGATTTAGAAAAAAGAAAAGTAGGAGTATTTAAGAAATGAGCTGAATTCTGGAAGAAGTAAGTAATTTAAGTAATTTTAAAAATATATTTCCTTATTTTGTATTTCTAGAAATTACTTTATCTTTTGATAGCAATTCAGGGAACCCTTTCCAATTCTCATGATTGAGAAAATTTGTTGTAATACCTGATTTTTAAGATTTTTGGAAAAGATGTGCATTTGTGTATATGTCTGTATATTAAATAAACATTTAAAACCTGTTTCAATGGTGTGAAATAATCTTTTGGTTAGTGATTCTTCCATACAAAAGTCTCCTGCTGAAGACAATAGAAATTCCGTGCACAGACCCACTGGGGGCCTGGGCTGCAGTGGCCTCAAGGAAAAATCCTAAATTCTTTAAAGATTACGTGTTTTGACTATAATGTTTCAGTGTTGTCTTTGTAATTTAGCCATTCTTACAGTAAGTTAACAATGGGTTTTCTGCTTGGATCTCTGTAATGATTTCTGCAAAGCTCAGTGAATTTGCTTTCCTATGTGGTTGTGTCCCATGTGGGGTTTTTAATTTTGCCCCAAGCTCAGCCTAAATGACTTCATTTAAATGCGTTTCACATCAAAGTCATAGCAAACACAAATGTTTTCCTTGGTTTTTAATGACATTACAAAACTGGCAAAACATTATTTAACCCTGGACCAGGGTTCCTCCACCTAAGAAGAGTTGCTGCCAGTTATCTGGATTTGCAGAACCTGGTAGATAAAATAATATTGTTTATGGAGATGAAAATGAGAAAAAAATGGAGATTTGGGAGAAGAAATTCATCTGGGGAAAGCTTTAAGGCCTTCTTGAGGCACCTCCTTGTTTTCTAATCCCTTCTACCAACAGAGGTCCTTTTGATGCACAGTAAATGATGCTTATCAATTGAAATGGAAATCCATTATTTACCTTAGGGGCTGGCAGTTATCAAATGTGCATCCATGATGAAAGACCTGCACTTCAAGGAGCTCATCTACAGCAGCTTAGCTTGCAAGCATTGATGGTTTTGTCCCTGGAGCTAGAGGACCACGGGTGTTGCTGAGGGCACCCTGTCTGTGCTGTATTAACTGCAGTCTAACGTGTCCCTGAATTTTCCACCTTTGCCAGTGTGGAATCAATTGCTCTTTCTGTCAGTGCAAATCCAGCGCTGTTTGAAGGGCGCTTGGAAGATTTGTGAGGCATTCTGATAATGGCAAGGATAAATTGCTTTCCTGCTTAGCTGAGGAATCCTTTAATTATGCTGTCGGAGGCTTTGCATGGGTAGAGCTTTAGTTGGCTGCTTAGGACAGACAGCATCAGCTGGTGCTTGGAGGAGGGAGGGATGCTCTTTCTTCTCTGTCCATATCTAGGCAGGCACTGCTCTGGATAGGGAGTCACAGCAGGCGGTGGGGAAGTGAGTACCTACAATCAGACCAAGCTGGATTTTAAAATGTGGGGTAGTAGACTGTAGGAAATCTCTTGAGCAGGTTTCTGTGCTGCCTTCTGTACTGCTTAGGGAGCAGGTTGTGAATGGAGCATCAGGAATGCAGAGCATGTGGTCTGCAGTCCTTGCATGCTGACTCTTCTCAGCAAGAAGAGGGGGGAAGCCTGGGGCTCGCCTCTGCAATGCATTTCCTGTGGCAGCTCCTTGAGCCTCAGTGTGAACTGCTGCAGCCACAGCCCATGGCAGACTGTATTCCTATTTCCCTGCAGTTCTTTCTAAAGGCATTATCTACTGAGCACAGTTAGTTTCTCTCAGTAGGAGCCAGAGGTTTCTGTGCGTGACTTCTGCAGTCTCCTGAGAACAGAAAGCATGGAAAATATTTTCTACTTTCTGCAGAGTTTCTTTCACTGTGCAGTTGCTTTCCAGTTATCCTGCAGGTTGCTGTCTGGGCAATCCCCCTCTGCCCTGTGGCACAGAGTTAGAGGATTAAGGATGTGTCCCCACTGTGAGCCAGCAGTGAGTGCCTTGTGCCAGACTCATGGCTGTGCAGCCAGGGCAGGTGGATGCTGGGCTGCTGCAGGGCTTGTGTGGGAGGACAGCAGGGCTGGGGGCATGAGGGGAGGATGTCACCTGGTCATAGCAGTGCTCATGGCTGGTGTCAAAAGCTGTGCCGAGCTGGTGCAGGCTCGTTTAAAAAAGACTTTCTATTTTTGCTTAACTTCAGTGTATGTTTTACTAAGTCATAGCAATGTTATGGTCTAAATTAAGTCATCTGCCCACTTGGAAAACACTCTAGTATTGGTTTTACAATATCCTCAGTTTTCTTAGCTATGATTCTCCAGGAAAATCCCTGAGGAATCTCTGCAAGCCTAGTTGTGAAATCATGTGGGGTTTATTGATTTTCACAGGATAGATCTCTGATTTCCCATTATGTGCAGTATAAAACATCTTCACTTACCTGTGCTGTCAGGGATGTTGGCCAGCAATGAGATAATACACACTTGTGGAAACAGATTTATTACTTAAAATTTTGAGAGCAGGAGGTGACTATATTCATTGCTATGATATAAAACAGCCCATATCAAAATGTTTAGGACTGCTGTGCATTCTTTAGGGAATGTATAGAAGTGAAGAGCTCACAAAGAGTGACTTTGTTCAGTAATTGCAGTATGGTTCATATTTAGCCAAGGTGAATCAAATCACCTGTAGTGATGAAATAGGGACAGCACCATTTGTGATGGTTATAGCTTTAGTTTAGCAGGTTATTGTGCATGAAATTAGTTAGTAACTAATGGGTCTGTATGCAATGATATGCTAAGATAACATCTGGTTTATGTTTTTCTGCTTAGTGTTCTTGGCTGTACTGCAAAAGAAGATGCACCTTCTCTATGACAATCAGTTGGATTTTCCAGCTGCCAAGTCACAGAGCAAACTCATTTCACACCTTATATTTCTGGCTGTGAATCAAAAGTAACTCAGCTGATTTCAAAGAAGCTATTTCATATATGTCTGCATATATATCTGATGGAAAGATTCATCCTATCATCCCATGTAAAGAGATCTGTCCATCTCCCCATATATTGTACTATATGAACTAATCTTGGCAATGGAAGCTTTATCTGTTTCAATGCAGACTTAGGAAATGATGACTCCCGTGATTTTTTTGCAGTTATCTTCTCTCTGACTTTCCCTCAGGCATTCAAGTATTATCTTTCTAGAGGAGACTTCAGCAGCAGACATTAGGAATGAGGAAAGAGTTGCACAATATGAGTCATTAAGTAGCAATAAAGAAAAAAAAGTGATAAACTAGGGCTGTCTCAGAACAGGAACCACCTATTGTGAATTTTCAGGATTTTTGTTTGCTTATGCTAAATGTTGGCCTCTCTATCTAAATGAAAAGCTGAAAAATGGGCTGCTGAATGGACATAGCACAGTTTTGCAATTAGTATAAGCTTTGGTCATGTCACAGAAGTGACTCAAATGTCCCTATCTTATTCCTTCCATATCTTCATTTCATTTGTCTTAGGTTTCTTGCTTACCAAGATACGAATTGCATTTTGGAGGGGTGTAAGAGCTGTATTAGCAGCTTCTTTTGACTACCATCTTTAGCTCCTAGGGAAAAAAAATAACACAAAACTGTGCTTAAGATTTGTCTGTTGCAGTGAATTATTTCTGCTGCTTCCAGAAGGCTGTGGCGTGGAGGGCAGAGTTGCATCCTCTGGGGAGGCTACTCAGAGACATTTGAGATGATGGCTGAGCTGTGTCCTGGAAGGGAAGAATGTAGGTGGCTTGTTTGCAAATGAACTTGAAGGGCAAATTAGGCAGCAGTTTGACTGTGGAATGCTGTTTTTCCAAGCTGAGCTGCTGCTGCTGTGGCAGATGAGGCACAGCCATGTGCTGTGGGCATGCAGCATGCATGGGGCAGCTCTGAGCTGCCTCGGCAGTGAACAGTCCTTACTGTACATCAGCCCTCAGAATGTAAATGTTTAAGGGGTTCTGTTGGGGAGTAAAGCCCTTTCAAGAGCCTTCTGTTTATAATCATTCCCAAAAGTCAATGTTTCCTATTATACAGAGAGCGTGGGGTGGGTTCCTGTGCTTCAGCACTTCTCTGGAGTCGTTTGAAGAGTGTAAGGAGCTGGTGAGCTCAGCTTGGTGCTCCTCTCTGGCCTCTTGACCACTTCGGCTCAGCTGTCTGTTCCCGTGGCAGGGAGCAATGTGGGATTGTCCCAGCCCACCACTGGCCTCCTCCAGCTTGAAAAGGTTGGATGTCAGCCTCCCTGAAATGTGGTTGTGGCATGTATCTCAGGTGTGCAGTTCCCATCTCAGGTGTGTAATTCATATCTCAGGTGTGTAGCTCACCTGCTGTCAGCAAATCATATCCCTTTTTTTCATTTTCAAGTGCTGAATAACACAGAATGCATCTGCCTGCAGTTGTTCACTGGTTGGACCACATTTTTTATTAGAACACAGGGATTTAAAGATATTTGGAGTATACTGGTTTTGATAACTTTGAGGGCAAAACCAGATGATGGCTTTGTAGCTGATTTGACGGAATGTTGGCATCCTTTAGGACCCTGCTAGCACCTCCTCTGTGTAAGGATGATGTGGTTCCAGCACACTGTCACTGTTTGTCACCTTCTGGTTTAAAGAAATGATGCTACAAAGAACCTTCTGCATGCCAGAGCTGCTTCTCATGGCACCTCTTGCGATGAAATCATAGGGAACAGTGAGCTCACAGATTTTGTACAAAAATCATGTAGGGTTTTTATTGTTTTTATTGTTTTTTTTTTTGGGTTTTTTTTTTTGTTTTTTTTTTTTTTTTTTTTTTTTTTTTTTTTTTTTTTTTTTTTTTTTTTTTCTTCTGTGATGACTTAACATTGTTCCTTTTCTTTTTTTCCTCTTTTGAAAGAAAGATGTTTTTGGTACCACAGTCCAGGCACAGTTGTGGTGACCTTACTTTGTATGCCTATGAATATTTCCAGCATCCCAGGCTCTGCTGTAGTGAGCAGTGCAGACACCTTCCAGCAGCCCCTGAGCCTCTGAGGTTTGCCCACATGGGCACAAGTCTCCCATGCAGCAACTTTTGGCTTTACAGGCAGTTTCTTGTTCCCATAGACTGATGCCCATGTATGAGTCATGTCCCAGCAGGAGCCTTGCCCAGTGGTGTGGATTGATGCAGGATGAGTTAATGTCTTGTTGAATTAAGAGTGCATTGTCTTTTCTGCCTGGTGTTATATTTGACAGTTGTTTCCGGTCTCATATCAAGCTATAACCAGATAGTATTTTTCCTCTCTTTAAACCAGTGTGGATTGGTTATTGAAGAATACTGAATACTAATTTGACCTAATTTGAATTTATTCAGATAGCAATGTAAAAGTGATTAAAGTTGTTAAATGCAGTGTGAGCCATTTACTCTTGAGAGAAAACAAGAGGCAAAAAAAAAAAAAAATCTGGGAAGCTGGCTAGCAATTCGGAAAGCTTACAGTAAAGGTATTAATAATAAAGGATGTTTGATATTTTTTGATATAATGAAATCTCATTTCTATAGTTGCAATTCTTCATGCAAGAGAATTACTTCTGCTCTCCATTCCTATATACTGTACTATCCAACAGGAAAAGGAACAGTGCAACTATCTGAATTGTGAGGAACTTTTAAAATTGAGGAGTGAATTTTTTCTTATTCTCTGAATGATGAAAGATATTAGTCATGCATAAACTAATTTTCTCCATATTTTTTTAAACCACCTGCTGCCTGTGTGGTGTTTATGCTGTTGCTGGCTGCTGTTGCAGTTGTAATAAAAACAAGTGGGAACACAAAAATCCCTGTTGCATTTCATTATCTGGGAGGCAGCTGAGTAAGAGGAAGTGGAAATTTTCTGATGGTGCAGGAAGTACTTTGCCCTTGAAACTGGCCAGGTCAGAGTGATGCAAATTCAGCAATGCCCTGGAGTTATGAGATATGGTGAATAAATAAATAGCAATTTATTCTCCTGTGATGGTAGTGTACAAGTGGTACAGATGCCCCCACCTTTATAAAGTTCTGTTTGCCTGCCTCACCCTGGTTTCTGATTCCTTCTTAATTTAGAATAGGCACATTTGTTTATGTAGAGAAACTTGATTATTTAGGTTGAAAATTAAATAAGTTTCACAGTGCTAAGGATTCAAAGTTATCCACTGGTAAGGACGGTCTGCAGGTCCCTCTCTGTGTGCTGTGCACAGGGGACATGTTTGTTACAGATGGATTTTCTGCAGTGAGAGGTGAGATTCAGCTTGTTGAGTTGGAGGGTCTCTGCCTTACTGAGGATATATTGACTGTCACCAGAATTTCATGACCCCAGTTTATATGAGGAATAAAAATGTTCCTCATTGTGTTAGGCTGTCATGTAAGAAAAGGCAGAATGACTGTTTCCAAATCCAGTATACCCCAAACTTAGACTCTACCACGTGACTTTACAGGTGTTAGGGAGGTGTCTGCTAACAGAAGAGTGTTTGGATTTGGCCACCGAGTGGCACTCCAGACCTGCAATCTAAGAGGGGAAGGGTTTCTTTCTGCCATCAGGGCTCAGGGCTGTAAAATACAATTATTTGCAAGCATGTAGACACTATCGAATCAAATTGGACTGCTGAAGGTTAAATTACTATCTTCAGAAATGTTGTTATAATATCCATCTTGACATTTCATTATCCCAGTACAATATAAATATCAAATTTGATTAGCTGTCAAGCAGCAAGAAAAATAAACCAAAATAGTCCCATCATTTTTACCCCAGAAAAATAGTAGGGCATATCATTAAAAGTAGTGGGTTGCCAAAGGCAGATCAAAGTTAAATTACCCATTGAAAGTGGTATTAGGTTGGGTCGCTAGAATATTTTTGCCCCCAGAAGGTGCCATCATGAAGAGTGTTGGTGTTGAAGGCAGGTATTCAAGCTGCTGCATCCATTGCTGGATATAACCTAGTTTGGTTTGGGCAGTGGTTGCTTTTGCATCCAGCTTTAGTGATGCTTCCAAGATTCATTTCAAGACTCAGACTTTCACAGTGTTTACAGGACCAAAAGCTCACAGTAGTTTGACTAAGATTTGTTTTTTAATCATGCAGAATTCAAATAAAACATCATGTTGACCTTCTTGGAACAGCCATTTAGGGACAACTGGCTGTACCCATATTTCTAAATTAAGATACTATAGGTCAAACAAACCTTTGGTGTGAATCAAATTTGAGTCACCCTAAATTTGAATATGGTGCTTTGTACTGGAATTTAAGCAGTGCAATATTTAAAACGTTATTCAGTATCATAACAAGTCATGCATCATACTCCCTGGATCTAGAACTGTTTATAACAATTTTTATTACTGTGAACAATTTCTAGTTCATGCTATAATTACTATTCAAACTACGTGACATCAACCTAATTATCTCTTGTGAGATTAATGGGTAATTCCAGCCTACTGTTTTGCATATGTGACTGTGAAGGCAGCTGTTGGAACTTCAGCAATATTTCTGAATAAATGCTCTTGATAGAGTTCTAGTTCCTGGTGAAGATAAGACATCTCTGCAGCTAAGAAAGAATTACGATTCCCTCGGGAGCTGTGTGTGACACAGAGCATTGTTAAGTTTAATGACAGTGTTTGAAAAACTGGGAAAAGTTGGTTCCATGCGCTGCTGGTTGTTTCCTTGTTTCACATGGTGTCTGGTAGTGGTCACAGAGCCCCAGGAAGGACAAATGACTGTGGCTTCAGTGACATTGTGTGGCTACAGGTTGGCATTGGGCACAGCCATCATCCAGCTTTCTCAAAACAGTCTTTCAAATGTCACCTTCCTGTGATGGGAGGCCACATCAGACCAGGACTGAAATTTCAGTTTCAACTTTATTTGGTGAGGTTTTTTGAAATGTCAGTTGTATTTTCTGATGACTTGATATTTTCAGAAGTCTTTGATTCTTTTAAAGTTAGGTTAAGTGCTCTGGTGATGGTAGACACTTTCTCTTGACTTCTGTATACAATGTCTTTTTCCCTTTTTTTTTGCCTCCTCTGTCATCTTAGAGTGGTCTGATGCCTTGCACAATGGCTTCTCTGAACTTAACTCACTAATCTAGCTTGCCCAATCAAATGTGTCATGTCTTTGTGACCATGAGCTTTCCTTTCCAAGTTAATAACTTCAAGCTGATCATCTGTTGGAAAACAGAAGAGCTATAGCTCCTTTCAACCAGGAATTCACTGTGATTTCAGAATGTGAGGTGTTAGGTGATTTGGCAGTGCTGTGCACATGATAATGTCCTTCAGGAGTGATTGGGGCTTTGTTCATCTGAGAATCATCTGCTGAGAAATGCACATGTAAGTGGAAGAAGCTGATTTCAAGAGTTTGCATTCCTTATCAGGTTAGGTAGTGAAAAAGGAGAATGACTGTACATGTACCTAAGTCAAGGTGTTTGAGTGTTAGGAAAGCTGCTCCATGTGTCTTTGCCATTTATGTGGAAGGATTTGTGTTAGTATTTTGTTGATTCTTTCAGAATTTTTCCAGGCTTTGGATGGTTGTGCCATTTGGCAAAGTCTGGAGCTCTATCTCCTTTTCTACACTTGCTGAACCCTCTTGGATGAAAATTTCTCTTCTGTTCTTTTACAGTGTGTGCTTGCTTAATTTTCCTTTCAAAAAAAAGTAGGTGCCTGAAGGTGGCAGCTAAGTCGCTGGAATTGGAGGAAAATGCAAGCAAGATGAAGCCTGCTCTTGCCATTGCATCCTTGATTTAATTAGATTTTGGTTATATCTGACATAGTGTTGGGTAAGAGTTTTAAGTGTTAGCTGGAAAGTGTGAAGGACATTATGTCTCCTTTGCCTAAAGCATAAAAGGAAAAAAAGGTTTTCATTTTAACAAGAAACTCCAGAGCAGTTTGGACTCTACATCAAAGAGCAATATTTGGTTTCATGATGTCTTCCAGACAGTTCATAACGCAAGTCCAAACCCAATCTATAAGTAGTAGCCAAAGTGATTTTTGCCTTCTCCAAAGTTTGCTCTAGCTAAACCTAGCTGTGCTGGTTATGTGTTTTTCCAAAGGGCAACAGCCTGATATAATGGAGAGTAGATTTTGCTTTGGCCTGTGGTACCATGCCGTCATCCTCTTGGACCACCTCCAAGAGAGCACAGGTGGCAGTTCTGCTGGGATCTCACAGCTTCTCTGTTTTTATTAGCCTTTCTGGCTGGTATCCTCTACTGTATGACCCACCCTTGAGATGCACTTTTTGGATCACTCCATGGAATTTCTTCTGTTCACCTTCTAAAATTTCATCCCGGTATCTTAAATTAAAAATGTCTGGGTAAACCTTACAGTGCTCCCTCTAGTCATTGGTTCATGATCACGTGAACTACATTTGACTGATGTGAGGAGCACAGGAATATCTTTATGGATTATCCAGGGACGTCCACGTGCTTCCCTGTGACAGGTGTGCTGTGGTTTGCAATCCACCCTCACAGAACAGCTGCATATCTCCCAAGAGCTTTCCTCCAGGTCACGTTGTGGCTCTCTATCTGTTCCACACATTTCCAGTCTTCCCCAGATAAAGTTCCCACTTGCTGTAGTTTCTGTAGGTTCCACACTGTGCCTGGGCTGTGCCCCAGGCAGGTGCTGCTCACAGCTCCTTCCATCAGCCTTCAGTGCAGGCAGTGCTGGGGGGTGAGAGGGGGCACTTGTCCATTGCCAGGATTGCACTTTTCTGGAGCAAAGGACGGAAGGAGAGCAAATGGCAGGCAGGAAAGAAAGCAGATGCAAGAAGGTAGTGGATTTATCTTGCTTCATATTTGCCTGTCCTCTGTATTTGTTTATTCTTGAGTGTTTTTGTAGCCAGAACCTGCTCTGCCAAGAGTCTGGGTGTGGAGATGGTGCAAGGCCACCGCTCCCCCTGTCCCCCGCCGTGCTGGGAGACACCTCTCTAATGACACTGTGCTGTGAATGAGGCAGTGTCCCAAGTACTGCAGTCATTGGAAAGCTGTGTCTCTTTTTGCAGGAATGGCACTCTGAGTGTGGCTGCTGGAGCCCAATTTCTGTTCTGTTAATTGCGCTGCTCCCTCATAAATTGCCCTTGCAGTTTCCCTCAGTAATGCCATTCATCACCTCCTCTTTTAAACTCTGAATTTGGCATATACAGGGCTATGTAGGCAGCTGCTGGTTATATTTTAATGATACAGCTTGCTAAATGCTTCTTTAAGAAGAAAAGTGTTATAAATAATTCAATAGAGTTATTTTGCAGTACATATATATGTCTGTCATAGCCTGTTGGAAGAGCATAGTGTCACTTTAAGGATGCAGATAGGAAGCTGTCTGTCTGCACTGCTGAACAATTTGGGGCCATAGGAACCTAAGGCTGTGACAGGCATTACGATATGATGCATTAATGCCATTTCTGGGTGTTACAAGTTCATCCCCAGAGGGGCTGTGCTGCAGTTGCATGATCTTGCTGCCATGGGAGGGGCTGCCTTGTTTTTGCTGTACTTGATTTTAATGTGGAGATTTTTATAATCTCTCTGGTGCTTTTGTGAGAAAGGGAGAGGCCGTTGTTTTATAACTACTTTTAAAAAACTAAATATCTGACCTTGCTAATGACAAAACATGAAGAAAAATTACATCTATATTGTCTGCCACAGTAATTGGTTTTTCAGGAGGGGACTAACCTTTATTTCAGCTTTTTCTCCTTGAAAAACAAAAGGTAAACAAGATCCTACAAAGAAACATCATGTGCTGGCTACTCTTGCCTGAAGTAAGAAACAGTGCAGGGTTTTTTTGTTGCTGTTGTGGGTTTTGTCCCCCCCATGAATTTGTTGTAGATGCAGTATGCTTTCTTTTAAATAAGATTTCTTCCCAGAAATAGCTAGGTTGGTCTCTTCAGATTTGATTTTTGCATACATGGCTTGAACTTTAATGCTGTTTGTGGATTTGCACTGTAATTAAAGGATCTTCTGCTTGATTTCGGCCCAACAAGAGATACCAATTTGTTTTGATGAGGAGGCAGCAGAGGAAAAGAGTGGAAGGCTAGAGGCAGATAATAGGAAACAAGTAATATAGTCTGTGCTTGTGCTGTAAATATCTGTATTTTCAGCATAAATTCTTTCTTACCTAAAATGCTGTTTGGTTTCTATTGTGCTGTCATATTTAAGCTCATGCATAACTAACCTAAAATATGTAATTCTCTGTTTAAAACTATTTAACCAGAATAATAACAGGTTTGATAGGAAATGAGAGTGTTAGGAAAGGCTTAGCAGAGGCTCTAATCCTTGTGTAAAAGTACAGCTGTGTCTCATAGCAGTTCTGGATCAGGCTCCCTGGGAGCAGGAGAACTTTGCTTCAGCTTGCTTTGGGCTACATGGGGAAAGCTACAGAAATTTACAGGATGAGTGATTCTTTATTTGTTAATGCATACACTGATTTCTCTTGCCAAATTTTTGCCTGCATTTTTAGATACTGAGAGAATGGTCAGCTTTTCTTAAAATGCTTGACACACGTTGCTGTCCATGCTCTTTTGAAAATCTCTCTGTCAATATGTCAGAGCAAAGGGGGAGAGCACTCAAAACCATGGGCTTTCTTGAAATGCCCGGAAATATTTGGTGCCTTGTCTCTGGGGAAGAAAACCTTCCTCTGTGAGCAGTTATTCCTGTCTTGGCCACTGCTTTGTCAGTTCGGACATTGCTTCTTTATTCTTCTTTATTCTTCCTTTCTGTCTGACACTGGAAGGAGCTGGAGAAAGTATTATGCACTAGTTGTACTCTTAGTTTGATATGATCATGAACTATTAAGCTCTTAAAAGATTTGCTTATTCTATTAAATAATTAGAAAAGCTATATTGAAAATTGTGACTCTAGGATGATGATAAATGGGACCGAGTTTTTGCTTGTTACAGAGCTGTGAAACACCTTGTTAATGGAAAATGTTGAAGTAATTGCTTATATAGAAAAAAAATCATAAGAGTTCTGAGAGTTTTACTATCTATATGTTGGAGTCATAGCTGTATGTTGATTTTTGGGTGGTGAGACCTCCTTGAGCTTGTTTTGCTACACAATATCCTGTGCTTCAAATGATACATTTTGCTTCAAGAGAATATCATAGGCATCCTGTAATGTTAATTTCTTTAGGGAATTGCATTCTGTTGTCATGCTGAAGAGGCATTTCAGAGTCAGTTGCTTTATCCGGGGCTGGCCCTCTGTCCCTGGGTAGGCCAAGCAGCAGCTGGGTAAAGGTGTCTGAGTGTCAGTGGCAAGGTCCCTGCTGGGCTCTCTGCTCCCTATGGCTTAGCCACGGCCCAGTGACTGCCGGACTGCAAACTGGAAGGCAGAAAACAGAATTATGATGTTTTTAGTTGCTGGCATTCATTACTGCATAGAGATGGTAACTGTGAAGAAAAACAGTGAAGGATTTCTTTGTTTTCATAAGTAGTTTCTTTTTTCCTTAGAGCTCTAAAATCTTTGCCAGTTTGTCCTTTATCAAACAGATCAACAGCAGGGCTACTTGCTGTAGGTTTTGTCTTTGCAAAGTCAACTTCAGGGCCAGTGGAACCTATGAAAATGAATTTTCTGCCCTTTGTAAAAGCCACGACCCCTGCAATACAGAGAGATGAACTGTGGATATGAAGGGAGCTTCTAGGAGCTTGCTGTACAACTGGTGTGAATAGTGATCAGTCTGACCTGCAACCATCTGAATGCTGCTGGGGGCAAGCTGCTGTAATAGATGACATAAATTGCAGCAGTGATAAGTAGAGCTGTCCCCAGAGAGGAGGACCTTTGCCCCCATCCCCTTCTTTCTTCCAGACAGTCCTTCACTTTGGAGTGCTGCTTTCCAGGCTCTCCCATCCTAGGTTCAGTGTTTCCTTTCATCTTGGCTGAAATTAGCACTATAGAAATCTCCATGTCTTGGTTTTGCTGCTGGTGGTTAGGGGTTGCATTTCTGCCTGCTTTGTAGGCTCGTCACCTTAGAGGTGAAATACAGCCAAGAGAATGGGTTGGAGGCAATGTAGCTTTTCTGGGAGAGGCTCTTGGGTGGTACTGTGATTAAATTAGAAAAGGAAGGAGGCTCCCTCTGTGACACTGTGAAAAGCCTCCTGATGCAGAGAGAAATTTGCAGGAGATGAGCATCTCTGCAGCCCAGAGAGCCTGATGAATACCCAATTCACTCGCAGGGCCTAGGATCACTTTCAGGTCCTTCTGTGCTGGTTGGAAAAACATTATCTAAATGCAAAGTGACTGTACTTGAAGACACAGGCAAGCACTAAATCCATTGTGAAAACAGGACCTTGGAGGCAATGTGAACCATGGCTTTGGAAATGAATTAAAAACTGTATGGCACTATTGTCTTCCATCATTATAGTCTTTGGGATATATTTGTTCCTTTAAAGTCTTCTGTTTAGTCTGCTAACATGCTGTTGCATTGTTGAATGGGAAATTTCTGGTTTAATTGTAACACAGTGTCATAAACCTTAGAGGCAGTGAGGTTGTATTCTTTCTTGTCTGTGCAGAGCTTGTGTTGCCGTAGCCTGGATCCAGAATTTGGTAACACAAACAAGTGATAAATCAGGCATGTTTATCTAAGGACTCATTTGGCAATAAAAAGAGTTGTTTAACTATATTTTCTTCTTCATAATGTGTTTAGTGCTTTTTATTAAGTTGAAATATGCAAGGTTTTTCATTGCTGCAGTGTAAGTGCTCCTTTCCAGTGTAGGCACTGTATTTCTGCTTCTCCAGCCTTCAAATAAGACTTTTCATGGAGATGCTAAAACTTGTGAGAGCGGGAAAAATCTCAAAGGGTTTTGTTAAGTCATGGAACTCATTTCACATAACAATTCATGAAGGAGATGTAAAAGTAATGACAGAGTATTTTAATCAGAGACTTTGCGGGATGGTGGGTACAATTAATTTATATGGGGTTGATGTTTCTGTGTTCCCCTGGACTCCTCAGGGAAATGTTTCATTTGCAGTGTGGGAATGGTAGAAGAACCAAGTACTGCTATTTCTGGGAGTCTCTGTGGTTTGTTTTGTAATTTTTTCTCTTTTTTTTGAATGGTCTTATAGCACTTGGGGGAGGAAGAATTGAAATAATTTTATGAGCATTACTTCTATTCTTCCTGCAATGTAGACCTGACACTTCCTTTGATACAAAATCCAAATTTGTAGTCATCTTCAGTGGTTCCCAAAGTTGGCTCCCTTCCCTTTTGTTCTTAATTTCAGGTGGTGTCAAGTTGTGCCAGGAATCAAGTGCAGTTGAGATTTTTGGTCTCCAGAACTAAATGTCTTAGTAACAGACGTTTTGTTCAATTTTATTACTTGGCATCTTCTTTTGAAGGCAAGAACTAAAGGAGAAACACAAGGATCTCCTGGGGAATGCACAAAGAAGGGAACCTTGAGGACTGATCTCTTACCCCTAAGAGACAGTGAAAAACATGCATTCTGCGTGGCCTTCTGGGAGTGCTTCAGTGCCCAAAGTCTTGGAGAGTATGTGAAATACACATGCCTCAGTGGAAAAGGTGGTTGAAGTAGTAACTGTTCTTGTACTCCCTCTTTGCATGCTCCATGAGGTACAGAAGTTTTTGTAGGACTGGTGCCAAAGTGAATTTTCTGTGGGTTGGAAAGGAAGGGGGACAAAGTAAAAGTGAACAGTCTGCTCCTCTCTGTGTCCATGGGCTCCTTCTCTCTACTATGAGACAACAACTGTGAGGAGCCCAGCACTGAAAAGCTTTCTGAAACATGATGAGGTGCTTAATCAGATTTCCGTGTTTGGTTTCAACCTCATGTGAATAAAGAATGTGTAGTGAAAGAGGTTTGTGTGTACTTTGAACATAAACATCAAGGGAGGTGTATATTTGCAGGGAGATTGTGGTCATGCAAATTTATGCCACATTCTCCTGGCAGAAGGGATGTTCTCGGTGAGAAGGTTTTGAGGTAGCAGAGGAAAGGTTTTGGAAGGACTTTGTGTAAAGGAAACTTCAAGAAATTGCAATAATGCCTACAGAGTGGGTTGGTTTTCTCACCTTCCTGGCTGCCTCCACCTCTCCTTACCTGTGAAGATTCCTGAAGGACAATGGGAAATGAACTGGCTTATCCAAGTATTAATTTCAACCCAGCAGTAACTGAGTACAGAGAGGAAGTTACATGAGGCAATGAAAGGAGACAAAGGAGGAAAGTGATCTAAATAGCAACATAAAGAAAATATTTGGGAATAAAAGTAATCATCGACTTGTACAATAGGGTGTCCAGCAGCCCTGCTGAGGTTGTGTGTGATGGATGTATTTGTTCATTCAGTTATGTCTTGCACAACAATATTTTTAAATTGCTGCTAGAATGAAATTGATTTCTTGAGTTTTAAATAGTGCAGCGTAAATCTTCCACTCACACCAGGACCGAAGAGTCTCTGACTGCAAGCTCACTGCAGTTTGCCAGTTCCACTTGATTTCATTTCAGATTCATCCCTGCAAGCCAAACCACAAAAAGAGCTTCCTGTCCAGTGGAGAATGAAATGCAAGAGGCGATCCTTTTGTTGCTAATGGGAGGCTGCAGGGAGCAGAGCTGGCTCTTGCTGAGGTTGTGTTGGGGCTTGGTTAACTATTTTGCCAGTGAGGCAGAGACTCCTGGTCACTGGATATAAGTTAGGTGCTCTTAGGTCTAACTGAAGGCAGTACTTTAATACCTGGGGTTGTTTATAAAGAGACTTGCTGAGCAGCAGCCTGATGTAATGAAAGGTGAAAAGCTTGGATAGTTGTGTTTCTCAGGATTGTCTTCCAGAAGGAGAGTTTGGCTTGCTGCTTTATTTACCCCACACTGGCTGTTTGGCCTGTGGACTCAGTGGGCTTTTTCTTGTTGGCTTTTTTTCCTCTCAGAGCTCATAAATTAAGCCATCAAGGGTGAATTTTTTTCTCTTCCAGTACATTTATTTACTAAACCTTAAACTTGCCAAATGCTGATGTGTTTTCCCATGTCCTCCTTGAGCAGTATGGGGTAATGTTGGTGATGAGGCTGATCTCATAGGGTAAGGAGGGTTCCACTCCTGTGGGCATTCAGCAGAGGTTTTTGTCTTCTGCTCCCCTCCTCAACTGCCATCAGTGGGAGGCCTGGCAGAGCTCTGCTCTGGGAGGATCAGAGGTTTATTTGGCTATGAAGAGGGGCTCTGAGATGTCTGTATGCTTTTGGGTGTCTTACTCTGAGCTGGGACAGAATCTCAGAGATGTGCCCTGCACTTGGATGTCAATCATCTGCAGTTCCTGCAGTGTTTGTCCTGCACAGTGTTTGAGAAGTTCTTCATGGGTGAGCTCTGCCCTGAGAAAAGCCCCATTCCTGAGATGCTGCCCTGGACTGGATGTTGGGACACCGACTCTGGATCACAGTAACTCACCTCTTGTGTCTGCTGCTGTGTTAAAGGGCTTTCCTAGGAAACCTCAGAAGCAGCAGCTTCTGAAATTTGTATTATGTTTTTTATGTCTTTCTGCTGGGGAAGAGCATTTTTCAAGAAAAGGTATTTTCACAGTGCCCCAGCTCTTCCTACTCCTTCACGTGCTACTGAGAAGCATGGAGGCTGTAAAACCTGAAAGAGCAATGATGGACTAAAAATTAGAGCTCTTCTGTCTTTCAAAGACATTTAGTTGGGGAACTATATCCAAAGTGACTACTCTGTGCTATCACTTTATGCCTTACTTGTGTGGTGACCCCTTCCTGGGGGGGCAGCTAAGGCTGCATGGTCACAGCTGAGAAACACGTGGGAAAGTACAAGCACCTGCAAAGGGCTGCTGTCAGCGTGGCTGTGGGGACAGATGGACAACTGGAGCAGCTGCTGCCCAGCAGTTGTTTTTCCTTAGGAGTTCTGAAGATGCAAAGAGCCAAATGCATTTCTTGCTGGGCTTGTTTGTTATTTTTGTTTTCAAGGGGGAATTGTAGCATGGCTGTAAGGCCTAAGTTCAGCCTTGGTCACACAAAAGGAGTCAGGTGCTGTTGACTTAACTGTTGAAGAGATGCTGATGCTTCCAGCTTTTTCTGGAGCTATCCTTTGATTCCTTGGAATAAATCAGACATTAACTACTGATGTATTTTTTTTTTCCTCTCCTAATCCAGTGGGCAGCCCTCAAAGTTGATGGTTATTTTCCATTAAATAGTTGCCTAGCTCTGTCTGTCCTCCCTCTGAATTTTGTCTCAAAAATAAAACAGTTCTTCACATATTTCTGTAAGCCACATTGCTGCATTTACTGTGTGTTTCTTAGTGCTGAGGAGCCCTGCTGTTCCCACAAAGACCCTTGTGTTCGTGCTGCAAGGCTTTGGCTGGACACAGGCAGTGTGGGTGAGGAAGCAGTGACAGGCAGAGGGAAACTGTGCAGCCTTTTTACTTGACTGAGTTATTTTTTGGGTCTTAAGCAAACGTTGCTTGAATGCAGTTCGTGGTATTTGCTCAGTGATCCAGTGGAATGTCTGGGATATTTTTGTTTTTCCTTCAGAGCCAAAAAGCAGCTTTTGGCTCTAAATCCCAAGCTGCCAGCCTGAGGCTGAGTCACTGTGCTTTAGGGTGAGGAGAGCTGAGCTGGTGTGGTGAGACGGGTAGCCTGTCCAGCACAGAGCACTCCTGCTGTGCCTGGAGCTGGATGTGTTAATTAAAGATATTGAAAATTACTCTACAGCTAAATCTGCTTTTATTGACATGAAAGCTGTGCCAGGACTTACCAAGCTGTTGGACAGCATGCTGCAGGCCTGTCCCACTCGTATCCCAGCTCCGCTGAGGATAAAAGAAAAACTAGTTTCAGCCATCAAATCTGTGACTCTTTGGTGAGCCCTGATTCTCCCCAGCCACCCAGCTTGGAGGTGCCACTGGGGGCTTTGTGCACACTGTCATTGCAGTGACATTGAGCACAGGTTTCCTGAGTAGCAACTTCTTGCAGAGGTTTCCAGATCTTGCAGTTATGTGGAGATTAAGCTTGCTGTGTCCTGGCCTCGACAATATGTGCCTGGAGTCTAGATAGAGCCTGAACTTTCTCATCCTGCACCTGCTACTGTGCTGCAAACCCAGGGAACATCTCCATGTGTGTGTTCTTGTAGCAATTTTAAACAAAACATGCATATGTCCTCCTAAACCTGCTTTTGGCTGCTGTTCTTCCGATCTCCTCTGCATTCTTCTTTAAAACTTCTGCAAGTTTGCCTGATCTTTAGGCTGATGGTTCGTGGCTTGGCTGAGATGAACTGACAAGCTTCAGCCATTGGAACAGGTTTTCCAAGGAGGTGTTGGAGCCGCCATCCCTGGAGGTGTTTAAGGGGTGTCTGGATCTGGTGCTGGGTGATGGGGTTCAGTGGTGTAGGGGTTGCAGTGGTGGTGCTGAGTGGATTGTTGGACCGTATGTTCTTAAAGGTCTCTTCTAACCCTGATGTTTCCATGGTTCTTCGATGGTTTACTTGCTGACTGGAGGGTCTGTACCTGTGCATCTTAACACAGACCCTTACAGTCACTTTTTTCATTGCCACATGTCCTGAAGGTGCCGCAGGAGAGAGTTATGTTTTTAGGAAGGAAATGTCTCATTATCACTGTTTGCCTCACATGTAAGTGAGGCAAACTGTCTTGATCAAACATTATCAGTTGTAACTAGACCAAATTTGAGGCTAAAGAATGTTTATTTTAAAACACTGATCAACAGAAGAGACAGTCATCTACTACTAAGATTTGCACAAGATTCAAGATCCTCTAGGGCATCCTCTGGTGACTGCAAATATGCAGAGTAAATACCTGATGGTTCAAGGTCAGTGCTCTATTCTAAACTTTTTCTTCATTTTTGTATTGATTTTGCTGACAAAGACCTTCCTTATCTGGTATGGAAGAAATACTTGTATTAAATAAATAAACAAGGAGTTAATTTTACATATGGTCTTTTGATCATGGTCTTGAATAGTGAGAGAGCCGAGAACCCTGTGAGGTATGTGTTCCTGTGCCAAGCTCCTGTGCCAAGAGAGCATCTGTCCTCCTGTAGTGCAGTAATTATGGTCTTTACAGCTTGGATCTGCTTTCTTGGAGCACTGATAGTCTATGGGCTGGGGATAGGGAACGGAATGAGAAAAAGTCATTTGACTGCCTTACTTCAGGTGCCTGAGTGAGGCTTGTGAGATAGGAGCAGTATGGATATGTGTTCCATTGGGGAGTCAGGTCTGAGGTCAGAGTGACACACGCAGGAGCTGAGCTGCTCTTTATCTGCTATGAATTGCAAGTGAAAAATGTGAGATCAATGATGAAAGAGTATGAAAAGGGTATGAAGAGGAAAAACCCCTTATTAATTCTGACAAATCATACTGTGCTAGAAGTGTAAATGGCTATGGCAGCTGCTCTACTGGTCTTTTCAAAGTTGGTAGGCTCTTAAACATAGTTATTAAAAGACATTTTCACCATACGTTATTGGATTGAAGGAGCTGAAAACAACAATGTCAAAATACTCAGCTATTTCTGTCTTTCCAGGAGAGTGCATGAAAAATGACATCAATTATTCTTCATGTCCTTTGACATGAGATGTCTCTATGTGTCACATGAGTGTAGCTGCATTACAGAAGGGCAAAGGCACAGCATTTTTCAGTTGAGGATAGTTTTGCCAGATACTGACACTGGTGTTGGCAAATCTCTAGGGTAAAATAAGGAGCTCTTCAGAACATCTTGACTTTTACAAAAGGTTTGGATGCTTGTAAGCATAGAGGTGCTGAAACCTCAAGAGTATTTTATGTCATGCTTGGTGACAGTGGCTTGCCAGAGGATGAAATTTGCCATAGAAAGGCTGGAAAGAATGTGGATAATTTTTAACATGCACAAGAAATTTTTGTGAGGTGTATGTATCTTCCAGAAATTTGTGGAACAAATGGAACACACAAAGGACTAAAAGGACCATAAAGAACAATACTCTTATTCCTAGTAGAAGATGCGATAGGAAATGCCTTCACTGCCTAAAATTAATACAGTGGCATTGAGCTGAATTTGCATTCCTTTTCTCACTTAAAATAGTGTCCAAAACAAGTAAAGGCTGCAACAGCTTGAGCATAATTTACTTGTTACAAGCAACCTGTAGCTACTCTGCCTTGCACTGAGGCTAGAATCATAGAATCATGAGGATCATTAAGATTGGAAAAGACTTTGAAGATCATCAAATCCAACATTTGACCAAACAGCACCTTGTCAACTAAACCATGACATTTTGTGCCATGACCAATTGTTTCTTGAAAACTTCAGGGCTGATGACTCCACCACTTCCCCGGGCAGCTCGTTCCAGTGCTTAACAACGCTAAGGGAATAAAGGTCCTGGCCTCACTGTGAATAGGATGACACTTGCTATTGGACATGCCACACTTGCACAAATAAGTAATTTTCCTGGACTGATGTTTGCTGCCAAGTGATTTCCAGAGTTTCAGAGGAAGAAAAAGCATTATTCAGTCCTGGTGAACTTGTGCTGGTGGTCAGAGCTGTATTATCACAGATGTGGCTTTCAGCCTGCACTGTGGCTTTGCCTGACTTTGTCAATGATTACTGTCTGGTCAGTAAAGCTGTGGAGTGGATGCTCTTCCGGCACTTCAGTGTGTTTTTGTATGTGCAATGATAACTGTAACAACATCACTACTGCTGCTACTACTAATGTCTTTCTGTGCCCTTCACATCTCATTCTTACAATTATTAAAGATGGAATTCTGTTTTTTTTTCTGCTGGCTTCACACTGATGAGATATCAATGATTTTAATGGGAAAGACCACCAGTGGGAATTTTTGCCTCAAAATAACTTTCTTTTCCATCTGATAATGAAAGGAATTATCTGTTCTTTGACCTTTGGTTGGCAGACTTGGAAATTGAAAATTGATGGTTGTACTGTACTAGCTTCACTGTAATGGTGTGGTCAGGGGTTTCTGAGCATTTAAACAAAGGTGAGTGTGCTGTGAGATGTGTCAAGGCAGGAGCCAAAATTCAGGGAGCAGTGCTTGCACTGCTTGTGGAATAACCTTGTAAACTCCGAGCTCAGGGAGAAGCACCTTCCCATGGGTCAGAGAGTGGAGGTGTCTCCCCAGCCCCTGTATCCCTGTTGTGTTTTGGCAGGGAACCATGCTGTGATGCAATGTTAGACATCTGTCTTCACCAAGAGCTTCAGTGATGCTACTCTTGTCAAATGCTTGTATCTCAACTAGGTAAAAAAAAAAGATAATTAATTTTAAAACCCAAAAATGACAGCACTAGTAGGTGTAGATGTTTCTATATAAGACACAGTGCAGGAGAAACTTTAAAGTTGAGGTTTTGTTTATTCTTTCCTGTGAGCTCCTTATTGTAATGTCTAAGCACCTTATAAATATTTATGGATGTGTCCTCAAAGGAAAATGAGATTTATATAATGGAGGTTCAAAGTGACGTTAAAAGAAGCAACTTTCCAAAGGTTCCTACACAGTTATACCATGACAGAACGGGGACAGTAAATCAGACCAGTACATCCCATTTTGGTAAACAAGCCAGAATTCCATCCTTATTATTAGTTACTTTTGCATTGGCTGCTTACAGAGTAATTCACTGCTTTTTTTTTCTTAAAATACAACTACTTTATTTTAGGGAAGTCCATTATTTTTTGTAGATTCACTCTTAAGCAGGCCACACGCATGGATTGATGGCCAACAGGGGGTTGCAGTTAGCTGCTGCAGAGGAACAGAGGAGAACATTAAATTCAATTTATGCTGCTCTGTGACAGCTTACTCTGATCTTGCTCCTTGGCTGCTGAAGGTGTCCGAGCATCACTTGGGAGCTGCCCATGCTCAGAAGCTGACGCTGTGTGCTGGGGTGAATTTGCAGCACAGAGCTCAGCAACACTGACTGCCTGGGATGGAGTTGTCTTTGCTTTCCTCCCCTCTCCCCATCCTTGTGCTGCTGCTCAGGGCAGCTCATAAGCTGGCAGCAGCTTCCTCTTTAGGACAAGCCAGTAGTGAAACAGTTCCCTGCATCCCCTCTTGTGCGCTCATGAGAGGTGCTGATTTCTGTGGTCTCCAGGTAACCCTGGGCTTCTCCAAACAGCATTTGGGGGGACAAAATGTTGCTGTGGTGGCAGCTCTCTCCTGCAGTCAGGGATTCGAAGCTGTATTTGGGCAGGACAAAGTGCATGAGCAAGAGGCTATTTCTCTGTTCCTCAGGGTTTAAAGTATTTGTGCAAATCCCTTTGAAGTTAGTGAAGGACTTCTGATGCTGCAATGGGCTTTGAATTTGACCCCAAGTGTCAGTTTACAGTGTTTGTCTTTTGTTAGCTGGCTTGTGAGTATGAAGTATATTCTTTGGAGAATATATTGAATGTGCAGATTTCCACAATGATCTTGCTCCGTTCAAAGCAATCTGACTTTGGATATATGTTGAAATACCCCCCAGTATGCTGTAGACACATTCCTCTTTGGTCCTGGATGTGCTGTTTGTATGTGTTTAGTTGGCACTGTGAACTCTGAGGTTTTCTTTTAAGTTTTTCTACAGTACTTTAGGGAACTCAACTCTCATCACTAATAAAATAAAATAAGGCAAAACACTGGTAGGTCTTGCCTTGTTAACTGTTCTAGCTGTTGTGTTTCCCACTGTTCCGAAAAAAATAAAAAGCTTTATAAGATTCAGCATATTCCCAGTGCAAATCATGAATATTTATAGGCAAAGAATAAGACTTCCCATTTTGAAATGTCAGTGCTATGAAATTGCTTTTTTGGCAAGCACGATTTAGCCACACAGACTTCCAATAAAGTTTTGTAAGCTTTTTCCTTAATTATGGCTTAATTTAGGCCTCTGAGTTTAACAAAACCTGTAAAACTTGCAGGAAAATATTTTTCTTGTGGAAAATTTTGTTTGCATAGATTACAAATCCCATATTTCTTGTGGTTATGATTTTTTAATGTGCTCAAATGTGGAAATTCCATGTTTTTTCTTTACATTTCTTAACACATTTGTAACATAAAAATAACCTATATTGTGTATTTAATGCAGAATTTTGAAGAAATTAGTTTGAAAAGTGCATGTGATTACTTTTTTCCAAATGCCTTGAGTAAAATGTAGAGGAGGCTATAAGACATCGAGCAAGTGGTAAAAGATTCTGTCTCAAGCAGTTACTGCTGCAAGAGATAAATGAGGAACAATTTTGCTTTCATATAGTTGTTCTTAAATGTACCGTCCTGACAACAGCAATAAATAGAATAATCTACATAATTGCATTTATGTGGCATTGACCTGTCTTTCCTAGAGAAAATCCCTTTTCCCAGATAAAATAATCTTCCATTCAGCTGTAAGTGGAAGGAAGCCTCATTAGTAGCTGCACAGATTTAGGGGAATGTTTCTGCACAGGCTTAATAGAGAATTTTGATGTGGACCTCCTAGTGAATTTGATATTTGGTGAACAAATTTCTGTAAAGGCACTCAAACCACCTTGCTTTCGTGTGCTGATTGCCTAACAGGGTATTTACTCAAAAGGACTAGACAGGAAAGCAGAGAGATTATGTGATTAAACTTAGGTAGATTTATTACTAGATTTTTTAACAGCATATTTTCTTCAATTGATGTAATAAATATCTCAACCCTGCTCAAAGATAAAGTTTTGAACAGCTTTGAGCTGTTCCTGGCTTAATACTTAAGTAGAAGTAGAAGAAGTGGTGAAAAAACAGGATCATTTTGGAAAAGAAGCATTGAAACAGTTTAAAACCCTCTTCTGTGATCATGCTTTTCTGATCCCCTGCAGCCTTGCATTATCAAAGTGAGAATGTCTCTCTGTCTCCCTAATACTAATGTTTGAAATATGATACAGATAAATCATCTGAATAAAGTATGAAGGAAAAAAAAAGACGTGATTTGCATCACAGCTACCTGGGACCTGCTCTAATGGCACTTGCACTTGCTAAAATGAGCATAGAGGTAGTCAGGGGCTCTAAAGCTGAGCTTTCTAGGAGAGGTGAAGATAGTGGAATGCCTTGAAACTCAGACACTTGGGCATTTTTAATTTCTGGGTTTGAATGGTGAAGTCAGCATTTGCAAAAACAAATATTTGGAAAACAGTTGGAAAACTGTTTTACTGAAAATGATGTGGAAATCAGGGAGTTTGTGAGGGGAGGCGTGTGCTTTTATTTCCCCAGTGAAACTCCCCAGGATGGCACAAAGTACCACCAGAGTCTGCTCTCTGTGTTTTCACCTGTCTTTGTTCTTCTTTGCAGGTTACATATTTGGGTAAAGTTTCCACAACAGGGATGCAATTTTTGTCAGGCTGCACAGAAAAACCAGTCATTGAATTGTGGAAGAAGCACACGCTCACCAGGGAGGATGTTTACCCAGCTAATGCCCTTCTGGAAATTCGCCCTTTCCAAGTCTGGCTGCATCATCTGGACCTCAAGGGTGAGGCGACAGTGCACATGGATACCTTTCAGGTAGCACGTATAGCCTACTGCACTGCTGACCATAACGTCAGCCCAAACATCTTTGCTTGGGTCTATCGGGAGATCAACGATGACCTGTCCTACCAGATGGACTGCCACGCTGTGGAGTGTGAGAGCAAGCTGGAGGCCAAGAAGCTGGCCCATGCCATGATGGAGGCCTTTAAGAAGACTTTTCACAGCATGAAAAGCGATGGCCGGATCCACAGGAACAGCTCATCGGAGGAAGTGTCTCACGAATTTGAATCTGATGATGGCTGACTGAACTCATTCACAGTTCAGCAAAGGCAGAAATGGCTTAGGGAATGAGAGCTGATAGGTAAATAAGCAACAATTGAAACTGGGTAATGAAAAGACTGCCAAACACTTGTCTGACCAGCTTTGTAAATCAGAAGAGCAATTTGGTACCTACAGATATGCATCATTAAAGTAATTACGTTGAATTGAAATCTGCTGCTGTTGTAAAAGTGAGAAAAAGATCTCCCTCCCCACCTCTGTCACCCTCCCATCACTGTCCCTTTCTCATCTCTGTAGTTCAGGTGCATACCATGAAGTGCAGTCATTCGTGTTTGTCTTATGAGACTGGTCAGGCAATTTTATTAGTTGCTTCTCTGGCATTCCTAGCTGCAGGCTGATGCTGAAGCACAAGAGCAAGTAGGCCTGGAAAGCCCTAATGGTTCCCGAAGAATCTTTCCCCATGACACATCACACAGACCCTTTGACCGTTCGTAGGCTAAGACAGCCATACACAGCCTTTTTAGACTAATGGCCTGGCATTCTGCAGTTAATTCACATTTCACAGATAAAAAATGAAAGATGCTTGTATGTACACATTATATCATATGCTATCCTTTATTTTATTCATTGTACCTATTTTCTTAATGTACTGGCTGCCACGTCTTTCACCCAACACCAGTAGTTGCAGTTTCAGACTATGTACTGCAGGATACCAAAAAGGGGTGGGCAGAAATACTCCCTGGTGGCTGGGGGTTCCGCAAGTCAGCCCTGCTGTCTGTGCATTATCCCACCCTGATGTGCTCCACAGGAGGGGGCCCGCTGGGAAGAGTTGAGGGACGCTTGGGTGTGTCAGTGTTAGAACTGTGACTTCTCATCAACCTCAGGTGTGACGAGATCCGAGCACGGTGGGCACAGCTCTGTGTTCCTCTTTCTGCATTGCTGGTCGAGCGACCCTGGTGGGATGGAGCTGGCAGTGTCTCACCACACAGGGCTGCCTCACTGTAAAGGTCAAAGGAAATGGTCCCTTAGGAGTCAGGTTTGAACATCTGTTCTGGTTGAGAACCTCGTGTTAAGATTCCCTTATCTTTCCTTGTTCACAGATATACAGTCATGCCTTTCTTAAATGCAGATGTTTAATAAAACTCAAATAAAGGAAAAACTTGTTTCACTTGATATTTTTTAAGGCTGAGAGCAGATCAGTAGTTTGCAAGTGATGCTGCTCCTTTGTACAATTTTGTTTGTAATTATGGTAATGTTAGGGGCACTAGGGCACCTTACAGAAGCCTTAAAAGAAAGCTAATCCAAGCAGATAGCTCTGTGTCTGTGTTTTGTGTCTCTGTGTTTGTATGTGAGAGTGTATGTGCGAGTCCAGTGGTAAAGCATGTGGATTGAGCATGGAGATGTATTGAGGAGGGCCCACACCTCTTGAAAATATGCTTGTTGCTTTACAATGTATGTAAACTGTTCTTCAGCATAAATGCATTCATACTTTAATAAAAAAAAGTTTTGAGTTAAACCTTGTTAGTTTTAAGCTGTCTTTCCAATGTACACTCAGTGGTTTTGTGTGTTTGGGTTCTGTGTTTATTTCATTTAGTGGAATGAAAATGTTAATTTATTTCCTTTTAATTATTGCATCAGTCTTCATGAGAATTGCTGTTAACATTTTAATATAATTTTAATTTCAATATTTAGGTTAATTATTGCTGTGAGGTTGGTTGTTGGGGTTTTTGTTAGTTGGTTGGCTGGTTTTGTTGGTTATTTTGGATTGTTTTGGTTTTTTTTTGTTTGGTCAATTAGGGTTTTTTTTTTAATTTTTAATTTATTTTTTTTTACTTTGTGGAGTGGGGACATGATTTATAATTTTTGCTTAGCAGGAGGTGGCAGAGATACTCCCCTCTCCCAACCTGACCAGCTGAAATGAGCTCTGCTGAGTGGGAGCAGTATTGCCTTGCTTACAGAAATCACAGCATGTTTCAGGTAGGGCATTTGATGGCAGGATGGGGAATATACCACCATGCTGGCAACTTCCAATTTTTCTCTGAATCTTTGGATGACCCAGTGTTTCCAAATACAGATCTAAAAAATTATTTCTCTTTTTCTTCCCACAATGTGTACTTGGAAGTGGGGAGTCATGTATGGACTATATGCTGGTGTAAAAAAAAAAAAAAAAAAATCTGGGTCCTGCTCTTTATATAGTTGCCTTTTTGAACAAAGGCAGAATTATTTTAACAAATTATTTTCTTTTGTAGTCATATGTTAGTTTCCTGACTTGTTTGGATGCTCTGCCACCAAAGCTGCTATGAATTGGTGTGTGGAATCCCTCATTGCATCCTGTCACCTAGATGTCCCTGCTGACAGCAGAGGGGTTCATGTGTGAACCCCAGCTCTTAGCCAAGGGCTGCTGGAGTGTGGAAGGGGGCAGGAGATTCCCAGCCCACCCCACACAGGAGCTGAGGTGCCTCCTGCCAGTCCTGCAGTGGGTGGTTTGAGTTTGGGATTTCCATTTCTGGAGCAAATACTTAGGAGAGTGGGATGTCTTCCTGTCATGGCGTGGGTGTGATCTTTCTGGCTGACACAGTCTGCCATTCTCACCCTCCAGTCCAGGCCAGAGCACAACTACACAGAAATGTGGTCAGCAGTGGTGTGGCAGCAGCACCAAGGCAGTGACTCTCCTCCAGTGCTGGGCCCTGGTGAGGCTGCACCTTGGCAGTGTTGTGTCCAATTTTGGGTCCCTCAAAAGACATTGAAGTGCTGGAGCATGTCCAGAGAAGGCCAGTGGGGCTGGGAAGGGTCTGGAGCACAGATCTGGTGAGGAGCAGCTGAGGGAACTGGAGAGAGGAGGCTCAGGGGGACCTCAGCGTTTTTTACAACTCCCTGACAGGAGGTTGTAACAAAGTGGGGCTTGGACTCTCCTCCGACGTGACAAGTGATAGGACAAGAGGAAATGGCCTCAGGCTGTGACAGGGGATGTTTAGATTGAATATTAGGGAAAGTTTCTTCCCCAGAAGGGTTGTTAAGCACTGGAACAGACTGCCTAGGGGAGTGGTGGAGGTGTTTAAAAGCCCTGTAGGTATTTAAAAGCCATGTAGATGTGGGGTTTAAGGACATGGTTTAGTAGTGGGCTTGGCAGTGCTGGGTTAACGTTTGGGCTTGATAGTCTGAAAGATCTTTTCCAACTTAAACACTTCTATGATTCTATGATGATTTGATTATGAACTGTCTTTCCTGTAATGTGCTGGGATCCAATGAAAATATTCTGTCTCCCTAAGTCACCTGCCAGTGTGGGTTGAGTGAAGAATACCTTTGTTGGGGTTTTTGCTATTGTCTTTTCATTTTTATTTTCTTATGCAGGACACTCTACATATCTGTTTTACAGATATACAGATTTACAGTGGGTTGGGGAGTTCTCCCAAAGGTATTTTACACTGTGGCATCTGTGATAATTCCTAAGTGATTGGAGGCTGTGGATTAGTTGAGAATTTTGCATGCTAAAAAGGAAATACAAAGGAGAAAATTCTAGTCCTTTTATTAGAAAATCAGACCCTTTGAAACATGAACCAGCTATTTTCTAATAGTTCAAGCATGCAAGAGAATATGAGGGAATGTGAACTGCAGTTTGTCTTTGAAAACATGAGATTTGAAAAATAATCAGTATCATGAGTTTGGATCCTTAGATAATTTGGAATTTAGGCCAAATCTCTCTGCATTATCAATTCCAAATGTGTGATGCCATTTGCAAGAAGGAGAAATGCTTTCAATCATGAATTGCTAGCATAGCAGTTATCACTGATTATCAGTTGCCAGTAGATACTGGAATGAAATATCAAGTTAAACTTTTGCATCAATTAATCTGCTGGAAAAGAAAAATCACAAAGTTTCCATCAGAAGTAATTTCCAGTTGGCTAAAGTCGTTCCTGTTCAACTACAAAGAGTCCAGTTTTGGATCTCACTGCATCCCGCTGTGGGTTGATGAGTTCCTTCAGTGTCAGCCAGGAAAACATGTGAACGATTTATTTCCCTCTTGTGCTTCGAAGGGAGAGTGGAAAGGGTCCGAGTGTCTGTGTGTTATTAGGAGTGTGGAAAAAGCTTTTAGGTCCTTACACCTCAATGCCACTACGTAACATCACCACGGTTATGCCAAGGTAATTTTCACCATTTTTCTACCTACCTTAAGAAAGGGAAACTGTGACTCTGTATAGAGTAAATTAGTTCGGTTTTCAAGCTCTGAAGTCTAATTCCTACCAAGTCTTCTGTGTAGCTGTGAGGGAATGGTAGTTGTGCTATGGGGAGAGCAACACTCTGCACTAGTGAGCATAGATTGCATGAGAATTGCTTAGAGGTGTTTGGGGGTTCTAGCCCAGGGGGATGGAGAAGGGCAGAGAGTAATTTCTTTCATGTTTAAACTCAAAGGCTCCGAAGAACAGCTGAATGTTTTGTTTTGTTAAAAAAAAAAAAAGGAAACAACCAAAAACACAACAAAAAACCTCCTCAAAACAAAACCCTCTGCAGCTGGTTCCACTCCTTAGCTTTTCTGTAGGGAATTACTTCAGTTTTACATGAAAAAGCAGTTGGATTTTGCCAATGACTTTCATTTAATTTTCCTAAAACTTACAGATAGATGGTATATGATTGAGAAACCTTTGATACCGTGGCAACCCCTTATCAGTCTCTTAGAAAACTTTAAATATGTTATTCTCGGAAGTTTTGAGACTTCTATATCAGTGAATTCACTGAATTTTATTTTAATTGTAAGGTTCTCTTCGTGTCTGTGTACACATGTGTGGATATATCTGTTCATACATATCTGCACACACACACCTTGAAACATGATCCTTGTTAAATATTCTGTGTGAGATAGACATATGTAGCAGTAGGTGGATGTGTGAAGGCAGTCTTGCATGTTGGTCTTGAGATGAATGTTTTACTTATTAAAAGGTTCTCCCTTTTTCAGTAAGAAGCAAATTAAAATGTCTACCTACATGCAAAATTTGATGTACCATATGCATTATTTACCGTTTACCACCAGAGCTATCCCACTCCATGCCCAATTAGCTGCTCTAAGAATGATACGTGCTGAGGCTCATTTTTCCCTGTAGCAGTGAGTTATTAATTTGCATGTAATTGGGAAGTGATAACTTAAATCTATGACTGTTGTCCTGTAGACCAGAGTTTACAGTAAGAGAATATATCCTTTAATGAAAGTAGAGACACTCATTATACCTTTCTTCTAATGTAATTTTAAACAGATACAGGGTGTTTTTTAAAGTTCCTTTTTTGTTGAACTCCATTAAAATGCTTCCTCTCTCTCAATGTGGCATTGATCATGGTTGGCTGGGGAAAGGCAAGGTTGTCCAGGGGGATGGTCCCTCCCACCCCAGCAGGACACAGACACTGGTACTGTGCCCCTGTGCTGCAGTGCAGTGTCTGCTTTGATTTGCTTGAAGTTTGGGAAGACCTCTCTTGTGGCTGCAGTTCATTGTAAGTGCTGTGAGAATTTCTGCAGTTAGAATTGTAATTAATTTTGATCAGGGCTGTTAAAGCAGATACAATGATTTACTGAAAATAACTCTGTGTTTGGAGAGATGTTACGGTGTCTGCTCTGGTGCCTTCTTTGAAAAAGGGTTATGAGATGTTTTGGAAGCACAGGTGTGATGCACATGCTGACTGTGCTGCAAATGGGATGGGCTGGTAATCCTGGGGGAGAGGGTGGGAGGGCACAGCAAGGTCCCAGATCTGATGGCAAAGGAGGGACTCTTAATTGCTGTCACATGTTGCAGAATCACCTTTCCCCAGAATGTCCCTTCCCCAGGGAGTGGTTACTGTGCAGACTGGATCATCTCTTTCCCAACTTCCACCATTGGAGTAGGAAAATAGCACTAGGTGGTAACTTTGATTTGCTTTGTGCTTTACATACTCTGTTATTTTCCTGCAAATCTTATTGCTCTCGGAAAGAGAGGAAACATCATAATCCCATGAATAATGCATCATGTGGCTGGTATGTTTTCCTGCAGGCAGTATAGGTTTTCTGAGAATGATGGACAGGAGTGGATTTCATTCTTAGTGAATTGTAATTTTATATAGTTTATATAGGTCATGTGAATGTGAAAAAGTGTGTTATTCCCATTTCAAATTCGTTATTTCAATTTAGTTACCTCTCATTTAGAGAGTAGAAATAGTTTTAGACATAATTACCGAGGATATAATTAATCAAGGTTTTCTTGCACAGTTGGGTTAAATTGTTGTGGTTGAGTGCTCAGTACCATGCCAGTGCTCCCTGGCTCAGTCTCATCTTTAATGGATTCCAGATCTCATGGTTTCAAGTAACAACAGCTTTTCCAGATCCCAAGACGATAATGAAATACACAGAGGAACTTCAAAGGAAACTCTTCTAGAAAGGAAAAATGAGGTTAAATGATGATAGTCAACTGCAAGATATTTTTGTGTCCATAAAATATGTCAGACCTATTCCAATGCAGGAGCAGGTGAAATCTGAAACTGTGCTTGACTAATAGACCATTCTTCACATCTGCCCAGGCTCTCCTAGATGGGCTGGGACCTGATTTTCTCTGGGGTTTCCAGGTAAGTTTCTTTGTGTCTTTTTGAGTCAGCTCTGGCCACACAGAATAGCAGCATTTGTGCCTCCCTTCCTTGTTTCTAGCAGCCCTTGCTGTTGGGTAGCAGAGGAATGACCTGGGATGAGCTGGAGGCAGGTCTGTGTGAGAGGAGCTGCGGGATCCCTGCACCCACTGCTCTGCCCCAGCCTGGCTGTCCCTGGTGTCCCTGTGAGGAGGTGGCTGTCACTTCCAATGAGCCCTGCTCTGCTCCCTGGGCCATTGCAGTGTCTTCTGCAGGTAGCGTGCTCTGATTAAATTTGTGTGGCCTGTCAGAAAAATACATAGTTCCTTACCAGTGCTGTGGAAATGTGTGGATGGTAATGCACTGGGCTGTGCGGAGCAGAGAGGGAAAGGCTGAAAAGGCTCCGTCCTGCACTCTGCAGAAGTTTAACTGCCAGTAATTACCCAGCGTTTGATAATTGACTCATTACAGGTCTCTGCTGGGCTGCATCCGCCTCTTTCCTGCCTCCGGTCATTAACACCTTGGTGTCAGGGTGATGGTCCCAGTGGGCTCTCGTGTGTCAGGGGCACCAGCCAGGAGCGGGTATGCAGGAACATCGTGGGGCCAGGCCAGACCTGTCACCCCTGGCTGTGGGGTGTCCCCACAGGCCAGCCCTGTCACCCCTGGCTCTGGGGTGCTCCCACAGGCCAGCCCTGTCACCCCTGGCTGTGGGGTGTCCCCACAGGCCAGCCCTGTCACCCCTGGCTGTGGGGTGTCCCCACAGGCCAGCCCTGTCACCCCTGGCTGTGAGGTGTCCCCACAGGCCAGCCCTGTCACCCCTGGCTGTGAGGTGTCCCCACAGGCCAGCCCTGTCACCCCTGGCTCTGGGATGTCCCCACAGCCCAGCCCTGTTACCGCTGGCTCTGGGGTGTCCCCACAGGCCAGTGGCCCTGCAGCTGCTTGCAGGGGGAGGTGATGCTGAGCTATGCTGAGCACAGTTTTGTGCAGCAGATCTCAGCATTCCCTGTGCCTTACTTACAGGAACCCTAATATATGCTGTTATAAAGGTTAAGAGCAGAGCATTTCAGCATGGTTCACATTCTGCCTGCACGCTGCAGTGGGTCTCAGCTAATTCAGCAGCAGTGGTTTGTTCTGCTTGAAATACTGGAGAATGGCTCCTCTCCTGAGGTATTTCTTCCAACTTAATTGCCAAGTTATAGTGAAATATGAGGTTCGTTGTTGTCTGCTGGAGCGCTGGGGATTCTGTTTTGTTGGCACACTTTTCATGACCTCGTGTCAGCAGCATAACTAGGCTATGAGATAATTTGTATGCTCTAGATGAGCAGCTGTGTACATCTTAGCCAGAGAGAAAAGCAAGTGTGATCAGTTCAGCGGAGTTAATCAGATAAAACAGAGAATTAACTCTAATCTTGCAGATTAAGTCATGTCAAGAGGTGTGTAAATTTCACACAGGTGGAAATCAAAATGATCTGAAATACTACACACCCGATTTAATGGAAGGGAGAAAAAAAATAGCTGCAAACATGGAAACATTTCTACAATCACTTAACAGCTAAAAAGAAAGCAGTGTTGTACCCTTATTTCCCTGTGATGCTCTGGTTCAGCAATGGCTTTCCACTAATTTCCAAATAAAACAGTTTTGAGGTTGTAAAGAAGGAAGATTGCTCTGCTCATCCCTGTGCTGTTGCAGATGCCCCACAGTTAACACAGGCTTTTGGAAGCTATTGAATTTACTGACATTTTGTTGGCAACAGGGCTGAGGGTTTATTAGTATAGGAAAACCAGAAGGAGCAGACTTGCAATGGTGTCTGGTAATCCTTAAACTGCATTTCCTGTGGAAAGTGTGTGAGTAGCTTCAGGAAACAGTGGAGGACAGATTCTGCACTGGCCTTTGCCCTGCAGAAACTGCCCTGCATTGGAGATAACTGATGATTTGACATGAGATCTGGAGATCTCTGAGATGACATCCTGAGGAGACAGTGATTTGGCATTAGCTCTGATAATCACATTATTTGTCTTACGTATTTCTGATAAAAATAAATTATTGAGTTTTCAGTATGTAATATTTAGGTGGGGAAGTGTGGTCGTCTCTCCTTTTTGTAAAACTGGGAATTACCTTGAGGGAAAGATATAGGGCTATTTAGCATTTGAAATTAAGAAAAGCAGCAAAAGCATGCTATTAAACCTGCATTTATTGAGGATCATCCTGAGGATCCTTGGCAGCTCACATGGTTTGGGTGCTTCTGTGGAGGAGCATGAAAAACACAAGGGAAAAAAAAAAAGCCCCTTTAGTTTCTTCTTACAATGCAATTATTGTAACTTAGGCGTCACCTCCCCCTCTTTTGTCTCATGCTCCCAGAAGGGAGAAATGCAGTGGGGATGGGCCAGCTCCCATCCGCCTTCCAGAGATGGTGTGATCAGAGGTGGCTCCACTGCCCAAACTAAGCCATGGCACAAATCTTCCTCAGCATCAACTCATAAATTACTTGGTTGAAGAGACCTTAAATATCATCTAGTTACAACTCCCTGCCATGGGCAGGGACACTTTCCACCAGACCAGGTTGCTCAGGGCCCAATCCAACCTGGCCCTGGACAGGGATGGGGCATCCACAGCTTCTCCAAGGAATCTGCCACTGCTCACCACCCTCCCAGAGAAGAGTTTCTTCCTAACATCAAATCTAAAACTCTCCTCTTTTAGTTTAAAACCATTCCCAGCACTCTCTGCCTATGTAAAAAATTTCTCCATGTTTTGTATAAGCTCCCTTCAAGTACTGGAAGACTGCAGTGAGGTTTTCCAGGAGCACTCTCCAGGCTCATCTCCTTAAGGAAAAGGAGGGTGGTCGTTGCACTCACATGTTGTACTTGGAAATTTACATGGGATTGTCACATCATGAACATTTTTAAACCAAGTAGGGATTGCAATGTTTTGTCCAACACAGTAATAGATGAACATTTAGTAATGTTCCAGTGAGCAGTAGCAGAGAGCGTGTCTCAGGAGAAAACCAGCAGGAGTTAAAGGCTCCATACATCAAAAATCTCATTACCCTGTTCTCGTTTGTTGGTACCTGTTTCTAAATCCAAGGAGTCCCACAGTAAAATGTTGGGATAAGAAATCTCATGATGCAAGCAAAAGGGAAGGAGTTTAATGACTGCTGCATGTTCATCTCATAATTTTATCAGTAAGCTCTCAGACTTCTAGAAATTGCTCTGAAATTGGCAGCCCAAACTTAATATCTTCTTCCATTTTGCCATCACATGCAATTTTAGTTCTCAAGTGACTCCAATTTTAAACTCCCAGTGATTTAAACAGCTGCATTGTGCAAAGGCTGGAGTGAGAACATGCTTTTGTAATCAGGCAGCCCAACTCTAAATTTTATGGTGTGATGGTTACTGTGCCCCATTCAAACTATGCCCCATTACACAGAAGTGCATTCCTTTGATTTTACCAAAGAGACCATAAATATGACAAAAAGCATAGCTGGAAAACATGATTTCATGCCTGGATTTTTCAGCTACTGCAAGGGATAAATGAAGTGGTCTCTGAAAGGGGCATATCTTTGCAGTGAATTATGTTTGTATTACTTGTATGGCTAGCAAAGCTCATCAGTGAGCTTACCAGAAAATATATGCCTGCTACAACATTTAGAGTGACAGGCAACTTAGATTTCAAATCAAAATAATAAGAATGTAACTTCTTATTTTGGTGGTTTAGTACTGTAGAGACTCAGGGTGTGGGGGCAGGAGGTTATTGTGCTGGATATAAGAATGTAAAAGATGTTCTACAAGTGCATAAATGAAATTAGTTGTCAGCAGTCATATACTTGGCAAACTATAAGGCTTATTTGCCTTAAAATTTCTTATTGTATCCTTTCCCTTTTCCCTCAAGGTGATGTAATGTTTTCATCTATGAAAACCTGGTTTTGAGAAAGATTTGGCTTCAAAATGGAAATCTGCTTTTGATTCTACATTAGTACCTAGCAGACAGTCCCATTTGTTTGATCACTGCTGTCTTTCTTCCAAAAAATCCCAGGGTGTGTTGCCAGCCATGATTGGCAGTACAGAGCCTGTGTGGTTGCTGTCAGTAATACTAAAGCTTAACCAGATTCTATCATTAGTTCACTATCAGCTTGAAATACCTGAATAAATGCAATCAAAATTTCAAAACACAATCGAATCACTATACTGTCTGGCATTACTGAAGCAAAGAATGCAGCATGCACAGGTACAATAATTGAGAATTTAATTTGGGTAATTAATATATAATAAAATTTTATAGTAAACACTTAAAATGCTTCTAAAAATATGGAGGCTTATTTTTATAGAAAGGTAGTTATTGCAAACATTTCTACTAGGTAATTTTGAGCTGTAAGTTTTTATGTGAAGTATTAACTTACATGAAAGTCCTAGTGCAAGTCCATGGGCAACTGATTTCAGCTGGTGTTGGATTAGATCCTGTGGGACAAAGGCCAGACTTCATGCCAGCTTTAAAAAGAAAGTTCCTCACTTGAAAACCTCAAATCAAATATTTTTCCTTGTCAACACTGGTGATTTTTAAAATATTTTCTTTTAATGTCCAAAAATAGATGTTTCTTTCCCTTTCCCCTCTCCTCTTTGCAACTTCATCTTACTTGGTGCTTCCCTGAGTGGTGAACATGGTGGCCAGGCATGTTCCAACAGTATTTGCAACAGCCAAAGGCAAAACAGTGCTGAGCTGGCTCCTGTCTTGCCTGCCTTTGGATGGGCTGGTGGCCATGAAAGTGTCAAAGGATACTTGCAAAGGAAGTCAAGAGAAAGGTTTAATTTGGTTAGTCCCACCTCTGATTTTCAGTGCTCAGGTTGATAGCCTGTGGGCCCTGCTGAAAACCTGTGAAAAAAAAGGGCTTCAAGGCACTGGATTTTGGATGTTTCCAGAGGCAAGGTAATAGCAATAATGCTGGGCTCAAGATTAATGCCATTTGAAATGCTGAGATAGTGATAGCAATTTCCTAAACCGTTCCTGTGTTCACACAGCTTCAAGGCTCAGTGTGCTGAGCCTCACCGTCAGCTCACTCCAGTGACTCAGGAATGCTGGTCTGGAAGCAGCTCAGAGGTGCCATGCAAGGCAGAATAATGCCAGGAGAAAACCCAAGGCAGTTCTACATTTATATGGGTATGCAGCTAAAAATTCTTGTGTGCACCTCAAGGATAGCAAGTACTATTTTTACTCAGATGTAAACGTAGTGTGTGAGAGGACACAGTAAAATGTAGTATGAGGCTCCTCAGGAACTGGGAGTTACCATAGCAGGGCAGAGCAGTGCTCTGTTCTGTGTATTGTAGTGTCTTTGGAAGTGGCTTTTGCTCCAAGGAAATCTGAGTATTTACATCTTTTCAAACCTATCTACCTCATTAGAGCCATCTGATATTCTCATTTTCCTCTGTCTGATTTGTAAGTGAACCCTGTCAAACAATTGAATGCAAAGATAATATGTGGCAAAGCTAATAGGTTATGCACATGCTGTGCAACTCATTTAAAATCAGTAGTAAATCTTTAAAGCTGTTTAAAATCTGTTTACTCCCCCATGCAAAATTCTTCACTCTAGTACAGTGATAATGGATAAAATCACCCTGTTCTTTCCTGTTCTGGCAGTATTATGCAGCTGAATATGTATCCTTGTGCTTGTGTCTGCCCCAAATGGAAAACTTAGCATATCATAGCTGATTTTTGCTTCCTTCCTGTAGGTCTCCAAGTACTGCTCTGTACTGTCTGTAATAGGGGCCAGCCACTCAATCTGTGTTGAAATAAAACTCTCAGTATTTCCCATAGAATGGTACTTGAGTTATGGGCAGATCTACCTTGCTACTGATGAGGCTTCTATAGACTTGCACCAGCAGAAACACCAAAATTCATCCAGAGCACTTGAACCTCTAGTTTGTCAGCAGTTTCTCCTGCTCAGGGAGCATCTGTAGAAGAAATATGGCCTCAAGCAGCTGGAAACTGATAACATCATGTTTGGGGGCAAGACTGGTTCCTGAGGCTGGCTGAGAAAAGATTCCTCATGCCACTGCCTCCTGTCATCTCCTGAGGGCAAGAAACAGTCCTACTCACTTTCTGTGGGACATTTCCACAATAAGTATTGGTTTTGGGCCCTCTATTTCCTTCTGAACAGTGTATCAGCAGCCCAAGACCACAGGAGAACAGGAAAGTGTGACAGAGCTTTGGTGTACAAGGATCCTTGTTTTGAGAAGTATCTATACAAGTCCATCAGCTCTCACAGGATTAAATTTTTTTTTTTTTTAATAAAGCCTAAGGAACAGTAGAGCAGCGAAGCCAAGTCTGCAGTCCTCACCCTGTGCTGTTGTTTCAGGCCTGACATCTGCGCTGTGACCACTGGTCTCAGCCTCCTCTCTGGAGGGTGCTTCCCCCAGCACAGAGCAACCCTTGGATTTCCATCCATTTCTCAGACTGTGAACTGAGGAGGGATGGTGAAGGTTGGGACACTCCAGAACTGGGGCTGAAGGGGAGTCAAGAGAAGAGGAACATTTTCTGTCAAAGTGGGCACAACGTTTCCTAGCACTTTATCTGCACCTCATAGCATAAAATGCAAATGTTAGTAATGGTCTAAATGCATCCATGTAGCACACACCACAAAAACATGACAGTGCTCCTCCACCAGAAAGAATTCCTGCATTTGAACTGTGTGAAGCTTCCCTGGGGGTGTCATGTCATGGTGACAACAAATCTGTGGTACCTGCACACTGTTCAGGGGTAGTGCTCTTCTTACGAGAGTTTAAAAAATCCCCAAAACCCAAAAATTTCAAAATAGTCTTGCAAACAGTTTGCAAGCCTCTGACTTTAGCAGAATGCAAGAATCAATCCTGAAACAAAACAGTAACACCAAAGGCTGCTTGACAAAAGGCTGTTGTTTGTAGAGGGAAATGAAAGCAGTTTGATTTTTAGAACAGTAAAGAATATGGGGGAAAAAAATTAGGGATATTGAAAGCTGTGGGAGATCAGCACTTCTGAGAAGCAGCTGGTTTATTACAGTTAGGGTTATTACATTAATATTCAGCCCTAAGGCCTACATTTTGTCAGCCTGTAAATAAATCATGTCTGTTGAAAATGCTTTCCCCCAGTGGTGATGTTCTGCATCAGGAGGGTGTCTGTGGGATGTGCCCATTACAGCCACGGAGGGGCAATGCTCTTGTGTTCAGACCAGAAACTCACCACGAGGTTTCCAAATAGCTCTTCCTCACAGATATAAATGAAATCCAGTGCTGCATCAGCTGCCGTGGCTGTCAGGCAGGGAGAAGTTTGCAGTGCCAGCAAGGGAGGCACAGGCAGGTGTGGGGTCTGCCAGAGCTCTGTGCCCCAGCTCAGGCAGTGGCTGTGGCCTCGCTGCCACCACGGCTCCCTGTGCCCACGCTTCCAAAAGGGCAATCAGCAACCTGAGCACACACCAGCAGCCAAATCTCACCGCCCAGGAAAGTGGCAGGCAGGAGCAGAACGGCAAAATGCTGCCTGGCATTAGAATAAATTAATATTATGTCACTCCAGCTTTTCTAGAAGTTTAAATGTTTAATAGTATTCTGCTCTTGCTTCCCCCACTTGCTTTATGTTTCACTGTGTAACAGTTGTAAACTGTACAATTGCCTTACAAGATGTTCATTACTATGTGATAAAATATTCATCAAAGGAGAGCAGTAAAACAGCAGATCTTCAGAAATACATGCCTTGAAAAGATTTGAAAACAAAGAAAGGCAAAGCAGAATTATTAACTAACAATAACAGAATTCTTGAGATAATAGAAACCAGGCTTTATTCTGGAATCCTAATTGTTCCGTGTCCTATATGTCAGATTTTAAAAAGAATGTTTTCACAGCAAACTTAAAGAGTGTTTTACATTTATGAGGCATAAAAATTAACAGACTTTTTCATGAGCACCTTTGCATGCTCAGAAACAAGAATTTTTGTATCATTTTAAAATGGAAACAATGAAGTGATGGTGGTGGTGCTACATCAGTACACTTGCTGTGTCTCACTGAGGACAGGGCTGTGGCAGGGAACTCCCTCCCCATGGCTCTGACTTGGATCCCTATGATCAGCCCTTGGAGCCAGGCATGTCTTGCACTGAAGGTGATGGTGGCTTTCACCAGAGCTAAAGGTGGCTTTACCTGCCCATGGGGACCTCTCGTGGAGCAGCTCCAAGGCTGCTGCAAGGCACTGGCCAAGGAAACACCTCAGTTTTCCAAGGGTAGGATCTGGCTAAAAGCCAAAGGAAAGACCTTCACTCAAATGTATTGTGCAATTTAGTGAGTCCTAATGAAAATCTAATCAATGGCAGCTTTACAGAGATGAAGGAAAGTCAGTGTGCACATGTGTAAAACAAAGCCACCAGTCACTGTAATGGTAACAGTCCACAATCTTTCCTGACACTGCTTCCATTAATGACATTTATAAATTGGTCCCATTGTGTCTCTGTAGGAAGTGGGGTGGGCAGGTGTGCTCTGATGTGACTGTTACCTCTGTTGGTTTGGAAACAGAGGAATAGTGGAGGAATAACAAGGCAATGGACACAAAAGTAGTAATTTTTCTTCCCTTTTTCTACACAAAATAGCCATTTTTAGCATTCCACCTGTGTTTTTCTGAGGAATTGTTTTAAAGCTCATGATTTTTCTTCTAATTTTGATACATTGTTGGTGCTTCACAGAAACAGTGGTAGTGCTCAGTCATCAGCCTCTATTCACAGAACTACCCCTGGACTCTTTGAATGTGTTTGTTTTCTTCCCAAGTAGGATATAATTTTGTTTTCATCATTAATTATCCAGCCTGGGTTTTGTTTTCCTCTTTCTGGCCTGCATCAAGTATCTTTAATTTTCCATAATTTGCTGTCTTCCTAGTAGTCTTTCTAATAATCTCAGGAGATGTCCTTTATTAATTGTTCTCAGTATATGGACTTCAATACCCTTCTGCAAACTCATTTTAAATAAGCTTTCTCCTGCAACCTCTTGTTAAGTAATAGAAATCAAATACATATGAATTATCCCAAGTATAATTTGCCCAGTTTTACATCTGGTTATAGACACAAGCCATCTGAATTCCTTTTGACACTAATCCAGATGCAACCACAGCAAGAAGAGTTTTTAACCATGGGTAGAATGAAAGACACACAGGATCAGCATTTTTTTCAAAATTTGGTCCCTTGGACAAAAAAAAACCCCAAAAAAAAAAAAAAAAAAAAAACCAACCCAAAACCAAAACAAAACAAAAAAAAAAAAACACCAAAAAAACCCCACAAAACCCAAACCCCAACAAAACCAAAATCCTAAAACTCCAAATAAAACCAAGCCCAGACAAGGAAGCCCTCCCTGAGAAGTTTCACCAATGCCATAAAGCAGAAGGTCAGATGTGCAGCGTGGGAGCTTTCCCTGGAGCAGTGCCTCACCTTTGCAGGTGCCCTGCTCCTACAGCCTGCCACAGAGAGGGATTCACTCAGGTCACCCCCACCACATATTTCAGTTGCCAAGGGTTAGAAGTGGACACTTTGTGATCTGCTCCCAGTGACTGAGAAGCCCTGTGGAGCCAGCCAGTGATCCTGACTCCTGGCCCTCCATGGCCCAGTGCTGGCCACTCACCCGCTGAGGGCTGGAGGGAGGCACATGGCACTCTGTGACACAGCAGTGTCATATCCTTTTGTTCCTCTTCAGCCACCCTGCTGGGGCAGGGGGAGAAGGGAGGAAAGGAGGACTCAGCCTCTGATTTTGTCAGCTAGTGCTAGTCAGTAGACCAGATTTTTTCGCATATACCCTGCTCTGTAAAAATCTGCTTGCACCTGGACCCTGTTGTTCAGGCAGAACATTTTTATAATCAGCTGTTCATTTTTATAATCCAGATGATTTCTATGCTGTTCCTGGGCTGAGGGCCACTGAGGGACACTGCTGGTGGCCTGCTGACTCTGCCTGGGCTGGGGAGTGAGTAGGGAGACTCTGAGCACCAGGGGAGGTCACGTGCGGCTACCAAGGGGACTGAGCAGCCCAATCCTGGATGATTCTCCTGCCCCATAACAGAGGACAGTTCCTTGCTTTGGAATCTGTGACTTGGCAAGGCAATGAACTCCATGGGAAAAATTATTTCTGACAGAATTATTGCCCAGTGGCAACAACTTTATGTGCCCTACAGCCATGGGCAAGTGTGCCCATGTGGAGCTGGTCTGGGCAGGCAAGGGGGGACCCCTGGAGGGGTTCAGTCGTTCCCCCAGCCACGGCTTCACACCCACCCCAGTGAGGGTGGACAACCACTGCCACCACCAGGGACGTGGCCTCCATCTTCTCTGCAGCCCTTCCAGACACTCCTGGCTGGGGCAGGCTGAGAGAGTACGTGTCCAGCCACTGCTGGTATCTATTCCAGGACTGCAAAAGGTACAAATTTGCTTCAGTAACAGCGATCTTGGCAGAAAACAGAGGCAGCTCCAGCGCTCTTTTTCATACATACATATTTTGGACTCCCACCGAGAGTTATTAGTTATTAAAAAGCAATCAAATGAGCGTGGCTTTGGAGTACATTTGTTAGCCATATGATATCAATTAAGCCCCAGTCTCCTGACTGCAAGGAATTGCCGTTACCTCATACACAAGCAGGATTAAATTCCTTCTCTTCCTCTCCCCTTCTTTGAAGCTGGTAATGTCAAATATCTCCCACATTCCTGGGGAAAATGTTGCAGCTATCCTGAGTATGTGGATGCTTTCAATTTGTAATTAATAGATCTGCATAGCAAATGCTTATGCTGGGGGAGCAGCAGCAGTGACAGGGTCACTTGGCTGTGCAGTGCTAAGTACCCAGGTGGTCAGTGCCCTGTCCAGCTGAGCAGCTGCCCACCAAGCCCAGGTGGCCCAGCTGGGATGTCATGCCCTTTGTTAACTCCCAGAGAGAGGGAGGGCTTTCTTCACTCACAGATGGGGGCCTACCACTGACAGCAAACCTGCTCTTTCTCAATGCTTTGCACAACCCAAGACAGAGCTAAGAAAGGAGTGGAAAGTTTCCACCCTCTCGCACTGGAGTTCATATCCCAAATACTCCATTTGACATCGACTGGAAACCCCAACAGAAGATTAAGGCCTGTATTGGCACTATTGCTACTCTTCTGTCAGGTTTTTAAAATCCCAAATAAGTCTCATTTAGATTTCACTGTAAATCTGTTTGTTTGCTTAGCAGGTATGACATGGCAATGCTTCTGTGATGCTGAGAATCCAGATCTTTCTCTCTGGTACCTCTGTGCTTGTCAAACTCTCCTGCACACACCAGCAACCCAACCTGCCAAAGAGACACAAGATCCTGCAAAGAGTGTTTTGGACACAAAGAAATTACTTAAGTGAGTTCCATATTTAATTTCCAAGGCAATTTTATCTCTTCATGGCTTGTTTTTATCAAGCTTGTCCATTTTAATGCAAATGCTGCAATTTAAGATTAAAAAAGGAAAACTACTCATGTCAGCCAAGTTGTCAGAAGTTTAGTATTTATTTATGCAAATTACATATTCTGTCAGTGCAAAATCACAAACAATTGTCAAACCAATTAAATTAATATATTTCAGATAAATAGCTCTTCCCAATTAGTGAAATAATACCAATTTTCAATTGCAATATAAGAAATTTTTTTTTTTCATAGGTATGTTAAACAATCAGATAGTTTTATAAGTGAGAAAACTACCATATAAAAAACCTGCTATAAACATTCCAGTTCAAAATGTGGAATTGGTTATGAACTGTGGTTTTAAGAGCAGACCTGCTAAAAGCAGCAAATCACTGTGTGGCATTTTTGTAATTGGGTAGCATTTAAACCTACGTGCCTGGCATACCCTGTAATCAGATTTTTATATTTTATATAAATATATATTTTACACACATTTTTATATGCACTATGCATATATATTTTTATAAAATTAATATTTGCTGGAAATTAGTTATAAAATTAATATTTGCTGGAAATTAGTGGAAATTCTCTGCATTTCAGTGACAGCATCTTCATTGCTTTGTCCTGTTTCTATGACTTGAAAGAATTTATTGCCAAATAGTTCACTACAAAATTTTGGACAGATTTACTGCACCATAGACAAGATTTATCAGTAAATCACACATTCATTATTTCCATCAGTTAGGACCAGGGCTCAAGTGCTGCCTTTGGGATGAGTTTCTCAGGTGTACCCAGGCTTGTTCGTGGTAAATGGGGGTTGTCCCACAGTCCTAAAGAAAACACTTATTTGCAAATCCTAACTTCCTGAGGCCTGTGGGTGGAGGGGTTTTCACTTCCTCTTCAGGTCCAGTTCAGGGGCTGAGGTAAATACTGATGGCTTTGATGAGGTTCCACACAGTTGGATGGAAGCCAAAGATGAGACATTTCTGTCTCAAAGGATCCAGCTGGTGAAAAAAACACCAAGGCTAGAAAAAAACATGGGTCCAGCTGTTCTTACATTCTCCTGCAAGGCCTTTTGCTTTAAAAAGTCTTTTCCATCATAACCTAACATGATGGAAAGGCGATAATGCTCACCTGTACCCTCTCCATGACATATTCTCAGGAGCTGGTCACACCATCCTCAGAGCTGGGTGCAGCCAAAGGCTCCATGAGCTCAGCTGTACTTGCCAATGTGCCAAAAGCTGCCTCCACAGAGGAGTCCACATGGAGGATAAAAGGCTCCCCATTTCCCACTGTCATATGGATTTTAATGAGGTGTTTTCTCTTGAAGTACTGAGGTGATGTTCAAACACATTTGATGCTAATATCACCAAACATGTCTGTAACCAATGTCTTCCATTCAGTGGTATAAGTTGCCCAAATAGCCTTGGCTTTGACATTCTTGGACTTTGGACTGCTTGATTTTCTAAAGGTAATGTAAAAAAACCTGAAGGACAACAATGTTTGTCACCAAGGGGAGGTTTGTAGGAAGAATTCCCAGCATCTATGTTTTTTTAATGGCTATTTTCAATTCCATTTCTACAACTTAAAGTCGGAGGAGCTGCACGAAACTTTTCATGGGAGCAAATCTTATTCCAGATCACTAAACCAACTTCCAAAATCTTTAGCCCAAGTTTATGTACTTTGGAGTTGAATTTAAAAAAGAATAAAAATGCCAGAGCCAATATACAGCTCAGAGCAGATAGAGGGTCTATCATATTCTTATTTTATGATTCTGTTGCCAGAGGGAACCTTTTATCATAACTGTGCTGTCATTGTTGCATTCATTAAAGAAGAAAAAAGGAGGGAAATTATATTGCTCAGGCAGTGCTTCATTTCTGATGACAGATCCCACACACCCTGGGAGCTTGGAGTCAGGCAGGGACATGCAAACCCCCAGAGCTGCCCATGGCACTGGGTGGCCTCAGCAGCACAAAGGTGATACTCCCCACTTAACCACTGCATATGTTTGAATGGCAAAGCTGGCTGGTGGATCTGGGCTGATCCCTGACGGGGTTTTAGACTGCAAATAGGCAGCAGCAGGAGTGGAGCTCCACTCACTGCCCAGAGCCCCAGCTTGTGCCCAGATTATGGCTGTGGATGCTGAGCAGCCATAACTCAGCAGCTGTGTCAGTGTGAGCCTGGGGGGACAGTGAGACAGAAAATACCATGTCTTTTTCTCAGAATAAATCCCCCTTTTCTTCCTTAGATGAACTGTGTGAAGAGAGGAGTTGCTCACCTGAGCAACAAATTGCTCAGTGGTTGTTTTGTCCCAGTGAAAGAGCCAAAATTTAGGATTCTTTAATCTGAGTGTTTCCTCACTGTGTCTGCTGTCACTTGCTTTGGGCATCACTGCTGGGCCAGCAGGAGCTGCAGCACACCTTTCAGGCTGGATCATGCTGGTGTTTACAGGAAGGAAGGGGGATTTAAGGTAAAATCACAGCATGAGCATCCTGGCTCTGGGTAAATCCCCATCAGATGGCACATGGCTTCCAAAGGAATGCAGGATAGATCCTTGCACTTTCTGGGACAGTGACTGAGAGCAGACTGTGAGTGTGCTCCTCCTTCAGAGCTCTGGCACCCACAGCGGCTGGAGGGCTCGGGAAGCCTGGGAGCACATGGGGATGGCAGGTCACTGCAGCCACGGGATGGGCACATCAGCACTTGGGCATTAAAACGTTCTTCAGGAGGGGAAGCTGTACAGCGAGAGAAAAGATAATTGTATTTTTTTTTAATTGGAAAGATGACTGAAGAATTTTAGAAATGTTTCATCCAAATGTTGAGCTCTCAAGAAACCACAGCCAGCCTTCTGCCCACTCTTTGTGTGCACTTACACTCTACAGTCATCAGACAGCTGGGTGGAAAGAATCTTGTGGAGTATATTGGGTTATAATAAAACAAAGTCTTCCTGGGGTAACCTCAAATAATTTCTGTGTCCTTAGGATGATCAGGAACCAGCTTTTTATGCATTGCTAAATATTTGGAGCACAGTATTACTACTTCCTGCAGCTGAGGCCAAATTTTTAAAAATGTTTAGATACCTCATTCTCTTTAAAACCAGTATTTGCTAATTAGCATGTATTTATCTTCACACACATATACATAATTTGCATATTTCTGATGCCCTGCACAAACATACGCCTTGGTGTCCAGACATTGTTTAGAAATCAGAGGAGTTGAGGAGGCACTTGCCTGCAGATCAATTAGCATCTCAAATCAGTGCTCTTGGATACCAGTTATTCTAGGTCCAGACACAGCTGGAGACTTTTCCTTGTGGAAGTTTGACCCTGCAGTAAGGTGAGTAGGTGACCTGTCTCTGCTCTTACCCTCTTCAAATTTAATCTTTAGAGGGTTGAAGATATGTTTATGGGATTGGGGAAATTGAGAGAGCTTTTTTCACAGGAAATTGTGGTGTTTAAGGGGAAAAGGAATCAGAATTAGGATGAAACTAATGCAAACAGCTTCTTCAAAAATTTGTATTTTCATGTTGTACATAGACTAAGAAGGAAGATCTGAGCTTCTTCCCTTTCTTTCTTCATTGCACATTTCTGATCAAATCCAGCACTGGTCTTATCTTTGGAAGTTCCTAGATCTTTTAAATCTGAGATTTCAACGTATTTCCAGCAAGGTAAGCTGCTTTTCCTGTGCTAGGAAAGGGGATAGATGATGAAAATAGTCAGATTTTCTCCTTTCCTTCAGGGTGATGTAGATAAAGTGGACTCCTCTGAAGCTGATGCAGGACCAGTGCCAGAGGATATGGGTAGATGCAAGATAAGGCTGATTCTCCTCCCGTAGTTTATATCTGAGCCTTTGGTCTCTGAGACTTTGGTCTCACAGAGAAGAAATGAGGAGTGTGGGGTTTTGGAAAGAGGAACAAAGGAGACAATTCTGTCTCAGCTGTTAGGGAGTGGCAGGATGCTCAGAAGCTGCTTGCTGGGCACTTTGGCTGAGCCACTGAGGTTTTGTGTGGTGCTTGTGTGCACAGCGCAGGAGGCCGTGTTTGCCAGCCGACCCCACAGAGGGGTGGGCATTGCCTGTGGCTGCTGTGAGCTCTTATGATTCCTTGCCATGGCAGAGCCTTTTTCTATTGATTGTCAGCAAACCCTGGCACTGCTGATGGGTGACCTGGCCCAAAAGCACAGCAAGGACCATGTTGGATTGCCCATGTGATCCAGAGCTGCTGCACAGGGATGGAGTGACTGTTCACTGATTTCTTTCCTGCTGACATTGTGCTCTGCAAATTATGAGATGTAAAGAAAAAAAATGTGGGGAAGCTTTAGGGTCAGGTAAAGGACTCTGTTAAATCCATACATCCATTTCCCAGTAACAGCAGCAATACAAAATAGCAGGGCTGGATCCTTGTATGTGTGTATCTGCATATTTCCATCAAAGGCAGTAATTTGTCGTTTTAAGCTTGAGCAGGTTTTTGCCCTAAAAATCCTGTAAAATGTCTCTTTTTAGAGTGATTTTTTTTTCTTTTGAAAGTTGGACTGCTCCTAAAGATGGTTATGCTTGTGGCAGCTGGAAAGAATTTGGGGTAATTGCCTACCTTACTGATTTTATGGACAAAGCATAAAACAGAGCAGTGATGTGGGGCACAGCTTGGGTCTCTGTTTCAGAAAGGCTGTGTTTTCTGTTGGAGTACAGCCCTGAAGGAAATGCACAGGTACACAGAAATACATGAAATGCCACCAAAACACTGTCCCCTCAGCAACCTCCCAGAGCACAGTCCTGCAAGGAGCTGGTGAAGCACCCTGAGAGCTCACCATGCTTCAGCCTCATGCTAAAATGCAACTGGTGTTGTCTAAAGCCAACCCAGTAAACAAGGGCTTTGTCAATAATATTTCAATGGGCTGGCATTGCCTGTGGCCATGCCAGGCTGTAGCCAGGGCTGGTGTGTGTTTCATGGCTCTGACTGAGTGTCCAGGGATGACTGCCATCACTTTCATGACTGGCACCCAGATATGCTGTCACAGTCAGGTCTTGCATCTTTATGAAGTATTGAATAGCCATCATACATCTCACTGGGGAAGACCAAGAGAGTGTTGGGTCTTCTAATCCAGGTGGTACTAAAACTGGGTTTTCTTACAAGGATGCTGGATAATCTTCTTCTTGTACAGAGACCCCTTTCATCTTTATTTTAGAGGAGGAGATGGCCAGTGACAAGAGGGACCATACTGTGCCCTTAAAAAGAAAAAAGGTAAATGATAGGTCTGTGATTTCAGTCCTATGAATATCACTTATTGTCAAGGTGGGAGTTTGGAGTCAGAGAGCAGGGAAGGCAGTAAGGTGCCAGCCAGCCTGCTTGAACTTCAGTCCCTCTGAGCCAAGAAATGCTCTAATTATTTTATGCAACATGTGGCCCTTTGATTCTGGCAAGCAGAAGCAGAGAGAAAGTTGCTATGCAACCAGGAAAGCAGCTGCTGAGCCAATGAGTCCAAGAACTGGGAACTTTTACAAACACGAATTGTCTTGAAAAACACAAATGAGCAGAATTTTATGGTTGCTTCCAATTTTTGTGTTTGTCATCATCTTCCTTCTGAATTTATTTAGTCAGTGTTGGTGAAGGGTCATGGAAATGTTGCCTCAGGTGCAGGCTGGCAGCCTGTTTTGGGAGCTGTAAAACTATGGGAATTTGGCTTTGGTGACAGCGACATTCTGTCCATGCAGCTGACAAGGGACTTTAATTATTTCAGTCTAGGCTTGCACTGAGCCCAGAGCCCTCCCCCTGTGAATGCAGTGCTGGCTGGGGCACGGTGTCTCTGGCAGCGGTGCCGGGTCACCGGGAGGTTGTGCCCAAGGCCACGGCTGGCAGGGATGAGCAGTGCAGAGGGACATCCCACACTGCCTTTGTTCCTAAACCAAAAAGAGCTCCAGGGTCCCTGCAGGGACCCTCACCCTGGGGTGAATGTTTGTTAAGATGAATGGCTGAATTTTGCTCATGTTTTCTGCAAAAATAAATGTGGCTGTCTTCTCCAAGACTGGGCAACCAGCAAACTGGTGCTACTCCTCTGCTCAGATGTAGTTCTAGTGCTAGCAGGGAGGCCTATCTGGCATTAGCTTTTTATTAAATAAATAACTGAATAAATGGTAGTGAAGAACAAGTTCCCTTTTCTTCCCTCAAATACACACAATAAACTAGCAAAGGTCACTGACAGTCTTTTTAATGGAGTTACAACTGGACACAAAACACAAGCTCTGACTACCACTCAGGCTATTTACCTACTTAATAAATTCCAGGAGAAGTGTGCATTCAGGGCTGTAAACAAGTCCTTTAAAACCATCCCTTCCCATACAGGCTGTAAACACTGCTTAGACACTCTGACTTGGAATAATCACTGCTCCTCCTGCACCACAACCTCATTCATTGCGTGGCAGACGGGGGCATTAGGCGAAGTCCCTGCAGAGGAAGATCGATGGTTAAAGAACTGCCAAGTAAGGCCACAAATCCTTCATCAAATTACAGCCAGCGTGTTCAGGCTGCTTCCTCTGGCTCTTATTGATAAAATCCAGACAGCAAATTATCATATCAAAGTATAAATTCAAAGCAGCAGAGTGATAATCATCTCCAATTCCTGGTGGATAAGGAACTAATGAGAGATTTGATGAACTGCAAATGCAGAAGATAACAAAATAATTACAAAATGGCAAACTGTTTGAGACTTTAAGGAAGAAGGATAAGGAGAAAATTTTTAAGAGGTGCTTTTTATAAGGAAAATATATATCAACAGTCCATCTTTGACCAGATACATTAGGGAAATTATACCAAAGCATGTTGGGAAGTGTTCAAGGCTAGGTTGGAGGGAGCTCTGAGCAATCTGGTCTAGTGAAATGTGGCCTTGCCCATGAACTAGATGATTTTTAAGGTGCCTTTCAACCCAAATAATTTTATGATTCTGTGTCCACTTGGTGATTTTCCTAGTTTGGCATGTTTCTTAAATTTTATTCCAGCAAGAGATCATTGTGATTTTAATAGCAAAGCTCATTTTCCTATTGCAGTAATTAAAAGTCGAATTTGTCTGTTAATGGTTTTGGATGCTCAGAGTAAACACAGGGAATGGATAATGGTGCAGGCACCTGGGAAGCCTTTCAGTCCAAAAGGCTCTTAAAATTATCTGTTATAAGACGTTAAATCAACAAAGGAGGTGAGGGGGAAAAATTACAGAGGTAATTTTCTGTCTGTGAAGCTGCAAAATGTCTGTCTGGAGCTGGGAATCAGTGGGTGATGAGGCAGTGGGTTTGGGTTTGCTGGTGGCAGGGATGAGTCATGCAGAGATCCACTGAGGGTCTCTGAAGGGGATGAACTACAAGGTTGAGTTTTTGAGGTAAGGTTCTATCAGATGGGAGATGTAGTGCTGGTGAATTTTTTTAAATGGCTCAATAGATAAGAAAATTGAACCTTACAGATATCATCCAGACGGAATCTGCAAAATGCAGCCATGCCCCGACCCTGGAGAAGGGAGATGGAGACTGTGCTCAGGTTCTGGCTCTGTCTGCCTGAGGGGACCATGCTGGTTGCAGTGGAGGCTGAAGCAGCTAAGGGAGGTTTGGAAAGGGGCTGGAAGGAGGGCTTGGGCTCTGCATGGCAGGACTTTGTCTGTAGTGAGGAGAAGGCACCAGGAACTGCCCGAGTGACTGAGAGTTGAATTTGGGCAGAAACACAACAGCAGCGGAACAGCAGAAAGGCAGGTGGGAGCTGAGTTGTGCTCTAGAATGAATCCCTCACATTTGGGCTGCAGGGTGAGGAGTCCCTCATTTACTCTGTGACCTTACCCTGGGTGACAGCTCGGGACAGCAAACCACTCCCTGGGGAGAAGAAAGTGCTGTTCCACGTGCCTGTGAAGCCAGCACTAGTCTCCTGATGAGTGCAGCTTTGGTGGCTCATCTCTGGAGACTCCGGCCTTTTTCCAAACACTGCAAATTGTTGGAAATCCTTATTCCAAAGAGCCTGCAGTCAGAATCAAAAGAAGACAGAGGCAGTACAAAAGAAACAAGGACAAGGGAAATTTAAGTGCATGTGATATTCAAGATGTCAGTCATTAGTTGTAAATAATGATTTGCCTGACCTTGGCACTGCTCCCAGGAAGTCACACCAGGCTCAAGAATGCAACATGATGACGCACAACTTGAAAATACTGTGTCAAACCCCACCTGGTTCCTTTTAGCTGAAGGTCTTGTAGACACTGCTCATTTGTTCTTCACTCCACTGAAGACTCATGGACTCAGTGAAGGATGCAGCTTGATGGAACTGCTTGGCAAACCCTGATAGTTTTAAAAGGTTTAATAAATTATTAATTAAAGGAGGAAAAAACTCAGCTCAGAAATGTCTGCAAACGTGCATTGTTTTTTTTTTTTTACATTTTGTAAATTAAGTAATTGATTGATGAAAACTGTTTCCTTTTCTGGTTTTTTTTTTTTTTTTTTTTTTTTTTTTTTTTTTTTTTTTTTAATGTGGGATGTTTATGGAAACTACTCTGATAGGCATGCCCAAATAGTGACAATGGTCCTTGTGTCTTCCTCAAGGACCTTGTCGTAGTTTGTGCAGATAGGATTTCTCTAACCTGCAAGTGAATCACACCAACCTGTTTTTTGAACCAGAGTTTTATGGTGGTGCCCTCTAAAAGCCCAGCTAACAGCAGACACAGTGTTCATGAAGTACTGAATATCCACAATGGTTTTTTTGAGGAGTATGCTTTGAATAAATTTTCATACCTCTTACACAAATACAGAGAAGTATTTTAACTGCTGTCAACCCTCTTAGCCTCCTGCAGACCATTTGACCCATCAGCTTTGTTTGCTATTGCTGAAAAACTTGGATTGAACTTCAAGAATGAACTTTGAGGTTAGCTGAGGCAAGATACCCAAGTGGAAGACATCACCTCACACATTTATGTGCTGTTTTGTTCCCTTTTAAAAAGGCATAATTTTCTTAAATAAAAGTGGGCTGTTGTTTGCTCTTATTTCCTTTCCCTGTGGTGAGACACTTTGGACTCCTATAACATTTTGTGTGTTGTGGGGGCAAGTCATGCACATGCGGATATTTGTGCCTACATATCTGCCTTTCTTTTCACAGTTTGCTATGGTTGCTACATACTCCTGATGGGGAAAGCAGTGCTAAAATGCAGCTTGAAGTGATATAGGAGCTGGAGAGCTTGGTGGTAATAATTAGCATCTCTTGAGGAGTGACTCCATGTTCCTGAGCTGACCCCCAAGGTAAATAGGGTCATAAATAAATGACCCTAATAGGTAAATAGGTAAATAGGATTTGGCTAGAAATCCTCTGGGTCAAGCTTCTCTCCTCCAGTTGTGCAAATGAACTTTGATAATGATGCAGTTGTGGTTTCCAAGTTTGACGCATCTAATGAACCTCTGCTCCTTCAAATTTGTACTGAGCATCTTCTCTGTGTAACCAGTAAGAGGAACATAGTGCAAGTGTCTTCCCTCAAACTGTTTCCTGATAAGATACATAAACATTGCCAAGTTGCTTTTTCGAAAGAAAATACAATCCTCTGGCTTTCAATGAGCAGTTGTGAAATAAACTGTTTCCTCTGTTCTTTAAAAATACCAGTTTTAGCTAATCAAATAAGAAGTATGAGGAGGACCACATAGTTCCTTCTGAGGCCTGAAGAGATTGTGTTGTGGCTCAAAAACTGAGTAAAATCAAACCAAAAACAATCCCAAATGATGACACATGACTGGAATGGCAGGGATTGTTCTGAAAGTCTGAAGTTCTGTAGGAACTGATGTTTCTGAGTCATCCTAGATCCCCCAGTGGTAAGCAAAATAACAAAATGGAGAAAATGCCTAGAGTACCATCCATTAGAAAACAAACAAATCATAGAGAACTTTTCCAAGATATAACTCAGGCAATTAAACAGGGAAAGCATTCCTGCCTTAATCTTACCATGTGTTTGTTGGTCTTAAACTAGGATTAGAACTTGTAGATTTATGACCTGTATATAAAATGAATAAAAAATCCCTCCTAGAAGAGGGATTATTTTTGCATAAAAAGTGATGTTTGGCAGAGATGATTGTGCACTAGAAGATTTGCCTTTCAAATATTCTCACAAATCAAAGCAATTTCTTGATGAGCCAGTTTTGCTATTCTGAACCCCAAAGAAAAGCATCCCCAGGTGATACAAACTGAAGCCCTGACCTGAGCAGCTGCAGCTGAAGCCCTGTTTCAGTTGCCAATTGGAATTCATTAAGCCAGGCCAAGAAAGGCAGTAGGAGCATGGCAAAAGAGTAAATACCCAAATACCTTAAAACCAAGCCAACCCTTCCCTCCTTTTGCCCTTAGTCTCCAGACCCCTAGAGATCCTTCCCTTTAAATTAACATTCCTCCTTTAGGCTCAAAACTCTTAATTACCTGTAGAATATCCCCTGAACCACTCCTGACCTATGTTTTAAAATGTTTTGGAAACTTGATTCACCTTCTGCTACTGAAACACTGCCGTTTTTTCAGGGTGAGAGAGTGACAAAGCCTGGGTTGGAAAGAATTTCTTCAATTTGTAAAATTTACTGACTTTTCACAGGTGCTTGGCACCCAGGGGAGGGTATCTCAATCTGCTGGATGAGTCAAAACCCGTCCATAAGAGAAAGGGCTGTGTGACAGAGAAGAAGAGTGTTGCTGGTGCCTCTGTGCAGCTCTCCTGGCTTCAGCATTGGGAAGTTTCCCTGGAATTGGTTTCTGTATGGAGGCAGCCATGGGCAGTAACTATCTGCCATTAAGAGAGGGAAATAGAAAAGTTGGATACTGCCCCAGTGCCTCTGATGCCTCTGCTCACCCCTAAACCATGGGGACTGTCAGGGCTTAGCAGAGACGTGGGCTGGAGGAAACCTGAGCTGGGGAACGACCATCAACATCCAGACCTCTGCAACTTCATGTGAAAGTACCAAAAACCGGGGTGGAGATGGGCTCACAAAAAAGCTCTGTTTCTAAAGGCACTTTTTAGAAGAACCTCTTTTTAAGGCAACACTAGCCCTGCAAATAACTTATTACACTTATTTATAAGATGCTCATGAATAATTTATACTACATTAACTTGTAAATGTGATAGCTTTTGAAATCATTAGGCTCCACTAGCTTGCTTTGTAAGTCCATGGGCTGGATCTCATTATTAAAAGCTAATTAGCTCATTCAGCTGGAACACATTCTGTCAAATAGCTATGCCAGTACTCTTCATTTTATTACAACAGATTATATTAATTCTAAAAATATTCCAGAAATGGCATAATTGAAATATTTAATAATAAAGATACAACATTCTATACAACAGATAATTTCACTACAACTTCAAAAAGTTTTCCAAGACTCGGTAAATGAGGTTTCAGTGTGATGATTATTTTTATGAATATATGGTATTAGAAATCTCTGATATATATATATATATGTAATTTATTTAAATATTAAAGATTATAGCTAATGCACGGGAGGGATGCTTTCAACGTGTTCATTTGGATGTGTGAGAAGCTTGGATCTTTGTTTAAACAGTTACGCTGCTAAAGTTAGATTTCTAAGCCATTAGATTTCATGTTTGGCACTAGAAAGGACTCAGATCACAAGTAAGTGTGAGCAGCATACCCACATACCCAGGGTCAGGGGTGGAGCAATGCCTGAGGCTGCTCTTGTCCCAGTCACAGGGAAATACTGTGGCCATCAGTCAGTTGTAAAGTCTATTTTTTCCCCATAAAAAGTATTATTTATTTGCTGTTAAATTTTAGATATGGAGAAAACACTGCATTTTCCTTCTCCACTCTTCTTCCTATGGGTGTCATTCCAGCCACTGTGAAAGAAATTCGAGGAGGAGAGGAAAGAATAGGCACTGACTGAGCATTTCCCACCTCTGGCACTGGACCAGGAGTCACAGCCAGCACAGCTCCTCAAGTGCCAAACCCAGGTGTCAGAAACAGCCCAAGAACCACCCGGGCAGTACCATGGGGAAGGTTATCTTTGCACAAATGATTTGTTCCCCAGTCCTCCCATCCCACCCTCCCTGTGAAAATAATCACAGTGTACCCATCCAGCACAATATCAGAGGAGGTGTTCTGTAGAATGTGTCTTTTTTTCAGCATAAAGCAAAATGTCATTTAGGTCCATTTCTGCTAAAACCCTGGCTTTGGGAGAAGAGCCTCTGTAGGAAAAACAATTGCCACTGGGTATAAAAAAAAAATCCAGCTGGTTTGATAGTAATTATCTGTTGTTGGATTTGTAAAGTATTTGCTGTATAAATTATCCAAACATTCTTTTTATTTCCTCAGTATTTTGGGTTTATATTTGTCTTTCCTTCAAATTTAAACATTTTTAAGCTTCAGTACTTTCAAATCCCTATTACCAGTTTTTAAAGGGATTAGGGTAAATGGCTTTTATTGTGCAGTCACAATACTATTGCTTTCAAATACATCTTCTTGGATTTCCTGTTCAGAAGGAAAAAAAAAAAAAAAGAGGAAGAATTTAAATAATTCACAGCAAAGCTACAATGTCTGCTTCTGCCCTGATGAATGTTTCCCTTTAGGAAAGGCAGTTCTCTTATTAATATAACATCTGGCTTTCATCTTGAATAAATACAACAACTCAAAAGCAGGAAAAAAAGAGTAGAAAAATATGAACTTTCTGGCATATCAAGTAGCCAAAAGGTCTAATTAACAGAAATAATACCTCACAAGCAATAGTGCTTGAGAAACTGCCATAAATGAATGTTTTGGAACAAGGTGTTTCAGAGGGTCCATTTGGTCACCTGGAGAGCTGAGTGGAGAGGGATGGCAAGAGGAGCAGCAAACAGCTGGGATTTGTGACTCTGCACGTCCCAGCAGCACTGCTGGAGGACCCTGCAGGAGCCTTCCCTGCAGGAAAGGCAGCAGGAAAGCTGTGCAGTGCCACTGGCAGCTCTGGGCCACAGCCACAGCCCCCTTGGCTGCCCTTTGCCCTCGTCACACAACGTGTCCCACTCCTGCAGGACCCATCTCGAGGGCCTCTTGCCTTCTAAAATGCAGTTTTGAGAACTAGACTTGGTGTTTAGAGAGAAAGTAAAGAAGTTATTTGATAACTTTAGACTTTAAGCAATGAAATAAAAAACCACAGAAACCCCAAACAAAAAAAAAAAAAAAAATAAAATCTAGAAACAAAAATCCTCCAGAAAACCAGTGAGGAGGGCAGGGATTTGACAGATGTGCCAGAGTCACTGCTGCAGAGTGGGAGAGTGGACATATGCACGTCCTCCTGATGGAGGTATGGACCCGAATCAGGGGCTGCCATGAGCAGGGTCTCTCTGGATTGATCCCAGTTGAGATTTCCTGCCTCTGTCCTTTGCTGTGGGGAGCGCATTGATCTGCCTTGTCCATCAGTGAGCAGGCTGGCAGAGCAGTGCAGTTGGGTTTTTGTGTGCTGGCTGACCCCAGCTGTTATCCCTGCTGGGTGTGAGTGCTCTGGCTGTGCCACAGCGAAAACCACAGAAACCCCAAACAAACAAAAAATAAAATCTAGAAACAAAAATCCTCCAGAAAACCAGTGAGGAGGGCAGGGATTTGACAGATGTGCCAGAGTCACTGCTGCAGAGTGGGAGAGTGGACATATGCACGTCCTCCTGATGGAGGTATGGACCCGAATCAGGGGCTGCCATGAGCAGGGTCTCTCTGGATTGATCCCAGTTCAGATTTCCTGCCTCTGTCCTTTGCTGTGGGGAGCGCATTGATCTGCCTTGTCCATCAGTGAGCAGGCTGGCAGAGCAGTGCAGTTGGGTTTTTGTGTGCTGGCTGTCCCCAGCTGTTATCCCTGCTGGGTGCGAGTGCTCTGGCTGTGCCACAGCGGGGCAGGGGCTGCAGCTCTGCTGGGATGGCAATGGCAGCACAGGGACCTCCTCAGCTGCTGGGAGGCTCCTGAGCAGAGTTTGTTGCAGCTTAGAAAATCATTGTGCTCACTGCAGCTGCTGACTGGAAGCTGAGCCCAGCCTGCACAGGAGTGGCTGGCAGGAGGGCAGTTGGATACAAATGCCTTTTTATTTCTGTTCCATTTGAGCTACTGTGTAGCACTTTGATCTGAAAGCTCCCGTAATTTAGAAGTTTTAAATTTAATGTTATGACTTTGAGAGGCAGCTAATATCACGTTTAACTTTCATGAAGACTTATCTATTGTTATTTTTTTAAAATAAATTCTTCTGGTCTTGCACTGTAAGGGCAAAGTCCTGGGAAATGAACCCAAGAGCTGGATCTGTCTCAGGGTCTTGTATCTTCTCCCTTTATTAGGTCTGCTTCTGTCACCCTTAAAACTCTGTAGCTTCACAGCATGCCCCTATAAGGTAAAATTCAATTCCTCCTTTCTGTAGAAGGAAAAACTGATGCACAGAGCAGATAAATTACCTGCCCAAGGTCAGAGTGTGACTGAGGGAGCACTAGCACACTGATGAAACCATTTCTATCCCATTTTGATAAACCTGAAAGTGGCTCTTGTTAGGAAACACTGGAACAGAATATCTGTAGCAATGGGAAAATATCTTTTTACCCCTTTTTCATGCGTACCTTTAGTTTTTTACATCAAACCTTTACATAAGCCTTGGTGATAAATTTTAGCTGCTAGTGGGTAAGCATGAATGAACAAAAGTAAATTTATAGGGAGCAGGCAAAATGTTGCAAATAAATTTGCAAGAATGCCCTGTCTTCTATCCTGCAAGACCATAGGCACCAAGCCTGCCCCAGTCTGCCATACAGAATTCCCACTCACCCAGATTGGTGTCAGCAGTTTCTGAGGTGAGGGACACCAGGAGGATACAGTCAAGCTTTCTCATGATGTTCTGTTTCCATTAACTGAAAACAAAGACCTCACATGTCACAATCTTATGTTTAAAGAAGCTCTTAGTTGTTGACTTGACTTTTGTTTGACAGGTACAATACTGTTAATGAAAAGAGAGGACTCACTTTGTCACTATGGTGAAAACACAGAGAAAGATTTCTGTTGTGGGTTAGACTTGTTTCCTCCGGCAAAAAACAGTATCTTATCTCTTGTGACTCTTCTCTTCCTAAACATATAAACGTTGGTTGCCCAGAAAAGTGACATCAAGATGAAAGGAGACATTTCACTCATCCTCGCCCACATGTCAAGGCAGTGGAATTTTCATTGCATTCTTTTATTCCCCTAGCACCTGATTTCTTGTGGTTTAACCTCTGGACCCTGAGAGCCAGACAAGAAACTCACTCAGCTGCATCTTTACTTTCCTTCCCAGTCAGCTCTCAAAGCCACTTAGTGGGCTGGTTCTTGCACTTTAGTGCATTTTGCTGATAATTCTCATCTGGTGATATGTCAGAGCACTAGATTGCTACAAAGAACTCTTGGTGAAATATCACGTTTAAAACAGTGATTTTTTGAAAACTCTGTAGAGAAGGAAGTTACCTTAAAAGAGATTTACAACTCCTTTGAAAGCCTGTTCCAGCTTCCCCCAGCATCTGGGGTGCTGCTGTCACCAAGCCCAGACAGAACCTGGTGAGGTGCTCAATGTGCTGTGAATGCTGCTGAATCCTTAGGTGGGACCAAGAAAACACAGGCACTCTCAGGAGTAATTGCAGCTCTGGAGATCTTGTGCAATTAGGAGGAAAATGCATTCCTGGATTCAGATACTGATACTCTGAGGTTTACTTTTTCATCTTGAAAGGCATAAAGACCACGCCAGTGGTTTTAACTGGAACACATACAAGTTGATTTTTCCCACTGTCCCTGGATGTCTGCAGGAAATTACAACCGGGAAAGAGCCAAGCTGCGATAACTCCATCACCGCAAGGGTTTGTCTCTTGCTGCCTCCAGCCCTCCATGCTGATGTGTCTGTGTTAACCTGCTCTTCTCCTCCCAGTTACAGTGCTGGCCCTGGGGCTGGCAGCAGCAGCGCTGGCCCCGCGGCACTGGGCGCCCTGCGAGCGCCGCTGCGGCATCAGACAGCCCCCACGATGATGGGGAAAGCAGCAGCAGGGGATGGCAGGAATTTTTCCCAGTCACAGGACTTTCTCAGCAGCATGTATTATTCAGTCTTTCCATTTGTAATCATCACAGAGTGAGTCTTTTCTTGCAAGAAAGAGAGGCACAGTCCTGCTGACATTGAACGCTCTGGCAGAGGGCTCAGACATCAGTGGGGAAAAGATCATATTTTAATGGGTTTTGTCTTTTAAGTAAAACCTCTACATGAATTATTTTCTCCTTGTGTATAATCGTTTCAGTAATCTGAAAACATTTATTTCTGTCACTAACAGTATAATTCTTCCCTCTGACAAAGAAGTGAAGTTCACAGTTTATAGAGGTACCATTCTTTTTGGGAAAAGGAGGTTTCAAAGGCACTTTTCTAAGTGATTACAGTAACTCCTGGGTAGCCCAACTGCACTCAGGTGTCACCTCACTCAGGGGCTGCCCCACTACTGTGGTCATTAAAAAACAGCTCAGCATTTACATGTGGCAGGGTTAAAATTCATCTTTGTGAAAGACTGCATTATTTTAAAAAAACCCTCACAGCCCAGCATCATTCTTGAAATCAGTTACCTGATGGGATTTTTTGATTTTTAATCATTAGTATTTTTGACTGCGTCATTTACTGTACATAAATAAGGAGAAGATGATCTCTTTTGCTAAGATTCTTTGCTGCAGAAGTGGAAATCAACTTGTATAATAATTGCCTTTTGCTTGGCTACTTGCTCTGTTTTCACATAGAAAACTGTTATAAAAAACTATTTGAAAACCACATTGTAATAGTTTTAATATTATTGCCAAATTAATTATGACACTATTGGTAGTCTCTCAATCTTTGCAAAAACTTTCTCTTCACCCTTCTGAGGAAGGTAGAGAGCAGAGGATGGAGCAAATTCAAGAGCTGCAAATTTTCAAATAAAGATCATCTGAAGATCCAAACCCCCATGGCAAAGAATGGCTGCAGCCATGGGCCATGGAACCACCACTGTCTCAGCTGTTTTCTCCAGCTCTGGAGGCTTTCTGTGCATAAATTGTGTTGCTCTTGCTTTGCTCGTGGCTTGGAATACCATATCATCACTATCAGTTCTTGTGCCTTCACTGGAACTCCTTTTGTCTCAGGTATCTTTAAATGGGAGTGAAAATGATATTGGTGGAACCCGTCAGTGCAATGGAACAGTTCTAGTGAGCAGGCAGACACTGAACATTTAGTATTTTTAGTATTTTCCCAAATCTACTTAATAACAATCCCTTGTATAACATGGTCTACTCCTGCCATTTATTAAAATCTGTGATTTGGGGGGAAGAAAAAAAAAGCAATATGTTTGAGCCTCAAAGGGTTTCAGCAGGGTTCAGTTTGTTTAAGTTGTCAAATCTTTATTAATTTCATTCAGAAGAAAATCCTTATGCTTTGTTGCAGAAGGATATTTTATTACGTTCAGACAAACTGAACTGGCTTTCAGCAAATAGCATTTGGCTCTTGAACCAGGAGGAAATAGCTTGATATGGTGTCATCATATTACAAAAGTGATATCGTAGCTAGAGGTCAGAAATTCTGGTGTTTGTTCATTTGTATTGAATATATTGAATTTGTGATGCATTATCTGAGTTCCTGTCAGTGCTTTTCCCAATCAGAATTTCACCCTAGTCGAGGAGGAAATGCAATCAATGTGTGGTCTGTGCTCCTACAAACAAAGGGCTTCTGAAAAATGCTGATATCACTGTGGGAGGGTCCAGGACACTCGAGCTGCTCTGGGTGTGCTGAACACATGCCCAGCCCCTGCCTGCCCTGGGACCCTGCTTTGAGTCTCATCAAGGCAGGCAGCTGCTGCTGGCTCCAAATGGGTGAGAGACAGGAGCAGTAGGGACTACAGATGTGCTCTTCACTTTGGGACAGTGTAGGCACACGGTTTGTGGTGATTGGGATGGGGCTGGCCCAGCCTCATCCCTGTATGGGTTGAAGTTTTCTGATATTGTATGGTGACACTTTGTGTATCGTGGCCATCTCAGCTGTGGTGTATGCTGTGACAGGACAGCCACCCACAAAAGGCTGTTTCTCCCTGTGTATAAAATTTGGCTATAAACCCCCAGGCTTCCTGCCAGCTACAATGATTAACAAGCTGGTGAACTTTTCCTCATCTTGGGCTGCTGAATTTCTTGGTGCCTTCACTGCATGTCCCACTGAGGCCATTGTGCTGCTGCTTACCCTAGACCCTGGGTAGCTGCATGTGCAATAATCAATGGCTTCTCTACCAATTACTCCTTCTAGGCCAAGGGGAGCATGGCTTGCACTTACTTCCTGTAAAATAATGTTACTAGCTCATCCCAGGAAGTGTTCAAGGCCAGGCTGGATGGGGCTCTGAGCAACCTGGTCCAGTGGAAGGTGTCAGGGGGTTGAAACTGGATGATCTTAAAGGTCCCTTCCAACCCAGGCCAACCTGTGGTTCTATGAAATTCAAATAAACTGCTCATTTTCATAAGCCACCCAAAACTGTTTCTCTTCCTGTGGTGGAAATGTCCCTGTGTCCTGTCTCCTTGTGAATTTGCTGGCAGGGTGAGAACAACTGCTTCTGCTTTCTGTTCCTAAACACCAGTGTATGATGAGACAGACTCAGCCAGTGGTGTTTCTATACATTTATGGCTATCCCTTTATTAATAATAGAAAAATCTCATGGCCAGGGATGAAGTGAGGGGAGGGAGGAGACAACAGCATAATTTTGGTTGTTTATATTCTATTTTCTTGTATAAGTATTAATTATTTCATCAAGAGTTGCAACTGTTTTATCTACAGTTTATTAGCTTTAATATTTTTTAAATTGAGGGAATCTCTGTGACAACTGACCAACAGAGAATTAATCAGGATTCTGAATCTCTACTGCTGATATCTTAGGGCTCTTAGCTTCTCTAGATTAAATTGCATTAAACTCTTTATTGAAGAGAGCAGGGATCTTGGCACTGGAATCAAGTCCACATCTGCACCTGGATTTTCCTATTAAAAGTGGATAGAGTGAACAGGATGTTAAATATTTTTATCCAAGATTCAAGACATGCTAGACAGGACATAGAAAATATGTTTTCTTTGTTAGGGTTTATAATTTTGAGTGTTTACCTACCATGGATTTACAGTGGGTTATTTTCCTGTTTGTTTTGGAGTGTTTTGTGTGTTTTTTGATGCTTAGAACACATCCCTTATTACCAGTTGCCTGTCTGGGATCCCAGGATGAATGTTTGTCTTGTATTTTTAATGAGACTAAAGTTAACATGGGCAAGTTTGTTTAGCAACAACATACCCAACTCTTCGCATGTCAAGGCATCTTTGTTTGTGTCCCACCATCATCAGCTCTTTCAGCAGGATCAGGGAATAAAGCTGGTAGTTAACTTTGGATGGGGATGGAAAATGAAGCATTGAACCTGAATCTCCTCTCATTCATGTTGCCATAAAGTGTGAGTAACTCTCTCTAAGCCAGCTGAATTATATCAGAAAGAGGGAATTTGGCCAATGTAATTCAGAGTCTTGCACAAACAAGATATTTGAGTCTGGTCTAAGGATCAGATTTTTGAACATTTAGCAATAAGTCTTCAAGGAGCTACAATGACAGAGTAATTAAAAAACAAAAGGGAGCTAAAAAAGAGTGTTCTCCAGATTCCAGAAGGTATTGGAGGGAACATATTTCCTCTCTATTCAATAGCTAATTTCTTCCTAGGAAATTCAGTTTCTGAAAATAAATGAAGTGTTGTATCAAACCAATTGGCAGCAGTGGTTTCTGTCCCGGTCTGCTTGTGTGATAGTCAGGCAGACAGTGGCTGTCTGCTTCAGAATCAGGATGGAAAGCTCAGAGGTGGGGTGGCAGTTTTGAGCTTTTCACAGGTTTCTCCCCTGTAAGCCTCAGTAACTCAGTCTGCTTTGGTTTTCCACATAGGAAAATAGATTTTGCAATCCCTTTTTCCTGTCGTGGCTCCTTGGGGGCTGGTCAAGGACAGTGATGATTCCACTGCTACCTAATCTGGCAGCATCCAGGGTAGGAGCTCCCTAGCCCTTGGCTCGCATTATGCCTGGTGCACTGGCTCTTGATCTCACCTGTGGCTTTGGAGCAATGCCTTGAGCCTGGTGAGTTTAATGTGTTATACATAATTCAGCAGAGCCTGAGCACCCTCCAGCCCTGCCCAGCAGCACTGGGCATCCGCCTTGTGTGCTCTAGTGCGTGTTTCTGGATCCTGTGTGCTTCTGAAAAATGCTCTTTCTGTGACAGAAAGACCCACAGCTTTTCTTTTAAAACATTACTATTAAACCAGTATTGCTGAGACATGCCTGAGTAGTGGTTATGTGGTGGCTGCTAATATTAGTTAGTGTTAGTGTCTGAGAGATGTCTTCATTCTTCTGCAAAAGTAGCTGGATGAATGTCCTGCTTTCTCACTGCACAGCTATGCATCCCTCCATAAAACAGAAAGGGGAAGGAGCCCTGGCAGCTCCATATCTGCTGATGCTTTGCAGCTGCTGGAGACTGTTCTTCCTCAAGTGCTGCCACAGAACCAGGACAGCCTGGAAGATGTGGGGTGTGAGAACACAGAGTTAAAACTACTGCACTCCCATGGTGTTCAATAATGTCTCTTTTCTCTCTGTATTTATGTCTTTCAAGGATAGCACAAGGATTTGTGTTGCTGTGCAGGGCAGTGTGCAGAAGCTGTGTGGTACTGAGGGCACGGGGCAGCCTGCACAGCAGAGAGCAGGGACAGGGCCTCCAGCTGGCTGCTGCCAAATATTAAGGGGAATAATAGATGGGTTTGCTGGACTTGAGGAGGTTTGTGGATAAAGGTTATACAGGGGCTTTCAAGACTTGTAAAATCACTTCAGCTCAAGCAGGGACAGATATGAGATGAAAGCCTCCAATGTGTTTCTAGCCAAGGAACCTCTTGGAGCTGGAGGCGGGAACTCTGGGGTGCCAGTCCCTCGCCTGGCAGCAGCCCCCACAGAGCCCCCACGCCATGTGCCAGTGCTAACAGTGTCCTTTGCAGACTCCAGATGATTTCAGAAATGGTTTTACCTTCAGAAAACATTAATGTTTTTGTGTCTCATTGGTGAGCTTTGTCCTCTCTTGGAGCAGGGCTTTTGTTGACAGCGCAGTGAAAAGACGCGAGCAAAGATGAGTGTTCTCAGTTGCTTCTGCTCTCTGTGTTTTATTTCCTGCTGCTGTTCATTCTGCTCCCCCACGGAGAGGGTGCTGGCTCGTTCCTCTCCTGTCTGGGGAGATGCATACCTGATCCTGACCCTGTCCTGCAGCAGGGACAGGAAGGGGACATCGGTCCCACAGCGTGCTCCCACCAGGCCCTGCCAGCAAAGCACGGAGAGGCCGTGCATGTGCTCATCTCCTTGGGATAGGAGGGGGAATGGCTTTCACTGAAATGCAGTAGGTTTAGGTTAGATATCAGGAAATAATTCTTTACAGTGAGGGTGGTGAAACAGGTTGCTCAGAGAAGCGGTGGCTGCCCCATCCCTGGGAGTGTTCCAGGCCAGGCTGGAGGGCTCTGAGTATCCTGGTGTAGCGCAAGGGGGACATGGAACTAGTTGATTTTCAAGGTCCCTTCCAGCCCAAACCATTCTGTGATTCTGTGATCACTTATTTGCACTTGCTAACAGTGTAGGTGAAATAACAAAAACATTTGAATTTGGGGCCACTTTGCCATCTCCCTGAAAATACTTCTCAGAGGTGTGAATTACTCTGTAAACACACAGCTGTGAAAAGCCTGCACTAAGATTTAAACCACTCAGATCTCAACATCACAGTGAATTAAAGCCAAAATAACCATGCTGTGCATTTAATCAAACAAGGTCTATTTCAAGGACAGCTTTGAATTTTTTTTTTCCTCCATGGCTTTTTCTGCATTTTGTTTAAATACACTCTGGCCATATTCTGCTTCTGACTGCTACAGTCTGATGCTCTCTTTGGAAACACTTTTGATGGTTTTGGAAGAATTTGTGTATTTATACTTCTAATTCTACAACTCAATAAATATTTTAATTTCTAATTCAATTAGGTCTGGCTCTAACCCAACCTGAATGTCCCCTAGGCCTCAAGAATTACATTTAATTTTGAAAGCATTTTTCCAGGCTTGGCAAAGTAAGAAAAATGAAGCTCTCATTAAACATAGGAAGGCAACATGTTGTTTGGTTTGCAGTTTAATATTATTGTTTCCAAACAGCTTCTCAAGGAGTGGCTTTGCTCTTGTACTACAAAATCATTCCTGCTTCTAGGCATAGTAAAGCTTTGCAGTAATAAAGCAAGAAATGCTGTTTATAGTGAACAGGAAGTCCCCAGACCCTATAGAGAATATATGTGCATAACTTACTGAAAAAATGTGAGGTTTTCAAGGTGGTAACTTTTCACACTCTCAACAGTCCATCAAGGTGTAGCAAGAGCAGAAAGCCCCAATAAAAACAAAATTTTAAAAAGGGAATAAATTCAAAAAGACTGAAAGATGAAGAAAAATGATCTAAGGCAGAAATGAAACACTACATTCATTATCTTGGAATGCCCTTTTAATCCCTGTGCCTGGTTTGTTGGGTACCTGGCCCAGAGTTACCTGCATTCATCATCAGTGGCATTTGGCTGGTCATGGGGATTCTGGCTTTTCCTCCATTACTCTACATAAAATAGACACTTTGCTTTTTCTCCTGCTGCTCATTACCTGATTTGAGGGGGCAATTTATGAACATTTCATTCATTTTTAAAATTTTCTTTGGAGATAAAATATAACACTTGTCAATGTGGCAGCTAGGACAGTAAGAACACAATTATGCAATATTATGTCTTTAAGTGACACCATTCTGAGGATATGTAGCACAGCCAGTGTTAAGTCTGTGCTAATTTAATATTTAAGTGATCTGTAGAATGAATGATCTGCTGAAGCCCAGCCCAGAAGGCTCCTTCCCAGCCTGCAGAACTCACCCTTCTCCTTGCTGGTGCTGGGCCACTCTGGGTTAATGTAAATAATTTTGTCATGCTAAAAAAAGGTTTTGTCAGCTCCCTGATGGGATGTGGTGCACACTCCCTAAGTGTGTACCCAGAAATTGATTGGTGCAGAGTTTTACTCTGTAAGAATAGAGGACAGGCTGTTGAAATATTTTTAGATGCTTAAACAGGGAGATTCCTTGAGGGATTTTTGAGCCTTTCCTGGGATCTGTGATAATGTGGTCCAACACTTTCAGAGGTCTGGTTGTGTTGTTTTCTCTGAGTCTCAGAGAGCCCCTTGGGGGTAGCACAGAAATCATTCTTTATCACACTGGGAATTTTCTGCTACCTGCCAGACAAGCACGTCAGCTTTGAGCAGAAGTCACTGTCTGCTGGGCTGGGGGAGCCTGAGATTGTTACACAGGGAGAAGTTTGTGTCATTATTCAGTATTTTGCTGACAACATAGCCCCAGAAACATGATTTCATGGACTTTATTTCACAAAGTAGCCAATGCAAATAGTATTAAAAGAATGATACTGCCAAACTTGCAGACAGGAGCCTGAGGGAGTCCACGAGGCCCATATGGCCAGAAATCCTGGCCAAAAACTCTGCCAGGGAGAGAGAAGCCCACTGCAGACATGGATGACTTTCTCCCATTCTTAGCCCTGTTTTCTGGCCACCACTGGTGCCAAAAGGGGCTTTGGGAGTTACCTGGGGTGCTTTGCTGAATGTCCTGAAGGCCACCACGAGAAACTGCAGTGGCATCTGCTCTTACCTGGTGGCACAGATCCCAGCCAGAGCTGGGCCCTGTGTGGCAGTGCCATTCCATCTGTTCCCCAGTCACCACCACCACAGTTTGTGCTGACAAGCCTTCCTCTCGTGGCGCTTCTGCTCTTGACAGTGAAGTGGCATTTCATTAACTCCACTTCATAACACTGACATGCTGTAGAGCTACTGCACAACTATTTTAACTATGTTACTTTAGGTAATTTACTCTGCTAATTATCTTCAGGTACTTTCTATTATTTAAATGTGTATGGTTTAATGGATGACAGCAGGAAATAAATTTTGCCTTGCTGCTGGAACTGAAACAGCCCCCTAAAAATTCACTCTATCCTTCAGCTGCTGTGCTGAAATGCACAAATTCTGGACATTTAACTTTTTTGAGACTATTATTTATTGTAAATATTACCAACTTAATGGTAACAGATGAGTTTACTTAGTTGCATAATGCCAATGGCAATAGTCTCTTGCCCAGAGAGGAACCTTCTCTGAGTGAGCAGGATTAGTGCAAGGTGTGATTTTTTTTTCCCTGTAATATCAGTGTGGTACCTTCAAACTTGATGGACCATGAAGAGAGCCAGTGAGCCTTTGTATTGCAACAGATCAGTGACACAAGCTGGGGAGTGCTGGTGATGGGCAGGGGTTTAAGCATTCCCAGCTAGTGAGCAGAGTGAGTGCTGTGAGACAAAAATCTCTCCAGCTGTGTATCTGACCACATGGCCAGTGTTTCTGGAGTTCACCTCTATGTAAAAATTATATTTCTAGTGCCTAAAATTCTTATTCAAATGGAGTAACTTTGTAAAAACTTTTTTTTTTTTTTTTTAATCAAAGAAGTTAAGAACAAAGACATGCAAATAAGTAAGTCTGATAATACACATGCATCCCTAGGTAGAACATCTTTCCTCTGCAAAGAGAAAAGAAAAAGCTTTTAACTGGAGTAAAGCCTTCAAGAAGAATGCTTGTACATAAATGGGGGGGTGGGGCGAAGTGGCTGTTTTATTCCATTTACAACTGTAAGAATGGGTTGTGAGAAAGACAGGAAACTGGCACTGGCATTATGAGTAACATTATTTGTTCCTTGCTGATGGCCATTAACATTGTCAGCAATTTACGTATGGAAAACAGCTCAGCTGCCTCCCCTGCTGAGATTACAACCTGAATCCATCATTGGCAGCACACCTCAGACACTCCACAGTAAATTCAACACCACAGTAGATAAACTTTCAAAAAGTTAAGGGCTTTCGGATTTTATCTGCAGCATGTGTCAGCTTTTTTAACAAGATCAGGTGCCTTTTAGTGTAAACAGGCTTGAATCAGGACTATTAGAGGCAATACCTCAGACATGGCCTCCAAGTAGACTTGTTTTCCCTCCTGCAGACAGCCCATCCCAGATAAAGGAATAAAACAACCCAAAAGAAAACAAAAATTACTGACAGCACAAGAAATCCGACAAGGCTGCAGTCTCAGCTTGGGAATTCAAATCAGGTCTTGTTTTCTTTTAATTAGTTGAACTTTCATGGCTGGAAATTACCTAGAATGGGATGAAAAATGCTGGGGCATGAGAGGCAATCACATATTTACCTTCTCTCTCCTGTGTAATGGACTCCATGAAGGCTTTCACTGCCCATCTGGGAAGGAGAGGAGCATGTTGGCTGGGTGAGCAGCTGTGTCTGTGCAAGCTGGGGCTGGGGGCACACAGCACCCACCCCCCCTCCTGATGGGGACTGGGGGAAGGGGGTGCAGCTGTGGATGGGCACACACCATGGATGGACCCTTGCACCCCACCTGTCCAAAGGCTTTGTTCTCTTCAACTTCATTGTAATTATTATTAATTATTAATTAATAACTCCTCCCTCCCACCACTCTTGTTCTGCCTGACAGATATGGAGCATTATACCCCAGGTAAGGACTTCAGTCCTCTGTCCCTGCTGCTGTCAACAGTGCACAGGGTATCAATGGTCTCTTCTTATTGCTTTGCTACCCTCACTTATCTTATGGCATTTCTACCCCCTATTGCCCTTTTTATTTCCTATTTCTTTTTCAATTCCATTTCAATTTTTAATCCCCCTAAAGGAATGGCCTGCTTAACCTAGGGGTCACCTACACTGTATAGCATTGCTTTGTACCATCATGACATCCATGTATAAAGCCAGCCTCACCTGTGAGTGCCTGTCTGTAAGTTTGAAACACTTTTTTTTTTTGGGGGGGGAGGGGAGAAGGAATATTATTTAGGTTGTAGTATATTTCACTGTTTAAAATTTTTCTTTTTATTAACAGGCCTTCATAAAGACAGGAAAATGTCTTTGGTACTCATCCATCCACTTTTCTAACACAATGTTGGAACTGTCTTGTAATAATTATTTGATAATAGGTATGAGCTCAGGAAACTAGTATTTTTTTTCATCTCAGATCATCTTTTATGGTGGAAACCAGCTGGGCTTTGCAGCATCGTATTAGTTGTACCTTCATAAAACTCTGCAGCCTCTCTGGAGAGTTTTGAATGTGGAATCCATTTTTCATGGTATAACACAGCTAATTAAAACAAATTAGGCACACAGATAATTTAAATTCTTATAAAAGATGTTATTCTGACAATTTTGGTTTGTTGGTTTTTTTTGTAGCAATAAGGGCACATCTTTGAACTTAGGAGAAGAAAGATAACTAAGTCTGGATTTTCTAAAGAATTGCATGTCCCAGATGAGTAGCATTTTACTATCCTTAAGTTCAAGCACATAAATGCTTTCTGAAATCTCTCTTGGCCCTTCTCCCTGCCCCAGCAATGTTCAGGCTTTTAAGTTTTGTGTTTAGCACCTAAATCTGAAATGGATGGTTTCTGAGTGCAGCTGTGCTGGTACAACAGCCACTGCCAGCACTCCAGGAAAAACATTGCCATTGAAATCCTCGGGCTTGGCTTTTCAGAGCTCTCTTTAGGTGTGTTCCTTCCAGTGTTTATTCAAATGGAGACTCGGTGATCCTGGCTGTTTCCTACCACAAGGAGGAGGATTTCTGTAGACTCCAGCAGGCAGCTTTTGCTCCCCAGAGATGGGCCTGTCTTAGAAGCATCTTGCCCATGCCAGCAGCCCGTGGAGGCTCTGGTGGCCCCCAGGCAGTTCTCAGGTGTCAACACGTGCAAGAATTTCCTATGGCAAGTTCTTGGAATGTGAAGGACCCCCTGGTACAGCAAAGAGCCGTCTGCTCTTGTTCAGTAATGCCTGCTGGTGGAAAGGTCTTGGAGACCTTTAGGAACTGGAGAGGACACTGCCTTGGAGGCTGGCCCTGCCCCTCTGCCCTCATACTGGCTCTGTCTGGTCTGCTTGCAGGAAGACAATGCTAAATTCCTTCAGTTTCTATGGTTTGAAGGATCAGCTTTAGACAGAAGGACTGGAGCACTTCATTGTGAAAAACAGTGGTGGGCACTGTGTTGAGAAGGATGTCTGGCAGCACGGGTGCAAGATGCAGGAAATGTCTGTGGCATGAGATCTCCCATCTGTTTTACTTTGTTTTGCAAGATGGGACAGAATGGGAGTGGGATTAAGGTAATAATTTCATGACTTCATTACCCTAAGTTAATGAAGAAAAGGCAATGAAAGTATACAACTGCTTTCTGCAGACCTTGCAGACTCTTATTTCATAACTCGGGATTTATTGCCCCAATATACGTTGAGGTAGACAGCAAATGCACAACTCTGCAACCACTGGCCAGTTACAGAGGGGTGATGACTTGAACACTTTCAGGTGTGTTGCCCAAGTCCTTGTCCCATCCTATGGTTTTACTTCCATAATCATGGATGCAGCTTTGTGCACTGGCGGCCATGCCCCGTGTGATGGAAGCAGTAACACATCAAAAGGCAATCCTCACTGCTCTCCAAAGCAAAGCTGAAGTGCTGTGTGCTCCCAGCCCAGAGCCCTTTCTTTACAGCCTTTGTCAGAGGCCAGCCAGCTGGTGCTTCCAGTGCTGGCCCAAATGGTGACATTAACAAGTGAACTGCTGCTTACTGCTTCGGCTGTAACAGCACAGAGGATTTCAAAGCAACAGAAAAGTTATTTGAGAAGTAAAGTACAAAATCAGCAAACCCCAAAGGGGGACAATCACCTGTAAGTTTACCTTTGCCCTGCCCCTGGCTGTGTTTGGAGTCACTTTCTGTCAGCCCTGTTTTGAAGGGCTGAGTATGTGATTATTGCAGCCTGCCCATAGCAGCACAGGATATCAATGTATAGATGAATTTGTGGCATTTTCCTCCTTAGCTGTTGTGTTTTTGGTGGTTTCTGGTGTCAGTGCTGTGGATATTAAAAAGAATTGGCATGTGCCCAGCAGCTGCTGCTCTCCTGTATGGCAAGCTAACAACTGCTTAGCGTTGGCAAGCATGCGAGCAGTACTGGCTTGGAAATGCAATAAAAGAAATACTCTAACATACACAGTCTGTCGTTCCTTGACTTCAAAGGAAGCTGGAAGCTCAGTTAAGCCATCCACAACTCTGCTCTACTTCCACATCACTCCTGAGAAAGCAAGACAAGTATCATACCAGTGGGAGTGCATGTCTTTGGAGACATCTAGAAAAGGGATGAAAGCCAGGAGCTGACAAGGAGTTGTACAGGGCTGACAAGGCTGTAACACTGCCTTCAGCTGTGACTTTTCCAGGCTCAAGTATCTCTGAGCATTGATCCACCTGGTGTGTGCAGGTTAAAAAAGGGTCATTCATTCACTATTGGCTAATTTATTCCTGGAAACTAATTACAGAACATTTTTAAAGTATTTTGTAATATTATGATGGGCTTCTAGTTAAGTAGAAGAGCTGAAGCAGTCTGGTGAAAGATGGGGTAGGATTCTGCATTGCTTTCCTTTACCCTGAGCAAAGCATGGCTGGTAGTTGTTCACAAATCTATATTACTTCTAATGAAATGGCAATTTTCACACTGGGGAAGAATAATTCAAGCAGTTGCATACCAAGGACCCCACTTTTGTAAGCATCACAATGTCTTTCCACCAAATTTCACATTTTGAAACACAGGTCCCAGGTTTTGCTTTCAGAGGCTGCCTGAACTGGCCTTCCTACAACTCAGACTGGTTTTAGGAGACATATTATTACACAGAATCTGCAGTACTTTGTGATAGTCACTTGACTCAGCTTCTTATTTAACATACACTTCACACACTGTAGAGCTTAAATTCGCTTTCCTTTCAGAGTCTGTTTCAATGAGCAGAGAAATGAGCAGTAATATTATGTTGAATTTAGCTCAGCATTTTTCCCCAGGCTGGCTGTCTCCCTGACTCCTTCCAGAAAGGGCTGTACTATGCATTACCTTGCTGTGGACAGCTACACTGGTCGGCCTTAAATCTGGGAAGGTTCAGTGGGCTGAAAGAAAATATTTAATATTCCTTGATATCAGCACATGCCAAGGGAGTCTTTTTTTTTTTTTTTCCCAGCCAAACCCTGTCTCTTGTATTCTCTGATCTATCAGATCAGAGAATATAAGAGACGGGGTTATTGCAGTTAATATACAGGTTTTTATCTCAGCTGAAGGCCTCTTAAAAATGACACTCTTATCTGTTATCCATCAAAGAGTGTCAAAGGCCAGATCCAAAGTAAGCAGATTTCTAAGGTTTGCCTCCTTTCTGTCCAGAAGTGATCCAGGGCCTGAAGACATGCCAGGAAATACATAAGTTTTCAAAATTGTACTGTTTTTATATATGCATACAGACAAATAAAAGCCAAACATAATGTGTGTGTGTTATGTAGCTGCTAAAGAAACAATTATGAAAAATCCAGATATAAAAGCATTTTCTTTTTTACTTTTTCTGCTATAAATAAATGCAATTCTTTTGACTATGTATTTATTTTTATCATTGTGCTGGAGAACATTTTTTTTTTTTTGTTTCCACTATATATTTCTTTCTCCCAATAGAAGCAGGCTTTTTTTTTATTTGTCCAGCCATTGTCTGGTACTGTAATATGACTTATCCCCCAAATCCTGGGATATAGAATAAATCATCTGCAATCCACGTTTACAGCCATTCATTCTCAATAACATAGTTCCAAGGAGAGCTAATCCTTTGTATTTTTTTCAGGAGAAAGTGAGTGTTTTCCTCTGGAAATGTCTTCACTGGTCATTGAATGCCTTTCCTGTTCACTTTTGAAAGAACACAATTAAATATCTGATTAGATCTGTCAGCACACTCAGGAGAGCAGGAAGTCATGGCTGGGCAGAAATACCTTTCTACAGCAGCAACGACTCATTTACTCCAGGGATCCATCAGCCACACAGTGCTGCTATAACAATGAACCCAAACAAATGTTGAATGATATTTTAAATATGCTTTAATTGATGGTATTTTACTTTTCCTCAAAAGGAAAAAAGTAATGTTTGCCAGCTGGGATGCTTTCCTCTGTCTGTGGGGTTGGCTTTGGTTAGAGCTGCTCAAGGAACAGTTTGCTGGCCTGGCTTTTCCCAGCCTCCTGCCCAGCTGAGCCCTCAGCACACCCTTAAATGGTGGTGGTGGATGTCAAGGGCTGTGCCACGGACCCCGTGTGCTGCACAGCTCCCTCTGCTCAGTGCCAGCGCTCGGGACGGAGCTGACAGCAGTGGCTTGGTTCTGGCTCACTCCCTTGGTTTTTACACCCCAGTTAGTCCTGTCCCTTCCTCCCCAGGCCAACAACAACAGCCAGAATTCAGCTGTGTTAAACTGATATCGACCTCTTGGAGCAAGTCCAGAGAAGGGCACCAAATTGAGTAGAGGGATGGAGCATCTCTGCTAACAGGAGAGGCCGAGAGAATTGGAATTGTTCAGCCTGGAGAAGAGAAGGCTTTGGGGTGGTCTGGTTGTGGCCTTCCAGTACATAAATGGAGATGACAAGAAAGATGGAGAGGGACTCCTTACAGGAGGATGTAGTGACAGGATGAGGCAGAACAGCTTCAAACTGAGAGTAGGTTTAGATGAGATATCAGAAAAAAAACCTTTAGTGTGAGGGTGGTGAGACACTGGAACTGACTGCCCACATAAGTTGTGGATGCTCCATCCCTGGAAATGTTCAAGGTCAGGTTGAATGAAACTATGAGCAACCTGGTCTAGTGGGAGGTGTCCCTGCCTGCAGCAGGGGCTTGCAATGAGATGATCTTTAAGGTCTTCTCCAACCCAAACCACTCTGAGATTCTGTGTCACCAGTGATTTTCTCCAGGGAGCTCTGAAGGTCTGGGTATTGCTGGATATTTGTATATGTTATCCTTAATGCATATTTAGGTTTAAATCACACTGGATGTGGGTTTGGGGTCACTGTAGCATGTGACATGGAGGAATTGGTCTGTAGCAAGTTTTTAAAGTGCTGATCACCCCCATGGTTTGTTAAGCACTCTTCAGACAAATATGCAGACACTGAACAGATTCCTGCATCTTCCTCAGACAAATGCTGCAGCTGTTTGGAAATACACAGCAGCTGTATGTGATCCTTGAGAGAGGGAAGTGCAAGATGCCTTTTCTTTGACTTTTCAGGGCATTTAAGGCAGGCTGCATTAAATTCCACATATGCTGTCATCATTTCTAATCTTCCTTGTCCAGAAATACTTGGAGCCTTTGTTGACAGGAAAGTCAGCAGTCTTTGCTCATTTCAGAGGCTGCAGCATGAGCAACATCTAGGCTTTCTTGCTGTAGTAATGGCAAGGAGTTGGTCATCCTCTCCAGTCCTTAAATGGTTCACCCACATCAGATCTTCACTGGGTAAGTATGAAACTCACATGAAAACTCCTACACCTGTTGGAATGCTCAAATTCCTGTCAAAAAAGGGGTGTCTGGGCATCTTAATTTCTCCTGTACACTGGACATGTTGTTGCTGAAGTTCAGAGAGTATCCTGCTGATCAGGTATTTCCCCCATCTCCCACCTTGCAGAGGTCCTACCAGCTCATGTATCATTGTATTTCTCAACACAGCTCCATAAGTATTTAATATTCAGAAAAGCGCAGAAGCTTCAAGAGAAGAATGTTTCCTTACAGGTAATCTTGTGGTACTCATTCTTCCACAGAAGCTGCTCCACTTTTCCCAACATAGTCAGATTAGTCCTGCACAAGCCATAGTAAGGAACTTCAGCACCCAAGTTCTTGGACAAATTCACAAGCTGAAATAATTTCCCTTGGGAAATAGGAGATAACAGCCTAAACACCCATGCCCTTTATGGATCTAGAGCCTCTTTCTTTCACATTATTTTCATGTTTCTGATATCAAAGACACACTGTGTGTTGTGAACAACAAGCTTGTTATGCTTGAGTAAATGAAGCATAGTGGATTTTGATAAGAGTTAGTTATCTTAGGGAGACAAATGTGCAACATCATCAGCTTTAGACAGTTCAAGAGACAAGGGAATTAACAGGATGCCTTATGAGGTGAAATAATGTACCCATCAGAAATTATTTTTTGTCTTTATTATAGTGTGTGTGCAGATTTTCAGGACTTTGATGATATCTAGATCTATTAATCAAACCCAAATTCACTCAAGGTGAGAAGAAGGGGAAAAATAAAAGCCATTTCTGATTTGATATTAGTCACAAGTTCAATGCTAAGGTCTGGTAATTATTTGAGTAGGGCCTTCTTTTGCTAGCTAGTCAGGAGACATTGAATTTTATTAAATGGGATTACTGGGTCATGACATTCACTGTATTGTGAATAGCACTTGATCAAGGAGAGTACAATGAAATAACCTTCAGACAAGGTTGTCAACACACAAAGACATCTTAAATGAAAAGCACTTTACTATGAAGCAAATCCAGCAAACTTCAGGAAAAATTTCCTTTGTAAAAGAAAGATATTTAACTGCAGACTCACAGATCAAGTTCAGAACTCAGAAAAGGCTTCCATTTTGTGTACATCAAATAGCTGCTCCACATGGGCCCAATGCAGTGAACAGTCTGGGGGTGGGCTCTGCCTGCAAGCCTGAATAGACAGCCGGCTTTGACGCCCAACTCCCAATGGGGTATTCCTAAGGAAACCATGGGTTACATTTCCTGCCTTCTCTGCCAAACCTGTGGTTGTCACTCCCTGCTCTGCAGACCACCATTGTACCTAAAGAAAGCAGGTAAAGGGATGAATAACCCATTGCAAAAAGAGTAGTATATTTTTCCCTCCCTAAAGTGTATGCTGCGTTAGACTGAACTACTTCAGGAAATACTGGTAACAATCAGTGGATGATTTCAAGTATAAAGGAGAGGACTAAGTTGAAAGTCATTTGCTATGAGATCACAGACACAGTTATGGGTGGTAGACTGCAGTGAGTGCCCACGTGACTGTCACATAACCCAAGCCACCCTCTAACCCAAGGGTATTCAGGTTCCTGAATATTCCCAAAGAGGCTGCCCAGTGCTGGCTCTCCATTTCCATCTAGCAAACACTTGAACACAGTTTGTGAAACATGAAAACAATTTCTGTTGCCTCCTCCAACGCTGGATAGCAGCTGTTTGTGACACAGCTGGGTACCAGGGCTGGGCCTTTCCTCTGGCTTCTGCAAATGGGGGGGTGGCACTACCTGAGAGCAGGGAAGGGCTGGCACCATGTCAGCTGAAATCCTGCAGACCTGTGAGAACACTTGAACCATTTCTCAGTGCAGGACATCTGGTGTTAGACGAAGCCATAAAGGTGAGTATTTTTGACACACTGTTGATGCTCAGGACAGGCACAATTTTCATTGCCCAATGTATTACCTCAGGCAGCAAGCAAACTTTGCTATTGCTGCAGTTTAGGGCAGTGCAAAGTGGATTGCTACAGAGGTGGTGCTGCTGGAGGGGAGGCTGTGCCACCAAGAAAATTGCAACACGGATCATGAGAAAAGATTAGGCAATGCAATTAAATCATCTTCCAACAGTTGCATGCAGCAGGGCACGGCTGCTATTGGATGTCAGTGGTCAGGGCACAGTGTCAAATGAGTGCATTTCAGCCATGTGTGTCACTGATGAACCCAGACACCAAAAGTTCGCAGGATCTGTTCTGAGCATGCATGAGAAGAAACAATTTGAAGCGGAATAAAATGGACAGTAATGAGGTGAGGAGCAGGGAAAATGCATTAGGAATTGTTAAAGGCCTTTTGCAAAGGCCCATTAATAGTTTTGCTCAGGCACAACAGAGAAGAGAGTGAAGTGTATGTCAGGAAGATTGAAATGAGTCACCCAGATAAAACACTGCTGTGACCTAAAGCCCCATTTGGTTACTTTTAATGGCAAAATACTTGGAGCAATTAATTTTTCCTCTCTATGGTAGTTTTGTACAACATGGAAATTGATAAGGATGATGCTGAATGGTTTTATCACAGTAGAAAAGGAACAATTTCATTAATACAGTTATCATTGTGTGGGTGTAAACTGGAGCTGTTTATCTACTTTTTTTGGTAAGATCCTATGAAGTCATCCAAAGCTTCTTGGAAAGTGAAGAAAACAAAGCAAACCCTTAACTAAACAAAGCACTCAGGTGGAGTGAATGTTCAGTGTGTTTGGACTGGTCACATTTAACTTCAAACGTCTGGTCATCAGCTTAAAGAACAGCATCAAGACATCTATTTTTATCTGTCACTTTACCTTTCTTCCATGCAGCCCCAGGGCAAACCCTGAGAAAAGTGCACAATACACAAGGATGCTGGGGGTCTCAAAGCTGTGCAATTGCAGCTTTGCTTATTTGTGCAAAGATCTGGGACCTGAGAAGGAAACCCTTTTGTAAGTGGAAGCCAAAATGTCAAACACAGCCGGTTCTTGTCTCTTTTTAGAGCTCAGTACCAGTCGCAGTTTGGCATGACTAGTTATTTCATTAACAACTCAGAAGGTGAAATTGCTCTTTCAAAGCAAAGCCTTTAAAATGAAAACATTTCAGTTCACTGCAGCCCAGAAGGCATTACAGCAATAGTGAAGCTCTCTGTGTGACAACCTTCCTCCTCCACTGTGCCTTGCATAGTCTGAAACCTGTTCTGTGACGAATAGTCACCTCACTTGGTTATAAAATCCATGGCAGGGAAATGCTAATGGCTGTTAATGTGAAGGAACAAAACGAGAAAAGGCCAATTCATTTCTATGAGACACAGTGATAGATCATGGTGTGACACTATTGGGACTGCAAAGGAATGAGCTCCTCTTAGTGCTCATGGATTCAGTGATTATTTATGACTGCTAACATCCATCACCCAAAGGGCAGGGTAGTGGTGCTGGTGCTGCATCATTTCTGTCCCCACTGGAAATACACAGGAGTGGAGTGAAGAGGTGTCTGAGAGCAGATTCACACACTGGTTCTTTGGACTGAGTCTTCTACTGTGGCCTGGAAAAGTATTGAGTAAGAAAATTATTGCTCATGGCTTTAAATTTTTAGAGGGAGAGCTGTGATACGTGAGAAACAGGTCTACAGCATACACTGGGAAACACTGACATCAAGAGAATAATGCTCTGCATAGCCCACATTTCTTCCCCTGTATGTCACCTGGCGCCTTTTCCAAAGCACATACACATAGAAGGACCATGCCAGGGCTGGCAAAGGACAGACTAAGAGAGGTAAATCTTCAGGAAAGAGATGGGATTTGGCCCAGAAGTTTGCTCTGTCTTGCTCAGGTTTCACTACCCGACTGCTCTGTCACACCTTCAGGTTAGGATACAGGAGGCAAAAGCAAACCAATTTTTTTTCATTTTTAAACTTTAATTGCAAGCATCATTTATAAATGCATGACTGTAGATTTGGGGTGGAGGCCACAGGATGTGTAATTCAGTGTAATTTTAGGGAAGTCAGAGAGGATAGAGTTTACTGTGGCCAGAGATTTAGGTCTTAGTAATGAATGTTGGAAATTGAAAGGAAAACAACCAGTTAAAAAAATAACCCTGCATCAACACTGCTAAATTAAAAGACTTATTAGTAGCATTGAAATAACCTCATAATCACTTACATCAAGTTAAAACAAATTCCCTCTTTGACAGCAGCAGATTTCTGCCCTTTCTGGTAAGGCTGTTCTTGCTGTGTGCTCCCTGTCACTTGGGACTAGGATACAGCGAGTGGAAAGACGATGGCTCGGCAAAAATGACTCAGTTCTCATTTGTAAACTGACAATTGTGTACTGGAAAACATGAAGAGCAAGCCGAGTTTGCTCTGTAAACAGTGGGAAACCTCAGCAATATCTGGTGTAACTGTTATGTAACGCCTGAGTGAGACACTGATTTCTGGGTGACGCCTGCGATACCGTAACAAACACTGAAAAACAGAAAGGCAAAGAGAAAAGGCAATGTGAGTAACGGGAAAAACAAGTAAAACCATAAAAAACTAGAGAACTCAGAGGCTACTCTAACAAATGACTGAAGAGATTATTAGTAGGTATTGAACTCAAAAAACACAAGAACCAAGAATCATGTACCAAGAAAAACAATTCCCCGCGGTCCTTGATATGAATTCTTTTGTGTGAGAGCTTTGGTCCACTCTTAGACATGGGCCAGGTGTCAGGCCAGAGCAGAGCCTGCCTGTGAGCCCTGCCTGCCTGGCACAGGGCACAGGCACAGAGCAATCCTGCTCGTCTGCTCTGCCTCTCTCTGCCTGTCGCTGTCACCCAGCTGTTCTGTGCCCTCTCTGTGGTGTGACACGCAGCTCTCCCTGGGTTAGGCTAGGGTGCTTGGCTGTTAAACCAAACAAAACAGAAGCTGAAAAAGAAGGGAAAGGAACATTTCTGTATAAAACAGTGTTGGGAAAGCTTGTGGCAGGGGTTCCTTGGAAGGGCTCAGACTTGGGTGAGCTTGAGCACCCAGCACCTATGGGGCTGCTGTTTCCCAAATGGGATATTGCAAGTGCTCCCTCTTCAGTGCTGTCTTTTTCTTACAATAAAAAGAATAAAAGTGATAATATTGAGTAGAGATTTTTGTGGAGTGACCATGAGCAATCAGCAGTGATATGGTGCCTATTCATTTCAGAACCTACTGGGTGATCCATCTTTGGCTTTGATGTACCTGGTGTGTGTCACACCCCTTCAGCGACAAGGTATTCTCATGTGCTACACAGATAAGTTAAGTTGGAGGTTTCCTTTCATATTATGGTTGGCATTCTATGTAGTTTTACCTTGTTTTATATTTTTGCTCACATGCTACAATTATCTGCACAGCTAAGGCTCCAAGAGTGGGAGATCAACTAAAGGTAAATCTGAAATTATTCCAGTAGGGGAGATAAAATGCCTATATCTGCACAATATTATGGTGTCAGTCAAAACTATCCAGTTTTTGAGGCATGTGCAGTAAGTGGCCTTTTCTGTTATGTCTCTGAAATAGAATGGGGCTCTATTTCTGTTCTGCCAGGCTCAAAAAAAAAAAAAAAATTAGACTTTAAGTAAAGCAGAAATTAGTTGCTGCTGCATTGCAGATGAGTCCATGGTTCAGTAAGTCCATGGTGAAGTGGCTGCACAGTGTTAACACTGTCTAAAAGGTAAAGCAAGAGAGGTATAAAGAAAACCTCCTAGCTTTTATTTTCTTTGAAAATAATTTTGAATTTAGGGCCTAAACTTTATCTGTTGAATATGATTACAACCAGAGTTGAAATTTTGGGGTTGTTTAATATACGTGCAGTGAAATAATAATTTGAAAGTATGTAGACAGGAGCTCCATCTTCCCATAGTGGTCCCTCTGGCCACATGGTTTCTTGGCTGTGAGAAGTAAATTGCAGCCATTGTCATGAAACTGGTTTTTTATTAACAATAGGGCCGGTTCCACACATCTGATCTGCCAGGGAATGAGTACATGGCCACACTATTTTCTCCGAGTGAAGCTTTTGTACTGAGAATATTTCTATGACAAAAAGAGCCTCTTTGATTTGACCTTTCTACCTCTCACCAATAAAAAACCTCTTTAGAAATTCTTAGACTGTCTTTAACCCTAGTACTCCCTTAAGGACTTCCTGGAATGACTTCTTCATGAAAGCACCTCTGAAGGTGATCATGAGCTGCAAATCAAAATAATTTTGAGTTCCATTATTTCTATCTGAATTACAACTCATTGAAATTTGCAGCAATGATTTACTCTAATTAAGTTCAGTTTGAATCAAATACTGACTCACAACACAGGGTTCTTTCCAGAAAAAAAAAAAAAATGACACCAATTTCTCAAGACTGAAATTGTAGCAGACATTAACAGATTTTTTAATTGCTATTCTTCTTTAAGGACCTGCACATACAGACCAAGTGTTGAAAACTCCTATTTCTTTTTGATTTGTTTGGCTCCCAGTTGTCTTGAATGATGAGAATAATTTTTGTGTCTGATCCACCAATGGCTCTGCATACACCGTAACTGTGCTATTGCTTCCATCATTTCTTTGGTTCCTGATTACTATTAGAATAAAAAATCCAGTCTTGCAATTATTTTTAGTAGATAGAAAGGGCTAGTCATGGCTAAATTCTACTTTTTGTGGCTTTGGAAGTCATTCCTAATGTGGTGATAGCCTTCCCAAGCCGATGACTTTAAAACAATAGTACTGTAGTGCACACGCAAGCTTCCTCTGACTCATGATGATCCCTAAGTACTTAATGGATGTTTTATTCACAAAAAAAGGAAGCATGGGAGTAAAATTTAAGTAGAAACAAATGATTTTTGGTGCAGATTTTATGACATATTCTCTGGGTAAAGGCAAATAATAAAATTATTTCTTTTACCACATTGATATGGTTTTAGTTTTGGATTTTTGGATGATTGCTGATTATGATAATTGGCTGGTGTGGCCATGAGCTAGACTGGGGTAGATTTTCTCCCAGTCACACACATACTTCAGAGACCATTGATGCTCAAAGGTTTGTTGCCATGCTCACTAAACCACATTGTGGGTGCTCTGACCTACTCTGCTTTACAGCCAACCAAAAGCAGAAGCGGGAATTTGCAGGACCTGAAGGGAACAGCTGAGCAGGAGAGGTATGGAAGGGGAGAGGGGAGCATTGGCCCAGTTGTCTTTCTCCTGGTGGCACCGGTGTGCACATCCCTGAGGTTGTGTTGTGGGATGGGAGATGCTGCTTCATCCCTCATCCTGTTGGGCCAGGAATGGGTTTCCTCAGCTTCTCAGTTTACTTGTTTGTGCATCAATTTAATACTGCTATGACAGAAGGACATTATGTGAGCTAAGGAATTCATTAACAGATCTCTTCAAGCTCATCAGTGAAACTCATTACAGGAATTACAAAGCATTACTTCTGAAGATGAAAAATGTTGTGCCTTGCTGCATCTCCTGCTGTTTTCCTCTCCTGCCTCCTGCCCAGTTTTGTTCTCTTTGTGCTGTAATTCTCTTGGCAGAGTGCACAAGGGTTGGCCTCTGTCAGACCAGGTCCTGGGTGTGGGTTTTCCTGACCCCCAGGCATCCAGGAGAGACCACCAAACTTGTTACACTTACATCTATTTAAAAAACTAAACTCTGTATTTTAAGTAAAAGCTCTAGTCTGATTAGGTTTGGCTTGTTTTGGTTTTGCTTTGGGCATGCCTTGATTCCTTGAATGCTCTGCAGCATCCATTGCTGGAAAACTTTGAGATTTTGCTTTCTGACATACACAGACTTTTCTCCAAGACATCTTTTCATGGAAATTAATTTTGCTGCTGCCATGATGACTTTACAATCTGTGCCAGTTTTGTCTTTTGGATTTGATTCTCTGAAGTCTTGCACAGCCTCCACACCTACTCTCATAAGTGGCCAGAATTAGAATTACTCAGCATGTCAAGCATTAGTACTACAGGTACTCAATCTAAGAAAATATTTGGAGAATAAAATACAGAATGAACCATAATAAAGAGTAAGGGAAGCTGGTGCCAGATAAATGCAGACAGAATTATGACTGCTAGACAGCCGTGTTTCCAGCTTCTAAATTTTATCTTGACTGCGGTGATAAAGACAGACTATCATTATGTGTGCCAGATTTTATGCATGTCTTTCTTTAAAGCATAAGTTTATGCTGGAAGGATCCTGGAGGTGCCTGATGCTTAATCTTAGAAATACTAGATCAACAGACATAAAGCACTCAGGAAACAAAACACAAATTACATTTCCAAAATATTTTTTTTTGTAATTTGATCCTCCCATGTAAACAAGAGACAATAAAACCTTCTGGGAGTCTTGTTAGCCAACAGTCTCCAAACTGCAATGAAAGAAGGATTTCAAAACTATTTCACAATTGTGTTTGGATGAAACATGTGTTTACTGTATGTAAATGAACAAGACATTCTGTTCTTTTAGGCCTCATCAGATCCTCAGTGTCTTAGCTGGTTTGGCATGTGCAGGAAAGTGGGTCTTCTTCAGAAAGTGCTGGACAGACAAACAATTATTTTTCAGTGGACATTTCCACAATTATACAAAAAAACCCCACTTTCGTTCAAATTTTTGCCTCAGAAGTCATTTAACTTGATCTTGCCTTATTTTGCTTGCCAGAAATAATGACAAAATAAGTTATTTAATGAAAGAGACATGGAGGCAGAATTTCCTGTGACAGTAAAACAGGAAAATTGTCAAGCAGCACGTACTCAAAATGTGACTAGTCCCAACTGCTCGAAGCTGTTGATTTTTCTGTATGAAAATTTCCTTCAATAGCTTGGGTGTCTGCATAGAGCCAGTCCCTGGCATGGCACATGTGCCAGCAAGCCTCTTTCCAATTTGCCAAGGGAAACCTGGGATCCATGGCAGACTGGTAAGCTGCACCCCAGCCCTTGGGCAAGGAAGCTATTCAGTAATTCACTTTATTTCTTTTTTTTTTTTTTTTTTTTGGTCACTGTTATGATACCATTTGCTGAATTAGGGAGATTTCACTGTTGTGGTGGTGGCTTGCATCTTGGATGTTTTATCTGGGTGCAATCAGAGAAAAAAAAATCTAATTGGGACTGCAAGTGTACAGTACATAGGCCAAAAATGTGTGCTCTTTTGTGAGCCCTGCTGCAAAGGGTGACTGCTGTGGATCAGACCCTGGGGCACTGCATGGGGGTGAAATAAAGAGCATTTTATTGTTGCTCAGCCTGCTCTGTATTGCTGTGCCACCACCTCCACTGTTGCTAGAATTCCAGCACAGGCATATGTGTCCACCTCTGCTGGAACAGAGGATGTGCCTCATGGGAACTGCTGGAGTATCTGATAATCCAGGCTAGCAATGGCCTTGTTTAGTGTTGAGGATGAAGAGTGGAGCTAGACAGTGATTTACTGTTCTCAGGCCAGCAAGCAACAACTGTTGTTGTGTGCTTAGGCTGCTGACACATCCCTGCACCCTGCAAAATTCCTCAGTCTGAGCTGGCTTTTGTTCTTCCCACCTTTCCATGCAGGTACTCTGGCCAGTCTGGAAGTACTGAAGGCTGCAAGGAGCTGGAGAGAGGACAGCACAAGTCATCCCCTGCTCTGGGCAGAGAGTCTTAGTGATAGCTGCTTTTATTGCTGTCTTTCATATTCATCTACATCAGTCTTATGTGTTGTTCACTTATGACTTCAAATCACTTCAAGATAATAAAAGCATTTTTTGTAATGACATTTTGCTCAGTGTTATGAAAAGAATATTTTTTGTTTGTTCTTTGTGTGAATATTGAATTGATTGTTTAGTTTCTTTCCTTGCCTCAGTCCCACGCTACTCATATTTCTAGTGAGGGAAAAACCCGAATCTTTGTTTTTCCTTTTACAGCTTTATAGCTGGGATGTTGTTCTGCTTAGCAAACAGTTTAAATTACACAGGCATCTTTTCCCAGTTTGCTCTCTCTAAATCTAAATCTCATCTAAATCCATCAAAACACTTCACAATCACCAGTCCAACAGTGTTTCTTGCAGTAACTCTCAATTTCAATGTTGGACTAAGGAAAAGTGATACAAATGTCCTGCCTCCCTTGCAGGGTCCACTGATACCATTTATTAAATGTTAAGGTCATTAAGGGCATAATTTTCTCCCCAGGCAAGCTAAAAGTGGCTGGTTTTGTGAGATCCTGAGTATCAAAAAAATTACTTTCTTTTGCATCTGAATTCTGTAGGCTTTTTTGATAGGTTGCAGTACTTTAAATTCTGCAGGCTATTGTGGACTGGGTTTTTCAGACTTAGCTTGCTACCTATTTATTTGGCTATCTAGAAACCCAGCACAACACTGAAAATATTTTCAAATAGGAAATGTAACTAAATACCTAATAAATGTCTATGAAACCTCTCACAACCCACCACAATGTCAGCTGGTTTACATTCATATGGTAATACAGGATAGACCTACCCAAGAGAGAAGAATTATTTTAAAATAACATGTGAATATTTATTTAGTCATGCACTGGCAGCCTTGGTACAAAAGCAATGCACACTCAAAAAATCTTTTTTGACATTAGATGCAGGGATTAATCCCAACAGCTAAACACAGATGCTTCCCATATCATGTGGCATTTAAGTAGCTGTCAGATACAGAACATCTTTTAGGAGGACTTAGTTTGGTTTCTGGTATGGATTTTTATTGCCTTATTTACTTTGTACCATTTTCCTGATATTGCTCTATTCCTAACAGTCTGCCTCTTTTTCCATTTATTTATTATTCACGCTAAAATATGGATTTTGCAGCATCTGGCAGGATGTTTCCTGCACTCCTGCCATCTCTTCTGTCTCTTTATCTATTTGATTGTTTTGTAACCTTTTACCCATTTCCTATGTAAGCCAAGTTTGGGGATTTTGCTCTCACACCCTGCCACTCAGCCTGATTTGTGTAATTGGAGGATGGGTCCCACAGCTTCCAAACAGCCAAAAATATCATGTTGGAATGCAGGCACATCTCCTTCATGGTCCTAAATACTGCAATAAGTAATTGTAAATTGCTCTTAATTAAATGTTCAGCATCAGTGATACCACTATTAGTTATTAGACTGGCTAACAGAGCTTAAACCACTGGTGGTTAAACCTGTCTAAAATTATCTTTACACTAGATATAACTTTCAAACATCCTAATTGGGCTGAAGTTCTCAGGAGAAGGCAGGACTTGGGCAAGGCCTCAAGATTCAAGAGCCTTTTGATCTACATGAGCTTAGCCTCCCACTTCATCCAGTTCACACTCCCTTGCTGTCCTTCACCACACTGGAGGAAAGGGAGTTTCCAGATATTGGTCAGAGTTTGTTGTGCTAATAAAGAAATCTCATTTTATTATAGAAATGTTATTTGAAATGTGCTATGTTCTATCTTTTCCCAGAGTTAACTTGAAAATACAGTGTCTGTACAGAGGAGGAGCTGGAAGTGCAGAACTGGGCTGCTGCATCTGTTGTTCAGGGTGGTGCTAACTCAGGCAGCAGTGTGGGTGTCACACATAATCCAGTTTTATGGGTAGGACACAGGGCCCATGAGGCCCAGCAATCTGCAGCCCCACCTCTCTTGGGCTGGTGCTATGGGCTGTGACCCGTAGAGCAGCCCAGGGCCACTGCAATCCCCTTGGCTCTAGGGCAGAGGTGTGGCTGCTGTCACCCAGGGGAAGCACAGCAGCACAGCAGTGCTGACCATGAGACTCCCCCCACACCTGTGCAGATCTACACACACACACAGGACACAGAATTGCATGGATTCGTCAGACACTAAAAACTGGGGAGGCTGTTGGCACTGGGGATGGGGAAGAGACACTGAAACAGGTCTGACAAAAATGGTTCAAACGATCCACATCAGAGGATGTGAAAGGGGAACTTGCCACAGGGTAGGCAGTGACCACATCCTCCAAATGTGCACAATAAAATTCTGCTGAGAGTGCTTTCCCAGAAATACCCCAGAAAGTCACTGTCCTCTTGCCTCACTGGCTCCTTGTCCTCTCTTAGTCATAACTCTGAGATAGGGAACCTATAATAATGAAATAATGGGGTGCAGGTTTGGATGAACAAAACCATCAGGATGGCAATTTGAATATCTCTGTGATGGCAATCATAGCAAGAGCAAAGGTTTAAAAAAATATGCAATGAAGATTTCATGACTTTCCCAGTCTTTGACCATTAAACATTTGCACAGTAATTCTCCAGTATACACACAACCTGTCCAAAAAAACAAACTAAATACATTTTTCAATGTGCAGCCATCAAGACTTTGGTCAGGTATCAAAAGCCTGAAGGTATTTTAACCGAGAAATCCACTTTTTTTAGTGCTATTTGGCTGTTAGAGCAAACCAGAATGTCGCTTTTTAGCTTTTAGTTGTTTTCATTATTTATTTTTTGTAATTATTCTTACTCAACTGTTACTTTTTAATCTGGACCTTTTCTTGTTTTTGGAATTTTAAAATTTGTTAAACAAGTTTCTATCTCTAAAGCCATAATTAAGAAAAATAGCCAAGTAGAGAACTGAGGTAGAAGCAAATAGTTCTGAAATATCAGTGATTATAGTTTATAATAGATAAAAGTCCATCTGTCACTTTAATTGATAGGTGCTAGGCCCTATTTCAAAAATTCATGGAAATGAATAGCATTCAGTTATTCTGATCTTGCAAAATAAATAGCAATGCCCTGAAGACACACTAAAAACATATCAGGAAGTAGAACTGTTTTCTCTGTTTTAAACATTTCATTCAATGGAAAAATAGCCAAGGAATACATTTTTCCAGATGATTTACGATGTAGTATGCTGATACTTGTCTCTCAATAGCAACAATTAAAATACTTGGTTTTGTAACCACAGTGTAGACATTATTTCCACTATTAGCCCATACTTCTGTAAGGGCAGGAGTGGCTAAAAAAACTGCAGCTCTTTTTCTACCCAAAAGCATTTGGTTTTTCAGAATATGTATGGGAATTTTCTCCCCTTTTTTCCCCAAAACCTCCCACCAGGATAGTAATTAGTGATAAATCCACACAAGACGATTCAGCTCAGAACTCAATGTGTAAGACTCCAAACTTGATAGTGCTTTTATACTTCAGTCTTCTCACAGTGCTTTAAGGAAACAGGGTCTGATAGGCTACAACATCTTGCATTGTCAGTCAAAGCTTCCCTAAAATCAGAAACGTGCTCAGATCTAATTTTTTTAGCTTGCAATTTTTATCAATATCACTTTTTAAAACCAATAACAAATAATTTTTAAAATTCTGTGTAAACACAAATGGAGGATCTCCTCAGTTAAGAAGTGTTTTGCAGACTCTAGTTTTGCATTTGTATTGTATTCTCTCAGTTTAATTCTACCAGCCAAATAAATAAATAAGTATGAATTTGAAGAAATATGAATCTCTCTGTAATACAGAGAAAAGCAATTGTATTGCTTTAGTGCATGAGGCTGGGTTCATGCTCCAAGAATGAATGCTGCTTCTTCTCAGATGAATAAACAGATGAGAAGACTTCCAGCCCATGCTCCATCAGGAACAGGCGAAAGACATGCTCACAAAATTCAGAATGCAGAAATATGGGAAAAAATTGCATTTTCTTTTCAGCCTTTCAGTTTTTTAATAGGAAGATACTAAGGAAATTTTTTAGAATGATGTCAGAAACCTTCAGGGAATGGTGCTGAAGTTCTATGCAGGAGATCAGAGAAGCTGCCTTCAGCATTCTTGGCAGCAGCTGTATCCCTGTCCTACTGTGGCAGAGGTGGGTGTGTAAAAGTTGACCCTGACTGGATCTTCATGGCAGGTGGCCATTATTAAAAATCATTATTTCCTAGAATGTACTAGTCACTAGTATAAGGATTTTACCTACATTATCCAACTCTGTTTTGCTGCTGGTACTGGTTGTTATTCAGTCCCTCAGTTGTTCTTGGCTGCTCATAAAGTCTAAAAGGACCATGGAGAGACAGAACTGTCCTGGGGCTATTCTACATTTCATTTCATTCAGTAAGGAAATGCCCCACCCCAGAAGTTCTGAAAGACAGACATATAATGGCAAGGAAACTTTTCTTCCCCTCCTGCTGCAGACACAGTGGCCCCATGGACCTGAGTCAATGTTTCTGGAAGTATCAGTTTTGTACCAGTGATTGTGTTCCTTCTGAGACCTCCTCAGACCCACAATTCCATCTGAAATCAGATCTGCCTTTAGTTTTTTCCTCCTGAATGAACTGGCTCTCTTGAGCTTTTCTGATTTGCTTGGTAGCTTTATGAAATAATGCCTTTTAGACTGTATGAAATAATACTTCTATTTTTTAAAGACAGAAGTAATGTCTTCTATACTGGATTAACTACATCTGAGAATTTTTTTACCAGTTCCTAAAGCAGGAAGATGCAGCAGTTAATACAGCTCCTGTTCCAAATGCTACCCCATCTCTTTGTTTTGTCAGAAAGATTTATGAAGGAGAGCATGGGTCACGCACATTGCAAATGTGCTTCTGCTAAAGCAGTGTATTCCTGGAGGAATAAACACAGACAGTGCTGAATTACTTTGTCATCATTAGAAATTGTCAGAGTCCCATAATGTTCGTGAGAGCAGACAGGTTAGGACTGCACAGACCAGAAAATAAATGCTCACACTAAAAAATACATGGAACTCCTTAGTCCAGTGCACACAGCTTTCCTCAGCTGGGAGGAACGAGTGAGCTGAGCTGCTGAAAAGGAGTGCAGGCTTTAGCTGCTTCAGTGGCTGGGGGGAGGTTTGCTTGCAAAAAGACTCTCCTTGGTGTGACAATTTCTCAGTGAATGGCTAAGGAACTTATTTTCTTCTGGAAAAACTGCTAAGTATTATAAATAATTTTCCAGAAAATGGGGAAAACAGTCTTGTAAGTATTAATGGATCATTTCAGCGCTCCAAAGGGAAGTTTCTATGCTTCACTTTTTTTGAATGTGAAAATGGGATGTAGTAATCACTGTCCTTTTAAAAAAAGCATGAAGATAAATCATTAATTTGGCAAATATATATCAAATAAATGCTAGTATGTTCTTGTTGCATCTTCTTCCTTCTCTGTAAAGTAATTTCAAATATTAGCTTGAAAATTTTGCTTTGCTCTTATACAAGATTAAAAGGTTTTGCTTATCCACTGTCTCACTCCTGAATGATGGTCCCTTATACTCCTCCAAGGCAGACGATCTGGAGGCAGTGGTGCTTGTTGGGGACGTGACTGCACTGCTCTGCTGGATCATCTGGCTTCTTTTCCTCTCTGAAAAATATATGTACCACAGTGTAAATTGCTGCCACATGCTGTAATTAGTAGCAAAGACATACTGTAATTAATACCAATGCTGGAAATTTTAATGGGCAACATTAGCTAAAAAACCCTGTAGTTTTAAAAAATAATCCTTCCCGGATTCTAGACTGAAATAATTCATTCTGAGTGATGTTTTCCAGCAATAATCTGGACAAGAGAGTTGTTTAATTTATAACTGGTACCTCACAGCTTGAAGACTCAGGTGTGCCTGCCTCCAAGTCTTCCTTTGGTGCTCACAAACTCCTGATTTGTCTCCATTAAGGCTGCAGGAATCCTTTGTAAACCTTTGCTGTGTCACCCCTCCGAAGGACACTCAGAGTGTTCCATTTCCTTTCAGGACAGAGACCCTTTCTCTTGTCCTTTCCTGTCTAATGCACACACAGAGTGGGTTTGACTGTCCAGGGCATGTGAAGTGCAGCTCCTTGGGCCCTTCTGTGCCCCTGTGCAGAAAACAACATTTCACTTCTCTGTCTCCAAAGCAACTGAATTTTAACTGACACAAATACTATATCCACACAGGCAGGACAGGTAAGAAAAATGCCATGCTGAGGCTGTGTTCAACCTCCCTGATATAAGAGATCTCCTTTCTCAGGTTTGCCAAGAGCCATCACAAATGTTTATGGACTCTAAGGCTTTTCCTGACTAGCCAGTAAAATAATTTGTTGGGGTAAATTATTTCAGTTGGGAGGGATCTACAATGATCATCTAGTTCAACTGCAACATTTTCTGATGTAATTTCCACTCAGTAAAATTTCAGGTATTTAATTTGACTTTGTTATAACCAAAACTTTCCCCTATATTTTTGGAATATATTCACTGGAGTTGGGTAAAGATGCAAAAATACGACAAAAGAAAAGGAAAAAAAAATTCTTCACAGTTTGCTAGTAAAAATATAATATGTGAGATAAAACAGAATGTCGTGCTGCTGTACAATGTATTTTACATTTCTGTCCTTTTAGAACTTTTAAAAGATTTTGAGATTTGGGAACCAGCATAATTTCCATGTATCCATGAAGTGAAATATCAAACCTTTTTCTTTAACCACTATTCCTGGAAATATATGGTTCACTCCTATATTAAGTTTCTGAGAAACAATATTATTGTCCAAGTCATAATCACTCAGAATACAAGTAATTAATTGTGTCAATAATTCTGGAATCTTTAATGTATAAATATAATTAAAATTTATATACAAACATGCATACGCATCTTCTCTAATATATAGTAGAGATGAAGTTACAGAAACTTATCTGTAACCACTGCTCTGTGGTTTTCCTTACACTCACAGAATGGTGTTGCCTTGAAAAGCCTCAGAGGGAAGATATCTAATTATCATTGGTATTTTCACAGTTCTTGGGGAGCTTATGCATATATGGCATGCAAGGACTCCACTTGGCCAACTATTCAGATCACTCCTGTCTGAGAATTTATTGGATTTCATGATTCTTTAGGTAACTAGAGCACCATCATGGAAATGAATACAGGTAGAGTTGAGTCCATCCTTGCCAGCTGCTAGGATGAGAATAAGAAATTGGAACCATGTGACCATTGAATAGGGTTACAGCACAATGTAAGAGGGAAAAAATAGAAAAAAAGAGTGATACGGACATAGAAAACCATGCATTTTGATAGTTTCTTGAAAATTTCTTTGTCCTAGAATCTGCCAGAACTCTCTTGAGGCTTGTTCCTGCCACTGCACTGATCCAAAATAACAAAGAATGCAGCACTTAAAATATTTGGCTCATAGGAAGTAGCTTGCTGGAGCAGGAGGCAACTTTCTCGTGCATTTTTTATGTCCTGCTACAAAAAGATCAAAACATTGTGAAGGATGTGTATTCAGTTGAGAAATGTTAAAAATGCCACTTCTGATGTAAGACATACTTTTGATGCTATATCTACTGCACATCTAAAACTGTCAGGCTACAATGAAATTTGTCACTTCTATTTTACACTTGTATTAAGTGAGAACATGACAATTGACCTCTAGTAACACCAAGTTTGACAATTCTTGTACATGTAAGTGTTAGCAGAATGATTTTATAAACCAAGGCTGTCAAACACATCCTGTTGTAATCTTTTGGGAGAGAGAATGCTATACCGTATTTTTAAGGCAGTATTTTTACTGTCTCACACTCTCCTCAGGTCATATGAAATAATTTGCAATGAGTTATTTTGTTAGGCAGAAAAGCTTGTCAGTGCTGAAACTAAGAATTGCTCTGTCAAGTTAGAGGTGCAAGAAAATTTAATTTGTAATTGAAGCCATGTATCCTTTCAAAATGAAATAGCTGATCTAAAAGTAAGCAAAGTGAAATGTTTCAAATACAACAGACAAGTGATATCCTGCTAGCTTCTTACTTCAAAAGCCATGAAAGTGTGGCCCAGGCTTGTGTAAGGAATTCTGCAGTTCACTTTTCCCTTTTGCACACTGGTATTTCTCCAATCCACCCGAGCCAAAGGTTGGTGTGTGCTTGATTCCATCTCAACGGTCTGAGCTGAATTCTCTGCTTAAAACTGGGCAGATGCCAGAGGACAAAGCTTAGCTGGGCTTTACATACATGCTTTACACCAAAACACCTTGTAAATACTGAAAATAGTGATTTGGGGTTTTTTGCTCTATTCCCAACTGTTTTGGGAAAGCACAGAAAAATGTCTAGATTGAAGGCAAACAGACTGGAATCCTGTTGCACTCACTGAAAATAGGGAATTCTCACTGAGAGTTGCAAGGAAAAAGAAATGTCTGGTATGCTGATATAAACTTTGGGTGAAATGTAAGAAAATATGCAATTTAGCACAAGGCATTTTTCCTAGACCTTCCTATCGGAAAAAAAATCATGTTAATTAGGTAGAAAAGGAAATTAATTAAGAAGAATGGGAAAGGAACCCCACAGTGTGCAGGGCATTGCTGGGTGCCAGCTGACATTAGTGGAAAGCAATAAGCAGCACACCTGTACCATGTACTTCATGGAAGAAGGGGAGAGCAGTGGGAGACAAGTCACAAGCCACTGCACTTCCAGGTCACTCACTTGGTTAATTTTACAGTTTTTATCTGAAGTCAGAGCTCTGTATTTTAAGAGCTGATAACATTGTATAACTAACCTGATTAATGGGTGCAACTCTAGCTCAAGCCTTTAGGAGCCTCCATATCTCAGTGCATAATCTTTTTCCTTCAACAGTCTGTCACCTGTCAGCAGTGCCTAAGGACAGTCTAAACCAGGCTTCACTCACTTGCTGGCCAGTGCTTTGAGATCCTTTGTCAGAAAGCTCCTTCTGGCAGTTATTTATAGGTCAACATTTGGGTGAGCTAATTGCAGGCAGGACCCCTGGAAAGGTAACTAAACAGTTGTTGCTCGTGCTGTGAGGAGAAATGATTATGTGAATTACCAAATCTCATTAATGTGCTACTCTTGGACATTTTGAACAAGCACTGCTGCACTTGGCTTGGAGGAAGGGCTGCTCTGTCAGAACTCTTGGTGAATGTTTTCATCTCTCATTAAATTGGGGGTGATATTACTATCCTCCTGGTCTGTTTCAAAACTTTATTCTGAAACAGAAGTACCTTAATCTCCCTTCCTTTTCAGGGAGTTTTCCTGTGAGCATTGATACCTCACGCAGGCTCACCTATTTTATACCAGTCAGACCCTGATTCCTGAATGGCACTTTCAGCTGACATTGCTGTGCTTTCTGGAGCTAAGCTCAGTTAATGAGCTCATTAGCAGCACCTTCTCTATTCCCCAAATTCCCCTTGGTACTGATGCTAACTTCTTGAGAGTGGACTACGATCCATCCAGGTCCTTCAAATGACGTGGCAATTAATCCTCCTGCTTTGTGCTGAAGCCTCTTGTTACCCAGATCTTCTGGCAATTCCCTTCCCTCTGCAGCGTTCCACAAACACCATATTGGGTCTGAGCCCCAACACCTACTGCACTGGTGAGCACTAAACCAGGGCATTTCAGTCAGGGACTGACAGACTGATCTGTCTGAAGTAGTGCAAAGGCAAAGGTATTCAAGCTTGTCTTTCTAAGCTGCTTTGATGCTGACACTAAGAATTTGCTTTCTTGTTGTTAATACATCCTATGAGCTATCATTTTATCTTTACTTGCTCTATAATAATCAGAAGCTATTTGCAGTTTGATAACATGAAGGGCGCCTGTTGGGCAGAAATTAAATTTTGCTTTGACAAGTTCTCCCTGCTAATTGTCATATGGTGTTTTGGAAAAGTCTGTTAGGTTTCTTTAGTTTTATTTAAGTTGTGTGTAACACTTGCTGTGCTTGACTGTCCGTTCACATCCACATGTGTAAATTCAGAGTAACTGCTGTAAAGCCAATGGGATTTTACTGATACTGATCTGTAAGAGAAAGAGTAACTGCAGATTCAAGGTTGAGTCTTTAATCATATTGACATCCAGTGGTTTTGGCTATTTGGCTCTATATCAACTCCTGCATTTCTTTAACAGGTATTAATAACCAGTTAATACAACCCAGTGATGCCCCTAACAGATTAAAAATAGTAATCAGAGAATAAAAAAATCTTTTAGCAAGAATATTTATCTCCTTCACAATTATCAAAATCACATGATTTTGCTCAGATTTCGTCTAAAAAACCCCCTGTATTTATATGTCAGAATATGTTCAAGATCAATTTACAATTCTAAAACAAACCACGTTTCTATAAAGCAACAGTTACTGAGGGTGCTTAAACAACTCTGCAATGATCCCCTTTGGAGTATTAAGTGTTAAGGACTGTGAGTTTCTGATCTCAAGTACCATCTCCACAGCTTTTGAATGTTCTTTGTGACTTATGGGAATGTACAGATGAACTAATTTCTGATGTGATTGTCCACCTTTAGCATTTGGACTTTCTGCTCGTTTGCTGTTTGATAAATGAGTCTCTGTCAACAAGACTTGGTGAAATTAGGGAACTCTTGTATTCCGTGACTGCATACAAGGTTGAGTAATTGGGGGTCATTACTGGAGCTGTTAAAAGCGGAAACAGCGATGTGGGAATCTGCGTCCTGAAGGTATACAGTAACCTGAGTGCCTGTCAAGAATAGAAAAAGTTTCAATAAAAACAATGCAACTCACAGGAACTGCACAGAGCAGATACAAATACAGGTTTTCCAGCAGGGGAAAAGTGGCAGTGGCAGACACAAGGAGTGTGATTTTTAGTTTATATCTGTTGTTGAACACAGGCCCAAACACTGTTGCAGTATGCTGTAGCTGTAGTAAGAGACCATCCATTCAAAACAGCACTTCTACCAGCTCCAAAGGAGGGGTGACTTTTCCTTCTGGGCGACAAGAGTGTGTTGGTGTTTACCAATAAACAAAACTCAGTAATATTGCTCTGAAGGAAACGTTGCATCCAATGGGCAATGGTTGCTTTCCAGTAAATAGTATTTTATCCCTAAGAGATGAAGGAAGCACTTTGACCATGCACATACACTGTGCTTTTTTAGATCAGCTCTGGAGAAGCCCTTTCTTCAGGTGCTCATGTTCCCTCCAGAGCAGATGAGGGGCAGATCACTTCCATACTCCCACATGCTTTGCCATTACTATCCACAGGTTGTGCCTCCAGAGATGGAGTCTTACAACACTGGGTAATGAAACCTGTAAGGTCACTTTACCTCTCTTTGTCTGAAAAATAATTAACACTCCTGGAGATGCTGAAAATTGAATTTTGGCATCCTTGAAGTGAAATAGGGAGTGAAATGGGGTGGGGGAGATGGGGGAAGGGCAGGGGGAGAGCATGGGGAATGTTTATTACCTTGTCCTTGCCAGAAAAGCTACAGGATAATCTTTCTGGGCACTATTAGTGGTTGAGGTGAACTGAATTTATGGCTCAGAGTCACTTGCTTATTTTGGAAGGATATCTGAACTCACATATATTGGAATAGAGTCCAAGATGCCACTTCTGGCATTTAAATCCCGTAATGAATCACAAGCTGAGGATATGATTCAATATCTTAAATTGCATTATCAGATTTGTGACTCATGGTTAATGACACCAAGTCTGGCAGGGTTCTGAATGATGCCTTCAGGAACAACAATTTTTGATCATTTTTCTTGTGGTCAGGAGGTGAAGATGGTGTGCACTGGGGTCACAGAGCTCTGTTACTGCAGACAACCAGTGTGTTGCTAAGGAAGGGCTGTGTTTCAAAAGCACTTGCAAAGACCTATTCTCCCTAACTCTCACTAGCAGTTCTACACTACAGCAAGAATTTCAAAATATGGCATGTGTGCTATTCTGTGTATATATTGTTGCATGTAGCAGTAAAAATGCTTTTTATTCCTCTGGCTCCTCTGCTTCTCAGGGTTTATATCAGCAGAGAGGCAACACTTAGACTCCCCTAGTCATTGCACCAGCATCCTGGTGTAGGCATCATTCCTTGCTAGGCTGACCTCTATCCCTACACGCTCCAGGATGTGTGACTGGCAGGAAGTGCAAGAGAGGCCAAAAGACAATGTCTCAGATGTGTGCTGCACAGCTAACAATGGCTGCACTAGCATGAGGCGCTGGGGATCCAAGCTTCTTAAAGCAGGTTTTTCTAACAGGAAGAAGAAATGAAAACCATGAAAAATGACATTTTTAAGGAAGGAGATTGAGGAATAATCAGCTGCAATTGTGGGTACTCAGAATACGCCTTGGAGGAAACTCAGGTGAAGAGGAAGAAAGTGAACTAACTATTCATAATATAGCCAAATTAAAGAAGACTTTGAGTTACCTTCACAGTCCTTTTGCCAATTTGAGAGGAATTATGCTATACCCAGTAGTATCAAAGGCTGTGCTGAGATCCAACCAACAGCAAATACTCATTTCCTAGTTTTCGTTGCATGTTTAGTTATCTTTACAACATAACCAAAGGAATGATTCCCTGGTCTCTCTAAGGACTACTTCACATTAAAACTATAAATTATGTAAGTCAGGTATTGTAGAAAATGTCTGAAAAAATAGGAACAGAATGAAATTGTAAACAGCCCCTTTCTTGTGAACTTTGTCTACAGATGCTGACAGACACAAAGTCATTCAAGTGGCTTTGCTGCAAGAAGGTCTCTGAGATCTTAAGGTCACAATTTGGGTAACTCTATTCAGCAAAAGACAATGTGCTCCTAAGCCTCCTTAGATGATTCAGACAGTGAATAGTGCCACCCACATCTGATCTGTGTTTGGCTGAACTGCCAAAACATTAAAATCTGTGAAGAAAGCATCCTATTGAATTTAAAGTGGGTGTCCTGCTTTGAGAGAGCTGTTCTTAGACCAAACACTCCAAACTGGGGGAAGCCTAGGACAACTCAAAGTCTGGAGTAGGTAGTTAGTTAAATAATCTCCTCATTGCTGACTCCTGTTAAATACTAAAAGGCACAAAGCTAGTGTGTGAAGTAGCAGAGGACATGCAAGTTGGGAAATTCTCCACTTCCTGTCATTATAATAGAAGGTCTGTTCTTTCAAGATGCTACAGACCTGGGTCCTGAGGCAGCAAAGCACAAACACCCCTCATGGATGGCAGACCTAGTTTTTTCTGATTCTTTCAGCTGATGGGTTTTCTCACAAGTATTTTTGTGATTTGTTTCCAAATGGGCAGTGGGGCTCATTGAAGCCACAAACCACAATAACATCTTCCTTTCATTCCTTTCATTCCTTCACTAAAGCTCTGCTCTCCTTTCCATGGGTTTGGTGGCATTAATTTCCCAGTGCATCAGGGCTGTTGCTATCCACGCTGATCAAACATTGGCTCATGGTTTCTGTGTGATGCTCCTGCTTCACAGACCCATGTGTTATCTCTGTGATTGTAAATGCAACATGGCAGGAACTCGCAATTTCTGTTTGCAGCCAAAAACTAAAATCATTGTCCAGGAAATGGCTCCTAAGCATAGTAGTAACAAAACTACCAATGCTCATGTAGCAACATTGAGAATATCCTGAGCAGCCCTGAAAGACTGGGAAGAGGCTGATCAACATCCTGAAGAATATTTTCTTTTTGTAGACAAACATGAACAAACTGTATCTACCTCAAGCAGGCAGGAGGGAAACCAGGTTGGATACAATAGGTAATTATGATGCATTACTTAGTTTTTAAATCAGTTATTGTTCTCATTTCTTTATGCTATATTATAATCCCTTTACTAATGCTCAGGTAATATTTAGCTTCTGTGTTTTTGGCATGTCACAGTCTTAGTGTGAAAGAGAGATATTTTAGCATCATCATCTAACATGATGGTTTACTTTGTCCAGGCTGGATAAAACAAGTCAAAACCCAAAGAAGAGGTGCCACACTTTCAGTGCTTTCTCTGCTGTGGTGTTCATTTTTCAGATGCAGATAGAACAGATGGGCTTAGTGACAGCTTGACTCAGATACACACTCTGAAACCTGTGTGTTTATCTCAAGAAGAATTTGTTGGTTTTGTACAGACAATCCTTTTGCATTTACACATATCTAAATCTTCAATTTGTGCTCTTGTTTAGGAAGAAGCACTTCAGTCATAGTAACCAATTACTATGGTTATTGTGGGCCTGAGATTTTTTTTTTTAATTAAAAGAAACCCTATTGCTATTTACACCAGCAGTAATAGTGAAAATCTGAAAGTGACAAGCTTCTGTTGAAATCATGTATTCACTGGGATTCTCTTACATCCCAGCTCTGGCACATGTTTTTTCTTTCAACATTCATTCTCCCATTCCTAAAATGAGCTGCCAGTCAACCTCACTTCTATACTTGTACCCTTCCAACAGCACTTGTCTAAACAAATACTTTTCTTTAGCATAACAGCAATTTAAAAACACCAACACTCAAACACTGTATTATAACCCTAATACACCTGCAACATGGGCAATTTGTTTTAGTTTTTGCACAGTTTATTCCAAGAAAAAAAATGCTCAGATTTGTGTTCCTTTCAGAAGAGATAAAATAAAAAGAGTATTAAAAAGTAGTGTCACTATACCACTAAAGGGGAGCCAGGATATTCTCTTGTCTCCACTTGAATATCAAGACTTTGACAGTAAGGTGGGGCTAGCAGTGATTCTCTGCTGGCTTTTTCATCATATTTAGTTGCCACTCTTGCGATGCAAACCCATCTTTTCAACATACTTTCATTCTGAAGAGCTTAAAGCTTCCCTGTAGCATTTTATTTACCATTACACCAGTATTGTGAGGGAGTCATTCCTCTCATTAAGATATATGATATAAAAAGAAAATGCAAAAGAGAAAAGCACAAGAACAGCAAGAGTTCTATTCCCACAGACTTTGCAGTTTTTCTAACCATTGTCCCAACCTGCCCCCAGGGAGCTCCAGGGAATATGATGCATCTATTGCTGCTGCTCTTTTGTCCTCTGACACTGATCTGTTGCCCAATAAAATATCTCTCAAAGGACAGCATGGTGTCACAGCTGGTTTTGAACCTGAGAAAACCAGCTCTTTGCATAAACAGGCTCCATCTTCCCTTTGTCCTTTTAAGAAATGTATCCAAGGATATATTTTCATGGTATTATCTGCTAACCAGTGCCCTCCACTTTGTGCAAAGCATAATCAGAGGGTCATTAACACAAGTGAAGGGTGTCATGAAATGTAATATCCTCTGCTTAGACACCTATTTTATGTACCTTTGTACTTGTCTGAGTAGATTAGGTAAAGAATAATAATTTGCACAGAGAGAATTTTATAGAAAGAAACTTACTTTCTTTTGTAGTTTCTCTGTTCTTTTGTCATGGATCTGCTCCCTCCTACTGTAGTGAAAAGGGTACATTAAAATTAATATTCTAAGCTGGGGTTTTCAAAGCAGACTATGGCAGTAAAGTGTCCGAAAGCCACTGACATTCAATGGGAGCTAAGTCCTTAACCTCTTTGAAAATTCTTAGCCCAAATCCATTAAGCATACTTCAAAGAGATAATAATCACAATTCCAGGAGTAATTTTCCTAACAGCCTTTTATTCTCATTTCTGACAGGCCCCTCCTCCCTAGATCCAAGCCCCCCGTTGAGGTACAAAACCAAATTGCTTCCATGTCCCTTGTAATTCAGACCTCAGCTTTAGCTCTGGTTCTTTTGAGGCATTTTTTTGTAGTTAATGACACACAATAATTTGTGTCTAGAAGACACAAAATGGGATTCTGCAATATTGCTTTTCCATCACTATCTGGTCTCATCTGTCATTACACCTCGTATAAATGAGTGCAACTGGGGCTTTATAAGCACACACCAGTTCATCCAGATATTTTGACTCCTTACTCCTTCACTTTTCACAGTAAGGAGTCAAAATATCTGGATGTTTTGTGGTTTTTTTTTGCTTACGGTCACTTCTGATATTTTGACAAGAATTAATTGATCTCTACCAGTCTACATCCCACTTTGTCAGCCTTTCCTTCTAAAACACAGTGCTGCAGCAGTTGTGACTTGTCACATTATTTACTTCAGTCACTTATACTGATTTTTCACCTCACACCCCAGCAATCATAACATGAAAAGACTTCCCTGATTAAATGAATCAGGTACAGAAAATGTGATCTGACCAGAATTTTTGCAATTAGTGATACAAATATCCTATCAGAAGGCAGTCATTAATTTTATTTAAAGTCAAAGGATGCTGTAGTTACAAACCCTTACTGATAATCTGCTACACTACATTGACACCTTGTGGCTGGTTCATCATAATGCAAAGTACTCACCCAGACCAGTAGGAATAAGAGTGAGTAAAACAAAAAACCTGTGGGGAAAATATTTTAAATTAAATACTCACAGTGAATGGAAGCCTGATGATAGGAATTGATCAAGCTCCACTTTAAATCTCAGTCTGATCCCAGCCCAAACTCAAGTATATATGTTCTTCAGTGCTGAACACAGAAACAAGACCTATACATTTCTGATTTTCACTACAATTCAGATCTTTGTGGGATCCAGCCTTGAAGTGTGTGCCCCAAGCTTGCCTCAGACTGCCCTTCTCCAGCTGTCATGTTGTATTTCAGCTTCCACAATGAAGATAGTGGGATAAAGAATAAACAAATTTTGTTGCAACGGTATCTGCTGCCAAAATAGAATGAGATTAAAATTACATTTACAGAAGGAAATGCAAACTTTAGAGAGTGTGTGTGTGAAATAACACTTTAAAAAGATCAAACAGAATGAAGATGCAGCATGAGCAGTCTTTTTCCCTTCCTGCCCGATGGAGAGGAGATGGCACAGTGCAGGAAGCCTGTTTCAAACAGGCAGATGGACTGTGACATTAATCTGAGACAGCTCATCTGCTCAATATGTAATCATCGTGTTTGAAACCATTTTCCTACAATCTTCCTGGGAAACACAGAACTACCATGAATTCACATAGGAAAGGAACTGCTGAAATGTTAATAAAGGGAAGGATTTGAAAAGGATTCAGATAAATCACAGAGTGCTCTGGCCAGCAGTCAGTGAATCACTGAGCAACATTCAATGATTTCTCAGGAAGACTAAATCCATCATATGAGCCTATCCTTCCCCAAAACCCATTAAATCTGCTTTGGTTTGTTCCTTTGCAAACACTGGAGACTTCCTGTATCAATCAGTGCCATCACATGAAACTGAAGTTAATTGTTTCAGTGAAGAACCACGCTTGAATCGTGACTTTGGTGTTCTGTGGGCAAATACTCTTCCACAGTTATCCAGTTTTTGAGGATGGGGGAACTGGACATCAGGGAGTCCCTCCTTTCTCCTGCTTATTTTCCCCTTGGAATAATGAGATGAGGCTGCTTGGAGGCCCTGCTGCTGCCTTGGCAGAGGTGTCAGGCACCCACAGCTGGAAAGGCATTCACAGCAGGATCTGTGGTGATACTCTGGTGTCTGTGGACCTTGAACACTTCTGGGATTCCTTTGGGCAAGAATGGCTGAGTTGGGGGGCAGCCTGCACTGACAGCAAGGGCTCAGTTCCAAAGTCAAGAATATGAAAGGGAGGAAGAAGAGGGTGCGAAGGAGGCCTGAACTCACTTGGTCTGCACCCATCTCTATCTCTATCAAGAACAACACAATACTTGTTTTGAGATTTAGGCAGTTTAAGGGTAATTAATTTCCTGTGTCTAATTTTATTAATTAAGAAAATACGTGGTCTCTGATGGTCTTTTGGCCACACAGGAGTTCACAGTAACACAATTCCATGAGGATGTGGTTAGCAGGTGAGTGATCTGCGGCTCTGCCCATGGGAGAGCTTCCAGAAAAGCAAATATCTGCTGGACACACCCAGTCTCTTGCCATGAATTTCAGCCAAGTAGCCTCAGCTTAATGATAGCTATTAACATTAAACAACCTGCAAAATTTTGTTAGTTCAAATTCCAGTAGAGTTAAATGATGATTCTTTAAAAAGAATTACAGTAATCTATTCATTGCCATGGAACAAGATATAATTAAAGAAATTCCTACAGCAATGACTCAATTACATATATTTTTGTTCTAAACTGGTTTTTAAAAGGTTCTTTAGGTGAATAATTATTTACTCACTACAAAACTGTAGCTCAATGCAATAATAAGTATCCTTAATACTGCCATGAAAGGTGCTACTGGAGAAGCAACCAATCTTTGAGGAGAGGTGTAAAGGCAGCATGTCCTAAACAAAACCTGAAACCTTGTGTCACTGCTGTTGGATGTAAATTGATTGTGAACTTCTCTCACCTCTCCATAAATACTTATTGCCAGTATTCAGTAAAGGAAAAGACAGCTGAAGTTAAAGAAGGAGTGTTGTCTGGGGGGAGGTGGAAAAGGCCACCAAACATGGAAAATGGTCTTGGGAAGTCAAGAATCCAGAAGTACAGCAAAAAGCTGCAGCTGCTCTCCAGAGCAGTGAGGACACTGCACATCCCAGTAGCAGGATTCTTTCCTTCTCTTATATAGGAGTGATATGTACAACCTGCTGCATTACAAAGCAATCCAGAGCCGTGGACAAACCATGTGTTCTTTGCATTAAAAGCAGTTTTCAGTCTTAGTAAGTCTATTCTTCAATAGAATTCTTCTTACAACATAGCCACACCTCTTCATCATGGCACACTATTACCAGCAGCCAGTTTGCACAAATGCACTGTGATTTGGAGACGAAGGTAAATTCACTTACATACCTGTGAGCTGTCCTATGCCTGTTGTCCTCACCAATTATGAAATGTCCCAGGGATTTTAGTTTTTAAATTTACTAAGCTAGAACAACCAAGGAATATACTCCAGGCCACACAGAAAGCCTGTGTTAGGGAAGGTATATCAAAGTAATGCTCTAAACACAATCAAAGTCCCTTTTTTCTTTTTTTTACTTTTCTCTATAAGGAACCCATGAAATCTTTTCACTCCCTTTTAAATCCCTGCCTTCCTACCTTTTGGAATCCTGCCCAAACCCCTTCCTGCCTACCAGATAATCTCACATCCCCTCTGCTCTGCTCTTCAGATAACTACAGGAGTGAGCACAGCAGCTGCCTGGATGACAGCCATCAACCCAGCCCTCTCTGCTCTGTGGTTTACCCAGCTCTTGCAATGAATACATACTGACTCATTAAAATGATAACAGATGTGAAAAAATTACAGCTTTACCACCTGTTGCTAGTGTAATGGATTTAATTACTGGCAGACAGCTTGAATTATTTTGAGGTCTTTTACAAAAGGAAGATTTCTTTATCCCCTGTGGGAGATCCTTGTTGAGAAAATTGTGGTTCCATAAAGACAATTCACTACAGGGGATAACCCTGCACCACAAAACCCTCTGGTTCCTTACAGATTCCTCCCCACCAGGAATTTTCCCTTGCATCATTCTCTGATGTGTTAATTATTTCTTTGCCTAATTGACCTGATGAATTTATCTCAGCTATATACTTTCAAATTGTCCTTAAACTGACCATAATTTCAGAGTTGTTTGCCCACCACACTGGTATTCACCCTTATACTGATGGGTGCTTTTGTTACCATCATTCAAAAAAAGAGAAAGAGCAGTAAAACTCAAGCCATAGTCACTCCAGGTACTCATTGCAACTGGAAAGATAACTGCAAATACATCTTGTGTGGGCATTTTTTCATTCCAGCTCTGACCTTGCTCAGTGAAATTCTTTCTACTCGACATCTGTATGGGTATCTGAAAATTTCTATATAACTACTGATAAATGTGAGACAATGGATTTAATTGAGCACTAGCATGCTCAGGCTAGATTGTACCTTCAATATGTGCTTGAGATTGGGAGACTGGGAAAGAATATCCTTATTTATGGCATGATGGCTGCTGAGTGGCCATTGAGTTTAAGAGGTTAAACTGAGCTTCTTGATTATGGATTGACCTCAGCGTATGCAGGCAGAGAATGCAGAGGGCAAGCTGGAAAAGGAAGATCTTGTGCTATGCCCTCTATTCACTGGTGGGAGAACTTGATCTAAGATCTGGACCTGTGTGAAGAAAATTTTGACTGAGTCCTTTGCTATCTGTATCAACTGAAAAGATCAGTGTGGGCCCTCACAGTTTCTCTCTGGTTAGGAAAAAAAAGAATAAGGCAACCCCTGCATGCACAAGAAACCACTTTCTGCATGTTGTAACACAAAGGTTCAATGAGAAATCAGCCAACACGAGACAGAGCGTTTGTGGATATGTTTATCACACTGAAAAGCACCACTGTGTAAACAACTGGCTTCAAGATACCACTATAGATATACTGCCAACGTGAGATATAGTTGCTTAGCTAAGTGAGAGCTGCTGAAAGAGCAGTAAATGGCAGAAACCTGTGACCCCAGAGACAAGGAGAAGGAAAAGAGAGAACCAGCAAAAAGGTAGCACTAAGGGCCTTAGCAAGCAACAAAAGTGGGTAAAAGTACGTGTTCCACCTCAACGCCTATGCTGCTGAATTGTTGCCAAATAAGAGCTAGAAGAAAGAAAGTAGAACCAAATGGAAGAAAAGGAATGGGAAAGCATAATATAAAGAAGATGTAGTCTACCCGCCACTTTCCTCTCACTTTTTCTCTCCAAGCCAAATTTTCTGCATAGAGTGGTGTATTTAATTTTCTTTAGCATCATAGCATCAGCTATGGTGGAAGGTTATTTGTGCCATCATTATCAACTTTGTATTATTGACTGCAGTCTGCAGCTCAGATTTTGCTTGTCTTTTGCCTAGCAAGCTCTTCCCAGTCTTTTTTTTTTTTTTTGTCATTATAGGATCATCAGTAGTTGTTTTATGTAGTTAAAAAAATGGGAAAAAATGAGAAAGAGAATAAAAGAAACATAGAAGGAAAAAAGGCTTCTTTAAATTCAGCTGTGTACTCTTCAGGAAGCTGATCACTCCTCCTGAAAAGAGATATCAGGGGTTGCTTAACAATAGAAAGATGGCATTCTGCCTGTCAGATGGTCCTTTTCAGATTATTTCCTAGATAAGTACAATAATTGGAGGGAAGCCTCTTTTGTGGCTGGCTGCCCCCTCGCAATGTCTAGGTTAACACAAGGAGAAATGCTATGCTTCAGCTGCTGTGCTGCAGCTGCTGGCATCTCTTTCCTGAGAATTAGAATATAATAGTACATGATATTGCTTTACTTAGCATTATCTTCAGCTAACATTATTTTTAAAATATTATTTTTAGTCCCATAAAGACATATTTAGGAATGGCTGCCATCTATCCAGACATAACAATACAGAAAATAAGTGTTTCCTTAATGATCAGGAACTAAAGTTACTTCTTCTTCCGAAAGAGAGGTTGTTAAAAGGCTAATTTCCCTAAGCAAGAACATAAAATACAACAAAAATTATAGTGGGAAAACCGACACGTGAGCACATTTGTCTACGTGCGGGTTCAGGAATTTTTGTAATTCCAAGTGGCGCCTGCTCATCATTTTGCTGTCACTGTTACAGCCTCCTTAATTTTATTTCTTTTTCTCCTCATTGTTATCACAGGGAAAGAGCACACAAGTTCCTCGGCAGAGCTGCATTTCTGCGTGCGGCCATGCAGCGGCACAGGAGACCAGGGATCTGCGGAGGGTGCTTGTGAGGCGGGGAGCGCTCAGCTGCGAGGCTGATGGCACGGCAGCCGCCGAGCCTGGCCCTGCCCGTGGAGCAGCGACAGCGACAGGGGCAGAGACAGCGGCAGCGATGGGGACAGGGACAGTGACAGGACAGGGACAGGGGCAGGAGCAGAGCGGGGCAAAGCGCTGCCCTCCCTCTCTCTGTCCCTGTCTGCCCCGTGGAGCCGGGGCGCGCTGCCAGCGGCACCGCCCGCGCGTCCCCGCGGGCAGCGACAGCAACAGGACAGGGGCAGAGACAGCGGCAGGAGCAGAGGGGGGCAAAGCGCTGCCCTCCCTCTCTGTGCCCCTGTGCGCGGAGCAGGAAAGGAGCTCTGCTTGTGGCACACTCCGCTCCCGCTGCTGTGGGAGCTGCCGGCCCCGGCTGCCGAGCCCCGGCGGGGCAGGGCCGCTCACACGGCCGAGCCGGCCCGGCCTGCATGGCTGAGTGCTCCCGCTGAGGCGTTCCCTGCCGCGTTGGTGGCACTGTGCGACAGTTCTGTCCGGCCTGCAGAGCCTCGTGCCTGCTCTGGGAAATGGCAGTTCATTTCTTTCCCTGCTTGGGAAAGGCTCAGAGTGCCCCGTGCCCCATTTACCAGCTCTGTGGGTACGGCCTCCCCCCATTAACCAGGCTCCTGGAGTCAGAATACCCATTCCACACCTGGTAAGAAGAAGATATCCACAGGTCCCCACTGCTCATCCTTGGTACACACTGAAACCATCCTCAGGGCAGATCTTCATGGGGTGTCAGAGAAATGGAAAAGCTGTTTCATTCAGGTGAGGAGGACACTGTGATGAGGGCTCTGTCCCTTCCTGACATCCTGGAGGCTGCAGAAGCCTCAGTGCACTCAGGACAGGACTCAGGAGGTCCCTGTAGATATATAAATGGAAGATGAGTCCACTTATGTGCAGCCCGTGCTGGGATGATCATGTTTCCTGTACTCCAAGGGATATTATGCAGCATACTTGGATCATTTTCACTAAAGGAACCATTTCTTCCCTTTGGTAGTGCCAGGCAGCAGGGAGAAAGGGGAAAAGTCTGCATGAGAATACTTAATGCCTTTGGTAGGATTTTATTTCAGGCTTTTAGATCTCCTTGAAGGAAACAGGTTCAACTTTGGAATTAATCTTGGGTTTTAAAAGAGAGCTTTCTTCACATCTTCCTAACTCTAAAATTTAGAAGGGACCTGAAACTGCAAGTCAAAATCAAAGGAAAAAAAGCTGAAAGGAAGCATTGAATTCTGACCCCTTTCACTGCCAACATCATTCCTCCTGCCTCTTCCTTTAACTAAAAGGAGACACCTAGGAGTTTATTTTGAAGGCACAGACATGTCGTCTCTAGAGCACAAAAATAAATTAAGTGTCCAGGCTTTGGAGCTACTTATTCTGGAACAAAGACTTATAAAAGGTGTAACTACACAATTAGCTGATTCAAATTACCCCTAATGATAACCTCAATGCCAGGAACTTCTTCCCTCTGCAGTTAAACCCTTGTGCTCAGAGACACCACACACATCCCGTCCTGGGCAGCCAGTCACAACACACGGGTAAGGACACACAGATCCTCCAGGTGGCAATACAGCCATATTTTCCTTTTTTTTTTTTTTTTTTTTTAAATCTCTGAATTTGAGAGAAAAGCTGCTTAGATTCTGGACAGCAAGAGCTTATGATTTAAATTTATCTGTAAATATTGCATTTCTTTACACTATTTATTTATAGTGACAACTGCTCACTGTGCGTGTATATATATCTATGTATGTACATCTATTTAAAACATATGTCTTTGTGTATATACATAGATGTACCCACATCTACTTCCCACTGTAGCTGTGCAAGCTACATGTCTGCATTCTGCTCTGCCTCAGCTGAACTCTGATGCAGATGAAGGAGGAAGATGTCCTGATGAGAAGGAACAAAGAGGGATGACAGCAATTTAATTTCTAATTAATTAATCCATCATGATTAACACCTGACATTGAAGCAGTTGTGTTTAGTCTCTGCTGAGTGTCTGATCCAAAGACAGCTGCAGTCAGTGTTGCAAGGCAGAATGATCCAAACTGGGTGCTCCGGTGGAGATGGTGTCCCAGTGTTTTGGCAGTGGGGACTCCTCTGGATGTGCAGGGTGGCACCTGCCCTCACCCTTCTCCATCCTGGTTTCTGCCCAGCTCCATAGTAGGAAAGCAGAGCGATAGGCTAAAGTGAAATCTGGCTGGGATAAAAAATTAAAAGAAGGCTTCTCTTTGCACCTTGATACTTGTGAAATATAAAAGTGTAAGCTGAAAGCAGGTGTAGCTCTACTGGACTCAAGGAAATTCAGAATTTAAATCAAGTTATTCCTTTGCAGTGTACAGTTTGTCTTGGCTGTACTCACACTGAAGTGGATCAGGAATTTTTCCACTGCATTCTAGCTTCCATAGCACTGTAAGGTTCATCAGCTGCAGTTTAGATTTGGAAAAATGAATGACTGACAAAGCGTTATTATCATGAGCCGACTTCTTCCCGTAAACCAAAGTGGCATAGTTAACAGCATGCATATGTGCCTCAGGATGCCATTTGGACTTTGACATGCCTCCTGGCTGGCTCTCACCCACAGCACACTGGGGTTTACATTTGCTTTCCTGAATCTTAAATTTCTGCAGATGCCCCAGAAATGTTCTGATTCACTGTCCCTGTGGCACTTGCTGGTTGGTGAGCAGCCAACATCAGACACTTGTGGTAGAATGTGGCGTTCACTTTGATGAATTTATTAATTATATAGCTGACCTAATATCTTCAAATATAAAAGTGGAATTTTAGCTTGAACATAAAATGTAAATCAATGGTTGAAAAAATATTCCAAAATAGTACCAGAGAAACCAGAGGAAATGAATTAATGTATAATTCAAACAGTTTAGCTAGGAGCAACAATTCTATTTTAATACTGTGAACGTTTCTAAATCAAAACCATGTTCTGATGCTTGATTTCTTTTTCTTTGAGCCCATTTTTGTTGTTGTTAAGGATATGAATGGTAATTAAAAACAACAGTGAATTATGAAGCTGTTAAAACTGAGATAACAAATTAAATAATGGAAGTCCTATGATTTATGTTACTGAGCTCGTAAAGCACATTTAAAGCAAACTCACTAAGAAATTCATGCTATTTCCAAGTCAGCCATTTTATTCAATACAAACCCAATTTACTTAAAAGAGCTTACCATGTTCCAGTTAATACTCAGTTAAAAATTTAGTTTGTGGTACTGGTCAGTATATTAACTTCTGAGCCCTATGTTGTTAGTGGACTCAGGGTGAAAACTATGTTAGAGCTTGCTAAAGATGAGTATTTTATCTCACAGAAGGAAAGGTGATGTGTTTGGGGTGGACTCTGCAAAGTCAGAGGTTATTTTTATGAGGAGTTGCACAGTCCTTTATTTATGCAGCCCTTCCTGTGAGCCTGGGAGTGCCACTTGCCTGACTATTTTGGACTCAAAACTCAGTGCACATAAGAGCTGATCAGCTGCAGTGCCTGGTGGACTGGAATTGCTCTTAGGACTGCAGAGCTACCAACATCCCCATCTTCCCTCAGCACACCATTACTAGAGTTTATATATTACATATATGGAAATACCACCAGGATTGCTACTCCAGTTAATGACCTCAGCAAGTTGTTTGGTCTGGTGTGATTTGAAGCTCCTGCCTTGATAGCCCAGAATGCTCATGCATTATGAACTGGATTTAACAACAGGATCTAATAGAAGGGAGTAATTAAATACCTAATTGCTGTTGCATAAGTGTTTTGAAACCCTCCCATGTTCCAAATTTATGTAAAGCACATGGGAGAGAGCCCTAGACCCACAGTGAATTTCTTTAGGTTTTAAATAAGAACTTTAGAAATTAAGCTCCCACAGTGTTTCATTATTTTAATTGATACAATTACTGTAATAAACAATTTCTGTTATTTAGCCCAATTGCTGTTATTTATTTATAAAAAATTCAGGTGCAGCACAGTGATATTTTTCTTGGGCCTTCACATGATCCATCAATAAAGATGATTTAAATTACCCAGCAGCATGGAGACAAGGGCTATTACTAAATATCATCCCACCTCAAAAGGCAAGCAGATAACGTTCTATACAATGATACAAATGACATGGATATTTTGTTGAAATGCCATCATGCAGAACTAAAGAATATATTTGCTGTTTTTATTATCTGGGAATCTAGAAAACCAAGATAAAAAAAACTGTATGTCCTCTTTTGGCTAACACTGAAACCCTAGGGGACAGGTTTATAAACTGTAGGAAAGCATTCTGCATCAGAGTAATTCAATTCACAGAAGCCTCATTTCTTTCTCACCTTTAATGAATTTCAAAATAGAGATATATAAACCCAGATTTTTGCACTGTTACTGTTCCCCACTGAAACAGACAAGCTGTAGACAGACTGATGGCATGAAGGGACCAACATTCAACTGGCACCAAATGAACAAAAAACTACAGGAGCAGAAACCCTGCTTCATCACCTACAACCTTCTCCCTCACCTACCACAAAAGCAGCAATTCCAAAGGACTGGCTTATCTGGCATGGGTTGCAAATTATCACTGTCACATGTACTTCACTCCCTTTTCCCTCCTTAAAACCAAAATGAGATCAGTCTGCAAGCAGATAGCAAAACCTAGATGAGGAGATGGCCTCACAGAGAATAGAATGTATACCCATGCTGATGTTTCAGGGATTGAAGCATATACTTCATGAGGCATAATTGCTACATGTCTCTCTCATCAAGGGATATTTTATCTTGTAGTGCTGTGCAGCTGATGTTTTGAGGTTTTCACATCAACATCTATTGAAAAGAGAAGCTAACAGGTCAAACTGCACCTTACTGCAGAGGAGAAAGCATTGAGGTTCAACAATATATTAGAGAATATATACACTGACCCAGGCAAAAATATTGGTTAAAATCAAAGTCAGAGCAAAATAAAAAAAGAGAACCATGACTTGTCCTGTATATCTTCTAGCCCACATGTCATACATGTTCTGTCCCCAGGCACCTTGAGAAGGGCAAACAGAATTTGTTGACACAGAGGAGTGGCTGGAGTTTGTAAAATAAAGAATAATTTGTTGTAAAGTACCTGCTGTGCTTCCTTTAACAAAGCACTTGCTTTACTGTGGCTGCTGCTTACTGCATGAAAGATAATCTACCCATTACTCTGTTTATCTGTTCATTGTATTTCTCATCCAGCTGTTGTTTCATCTACAAGCAGTTTGAAGCAAGCATGACATCTTTGGATTATGTACTTTGAAAAGATCCCATTGCTGTGAACTCCAGGTGCCCAAAGGGAATGTTTATGCAAAAATAAATATAGTGATAAAGCATAAGAGTGCAGTCACAAAATGTTGAGGACAAATAAAACAGTTTGAACTGCTTCCTTCTGGTTTCCTGGCTTTGATGGTCCTGGCTGCACTGATCTCTGGGATATTCCTTGGGTAGAACTAAGAACTGACCCAGAGCCAGTCACCAGTAGCTCTGTAGGAGGTCTGTCCTGCATAGATTCAAGACAGTGAAACAATAGATAACCTTTTATTTTCTTTTCCTTAATTAAGTCAGAGTCCTGGTGGTTCATACTCCCAATGTGCTGCATTAAAATCCTGCTACAGGATTTGCCTATATATATCCTTAATTATGGTATCTTGTGACTTCACATTGATGCAGCTTCCTGAGTGCATTTATATTGACAAATTGAAGTTGTAACAGATAACTTGGAATCTGGCAAGTTATAAAAAGAGAAAAGCAGCAGGGAGGTAACATATAGGCAGTCATCTCTTTTGTAAGGCATGCAATGCTTGCAGTTTTAGCCCAGAGAGGTGGAATGATGGAGCAGGAGATGGAATGATCAAAACTTCTTTACATTGTCTACTAGACACTGGGTCTGTCAGGAGATGACCAAACCTTAGCTAGAAAAGAAAAAGCAATATTCTTATAGCTTTGATTATCTAAAAGGATTGTGAATACTAGGATAGGAATTTAAAATGCTCCAAAAAAGTATATTGTTGAATGTCTGAAGCCTGTACCAACCCTGATCATACATGTTATTGCTTTTATGGTTATTTCTAATAATATTAGTGGGGAAGTAAAAATATAAGATGATACTAATGAGAAATTATGGCAGAGATTGTAGGTCCAGAGGTACTGCTCTCATATTGGATCTGTGCTGCATAGCTAAAATGCACCAGAACTTTTTCTAAAAGCATTGACTTGATTATTGTTTCATTTTGCTCACAATATCATACCTTTTTGGTTTTTTTAAAGAATATTTTGTTTTCTTTTGTTATTTCTCATTTTCCTGTCTTAAGATCTTGTTTATTGACAGGTTTTGCTCTAATCTAATTCAACTAAGCTGTTCTGTGTCCATTCATACTCTCAGTTACCTTGCTTGACAAGCCCTTGGAAGCAAAGCTGCAACTCCACTGCTTCACTTTCTTTATCTGTCACTGCCATTGTTTGCTTTCTGCTTAAAGTATCAGCTTGATAATGTTCCCTTGTTCTTTTTCATAGTGTCTGAGTAGAACTAAAGCACTGGGATAGAGGATCATGTACTTGCTCAAAAATAATTCCTGATAAAGTAAAATCAATGAAAACGTATTGCCTTTCATTTATAAATGGAGGTTCTGCTGTCCTGACTTTGGGAGCTTGATCTCCCACAAAGTCACTCTACTATTGTGACTGCCAGGAGCAGAAAACTGCCCGTAAGACACTGAGATTATCAGGTAGATGCTGCTGGATAACTGTAAATTCTGTCAAATACTGGCCACACTGTGCAAATCTTTCCAAATCACATTCACATTGAAGCTGACATTACCTGTAGCAACATCCTGCTGATGTAGACTTCGGTTTTTCTCAACAGCTCCTGTCCATGTGTTTTTGCAGGATGCCTTCTTTAACCCAAGTGTTAATAGTAACAGAGTGGGAATATTTATCATGTTACCAACGCTTCTGACAATCTGAATAAGCAGCAACATTATAAATAAGGCAGTTTCCATGGTTAAACATACAGATTATACAATCCTTATTCAGCCAAATCTATATAATCAGTGAATAAACATATTCCATAAGAAAACCTGGCTGAGGAAGCATTGCAGAGGTAGGTCAAACAGCTCTGCACTGAAGGGTCCTTCATGATGATGATCATTGTAGCAACTCTTCATAAAAAGCTGTCCTTGTCTAGATATCAACTCATCAGCTAGTGCCACTCTTTTTTTATATTATAGAAACAGAGCTGTCCAGTATATAAGGGTAGCCCAAAGATCTTATATTTTTTAAAGACTTGTAGAACTTATTCATACATAGGAAAGACTAACTCCAATATAGTTAATTGTTGTTTTGTTGTGTTGGACCATTAAAATAACATATATATCATCAATAGCCAAGTTAGTAAAATGCAGTGAGGAGAGAAAATTAATTGCCAGAACTTTGACAATGGCTTGTGCTCTTCTTGCTTCCTGAGATTTGCAGCCTTTCAAAGAGGTGGATTAACACCCTGGGGATCCTATCTTCTCCCTAATGGAAATGCTTCAATGACATTTTTTGTTCCCTTTGGAAGATCAGGCAACTTTGAGAATGCTATCTCTGAAAATATAAAAAACACTATTTAGCTATTAAGTACTTTATAAAGATTAATAATCCAGTTAATACAAGTGCCTGTAGCAATTCCTGCCAGACAGGACATTTTAATCCTCTCCTTGAATCCCCTGTATTTAGCTAGTTAGCTGTGGTAAGCATGAATTCCAACAGAAATACCACTCACAGAACTGAGTATTTTCAGGTGTGATATGCTCCTGTTAAAGTCTGTGGGACCTGTGTGACAGGATTGGTGCCTAAACTGCCATGCTGAGACAATGCAAAACAAACCTCCAATTAGCTTAAGGAAAAATAAAATAACAGATCTCCTCTAGGGTAGAAACATTTGCTTCATATCTAAGAAAGTCATGCTTCAGTTATCAGGGCTTAACAGCTCTGCCCCTGGCTCCAATTTGTTATTGACACTGTAGTCAAAATAGGACAGAAGATGACCTGTTGTTCATACAGGAGAAGGAAAAGGAGGTAATGCTGTTATGGAGAACACAATGTGCCACAGATATGGTACAAATATGTACCATATAGCTCACAAATATGCTGAGCTAGCAGCTGTTCCAGCTGAGCATTCAAGGCTGCTACCTGAGAGACCTCTGAGAAAATTTAATATTATGGGGGGGGCGGGGGAAGAGTATGCAGAACCTCATGGTTGACTCTGTAAGAATGAAAAAGAGGAGAAAATCAGCTCAGAGTAAAGTCCTTGTTTGCAGACCCGTTAGGGAGCACATCCAAAAATGTCTGAACACTGCTCCTTATCCCAAGGGTGTGCACATTGAGCCTATCCACTTGTAAGGCAATTTCACACTCAGAGAAACAGGCTGGTAACAGCACCATTGCACAGCATCTGCTGAGCTGTGACCAATAGCCATGCTAGAGAAACAATAGCTTCAAATTTCCTTTACCAATGCATCTAACAGATTGACTGCAGAGCCTCAGCTCCTATAACCTACTATCTCTGCAGTGACCTCAGTGATTTGAAAAGCACTTTGACCTGCTGAAAAGCTAGATTTGTATCATGATGACTTAAAAAAAAAATCTAAAATTAAGTTTAATTTTTATGTAAAACTATTTTTTAAAATTCACGTCACGCAACACAAGACAACAAGAACAGAAAAAGAAATGCATAATTTCTTTAGAAAAAATTCAAACTTTTAAAATTAGCATTACTGTCAAGAAAACTGTTGCTCTGTGGCAGTAGGTACTGCTTCTTTCCCTAGAAAGTACTCTAAAAAGTGTTATGGTTATAGCATTTCCTGTTCCACTTTACTGAACTGCTCAATATCCAGATCATGAAGTATATGCATCTTGCAAAATGGCTGTTGCTATGGAGACCTCAAATATTTAATTGGAGAAAAAATAGCTGAATAATCTTTCATTTACAAGCCAACAAAAGGTGTTTGCTAGCCTGAACTCATGGAATGCTTTCTTTTCTTTTGCTTCCCTTATACTTCCTATTTTAGTTTTTCTTATATAGTCACAAAAAAAAAAAAAAGAAAAAAAAAAGAAAAAAAAAGTTTCCACTTCATTTTCTATCCTGTTTGTCTTTGTATTTGAACAGGAAAGGTTTTTTAGGAAATCCAGAAAGGATTGAACACTTGGGGTAGGAATGGTGGCTGTTGTATGTTTCTTGTTACAGTAGTACTAATGTTTGAATAGGTTCATTTTCTGCTTTAACCAGGACAAATCAGCACACATATTCTGGAATATTATGACTGCAGAAAAAAGTCTATGTTCCTCAGCTGTGAGCAATTTGTCTCCCTTGCAGATGCCTTCAGTGTCTAGATCCACCTGATGAGTTTGAGATAAGTGAATATACTGCTTTTTAAAGATACCCCAACAACTATTTCTCATTTACACATAGATGAGATAAATCATCTGGGTTGAAGATAAATGTTTCAGCTCCAGCCTATTTGTTTTTGGGGAGGAGAAGTCTGTGCACATTTAACTTTTGCAAGAACAGTTGTGCAAATCAACCAGAGCCATCACCTTTGTTTACATGTTCATGACTTTCAATTTGTTTTAAACCTGAGCTGCTTCAGCCCTCTCATTTGCATTTCTTCCTTCCAGAAAAGTTCAAATATCTTCCCTAAGTAATCTCTAGAAACCAAAACTATGTTTCTTTCAGAGATTTCAGAAGAAATTCTGTTTCCTGGCAACTTCTACATACGAGGATAGGCAGAGTTCTGCTTCTCCCCTAACCAGCAGTGCTCCCTCCTAGAACAGCTGATAATTGCAGCACATCTGGGGCAGGAAAGAAACTTCAGCAGGGTTCTGGTCTGGATTGCAAACCCCCAACATGGAGCAGGGTGAGTTCCTCCAGCCCTGACTTAGCCTCTGGATAGATGGCTAATAGGGCAAAGTCATGGCTCAGCCATATGGCAGGGCCTGATGGCCACATGTTCTGCCATATGCTGTAATACTGCTTGTAAATTTCCTTAGTAAATTAATGAAAAATTAAAGGGATACTTTGCTATATCTACAGATTTGATCAGTGGGTTGGCTGATTTGCCTCCCTGCTATTTTTGGTTCCTGGATAATTTTCTTCCAAATCTACCAGTAAATCTAAAGAATAAAATAGCAGTATTTGCACAACCATATAAATCTGAGATCACTGAATTTCAGTGTATTTACAAATACTCAAATATACCTAAAAAGGAATTCACAGGTGTCACAGAAATAGACTATTCAATTAATAGTTCCTGAGTGCCTGAGGGGCTTCAGATGTTTGTTCACTTCCTCTGTGATCTCTTTATTTGATTTTGAACTATCTGTGCAGCTGTTTAACACTTAATACAGTAAAAATTCTATGAAATTTCACTAATACTCATTGTATCAGAGGATGGTTCACAGCTTTTAAATGAGATTTTGGGTCTTGTGAACAAACAGCTTTCTAGAGAAAGTCAATGACAATCCCAGAACTGCTTCTTCAAGGCAGAGCAAGTATTGAAATTAACAGAGAGCCTTAGAAGCAATTGGAGGATGTAGAAGAGATCTTGAAAACATTCATGTGGCTTTACTTGTAAGCTCTGTAACTCAGTGAATTTGTACATTGCTTTGGCACTGTATCAATGACAATAGAGTTTCAAATCCCTAGAAAATTAGTATCAACGCATGCTGACAGCTGAACCCTTAGAGTGACTCTAATAATGATTAAAAGAACATTGATTTATCCACCAAAATCTGGTCCTTACTTGAGACAATTGGTTTGGTAAAGGGAAAAATAGTTGCAACATGGGAACTTGACCAAGGAAAACCAGGCTTGAAGGACTTACCACATGCTGAGCCTCCCTAGTCACAAAACTATTCCTCCAGAGCAGAACTGTGCTTATCTGTTTTCCAGGGGTTTTGAGAACTGCATACATTCACTGTGCTTTCACACTGCTGTGTTTAATATTCCATCAGATTCTGCTGTATTCACTCATGATGTGCTGGAAGGAGTAGCTCTTTTCCATTGTCTTGTGTTTGTGGTTTTCTGAAAAGAATTCCACAACTCAAACAAATGGGAATTATGCCTCCCACTGTAGCATCATGGGAACTGTTGATGCACGTAGACAAGCATTGCGATAAAGGATAATAAATGTAAACACGCTGTGAATTGAATAAAAAGCATACCTCAGCTATGCTGCATGGATCTCATGAGCAGCTTCATTTTTCTTTCATGAAGGGTCCCTGGTGTCCAAGTGGGTTCATCCATGTCCATGAGAGCTTGAACTGCATTGTGCAAACACTGGAGGTTCATGCTGCTGTTCTCTGATTCCCCAGAGCAGACACACTCCAGGTGAGGCTGTGAAAAAAGGAAAGCTTAAAAGTAAGTCTGACTTCTAGTAGCCTTTCAGGTAGACTTTTGGGGTGGGGAAAGTGTTGTTTGGTTTTGTTTTTTTTTTTTAATTTTATCAGAATAAAAGGAAGAAATTAAGTCCTCTAAATCTATTCTACTATTATGGCATCTGATTTTACAAATATACAATTTTTTAGGATGAATGATCCTTTTAGTCTGATAGCTTGTCAATTCTAGGGAATCTGAGGAAAAAGAATGAATAATATTTGAATAATATACCCCTGAATGTAATCTGTAATTTTGTAGGAAAAGGGAATAAATGTACATTCTGCTGCTCAAATTCTTCTCTGTGGTCTTCACTTTGTCCTTACCCTGGGCTCTGGGCAGTTGGCACAGGGAGACAGATGCTGAGCTGGCATTTCCTCTACCTAAAACTTGATTTTGATTGACTTAAAAAAAAAAAAAGGCAAATCCTCAGCTTCAAAGAACATGTTAGTTCCTAATTGAGGTAAATTTTGATGATCTAGCAGACAGTTTTAGAGAACTGCAGTTGCAGATCTATTTCTGGATTCCTATTTTAGGTCTAAATGCCAGATATTAAGTACTTTTCTTTGTTTTCTCAATTTAGATAGTCTTGCTGGCTTTAAATGAGCCTACTCCTGTGTTTAAATCCCTGGATGAATCAGCTCCTTAATCTGCCCATATTAAACAAATTGCATTATGTATAAGGAAACTCTCAGGACTTGTACTATTATCTCTTGTGGAAATATTTAACTCAATGTCAATAAGACCCACAGCTTAAAACCTGTGAAAAACACAGAGATTCATAGAGCAATAGAAGTTTATTTAAACTGCAAATAGGATAATAAGCTGGAATAAGAGTGCTAAAAGATTATTTATCAATATAATCTTAGGCATCTTTGATTTTCCTGTAAATTTGAAACTGATATCTGCATTAATAATTTTGCAGCTTTTTATGTCACCAGACAAAATTAGTTTTAATGAACTGACACTGTTTCCAAAAGGCCTTTGGCAGTGTGCAAGCAGACATTGTGCACACTTTTAGCTTTTTTTAATTTATTTTTTTTTTCCGACATCATGAGTTGTTTGCAGCCTGCCATGAATTGTAGGGTTTGGCTACACTGTTAATCTGGAAGCTATACATTTCATTTGTCTGTGGTATGGCACATGGAAGTCCTAGAATAATTTTTATCTGATCTCAGTGCGGACAGTTTAGTTTTAGAAAAATTGTTCCATTTTAAAAGAGCCCTGGCCCAAGAAAGAGTGAGAACCTAAGCCATGTTTTTGTTCAGCTTTCCATAGTCCCACTTATTTTAGTCCCTTGGAAAAAACCTGTGACAATTATTGCACATATTATAGTTGAAGAAACTCAATTTCCTTTACCCCTAAAAGCTAAAAAAAGCTATTCTAAATCAAAGGAATTTACTCCTAGTCTTGTGAAAACTCCATGAACATTACAGGTTCACTGAAGTCCTGTTTGTAAATTTCATAGTTTTCTTATCATCACTGAATTTTGGAACCTGGAATAATTTATTATTATTTTATTATATTTTTAAATTTCTTAGCAGAATATGAAGCAAGGAAATGGTCTTTACATCTGAATAGGCTTTCTTTTGTTTTGTATCATGTCCTTATCACAGTGTCCAGATGCTCAGTAAATGATATATTTACCCTGTGTGCAGAAGGGCACAAATGTATTGCTGCAATGCAGGCCCTGAGCACACCCTGTGTTTGGATAAAGGCATGAGCTCCCAGGTGCCATTTCTGTCAGCCCTGCAATGGAAACTGTTCACCCCAAATTAACCTGACTTTGCTGGGCAAGTCAATTGGATAATAAGGCTCAGGAGCAGACACAGAGAACACAGCATCAACCTTGGACTATTTGCTGCTGCAGGAATTAAAATGAGGTGAGTTCAGCATGATGTTTCACAAAGATCCAGATTTACCCCACTCTCTCTAGTGCGGTGTTCTACCAGTGTTACCTGCAAAAAAAAAAAAAAAAACCAAACCAACAAACCAATAGCAGCAATGATACTTCATTCAAATAAGATAGATCCTGCTGGAAATTCCTCCTCCTCCTCATCTCATTTTCATTGAATTGCATTTAAATGTAACAATATCTGGATAATCAATAGACATATACACATCTTCAAAAGAAATTATTCATAGTGAATCTCTGAAGATTACACCAACATTATCTGTTCCCTCTGTGTATAGCTCCATGTGTTTCTTGATCTATATTTTCCTAGTGCTACTTTTCTGTAGAGAATGTGTTAAATATAAAGGCAAGAAATCAGAAATCCTTATTCAGAAGCTGTAACAGAACCCTTAATATTTTCCTGAAGCTGTATGGCTTAATTGTATCTCTACAGGTAGAATATTAATGTTTTTGAATGAATTAATTCAGAAGAAGATCAGTGAGTTAAAAAAAAAATCATAAAGACCTGCATCATCAAATTATGGATTGCCATGTTAATATTTGACTGAGGAATGATAGCTAGAATACATGAAGAATGATAACTAGAAATGTGCTTCAGCTTCAGTTTTCATTATTCTTGGCTTTAATATATTGTGTGGTTGCATTTTAGGCTCATTTCTATTAGAATCATTTTGAGAGAGTCAGAGTAGTAGGAAAAGCAAATGAATGGTTCAAACTGTAGCATTTAAAATTGCTATGAAATAAAATCCACGTCTTAGGACCAAAATGGGAAAAGCTAATTATTTTTGGTATGCTATCTTCTCCTGGGTTTCATTTTCCCAAAAGAAGAAAACTCATAAAGAAATGAACTGCAGAACTACATTCAGGCCTGCAAACTATTACAGATCTTTGAGCTGCATAGAAATATACATCTGGCATAGAGTTGAATAGAGCATCAAGGATGTAATTACAGCTATTTATTATGATCAACATCTTTTGACTGAATTCAAGGGAAAGACAGCTACCAAAATAAGGTATTGTATCAGCAAAGGTCTGATTTAATCCATCTTTCCTTGTCTGCAAGCTTTGCCATTACATATGTTTTTTTAACACAATTTTCTAAGGCTGGATATCTGTTTAAGGCCAAGCACACCACTTCTGCTAACTTAACATTTCAACATATGCAACAAGCAGATTTCCTTGCAATGCCTGGCCTTGGAATGGGACAATTGATTAGCACTTCTTTTCACTAGACAATGAACTGAAGCCAGGTACTCGAGTTATTTCTCTCCAGTAAGGTTAACTTCAGTAAAAGGCCATACTGTAAAGTAATATAAAGGTCAGTGGTCTTATGGCAGTTATTTATGCCTCGTGTGACAATTCAGCTGCTACACCTCTCTTTATCCTCTAGTAAAATTGCTATTACATGCCCTTTAATTGTTAGAGAAATGGCCACTGCTTTATGGAAATTATAGAACAGGAGCTGTAGGAGATAGGGGAGGGTTAAAGTAATTTAATCAGTGTCTGTCTTTGGCTGGTCATGGGAGCAGCTGATGGTGCTGATTCAGGATCCAGCTTCCCCAGAGCAGCCAGTTCGCATGGAAAATGCCACTGTAGCACTCACATGAATGGCTTTTGAGCACAGAAAGACCTCACTTAGGAGGCTCTGAAACATCCCTCAAGGTAACCTGGCGGTAAAGAGAAATTCATGTTACCAAACAAAACTACTATAATTTTGTATCTCCAAAGATACCTCCAATACTTGCAGTATTCTATTCATTTGGTTTTGTTATTGGTACATCTGCTGCATGGTTTTCATCGATTTCTCATGAAAATGTTCCATTTGAGTCAGCTGTATTTTATCACAACTTAGGAACAATGGATCTACAGCAGCATATTGAATCTCGATCTCTTCAAAATAGTGGAAAAGAACAAACTAACAAAAATAAGCTCTATCCATCTCTATTCCCTAAAATTATGTAAACTACCAAACATAAGCAGTTGTTGACTTTTGCTAACATCAGTGTGGAATCTTAATGAGTAAAATCTAAGTGAGATAAAATGGAGCTAAATATTTACCATTGGGGCAATAATTTCCAGTAGCAGTTGGCAGCCATGTGTGTAATGAAGAATACTTTTGCAATAAAAAAAGCACGGCAATCTTTTCTTTAGCTGCAATAAGATTTGACTGGAGTAGTAAAAGCTTCAGGAGGAGAACCTCTAAGTTTGAAGAGTAGAGAAGCTTGTAAAGATATACTGCTAATCCAAGGTGGTTTAGAGCCAGTCAGCCCTCTGTGAGGTTTTTATAGAATAGTGCCAAGACAATATATATTAAAGAAAAATCTGATGGTTCCAGTGAGTCTTTTTTCCCCTTCACTGCTCTCCTATTCCAGTTAAAATACATGGAAACATGGTACTCAATCTTGATCTGAGCTCTGCACAGCTGAGATTTATTAGGACAATAATCAGCACAGCCTCTGACTGTGAGTTCAATAACCATGACACTCTTTGAAAAGTTGTTTATAGTCCTCAAGTTTTTGTATAAAACACAGCCAGTTTTCAAAGTGCCCCTGTGCCCCTCAGTACTCAAGCCTCTTGACTAGTCAAGTGAAATTACTGTCATGAAAGGAAATCCTTGAACATCAGAAACATGAGAGATGTGCTTCCAGGATGTGAAGGAATATGCCTCAACTCTCTATTCATTCCTGCATTTCAAGGTTGCTTTGCATACTTCACAGCAGCTTTCTCTGCACGTGTCTGTCTAACACTTCAAGGACTGGGCCAATCAAAATAACATAGCACTGACCTGGGTTGAAAATTTGATCCTTTCTTCTCTTTACAAATTGCTTAAACAAGTCCATAAATGTACTTGTTCACAATTGCCCCAGAAAATCTTTTAAGGAGTTTTCAGTTTCCTGAGTGTTTGTCCAGCCACTCTTCAGATGGTTGGCCTGTGTTGTTACTTTTATGGGCTTAGGTGGATGTACAGCTATTTTTGCCCAAGTGGACAGCTTATGTGTTTAAAGCAGACAATGAGCTACATTTCTATCCCTTGGTTTCCTGAGGCTAAGGAAATAGGTTAATAGGATATAAACACACATTGGGCAGAGGATAAGGACTATTTTTACTTGCACTCTGCCATATTATTAACACATTTTAAACACAGAAACACTGATCCAATTTTGATTTGACACACAAGATGGCTTGGAAATTATTTTAAATTGTCACTATTACTATTTTTTTCCTTTTTTTAGCTGTATCTTGTTTAAGTAGAAGTGGTAGTTCTGGTCAAGAGTAGAGGCTCAGTACACATTCCTTTAAAATATCAAAAAAAAAATTTTGTGTGTCCTATCAATAGTGGAAAATAAGAGTTTAAAAACAAATGCAGCATAATATAATCAGAAGCTGATTATTCAATCTTTAATTCTCTAAAATACAATAGAATCCTACACTTCTTTTTATTGCAAAAGGTTCTGAATGCTTTTGTATTATATTATTTCTTGCAAAACATTACAATTTTACAGTTTATTATAAAATTGGTTTATTTGGTTTTTTGGGTATTTGTTATTTGGGGTTTTTTCCTCCCAGAAATGCAGACATTGCACATTAAAAGACAAAACTTTTAATATAAAAAGGTTTATTCAGCACACATTTTTCTTCCTGCTGTCAGCTAGAATTGACTGTCACAGGAAAGCATCAAGTAGAAAATGTGCTCTATACAGGCTTCTAAATTTGGAAAATCTGCATCCTTCCTTCAGCACAGGGCTCTGAGTCTTACTAATTCAGAGAGGAAGGTATCATGACAACTCTGCATGCTCTCCTGAAACAACCTGTTCTCTCATCCTCTTCACACACACTTGGGACATTCTAATCCCCCGCTTACCTGAGATACCCTTGTGTTTGTCTGTCCTTCCATCTCCTTTGGACTCTCAAGAGCCTATTACTCATTTAATAGACAGGGATCAGTGGGCTTTGTATGAAAGGGCAGCAACAGCAGATTAGTAAAAATATTCATTCTTTGGGTGGAATTAACAGTGTGATGTCCTTCACTGCTAAATGCTGGGCATGTCAGGGGCAACATCCATTTCTGTACATCTGCTGCAAGATACAGGGCCTTCAGTCATCCTCGTCCCCATCCCTTCCCCTCCTGCTGCATAGAAAAGTGATTATCCACAAAATCTAAAACCTGGATATGAAATAACTCAGAAGTACTGCACTGAGTGGTGGTTAGTGCTGCTGCAGCCTCTGCCCAAGGCATTGCCACCATCAACATGTGCTGTGTCACAGTTGTCAAACGCTCCACCTAGAATCCTCTTGTTCTGAGGCACTGCGTGCAGATCTCTACAGTGATACCCCAGCTGGTACAGAAAAAGCCTTAACACTGTCCTAGCTCTGTTCTACACAAAACACTGGGCTTTTATCTCCACTTCTAATGACAAACCCAGAACCATCACAGGCCATGATGGAAAAAGTTAACTTGACCCCCCAACCACTCCCAGTACACTCAAGCTGTGTGGTTTTTATAATGGCTGCTCAGCCATTTCTCTGTTTAGAGGAAGGCCACAATCACTTCTTCTGCTATAGCAATATATATATATTATATATTCTTTTCAATAAATCCAGATCACTGCTATGGCTCAATTTCAAAGCTAAAGAGTAAGTGGAGTTAATTTTCTCTAGGGACATAAAAATATTAATACTTTATAAGCAGAGGCTTCCTCAGAACATCTTCCAGAGCAGGAGTGTGAAGGATAAAGTGAGAAATAGTTGCAGCTGTGTGAACTAATGTAGATTAGTTTCCTGCAGTTTTCAGAAAAAAATGAATTACGAAAGACAAGCTGCTATCCCACACCAGGATACTTCCAGAGGGAAGTATTTTGCACAGATTTGTGCAATCATAGGAACCCCCATCTGTTTTTGTCCTTCTGCACCATTTAGCCTCTATTGACACCCTCCAGCCCCCTTGGATCACTGGTTTATTTCCAGCACCCTGACCTTTTGAGGACACTTTTGCCCTCTACTTTTTTTCCTGACTTTGGACCACTATTGTCCCCCACCTCCATTCAACTTCAATTTTATTCTGGGACTCCAATGACCTTTGGGTCTACGAAATCCTTTCATCTCTACTTTTTCTAGCCTCACACAAACTTTCAGCCTGCCACCCCTTTCAACTGCTACATATTTTCTAGTCTTGCCTCTTCCTCCAAGCTGCTACTTTATTTTGGGTCTCCTTTCAGACCTTTTTCCTTTGCCAGTACAAGATGTCAACAATTTGAAAGTGGAACATGGGCCTTTTTTCTGTTTTTGAGCACTAATCTGTATAGCCAAGGGCAATTTCAGTCCACTTTAAAAAATGGTTTGTGCTCCCAAGATTGGTGAAAAAGGCAGATAGCAGATATAAACTGGATTTCTCATTTCACTGCTCTCTCAGAAGAGTCAGAAAACAGTTTGTCTCCCTAGGCCAAATTCTGCTGTTTTGAATTACAGTTTTGTGTTTATTTCAATGAGAAGGTTTTGTGTTTATTTCAGCGTACTAAAGACTGTAATATTTAGCCTTATTTGTTATCTACTTTTCTCTTTCCCCAGTGCTGTGAAATTTTTGTTAGTATCAATTTGCTGAGGAATCAATACAGCAATTTGTAATATGTAAATCTTGAGAGTTTTGATGAAGGAAATTTTAATAACTAATTTTACACCACTGGAGTCAAAGGAAATGTTGTTATTAATAACAACCAGTGCAAGAGCAAGGCAAAAGTTTTCTTTGAGGCATGCAAGCCTTTGAGAAATAGTTCAGATAAAACACCAGAGACATGCTTTCTCCCTTAAAGATTTTTGAATGACTAGCACTTACTAGAAATGTTTGACTGGGTTGGAAGTATTTGATAATTGCCCCAGCTTTTATCAAAGGCTTATTATTTGAGAGAAAGAACTTTTCTTCTAATTTATCCATTTTTTTTTCCCACTGACAAGCAGGAGAACTTAGTGCACTGATATTTCCAATAGCCCTGCAAAATTTGCTGTGTGTAGTGTCCGAGCACCCTCTCTCTCGGAAAGAAGCTTGAGCAGAAGAGACAGGAGCTGGCAAGGAGTGTAACAGGGACCTTCCCCCCTTGCTTCATCCACTTTCCCAAAAGAAGGGACCCTCACATGCCACTTGCTGCTACTTCTCTTCAAACATATTCTTTAAAAATTTTGGGCCATTTTTCACTGCACCATAGACAGAAACCATCAAGCAGAGAGGTCTAAGTGCTTGAGAGACTCATCACAGCCTCATCAGACCCTGCTGACACCACTGAAAGACTCCCCCAGACTCCACCTTGCATGTTGCAAATTTAATGCTCACGAGGCAGAAGCGCACTGAAAGTCCCAGCCCCTCTTTAAAAGCAGCTAGGTTACTCTTCACTCATTTGTTTGGCATTTTGGGGGAGTTAGCTGGTCTCTCAGCACTGCAATTATCTCATCAGATATTTTGGGGCATGGTGGCTGCTTTTCTTCAAAATCTGCAAGGTGTTTATCACAGCAGGAGCCTGGCACACAGGTAGGCAAAAACTGTGTTGAGAAGGGTGACCAGACCCCTGAGGAAAGGTGCTACAAACAAACAAATTCTAGGTGAAATATTAGCCTGTTATTTTTACCCTGCTGAATTCAGAGTGAAATGTATCCTTAATTTAGACTTGATATTAAAGGTAAATATTTATGTCTGTTGATGGAGGCACAGATGAAATCTCTATTAAAATCTGTAATAGCAGGCTATGCCTGGAAAAGAAGATGGCATGGGTGCAGTAATGGCACACCAAGGAATTCAGCTACACAAATGGAAATGACAAAGCATGCTGTAAATATCTTGATATGAAGAAAGCATCCCTTTTTAATGGAAAAGCAGAATGTTATACTCTACTGGAATATTGTGTTGGTGTTAATGTACGTAGGTTTTTTTTTTTACCTAAACCTCCATTATTATCAGAATTCATCAGTAAACTAAACTCAGGATCAATATGTAGAACTAAATCCACATCTCATTTTCTGCTGAAGGCAGCTGTGAATTAAGGAAAGATTGGCTATAAGAAATACTAATCTTGATGCAGAAAGGCAAGGAAACTTTAAACCCTGCTAGCTCACCTTTTTTTCTAGCCTGATATATATATATAGATAGATAGATAGATAGAGCAGTATCATTCTTCAGTTGCCTTTAGATTTCTGCTTCCAGTGTAAGATCTTTTTCCATGCTGTGTCTTTCTTGCCTCTCAGTCTGGATGTCATAGAAAAAAATATAATGAATAATAACAATTTTGATAGGGATATTAAGTTCTATTCCTCACCCATAAGCCAATCTCTAATATTACAGACAAATTACATAATGGGAGAAATGAAATCTTTTATCTGCAGAAAAAAAATATTCTCTGAGAGCCACTATGAATTACTTTTTTTTCTGAGAGTGACCAAGTAGGGCTAAAGCATCCCAGCAACAGAAACAAGGGGCAATGGACACAAAATGAACACAGGAAGTTCCATCTGAATATGAGGAAAAAGCTCTTTACTTTGAGGGTGACAGAGCAGTAGAACAGGCTGCCCAGAGGGACTGTGGAGTCCCCTTCTCTGGAGATACTCCAAACCTGCCAGATGTGGTTCTGTGTAAACTGCTCTAGCTGAACCTGCTTTAGCAGGGGCTGGGCTAGCAGAGCCAGTCTGTGCCTTTGTGACTCTGGGATCTCTACTTTTATCAACTACAGCCATGTGTTTCTATCATAGTCCTGATTGGTTGGCCAATGGCACAAATTTATGAGACAGAGAGACAACAGAAAAGCAGGCAAAGAAAGACCAACAACAAGATTCCACCAATATCACAAATTAAAAAAACAAAAACAAAAACAAAAAAAAAAAACTTTTGTAGGAAGCTTCACCTTACAGGTAGGGAAATGGAAGTAGAGCATTCAGTTAGGTGTAAATACTACCTTCTACCCAGTAATTGCTGGTAAGACTTCAAATGTTCTGCAATCAGCCACAGCCTCAGCATTAATTTGAGTGACTCACCTGTAAACTGCAGTACTTTGCACAGGCATTAACACTGCCATGTTTTATGTGAGCCAAATGCAGGCCTCTAAATTTTTTCTGCTACTTGGCTTCTATCAAATCCAGTTTTTTCAACTCAGTACACTCCCCCTCCCTCCCCCAATTGTTAGTTTTAAATTATTAATATAACCTCTAGGATATAAAAATGGTTACCTCATGGTTTGGATCAGGTCAGAAACATTTTTCACAGAATTGTCTCCTATCTTCAATGGTTCCATTCTGCAAAAGAGATGAGTATTGCCAGAGAAGAAGCATTAGAAATTAATTTACAAAGAATGACTAGGAGAGCACATTCAGTGAGTCTTCTGCCCAGCTTTTACTCACCTAATACCCAGTCTTTGCCAGATCCCACTGAAACTCACTGGGATTACCAATGGGGTCAGTGTAATTGAAGTCTATTACAAATTTAATGCACCTTTTTTGTTTATAGAAACATATACAGCTATTACATGTTTTACCTGAAGAATCAATAATGCAGATAGTATTTCAATAACTAAAAATTAATTATTCCAATATTAAAAAGTGAAAATGCTGGTTTGCTAAATTTTGTACATTATCCTTTTTTTTTTTCTCTAATAATATAATGAGAAAAGGTTTATTGAAGTGAAACGAGAGCTTTGGAAGATTTAAAGATTCTTAGTAGACAAGTAAAATTGCACAGAATGATCACCCCATAGTGTAATCATTTTCAAAAATACAATTAAAAGACAGCACTGAGCACTTTCACAGTGCCCAAGGAGACTCGAATATGTGCTTTTGGAACTGCTGGGTCAAAAGAGTATTGTTATCCTCAGCAGTTACTGGAGGCAATAATTTCATCTCCTTAATAAATTTCTTAATGGTCTAAAACACTCTGTCAATGGAGTTTTTGTGTGTCAAAGTCATAAAAGTCAAATTTCCATTGTCTTTTAGTACTGTAAACTAGAAGATAAGGATCTGGAAAATATCCTAGTTTAAGAAGCTAATTTCAAGGGAATTAAAGAATTAGCCAAAATTATTGAACATATTATGGTATAAAAGAAGCCTGGAAACGCAGAAAAATTTTATATTCAAATCCTTACTTGCAATCACAAAGGCATGAAGCACTTTCCTTTGCTAATAATGAATATAAATGCTTTGGAGATCATGATACATTCTTGAAATTTTTAGACATTCACTTTAAGCCCTTAGAATAAGATCTTTATCTTTAATATTCATAGGAATGAGGAATTGAAGGTCCATGCTTGTCAAAAAAAAACAAGACAGAAATTAAATTATTGTTCCCTGTAACCGCACCTACTTTCTTTCTTCTTTAGATTCTTAAATATGGTTCCTGTTCATTTTAGACTCTCAAATAAAGTGTTAGTGATTTTGACCTTTATTGGAAATGAATAACTAACTCATAAATAATCACCAAGCTATTTATTTGAACAAGGTTCAGGCAATGAGCTCACAGGGAACCATTCCCTTCCTTGACCTTCTATTCAACAGTTAACCTGAACAGATCAAATTTCGGATGATGAAATGCTAATCAAAAATAAAATCATAAAATAAAATTAACCTCCAGGTCCAGTTATAAAACTATAGATTAAACAGTTAGTGGGATTCAGCAAATACTACACCAGTGACTATTACACATTAAAACTTCTACAGAGACTGATGGATAAAATTCAGCCATTTATTTATGCAGTTTCTCATCCAGAAGCTCTGTATCAAAAGCCCTTTGGGGAGAAAACTATCTAGGACATCTCAATTAAACAATGCTGCCATACAGATACTTGGAGAAATGTTAGAGATTTCTTTTATTAGTTTTTCTTTTTTTTTTTAAAGTAGACCATTTATTTTAGTACAAGCCTCTCAGCCCCCTCAGTCTGATCTGCTGCTTGGGAAGGTGGCATGATGGGCTAAACTGTGGGGCTAAACTGCAGTGGAATAAGAGACAAATGATGTTCTGAAAAGATGGGGGAAAAAATGTTTAAATCCTCATCCTCTAGCTTTTCTGCCTTTTAGTTGTGCTAGAGTTGCCACACAATCAGCTTTATGTGACAATTCACAATTTCCACTTCATCCCCATCCTTAGCATTACCACGGATAACATATATCAAACCAAAACCAGAAATGGACTCTCCATTTATTTCAGCTCTCAGGCAGGTGGGGTTGAGTTCAAATACAATGAGTAACATTTTTTTCTTTGTTGTGAAATTCAAAGATTTGCAAGACGTGCCCATCACCTTTCCTCCAGCCTTCAACATACACAGGCATTTAAAAAATAGTATCAGCTAAATCTCTCTTGCTGTTAAACAGCTCCATCCACACCAGCTCACTTCCACAAACTCCATTCACGTCCATTCCCTACTGGGACCTGTTGCTATATGCTGAGTGGGTCTTACAAAAACCCTTCATGCGTTCTGGTTCAAACACACATCCCTCCCACCCAAAACCACCCAGTGATCTCTCTCTTCTATTTTTTTTTAATGCAACTATTTTTATACTGGAAAAATTGTTATAATGAGAAACTTGAGTGAGGCAGTGGTGGATTGTAAATCTTCAGAGAACACTGATTATATTCCACACATCTCCTACACTCATTCAATTGCCACTATAAAGAAAACATTTTCCAGTCACTGAAAGTAAGAGTGGAACTACGTTGTGGTCCAACCTTTACAGAATTTATCTACAATTTACAGGTATGAGATGAGTAGACAGCTACAGACATAGTAAAAATGTCTAAAACCATAATTTAATTGTAAGAAAAGTACTTATATGAAAAGCAGCAGCGGCACAAGCTCTGAAGATTTTTTCCTTATACTGGAGATTACAACTCTTTTAACTTTATCATTTTACCTTCAGAGAAAGCTGACATAAAAATCCCTAGAATATGGACTATTATAGTTCAGTACATCTGTCCAGTCACCAATGCCAATTTGCAATTTTTTTATTTCCTACTTTTTATAATATTTTATTTTCATTACCAATAATGGTTATCAAAACTGAAAAAATTCTCAGACTTTTCATCCCCAAATGAAATGGGAAAGAAGAAAAATACAACAGAAACTGTAACTAAATATGAACCATGCAGAACTAAGACAATGAAGGTGGCCAGCTTCTAAAACTTAAGTGTTATTGCTAATTTAGTTTTAGCTTTTTCTTCAATAGCTATATGTACAAAAGAAATAAACTGATCTGATATTTAAACACAAGAAAAAAATCTGAGTTTTGAGTTTGCTCAGTAAGCAAGATTGGACTGAGATCATTAAATGTGCAATTTGCCACAACTACTGTGAGGAATGACAGTATTTTGAAATTAGCATCTGCAGTAGTTCCCAATATTGCAAACTTGCTTCTCAGTAGGTAAGAATGTAATTCTTACTTCTCCCTTCTACTTATGTATTTCTGTTGACCTAATGTTAAAAAAAAAAAAAAAAAAGCCAACCTTCTACTTATGTATTTCTCTTGACCTAATGTTAAAAAAAAAAAAGCCAAGCCTAAAATAAAATCCAAAACAAAGGCAAAAATCCTAATGGCTGAACACTCTCTTGGCATTTTGCTGTAAAATGTCAATGTGAGACATTAAAAATTTTACAGATCAAAAGGCATTTTAGAAACTTTCTTTATAGCTTGAAAATTAAAGTAAGTAGAAAAGACTGCTATTTCCTATGAAAACAGAAAAGGTTTCAAACCATTTAGAACAGACAACACTCAAAGCAGAGGTTTAATTTTAGCAATTCACATAATTATAGTAAAAATGCACAATGCTCTGCAAAAAGTATTTAGTATTAACATTCTTCCTTTAGATATCACCAAAATAAAATGTATCTTTGTTCCTTCATATTATCTGTCTTTTCAAAGTAAAGTATCATCAAACTTTTCCTCTGAGGACGTGAGGTTCAGCACCTACCTTTTGTTAAATCTCTTGAAACCAACACTGAGACAAGAGCCATACACTGCTGCATGTGTGATTACAGAGATTTCATTCCCAGAAGTATCATGAGTTACATCAGCATAATTGAAGCTATTTATCAGCATATCCTAAATAAACAAGTTTGTTATATTTTAAAGAGTCTAATATCATATAGCCTGTGCTTAATGAAATAAATCAGAAGGTAATGCTTATGGTTGTGTTTGAGGGTGCCAGGATGTGGGAAGAGACGAGAATCCTGACTCCATGTTTCAGAAGGCTGATTTATTATATTATGATATATATTATATTAAATGCGATGTTAAAAATATACTAAAAGAATAGAAAGAAAAGGATCCATCAGAAGGCTAGATAGGACAGGAGAGGAATGATAACAAAAGCTCGTGACTCTCAGAGTCCGGCGCAGCTGCATCTTTGATTGGTTATTAAGTAGAAACAACTCAAGATGCACCTGTTGGTAAACAATGTCCAGACCACATTCAACAGCCATCAGATAGTTAATTGTTTGCATTTCTTTTCTGAGGCTTCTCAGCTAGAATAGGAGAAAAATCCTAGCAAAGGATTTTTCATAAAATATTATGGCTATAAATGCTAAAGGTACTAACATTATTGGAAAACCTAGACTTCCAGCAGAGTTAGAGATGTTCGTATGTGAAAACTACTTATAACCTGAGACTCAGCATCTGTTGGGAGCTCTTCCAGGGCTGTCCTGGGCCCAGAGCTGCTCCCAGCTCTGCAGGCAGCAGATCCAAGCCCTGGTGCCAGGCTGTGCAGCTGCAGAGCTGTCAGGGTCGGCTGTGTGGCAGCCTCGGAGCTCATGGCCTGTTGCCACTAATGTCCCTGACGTCCCCAGTTATCCACCTCCTCAGCTGCAGAGCATGAGGAACAGCCTAGCTAAAGGTGTAATTTACAATATAGCCAGCAGTGAAATAGTAACTACAACATTAAAGGCCACTGACTTCCACAGCTATTGTAATAAATGAGATAGACTCTGCAGACAGGTACTGACATGGCGAGCAGCTGACCAGTTGGCTGGGTTGAGTGCAAAACCCTTCTGTCCCAGAGCTATAAGTGATTGCTGCCCATCCTGCTCCAGCAGTTTAAAATCCAGTAGAAACTGTTAAACAAGATACACTAAACACTTTAAAAAAATCCTAGAGAAATGACAGATATAATTATTTTATTTCAAGGGAAGAGGAGCAGACAAGTTGGAACAGTGGGTTGCCATCATGAATCTGTGTAGGAGCTCCCTAAGTGGAAAAAGCTCACAGCCCCCTGGACCAAACCTATTAGTTGTGTTTCATTCTTAGTGAGCATCAGACTCATGGGAACCCCCAAATCCAGAAAGGGAAATAAGGAGAGAAGCACGCTCACACCAAATGGCTTGGTTATTATTCAGATAAGCTGTGTTTATTTTCCCTCTGTACTTTACAGCTCAGATATAAACCAGAACTGCTGCTGAGCAGGGCTCTTGTCACAGCATCCTCCCTAGCTCTGTTTCCATTTTCTGTATCTATTTCCAGTGTGCATTAAAATAACTCAAGTTCAAATTTGCAGCATCAGCCCTGATTTCTAACTACTGTTATTTTCATATCTAAAAATAATTCAAGTTTATTTATGGCACTGTTTTGACTACCCAACTGCTGATGTCAACCAACATCATAGAAAGAGAATCAATGACCAGGCTTAGATTATTTTCAACTGCAGACAAGAAAATTTGAAAAGATTGATGATAAATCAAGATGATTCTGCAAGAGAGCCTCTGGAATGTACTGGCATTTCAATTTTATTAAGAAATAATAAACGGCCTCCAGCAGTAATATGTTTCCACAAGACAGTTGTGCTCTAGCAAGTATGTGTGTGCCAATGATAAGAGTTATTTCCATACTTTTCTTTGGATGTGAAGCATTCAGGCCTTGCACTTGCACAGCTGAAATGGTGCAGATCCAGAAAGGGGTGCTGCCATCCCAGCATCCCAGACTACACAAAGAATAGGTTTGTCCTATGTCTTTCTCAGCTTTTCTGTGGCCATCAGAAACTGTATGAATTTAAACTATATTTTAGGATACAGAATTGTCTCAAGAATTCAGTGGCTGCATTTGGAAACTGCTTCTGGAAATAAATTCTAGTATAATTTTCTATGGAAAGTACTTTTCATTCCACTTTTTAAATCCTTATAATTTTCACTTTTAATAGCTTAGTTTTAGTGTGGAACTTTTGTCTTTCTGTGTCATAGCTGGAACAGCAGACCTTTCTTACAACTACAACAGTGAATTGTGGCTGATTCATCTCTGACTCATTTTGCTAAAGTTCTTAAATATATCCATTTTCTGGTCTCATTTCAAGTAATTTATTTTAGGTTTGGGTTTTGGTTTTTTTTTCACATAGGTAGAAATCCCTTTTCTAATGGCATTGTACAATTTAGTCTGAAAATAAAATACAATCAAATTTAGCTGCTCAGTTCATTTTGAGAATCTGAGTAAAGCCAAATGTTGGATTTATCTACATGTGTAAGAGCAAAGCCAAGATGTTTGTCCAACAACAGTAGTTTCCATTTGTGCAGTACCTTCATGGTCCACTATACTCTCCTGAAACTTTTCAGTTGTTTTTGCTGTGAGAGGTCAGAAAGTCTCAGCATTGATCTTTGAAACAGATTTTTTGGAAATAATTAAATTTTGAGCTAGGTTGAAAATACGGCTGTTTTCTTTATTTAAAATGGGAAAAACTGAAGGCATGACCTGAATCAGAGTCACAATAGTTCTAGACAAGAAAGCAAACTGAATCCTCTACCATATGAAAACATTCAGAACTGATGTTCAGTTCCTTTGCGTCATCTTCTTGAAACAGTCTGTCTGGTAAAGCAAAAAAGCTCCTTCATTGCTGATTTTATAGTGCTATTTTGAAGATAATGCCATAAAAAGCTTATAGAAAAGTTTGTATTAGTTCTGCAAAATGGAGTCTGTCTCTACTATCAGATTATTAAATATTAATCGAAAACTTTTCTGCCAAAGGAACCCCAAATATCTCTGAGGAAAAAAAAAAATTCTAATATGATATCTTTGCCAAGGATGATGTTTTTACAAGGACCCACAAAAGGATATTGAATGCCATTGAATTTATGGGATTTTTTTTTTTTTGCTGTTAAGAATTCATCATTTATTCACATCTACACATTGATGAATGATCTTCAGCTACCAAAATACTCTTGATATGGATGTGAGTGAGCTAAAGAAGCATTAATGTGTATCAAAGGTAACATCAACTTAACATACAAGAAATGCTCATATCAGTGAGAAATCCTTTAATAGTACTGCACAAGCTTAATCATTAAGGAGGAATGAAAGGGTATGGCAAGGCTTATCTGCAATTTGAAAGGGATTTGCTAACTTCAACTCAATGCTCTCAAACAGTGTAGAGTAACAGAAAGGGGATCCACAGATTTGTCATTCATCAAGTCTTTTTACAAACCTGAATTTTTTTATGACTAAAAATCTGCTATTAACTCATTTTCAATTGACTAATTCTAAAGGAGCAGAGCAATTTACATGAAAATACTCATTTTAAACATGCTTTTAATGAAATGCTTATTAAGGGCAAACACTATAATTTGAAGAGTAAAATATGTTATTTCATTGTAATACATTTAATTTTATGCTGTTCAGAATCATGATTTTAAAACTTCTCCCACAAATGTGCATGAGCTGCACTGAATTTCAGAGACACATTGTTTTCTCTTTCCTTGTGAGGACATAAACAACCTCTGCCTGCTTCTCTCCAGCACATTCTTTGTTGTGTGCCACTCAGAGGAGCCAAAGCCTTCAGCACCATCAGCTGCTCCTCTGGACACGGGTGCCTTGGGCTTTACAGGTGTCCTGGCAGCTGCAGGGCACACAGTGCTGCCAAGGGCAGAGCTGCAGTGCTGGCACTGCTGCCACACCTCACAGCTCCCTTCGGCTCTGCAGCCAAAGGTGTGCCAGCACAGGCACTTTTAAGAGGCTTGTGAACAAACAGAAATAAAAAACAAGGGTGCTGTTGGTGTGGAATGTCCTCACAGCTCCTTGTGATGGAAGCTAAAACCCCTTGCTTGTATCATGAGTGTGCTGGAAGCTTGGAGCTCATAAAGGCATGTTCCTACAGAGCTGGAGACAAGCCTTGGTCACCCCGTAGCTTCTGGCCTGCATGAAAATACAGCTCTCCCAACCACCCTCTCCTCCTGGGGGACAGAACTGTAGCTCAACTCTTATTTGACCTGAAGCAGAAGCTATCTGGAGTGAAAATATCAAAGAATTACTGATTGATAGTTTTCCTTGTGGTTGAAGCAGTTTTATGTTTTTCCTAGTCAAAGCTTAGCTGAAACTGCTTCCAGCAGCAGACACACCTATCCAAACTTGCCAACAAGGACCTGACTCAATTCAAACAGTTCCAGCTCATTTTTGCACTGTCTGACCCCAAATGTAACTCTTCTGCTTTAGAAGGGAAGTAAGAAACCTGCAGAGATAAGCCTCCAAGCATGAAATGTTAACAGAAATCTCCAGTCCTGTCTGAAGCTCCTCATGTGGTTCAGATGTGTGCAAGGGATGCACCTTGTAGGTGGGGTGTGGCTTCTACCCCAGGTCAGGCGGCAAACAGGTGCACAGAAAGAAGAGGGATTGCAGGTGAAAAACAATAGAAACAGCAAATTTTGTGGATCTGACACTTTTAAACCATGAACCATGACACCAAGCTAGTTTAGGTAGCCACTGAGTAACATTTGATTACATTGGTAACTCATGCACATACAGCTGATGTGTTAATTCCTAGCATGTTTGTATTAACACAGATTTTATGATCAGTTAAACTGGGCCACAGCATGGTCCCGTTCATGACAATTTTTTTGTGTGGTTGTAAGCACATTATGAACACATGCTTAACCCAGAGTACAGGAAGTGTACATTTATTATAAAGCAGCTTCATTTGCTTCTTAGGGATGCTTTTCACTTGCTGCAGTTCCTTTCTTCTAAGCAGCCCTCAGTGGTTACATTTCTGTAAGGTTATTTCGGGGGAAGGCATTCAGGGAGACTCAGCCCTTTCCAGGTGTTCTGAGGCTGGCTGCTACATAAAAAATTAGAGGATTCATTTAGGTTCTCTGCAGTGGCTTTAGCTTCTCTGAATACTGCTGTTCTGCCATCATCTTTAGGCCTTACAGACTGGCAGGCTTCCTGTGCCTGATGTGCTTAAAGATTTATTTTTCTGGATTCCTTTTGTTTTTGTTACCACCGAATAGTTGGCAGGTTTTTTTGAGCTGCATTTTTAGGTTGAGAGGATGTAATGAAATGGTGATGCTATGGGTAAGTGTTCTCTAGCGCTGAATTTCCTCAGGCCTGTGTGCATCATGAAATCTTGCTCCTTTGCAATGTCACATTTAAGGCTTGAGTAAAATATATCTTTTGCGCCTTTATATTACCTAACCAGGCACCTACTACAGAGCCTTGCTGTTTTGGAGCATATGTACTTTTGTATGAAAGCTTTTTTGTTACCATGATTTGGAGTACACATATTTCTCCAGTAGTGTGTCTAGAAACAGAAATAATTACTTTTAATGCACTGTTAGTATTTTATATAGTGTGTTGTACTAAATTCACACTGTACTTCCTGAATGCCTTCATCAGTGAGGATTTGCCACAGGCAACTGCCTGCAGTCCCTCCTTATTTACTGTTCACTGCTTGCTCAGCAAGAGAAATGCAAACATGAGTCCAGCAGAGATTAGGTGATGATTAGACCGGTCTCCAGCTCCTGTCCTGAGGCTGTAGCAGGGTTTTTCTACCTCTTCCTAAGCTGCTGCCCTGACCTTCTGTCTCCCCTTTCCCAGCTATAGGCCACATCTTGCTTCCCAACCCTCTCACTGCCTCTCATGCTCACTATGCAGCCTCTCTTTTGTTAAAAAAAATATTGCAGTTAACATTTTCCTGAACTGAATGCTTTATAGCAAGAATTAAGTAGGGGTTTTTTTCATGTTTAATGCATGCCTACCATCCTAAAACACAGTTCTGTAAATGCACAGGAGAGATCCCGTCAGAGGAATGAATAATTGTACTCCAGCTCAATCAAAGATTGATCGATCCTTACTTTCATTTATTTCCCGGTCTCCTCCTTAGTGGACTTGCTGCAATTAAAAACAAAATGGATTTTTTTCCTAAATAGTCACTAAATGCTGCATGCACAAATGTTCTTTAGCATCTCGCTTCAACCTCCTGCTGCTACTTGGAAAGCTGTGCTGTGCCTGTGGCAGAAACGTTGTATACATTAATCATCAGGGAAGATGGTTCCAAGAAACTAGGTAATAGCTTTACTAATATTTGTGCCTTAAATGATTGGGAAACAACAACTGAACTTTAAAAAAATCTTTGTTAAAATTTAGTTTGCTGAAGAGAGTTCCTTATTCCAATGTATGGCAGCACATCGATACAAAATGTGCGTACCAAACGGCAGGCAAAGCCAAGGCTGCTGGGAACTCACCCCTGTCTCCACACCAGTTTAGGGTTACTTACTCTGAAAAAGGAGCCACACAGAGGTTTTACATAAGTATGGCTCCATCTCTGGGGGCCAGCATAGGGAGGAAAGAGCGGTGTCAGTGCAGCTGGGAATTAGACGAGGCTGGACCCAGCTGCTGCTGACCTTGTCTTTCACTGCAGCAGAAGACAGGCTCGGCCCCACCTGGCAAGCACTGCCCAGCAGAGGCTGGGCTGCACCGTTGTCTAGAGGAAATGCAATCCTGCACTATTGCTACCTTCTTATCTTTTTCAGACATACCTTTTCAGCTCCCTAGCTTCTTGCTGCTGCCTTATGCTGTATAGTTTGTTTTTCTTCATGGATAAGATTACTCTGTTTTTTTACATTTAGGTTGGCTATATCTGGAAACTGAAGAAATGTCTATTGTGTTCATCTGTACCACCAGACTTAATGTCATCAACTGAAGAAACAATTTCCATTTCATAATGTAACATCTCCACTGGAGAAATTTAATGGAATTGCTTGTCCATTTATCACTTCATGTTCGATTTAATAGCAAACTGCTACAGGCTTAAGTAATACAATAAATTTAGCATGTAAATACAATAATCCATAATTAATTAAGAATGTCTATACTTGAACAGAAAATGTGGGTGAATAGGAAAGAAAACCATAAGGAATTTATTTTTTTTTTTTATAAAAAGCTACAATTTGTTTTTCACACTTAAGTCATTAAATTCACAGCACAGAACAATCTTGGATTTTTGAATTCCCCTTACACTTCCTTTTTGTATGTCATGACTCAGACGGTCACTTCTCTTGTCGCACTACTAAAGGGAAAATAAATCTGAAGTCATAAAACTGTTACCTTCTAGCTGAGTTCACATAAAGGAAAATAAAGAATAGAGACACTTCATCACTAGAAAACCAGTGATGGAAAAACTGTTCTTTTTCAAAAAAGAACTACTTCATATTTTTTTGTTCAATGACAAGAATTACGGTGTTGACCAGTTACAGTTCAAACACACTGAGTTCAAAGACAATCACAAAAAGGCAAAGGATTAATATTGTGTTCACAATGGTAAACATCAAGCTTTTACCTTTGATCTGACTGAAAAATTCCCTGAAATTCTAGACACACCCTGAAAACTTTCAAGACTTTTATGCTTGTTTCAGCCTCAATATTTAAAAGTAATCTAATAATACACTCAGGAGGAAAATTCAGAGTGTAGATTTAGTTAATTTAATTTCTTAAGGATAAAAATAGTGTGTGCCCTTTTTTTGCAAGTCAGTATAGTCTGTTAGGATGCTGCATGCAATGCTACAGCATTTCAGTCACACCAAGTTGTGTGTGACAAAGAAAGGAAAAAGGAGTTCTTGCTTAGTCCAGCGAGTCTGGTATCATGACAAAATGTAGGAGGAGAAGACAGTTTTTAAACAGACTGCTTTTAAATCCAAGGGTAAACTGTTGGTTATGTGCACTTTAATACTTATCTGGGTATTAGCCTATTTCCAGATAGCAGTTTCCTTCAGGGAACTGCTGCCCCAGGTCCATCTCCAGAGTGTCTACCCTTAGTGTGAGTCACTCCTCTAACACTTTGTGACAATAAGATCTACTAATTGATTCTTGCTTACAAAATTGATATCTGGAAGTGGTTCAGAGTTTCCTCAGGATCACAAATCTCAGCTCCTTCTCTTCTCCCCTGAGTCTTTAATACATTTGTTTTTATTGTCCTCTGCTGCGGATAAAACCCTGGGTCCTCCTTACCAGGAGGTCTTGCTGCTGCCATATAACAGGGTGGATTCCACTTGGTAAGTCACTGAAACCACTTTATTTTCCCAATTAGTGACTGTGTATTTCTCATTATGGCACAGAAAGTCTGATTTGAAACGGAGGGGTTTATCTTGTTTTTTGGGTTGTCTAAGTCTGAACACCCTTGTCTGACTGGTATCACTGTACCCTGCAGTTCACTCATTTGAAAGCCTAAATCATCAATGGACCCTGTAAATCTCAGTTAGATGGTGACCATGGAAGCACACATTTCCTTTACTCACTCTTTGTATTGGTTCTGTATTTGAAAAATATAATGCAACACTTCTTTACCCAACTTTCTGAAAAGGAATCTGTATCCAGAACTAGGAGCAGCACCACAGAAGGACCGTTAATTAGTAGCAATTTTTCCTTCACATTAGGGTTGGAATCATCTCTAGTAAATGGGCCACAAATTGAAAAATGAAGAGATAAAGTACTAATAGCATTGTTGATTTTATGACTTAATGAAGCAGGAGACTATAAAGCATAGTACAATTGTGCTTGATTGTAATAGTGAATAATATAATGCATTATACACAAAGGAGCAACAATTCAGTTTCATGCAGATGGCCTGACTTTGGGGAACTTGGGTTTATCACACTAATAATGTAATGTAATTTACATGGGCCTTATAATCCATACATATTCCTTCCTCTCTGTATGGGAAAAGGGAGACTCACGAACACACTGACATATGAATCCTGTTGCGGTGGATATGGAACTTTTCTGGGGGAAGAGTGACAGGAGAGTGACTGTTTCTGGAAACCCCAGAGACCTCTGTGTGGAGAAACTGGGCCAAAACTTCTCTGCAGCCATATAACTTTCTCTCTTCCTAAGGTGAGACAGAAAAAAAGGGAAAATTAATTTTCTAGGACTGTTTTTCTTCTAACTACTTATGTTCTTCCATGGATATTTCTAAGCAAGTATATGCTGTGGCCCAGGCAGTGCCTTCAGTCCTGTGTTCCAGTATGGATATCAACTCACCTGGGTCTTCACTCACTCACTCCTCATTCACACATTTGCATTTGTGGAGCTGTTATGTAATAGTGCACAGAACCTGCTACAGTTCTCTGAGTTCTACCAGCAGAAGGAATAATTAATGAAGAATAAATGAGGCATCTGACTTTTGAAAAATCTTGCATCCTAGCTGGTGTAAGATTGTGCCAGTCTCCTGAGATTTCTGTCCTGCTTTTCCTTATTATAACTCTGAAGCCTCTTTTAACCAAATCAGTGAGGAAATTACCTGAGATCCTGCTCTAGTCCTTCCTGTGAATAAAATATAGATACAGTTCTAAGGCAGTTGAACAAAATATGCAGAAACTTGGGTAAGCTAATTTGTTCAAGAAAAAACCCAAAGCTTTATTCCCTGAGTTTTTGGAAGAAAGACATCTACTATGTGGTATAGAAATTATTTAGCTTCTCCCAAAAAATAGATGATTTTTTCAAAATAATTTTGCATAGTTAAAATAGGTTTTTTTTCCTTGTGCTTCCTTTCCCTGCCAAATTTTATTTCTATTTGCTTAGTACTGATCATTAGCAGTTTGTGAGCATGTACAGCACTGTTGCTGATGATTTTGGATATTACATCAACTTCTGCCCATAACAAATGGGGCTCAGAACAGTTTTTGCTCATTTTCTTACAAAAAAACCTATTTTCTCATAAATAAACTCTTTTATACATCCTGTAAAGTCAAAGTTCTCCTCACTAAAGTAGAGGTAGGTTCATTAACCAACATAAAGAAAACCAGTCTTTAAAAATAGATCTCACTATTAAGTGAGTGCATTAGGCAGATTGATCTCTGCAGACACCTACAACTCTCCGAAACAAGGATTACAGGTAAATATCTTATTTGCAGTTCATTATCCCTGTTTGTGCCCATGCTTCCTGTGAGGCTTCCAGGTTACAGGAGCAATTGGCTACTTCTCTGTTTGGGTCAGTGGCCAGTGGAGCAGGGAGATCTTTCTGATAGACCTTTGGGTATTACAACAATAATGATGGTTATTAATAATTTTATATTAGTGATTGATTATTCTCCTGTTGCCTAGAGCTGTGTGCTGGCATGAGATGAGACATTTCTGCCTGTGATGGGTCTGTGCTGCTCCAGTGAGAGGTCAGCAGCCTGCCCAGATGAGCAGCTGTGTGCTCTCTCCTGGCGCCTCTCGGGCAAAGCAGTCAGCAGCAATTAGTGTAATAGTATAAATTAGTATAACAATATAAACAATTTAATCAGCCTGCTTGAATTAGACCCACAGTTTTGTTTAAAATGGATTACAAGAGAGCATGATGCCCTGAGAGCCTGTATCTCCAGCAACCAGGCACCAAGGGGAGATCAACTTCTTCACCCCATCAACCTCCAGCTGGATCAATTCATGTCCACAGCCTCATGCCTCTTTGACACTTGTTCTTCTTCCTTGTGTTTTTTTCTTACTTCAGTTCCTTCCTAATGCTAAGCCCAAGAACAGAGCTGAATATTTTTGCAGGTATTTTTGCACACAACCACCTTTAGTCTCATGTGCTCCACCTGTGTCCATGGTAACAACTTCCATCTTCCTATTCAGTGTAAAACAAATTTAGTTTGGTTGCAGTCTGTATTTTTCTCTGCTGTCAGACCCATTAACATTTTCTAAAAAAACCAAGTTTAAAATAAAAAACACCTTCCTTGCTCATGGGAAAAGGCTTAACTCAAATGACTGTCATGTGTTGAAATGTAAAATGAATTATTGTTCAGATCTGCACATCTCTTGAATAGCATAAAAAAGTCATCAAAACAGACCTGACTTCAAAAACCCAAGTATAAGTCCTGGAATATTTACATCACAATAAAATTAGAAGCAGTCCTCATTATATGAGCAAACTTTAAAGAGGAGTAATTGTATTAAAATAACATCAACTGTCAGACACAATTGAAGGAATGAGAAGTTCTCCTGAATGTTATGTGCAAATGATGACTGAGTCAGTGTTCCTTTTCCAAAAAGCTTTCACTACAATTTAGTAATAAATTTTTCACTCTCAATGGCTGGATTGAAACCAGGTAGCAATTGTACTTCTCTGAAGAGAAACTCAGTTTTAAAGAGCAATGTGTAAAGAGAAGTTGATAATTCTCACTTATAAAGGGGAAGCTCCTTAAAAGAAGAAACTAAAGGCATAGAAATCAAGACAGAAAACATTCATTTTGAAAAGTGACCCTTAAGACAGGAGTACACTTCTTAAATGTGACATAGCAGCATCCTGTTCTTGGATGGGTAACCTACAAACTATTTGCTTTTGAAGGCTGATGCTCTTTCCCACCTTTAGCAAGCTCTTTTCACTTTGTTTTCTTGCACACATCTGTGGTTTACAGAAGTTTCAGGATTGATATGGACTTGTCTTTGATGCACAGGCTACCTTGCTAGAAACAAAACTGCTTTTCTGCTCCTCAGGATTTTACGCTGGTGTTCCTACAAGAGCTATAAGCTATTTACCCGTTACCCAACATTGTAATACAGGCAAAATAGGTTTTCCACTGCTTGTATTGATTTTTCTGCTAGCTCATTTGACTGTGCAAAGCAAAGCTTTAACAACATGTGCTTGAAATGATATATTAGAAAGTATTGCCTCAGTTATTTAGTTTTGTAAATATCATGACAGAACCATATGCCCTCTTTGAGTTCAGAAATATAAATCACAGGAGAACCAACAAAATTCTTTAGTTTGGAACCTATCATCAGAGAAAGGCTCCAACTGTCAAAACTGAAATAAACTGAGGAAAATGAGCCATAAAAAAGCATTTTGGATTTGTGAGTGCCTTTGGCCCAAAAGGATTTTTAATTGGAAGAAAATGGTTATTATACTACTGCTCAATTAAAAACAATTAAGCTTTTTCACATTGCACTGAATATCAATATCATAAACCTCTTAAAATCCCAATTACTCCCTGTGGTATTCCAGATGAGTTAGTGAAGGATAAACGGTGCACAATCTGTGCATGACTCATCCCCAAAGTTCTCTTTGAAAAGTACACCCAATAAAACCTATTGAGAAGTGCAGCATTGTCCCAAGAGCAGATCCCTTCCAGCTGCAGGAAATCAGGGACTGTCACTGGTTGAGAGAGACACAGTTCTTGTAATATTACTGGTCATCGATGCTCCTCTCTTCTGGCACACCAAGCAAAAAACTGGAAGTCATTTAATCAGAATAAAAAAAAAATTAGTTTTGCATAGAAAAATGAAGGGTGATAAACTTTAATAAGCCAAAACCTGGATTATTTGAATATATCTCTGCTTGTCTTGGTGAAAAGAAGGAAGAATGAGGTACATTTCCAACTGTCTAAAAAGTCCCATTTCTTTTTATTACAATAGTCTTAACTGTAATTAGATAAGTCATTTTGCTGCCCATTTTCAGATAACCTAATACAAATATCAGGATAGAGGCACAATTAGATTAATTGATTTCTATATACTCAAGACTTATGAATAATTTTATAACCAGCGGACTAGAAAACCACAATTTTGTGAACAAAACCTTTTCATTTCTCCAAAGAAACAAATGAAAAGTGAGTCCCTTAGAAACCGTTATTTCTACTTCATCCCAAAGCTTTTTCACAACCAAGATTACCACCTTCTGCAGGGCTCTTTAATTAGGAACCCATTTCTCCACTTTGCATATTGTGCACGATGCTTGGCAAAGCTTCCTCCAGCGTCTGGGGATGGGAGGGAGGTGCCTATATATTTTTTCAAAGCCTACTGCATTTATTTGGCACAGAAGAGGAAGTGCTTTCAGCCTACAGCTGTGGGTCCGCTCTCTGGGGCAGTCAGAGCACTCATTCAGACACCTGGCAAACACAGTGGCCTCTGGTGATTCACTGACAGCTATGTGCTGGCAGAGATTAAAGCAAAGCAACAGGGGGATAACACCTGAGTGAACAGGCTGGGGGATGCTCTCATGTGCAGGCTTCTAAAAGTTTCAAGAAAGTAGGAAAAGGTCCTTTTCCAAGCCATCTCTCCTGCCTTTAGCAATGATTTACAATGAGAAATTTAAAATAGATCCGAGAACTCAACTTCATAACAACAGATAATAATTATTGCTCTGGGATGCTGCAGCAGGAGAGGGTAAAGCTTTCATGCATTGAGAAATGCATGAAACATCACAAACTCAGCAACACAAAGACTCTGCCTTCTACCTGTGCTGTCTGCACCCGCATGTGCCTTTCTGGCTTTCTTGTCCCTGGTCACTCTGATCATGTCGTCCACCTGGTACCATCCCTCTGGTCCCTGCTACAGACATGGACTTTTCCTGCATTCCCCAGATCTTAAGCGCTTGACTTTAACCTCTCGTGTCACCAGCCAATCTACAGGTTGGCTAGAATTAAAAATTATGTTCTTGGAACTCCTTCCCTAAATAAATCTTTATTGTTCAAAATTTTCTGGAGAAAAGTTTTAGTTGAGTTAAATGCTGAAGAAAATTTCCATCATGAAAGAGCCAAGCACATGACAATCTATGAAATTCAGAAACAGATTGTTTATCACACAGAAGACATTTCACTGATGTTTTTGGTACTTATGGTGTCAAAAATCTTGTATTTTTTTTATTTTTCCAACTGCATATACTATCTCTCCACAGAGCCCTGTTTTGCTAATATTTTATATGACTACACCATGGCAATGCTCCTTCTGAAATAGGTGAAAGCTTTCTGGGGAGAAAGGGCTGCCATTACTTTGGAGGTGTAAAACTTCTGCATTCTGACGACAATGCTTCTAAATATGGTAATTTACACACCTTCTCAGGCTTGAGGAGCAGTATGTTCTTAAAGAATAAACCTGTATTTTCAAGACTCACATTACAAAGCATCATAATCATAGCAATATAAAACAGCACACACACACACAGAAAAAAGCAGCTGTGGGTTACAATCTTCAAAGGTAACTCCATAAAAATCTTTACAAGAACCTTTCATCTTGCTCAGTTTTAGCATTTTTTATCAGCTGACCTCATATATATGTATTTTAAATAGTATTATATAGAGAGACAGAGATCTAGAGTAAACCTATATGGCAGGCTAACAGGTCTTAACAGAAAAAAAAAAATATCAGAATAAATCATGTCACTCTGATCTTCCACTCTCATTGTATGCTTGCTTTACATCCCCTGGCTGTAAGATTTTTATAGTGACTAGACATCTCATTTAAAATTCTGAGTGAATCTCCCTGAATCCCAATTAATTATTAACAGCAAAATGCTGCTTATAGAAGAGGTGGATTATTTTTTTCCATGGGAAATTTAAAAGCCAGACAAACATCCAGGAGCTACAAAACGGAAATGTGAAAAGCATGCTTGTGATATTTCTCTTGAATTAATTTCAAGAGCTTTCTCTGAATTTTTCTGGAAAACAGGAAAGGGAATAGTAGCACATTGCAGGAAGATGTGCTATATTAAAAGTTTACTCTTTCAAATAAGCAAGCAGTGTGTTGGGCAAATATAATTTTTTCAATTTTTTTACATTATTTTAGAATTTCAGATGTACTTCCTCTCGTAAGAATGCACATAAGAATGAGGCATATTTAATGCCTCAGGAAATATAAGGCACAACAGCAAGAGTTGCAGCTTAAAAAAGAGGGATGGTGGCAGTAGTCAATTGGAATGGGAGTCCTCCTTTGGGTTTGCAGAGCAGGTACCTCAGGCTCAACAGCTTTCCTGTTTCATGCTGTACCTGCTGTGTCTCTAGGCCCTTCAGGTAAAAATAGTCCAGAGGACAGCAAGCAGAGCAAACCTGGGTATCAACAATGGCTTTTAAGGATGAACTGAATTATTATCCTAACCTCTTACAGCGAGACTCCCAGCCAGAAATCACATATCATTAATGGATAGATAGAGTTATCAAATATTTCATAGCAAAAGCAGCTTATGAGTCACTGAGATATAGGCTGGCTTTTCTGAATAATCTATCCTTAGTCAAGAAGAGTGAAGCACTTAAATCACATTTAATTTTTAGGAAATGTTTAGCATAGTGCCTTAGTCCTTTCCTCTCTCTAGCCTGTGGAATACCATTGAACTGGTATCCAAATACTTTTTTAAAACAGAGAAGCACTTAAAACTATGTGGGTTAAAAGCATTAAGGATCCCATCCTCTATATGCTAATCTTCTGACAACTACAACATATGCAAAACAGACACTCATCATGCTCAAAAAACTGCTCACAAGCATCCTAGAATGACATTTGCCTCTGCTGCTCCTGGAAAACAGATTGCTCTTCTATACAGCAGAGAGCTCACCAAGGCAGCTGTGGTGGTAAGGTCCACAACCTTGTTTCCACCTGGCTGCTCTTTCAAACTCCCATTCACCTTGCTCCAGTTTCACCAATTTCCACTTGGACGTTCACCTCTGCCCAGCAAAGAGCACCTGCCTGAGTGTGCAGTCTCAGTGACATTCTAGTTTTGGGTGTTCAGGGTGTTTGGCCTTAACTTAGACTGCTCCTTTGAGGAATGGATGTAAAGGAGCTCCCCCGCTTTCGCCTTTTCTGGATAACATGTTAGCATCAAGCAGGTTTCTTCTTAGTTTCCAAGAGAATTTTTACTGACTTTGTGACAGTCTAGCAATTAAAATAACATTGCTTCCACCATCAGGAAACTATATCAAGTTACCCAAGACATGGCCTCTCCAGCATGCTACAGTCTTTTGTAAGAAAGACACTCTGATCAGTGTTTTGTGGAAAGATTAAGACATGGCTTGGGTTCACTGTTAACTTTCTGTGCAGACATTGGATATCCCGATTAACCCTGGGAGAAACCAGGTCTGCAAATGGCTTACCTGCCACTGGTCTAACATTAGAGCTGAAAAAGAATGAATGACAGGAAAAAGAGAATACAAGTAAAGTCACTTTCCCCTCCCACAGTGCTCACTGTGTTCTCAGCACATTTGTCCTGCAGTGCACGGCTGTTCAAAAGTACCCAGAGCATCTGAGTGAAGACATCAAACAGAACCTCTCTGTATCCTGAACTGAATATAAGCTGCAAAAATAATTGCTCCATTAGGTAGCTGACAAAGGTGTCACTGGGTCTGTAGTCAGCTCAGACTGAGAAATATAAATATGCTCTTTCAATAGCAGGTGCAAATCCCTGTTGTCTCAGAAGTAGCAGGAAAACAAACCAGGGAGACTGCCAAAAATAACAATCAAAAGTCCCAAGAGAACAAATTCCAGTCTCCTAACAGGCATGCACACACAGAGTTGATTGTTGACATAAAACGCTAGAAAAACATCTTAAAATTTGCATCTCTATTTCCTTAGGAGTTTGTAACTATCGAAAGACAGAGTTCAGCCCAAGTGCAAGCCGTAGATGATGATGGGAAATATGGTATTTCCTTGGGCCTGTACTGTTCCACTGCTTACATATGCCCAAAGTATCACTCACACCAAATGAAATAAACTATATTATTGGGATGAGCATTAAAACAACTAAACAGGGTGTTTCTCACTCAGGGAAAATCTCATGCATTATAATTTCAATAAGAAGTTATTTCAATTTAGAGTACACACAAGAGTTCCTCTATTAACAAAGCACAAGCCCTTATCCAGACTATATTGATTAGAATTTTTTCCATTTACCCTAGGCACTGAACAAATGATGTGCCTAATAGGTGCAAAAAGAAAATTGGGGGGCAAGCAAGAGAGCAGCTGTTCCAGTTGGAACTATTATTAGTGGGAACCTTTTGTTGTGCAAATGTTTTAATGCCCTATATTGGGATACAGAAGCAGTTGGACTGCTGACCTCTCTTTTCTGAATCACATAATGAAATAATAAATAATAAATAAAAAATAAATAAATGATCTATAACACCTGTTTTTTCTGGACTTCTCAAGGCTGAAATGAGTCTTGTGGTAGCATGTAGTGGGCTTTTAGCAGAGTGTGGTTAACTAACAGGTCATAGTAAGCTAAATTAAACATAATGCAATGAGTTGCATGGTAAAATGGGGTTTTAGGAGCTCTGGTTACCTTGAAGTCACAGAACCGCCATAACATGGTCAAAAGCCTGGACTGACCCGCTGCTCAAAGTAGGCCAACATAGAGGAGGTTACAGCAACACACAATATTTTGAGTAACTACTTTTAGTTAATTTAAGCAGAAGAAGTATCTAAAATTTGGGTGGGGGCTAGAGGTGGCATGTGAGTCTGAAAGCCACCTACATTATAGCAAATAATTGCAGCTGGGAACAGAAGATGATTTTTTCAGTGGATGTTATTCAGAGATACTACTATATCAAGATGGCCAAAAAAAAACCTGAATATCTAACAAAAATGAAATTAAAACTTTAAGCAAAACAATAAATTCTGGTATTAGTTGTCAGATGGATCTTGTGATACTCTGATATTAGCTCCTGGACTAGATGTTGTTCTGTACCTCATTGCGAAGCCTGTGAAGTCGGGCAGATGCTCACAGAGCACACAAAGAAAAACCCATAAAGCCATTTCTGAGCACAGCCACATTTGTACCACTCACAGAGGGTCCCAAGAGTCTCATTCAGAACCTGAAGATAGAATTCAACCATCAGGTTTTTAAACCAATGTTCATTAGCTTGTTTATATTTAACTTCAGAATTTGAGAGGAGTTTAATCTTGATCATACCCTTCACAAAAACTCTAGGGAAACCTAGAAGTGATTCTCAATTAAAGAAGTAGAACAAAACTGCATGAATGAAGGGCAAGAAAATAAAGCATTATCAAGGTTTCCAGAAGGAATCATAGTTTTCTAATCCACTATCCATTTGTTTGATGGCTTAGATCTGTATCCCTGGCACATAGATTTCAGGAATACTGCAACTTTCCTTGCAACCCTGGGCTACTCACACATGGATCTGGCTACTATATGTCTGGCTAGAGCTGGTGTAGGTGAAGAAGAAGTTAAACATATTAACAGTAATGATAATTGCCTGAAAAATCTCAGAAATCTCAGAGGTTTGGGTCTAATAAGAAGCCAGCATGGAAGTAATGAAGCAAAAAATATCTAGCTACCATCAAAACTATGTTTTGGAAACTTCTTTCTTTATTATTCTTCATTTAAATGTCTAATGTGATATTCAGGACCTCATTCCTATTCTCCATAGATTAGAAATTATTTTAAAAAGGGATGGTTTTTTGTCAATTGTCTGCACAGTGATGTTCAGACCAAATAAATCAGTATTATGTAAGATACCATTAAAAGGGCACTAATACAAATGCTTTTATTTTGCTTGGACCTCAGGGCAGTAAGCAAAGTTGCATTCTGCAAAAGCAAAATTCTTTACTCCTAATTAGTTCAAGTAAAAGCACAATTCTAATTTCTACCTTAGGGTATAGCTATGTGGAGAATTTGCCATGCTGATGGCTACTGGTTCAAGTGATACTATGAAGGGCAAAATTTATTCCTGACTACAGACAATATTACAGATTTTTAGAAGCTTGTCTGCAAAACAACTAAATCTGAGCAAAATTTCATCTAAAGCGAGCACAATAATTTCCTGTGCATTTCCTTCTTGAATTAGAAATAAATGTAATTTTCAGGAGCAGCTTATAAACTCTGTGTTAGCAAACCACAGGCCAGAGATGTAAGAGCCGGGGAAAGCAGGACATTTCTCACTCTCAGGCTTTCCTGCCATCAGCTGTCACATTGCAGCTACTGTCACTGGATCTGCTGTCACAGGAGCAGGAAATTTGCTGGCTTTTAGGACATCTAACAGTCCTCCTCTATAATCTGTGACCTAAATATGATTATTTCCTTACAGCAAACATTGAACACTTTTATCTATTAAATCTTTAACACCCATCAAACCAAAACCCAAAGCTCATTTAAAATTAGGAAGCAACCTGCTTTTTGGAAATATATATACACACACACATTTGTGTGCACGCACACAGATCACACCTCTGATTTCTACTCAGAAATTAAAGCAATTCCCACAAGAAATTCCTATCAATCTGTTCTCAGAGATTATACCAACACATTTCAGTTTTATATAGGAATAAAATTTACAGTTCCTTCCTACATGGCAACAAATATGTTATATTTTTAATAATTTACTCTGGAAAACAGGATCTCTTCTAAGAAAGAGGAAGGAACTTTGGAATAACTTATGGTGAATATCTCACTCTACAGAAGATTGAAAATACTTGCTTCCATATTCTGCTCAGAGCGTCATATTTACAAGAGTAAATGCATTGCATTCATATCCTTAGACAATGTGATTAGGCAATGTGGTTAGGCAATGTGGTTATCAAAAAGCTTTTGTTACCTCAGATCAACTATTAGTCTTATTTCTCCTTCCCATTTTGTAACCTGGTGAAGTTACAGCATTGCCATTCTGCAACTCATCTCTGCTGTAAGTTGGGGACCCAATAACATTGGTCCCAAACTGCTTGATGACCTGAGTTCAGTTCTGCCAGATCAGCAGATCTGAAGGCATCTTTGTCAATCAGAGGAAGCAAAACTGGCTGTGGGTGGATTTGAGAAAATCAGTATACATTAGCATAATCCAGAAATGTCACATCTGAGCTGGCAAGCAACTAAATTAGACACAGAATGACAAATAAAAAGGAATCAAACGTACATCTAAAATTAGAGGTGACTTCATGGGGGAAGAAAATATTTTTGTAAGATAAAAGAATTAAAAGTATTTGTCATACATCCCACAGTAGCTGAACAAATTACCTGAGTGAAAAGTAAGAAGCATTAAGTAAATAACATCTGAGAAATGAAAATTAATCTCATATACTTATTGCAAGCAAACAGTAGCTAGAAGAGTTACTTTTAGACAATTTTTCAAATTTTCACCCTTTATCTTTCTAAGGAAGAACAGCACAAAGGAAATCTATCAGAAGTCTCTACCCTCCGTAATTTATGAAAACTTGTATAGCATGGGAATGGAGAAGAGTTCCCTTTTATCTCCACCTCTGACCCTTTTTTATATCTTCCATGCCATTCAAGTTTTCCTCTCAAAATGGACTTGATTTAAAGCCTATTGAAAACAATGGAATTTCACTTAAAATCCATGCCTATGTCTTGATTATGGCAATGTGACCTTCCAAGACGCAACTAAAAAGAATAAACAGCTTACCAAATTTCATCTTGCCATGGGAAATTGTTCTATTCAAGCATGGCTTAGGATCACAGACTAAGGCAGCAGCTGAGCAGAGAAAATAGGCTTATGCCATAGATTTTCTATTTGGTTCACATGTATGGGCACGCTTCTTTGAAAAGCTCAAAATTTCCACAGTATTTCTACAGCATTTGCATGAATTATGTGTTTTCTGTCAGTCTGGAAGGAATACACATAGCACTATCTGTACCAGTCGCATTCTCTCTTTGAAACTCTAAACCATCTTCTGCCTCCAAAAACAGCTACTCATTCTCATGAAAGCTGAACTTAGCTAAACAATATTACAATCTACATCAGCTTTTCCATATAAACAAGAAAAATACCCTTCATTGCTCTGTCACTTGGTGGCAAAGGATAGAAACTCAGTCTGATACAAAAATCAAGGTTCTTCAGCATTTTAACAGGACACACTAGGAAAACAATAAAAGATGTCAGGGACACGTTTCCAGGAAAGAATCACATATGGTTTACAAATTTTGGGCATCACAGACAGGAGAGAGGGAAGGAAAAGAATTGACAAAATGAAGACAAAGAGGAACATGAATGAGAGAAGAGCTCAGCAGTGTATTGGGGTAAGGTGATGAGATTTACTACTAGTAGTAAGGGGACAGATTTCCAGACAGGATGAAAGAATTGAGCTTGCAAGGCTGATTTTTTCCTTGCATACATGGCTGCCAATGCACCACAGATTTGTAATTAGTGCACAATTTCTCCAAGGAATGCCTACAACATCCAGAGTCTGACTTGAGTTTTATTAAACCTTGTGGACCCTGAAAAAGAAATACTAGGGACATATAAATGTGGAACAGCAGAGTAGGTGCTACCTCTTAAACAGCACTCACTACCATTGCACTACCACTCACTTGCACTGAATTGTCTTTCTTGGATAAAACCTCCTAGTCTCTAACTGCTTCTTTGTTCCTACCAGAAATCCACATACCTGCAGACAAACAGGCTGAGGTCCCTGGTCCCTGAGGAATTTACCTAGGAACAATCTGTATGATTTCAAGGCACCAAAATGTACAGTGGTGGTGCCCTCCTTATGCATTTGCAAAGGTCTCTGCAGTGAGACACTTCCCACAGTAGCATTTAACTGCCTTCAGATTTAATGAGGTTGCTATTTTTCATTAAAATGTGTAGATTCCTGTGACATATTTTTGCAATAACTTAATCTTTCATTAGTCATGGAGATGAAAGTGTTCAATTAGCTGTTTTGACACTTTTGACTGTACTAAATAAAATCTCCAAGTATTTCCCAATGATAATGCCTCCTAACAGATTTTCTGGAAAGATTGCACTTAATGTAAGCTAAGGAGGATATAATCAATTATACATCCATTCCAAAAAATGATAGGATAATGCCATAGGAGGAGCCTTGATGGAAAATTAATAGCTGCTTTTTAGTTTATGCTTAAAGTGCTGCAGAGTCAGTTCTGTGGAGATTTTTCTAACATGAAAAACCCCACCAGAGCTAGTGGGAAGAAAACCCTCAGAAAAACACCTGAGTATCTCAGTAAATTAAAATACATTTTGAACACAAATGGCACACAGCAGTGACACAGAGGACAAACTTCCTTCCTTAGAGAAAATTACAATACGACACACAGCAGTGGGTCCTTCCATCCTGGCTGCACTTTTAGCTCAGAAGATAAAGCTGGCATTCTTCTGTCAGTAGCAGCATGTATGAACTGGGCCAAAAGAGGTACATAAGACCTCAACATAGATCCTTATGGGAGAAACATGGAAGCTGGTGCTTGAGTACACGAGCCAGATGCTCCTGGTACTCCAAGGCTAGAGGAGCTAAGGGACTCCACGATGAACACTATTCAACCAAAGCCCTTCATGCAGTTCAGCTGTTCTAGGATCAGAGGAGCTTCTCCAGAGCTTGATTTAATAAATTTTAACATAATTACAATCTTCCATCACTGAGATGAGCTGGTAGTATCTCTTGTTTGGTGAGTCACCAAGATGAGCCTGGACTGTTTGTGTGTGGGGGGAAAGAGTGAGCTTGACTCTGCTGCCATCCATGCGCAGTCACCGTGGGATGAGGTCCAGGCTGCACTGGCACCAGCTTCACTGCACACCAAAATAAGAAAGAGAGGCACAGGAACACGAGGGCTAATGTATTCACTGGGAGACAAACTGCCAGTGTCCTTAATAGGAAAGGAAAATCCCTGAGAGGAAACTTCTTTTTGTATAGCAATTCCAGTTCAGAGAAACCGATTCCTGGTTTTTTTACTTTCTGTAAAATTAACCATGCTCTTCTGAGTAGGAGTTTGGCTTTTCTGATGAAGGATTTTTAAAAATTAAAAAAAAAATTTTGTAAGTTGACATTTTCTTTCTTTACACTCAAAGAATCTTTGGGCAACACTGATGCCTGCTAGTCAGTAAAGACAAATTTGGGCTACTAGTCAAGAAAGTTCTTCAGAAAGTCTTCAGAGTTGCCTTTGGTTGGGATTTTCTAAAACTGCAAAATACAGAAAATTTCAAAATGTGAATCAAGAAAAACTAATCTATTTGTATGTTATATTTTGGTTTGCTTTTCTTTTTGATGTCCACATTTCCTAAGATTCTTTGAATCAAAAACCATCCAGCACAGCTTAAAATTGAAGAGATTTTTGGATGAAGGAAAAAGATTAGAACTTAAAATATGAAAAAAGTTCATTCTTCAAGGATCTAACCCTGCTGCTCATGCTGATCTTCTGAAATCAAGTGGACTGAAGGTAAGAACACATATTTATTTGCAGGATATACATGTCTAGCCAGTGCTAATTACTCCATGAAAAACTTTAGCACTAAGGAGCAGAGGCCTTCTTATTATAAGGCCCACAGTGAAAAGATATGTTCTGAAGCAGACCCCCATGATATCACTGGAAGTCAGTAAGATCTCCAATGACAATGAATATTTAAGGGTAAAATACTGTGCTGTATCAAGAAACTTACTGAATTGAAAATACTTCATCATGGTAAGACTTTCCAACCATGATCTGTTCAGAACCATTGAGCGTCTCCACAACTGGAAGTTTTTCAATATTCAGCAGAGAACTGTAAGATTATTTTTATTCATCATTATGAAAAAAACACACCGTAAGCCTGAAAAAGTATTTCTAAATACTGAAGCAACTGCAGCTTTTGAGACTAAGTCCATTTTGGTTGGGTTTCCTTCATCCCTTGTTAATTACTCTATACACACTCTTCTGTAATTACAGCTTCTTTGTTCACCTGAGCTGTCTTTGTCCTCAAAGTTCGGACCATTTACCTAAGTAAGGGTCTCTTTTGTTTTTTTTTTTTTTTATCAACAGCTACCTTTCTACTTTTCTGCCTTCTCACATCCTCTCTCCATTCAGGATCATTCCAATGATTCCCATTTTCTACACTAGATTTTGGAGACCACTTTGTCCTTGGAGCTTCCCAGCCAGTTACCTTAGCTAATCATACTAATTTTCGAAGAAAAATTGATTTTTCTGTAGAGCAATGTAACCTATAGCAGAGGTGGTTAATGCAAGTTTTCATATACGTCTTGGTTAATTTTCACACTCTCCAGAAATGAATATGAATGTTGTAGGAGAAATCTGAAAAAAATCCCTAGTTTTCAAATAAATTCAGCTTAGTTGAAAACAGCTATTTCTCTTTATCAAAATTATAAAACTACTAGGTGATACTATTTTAAATCTAACAGAATATTGAGAAGGATAACTAGTACTTTTTTTTCGTTTGTTTCATTGCAAATATTATATACAACCAGCATGGGTTTGGTCTTGTTGTTTTTTCCTTAATTCTACCTTCCCTTTCTCCCTGAAAGTCTGTATACTCTAATCTGTCATAAGAGAGATACCACAGGCTAAAAGAGGCTTGAGTGCCAGACACAGAAATGTTCTCATAAAAGTCTGAGTTGAAGACTGCTGAAATTCTTGGGAATTTTGCACTCAACAGGCTTTGGATAAAAACCAGACTGACCATGATTAAACAGTTCCTATCAAAAAAATACTTTCCTGATCACCAATGTTAGCTGTAGTTAAACATACTAATGAAATATTAATTCTGCCCTTTGAGAATATTTTATATGACTGATGCAAAAAAAATATTTGATCAAAAATTAAATGCAAACATAAGAGCCACAAATTTAGCAACAGTGTTGAATTTTGCATAAGGAACCACAAACAAGGTCTAGAGACTGAATAATACAGATAAATCAAAGAAATGAGTAAGCCTGTTTTTGAAAAGCAAAGTTATGTCAGACTTGAAATAGAAGACTGAGAAAAATGTGACTTAGTTCTAAGTCACATCTGCTTCCTAAGGCTCCCACACTGCCTATTCTGTTATGGAAATGTGTGTTGTTTATCAGAGTGGGGTGATTCCAGAGGACATGTCTCTGGGCATTCATTTTCATGAATGCAATGGCATGTTAGCAGCCTAGAGTGGGAAACTCCTCAGTCTCTTGAAACAGGATATCAATTCACAGAGAATGTTAAAGGGATGAAGACATTTACAGGTCTTTGTTTCTCTCGTCTGGTGAGCAGACAAAAAAGTGCAAAGTCTTCTTTACAATAATCCCAGGTTTTTCATTATTATACAAACAATATAATTGAAAAAACAGGGAGATTAGCCTACTAGGGTTGGTATTTTAACAAGTCTCCCCTCTCTCAAATGAACATGGACAAGTATGTTAACCCCCTGGGCTGCCAAATAAGAACAAGCAGAAAGGAGATGACTGGAAAAATCATGGGAAATGCCAGGGCTGTCATCTCTGATCTGGGAAACCTGCATGGCTCACAAGATAAAGGTGCAGCGAATGCTTCTTTAGATGAAGTACTTAGAAAATTTGTAAGTGCTTAGAGAAGCCTCCAGAAAGCACCCCCTGAGGTACATTTGCATTTTTTCACAAATCCATTGAGCAAATTAGTTAGGTGAGAGGAGAGTGACCATTGAGGATGCATTGGAAAAACTAACCTCTGATTCTAAAATTGCTATACTGTCAGATAAAGGACAAAGGGATCAAGAACAGAAGTGAGAGGTAGGAGGCATATCCCACTCACAATACGAGAGGCACAAACCACAGACTCAAAGAATTTTCTGAGGGCAGCACGTGTGAAGTGGGGAGGATGGCAGACCTTTAAGGCATGTGGTAAGTGCCAAGGAGTCCTTCTTCATCCAGTACATTTCTTATGATACATTGTTTAAAAATTTTAATAAGGCAACACTTCTCCCAAAACTGAAAAAGGCAGATTGTAGAGAATGAAAGAATAGGGTCACACTGGCTGAGAATGGAAGGATGACTATGAGCTGACAGCCTTGTCAGTCTGTGCTGGAAGCAGCTCTTCCAATCATTGATGTCACTGTTTTATCTGTAAGTTGTAGCAAAGCTACAAGTTTTCAGTTTTTCAGTGGAAGAGCTACTTCTGAGTTGTGCCACATACAGAGTGCTGATGATAAGGAAATGTAGGCTGTTGCTAAAATAAAAGCAGACTCCCTGAGAGGTATGTAGCAATCTCACAGCTGACTGAGCAGGAACAGGAAGTACAAATGGCTGCTTGCACAAATTCAAAGCCAAATTATATCATCAGTGGAAATGCATATCAAAGCACACCTGTGCAAGGCTCACCACAGGGTGTGCAGTCAGAGATGGACATTGCAATATGAAGGATCTGGCTACACTCCTGACTGGGAAGCAGAGACTTAACATATGGAGCTATGGGCCCAAGCCAGGACACTGACTGCATAACTGACCCCTGGTTATACAACTGACTTGTTAGAATATACAGTTAGACTTGTAAGAATATGTTCTTAGATGATGCTTCAGGAGCAAACCAGCCATAAGTTAAAATCTGCACAACTCTGTTTAAATACTTCCATGCCATGTTTATATATTTATATCTGTATATAAAATAAATATATATATTTATATATATAAACATGGCATGGAAGTATATAAACAGAGTTTATGCAAGAAACCAGTGGTAGCAAAACTCTATGATTGAATGACCAATAGCATTTGAGTTACAAATATTGATCTAAACAACCTGCTTTGCAGCTTCAAATAGCCACATAACAAGAGGAAAATGTCCCTAAGCCAGCAAGTGACAAAGGACATTCCAATACAGGATTCATGGTCAAGGTCAGGATTCAGACAGCTGGAATGGCCAGTTTTGGGCCACCTTGGGAATGTCCACAGAGACTGCAAATACATCCCTCAGTTAAAAAGCACAGACAGACACGTGAGTGTTTCCATCATGTTCCATCCTAGTTATATAAGAGAAATAATTGCACTGTCTGGGGCTGAATTAGGGTTCTAGTCTCCTTAGTTTCCCTGGATAATCAATGAAGAGGGAAAAGCTCATTCAGGTAAGAGTTTGGATCAAACCCACCTGAATTACCTGTGTTAGCTCCACTGGAGAAGGCACAAATGAAGCTGGAGAGGCAGGGATATCAGCCTTGTCTGCAGCTTGGGTGCCTAGCACTTGGTACCCCAGACAAATAAATGTGCAAAGGATGCAAATACCTGTCCTACTCTCAGGTTTGATGGACTCAGCACAGGTAAGGGGATGTGCTGGTAGGAAATAATCAGCATGGATTACAATAAACCCAGCAGGAATGTGTTCTTTATTCTTCTACATGTTCATGGTGGATTTAGACAAGAAGTAACAAGAGAAAACCATAAAATTATATGATTCTACCATCTGAAGTTAACTGGATTCCTAAGAATAGGAAAGGCTGTGCAGGAACAATTTTCAGGAAGGGTTACTTCTCAGAGAGAGAGAGGAAACTTGGCACAGCTCAGTGAGTGCATAGTTGAGGTTTGATAATCTCTAGGAACAGGAAAAAAACACCAAACCTAAACAGCTATCTTAAAGCTCATCTATCCTAAAAAAAATTGAAGATGGTGATAGAAAAAGCAATGTATTTTTAGAACTAGAAAATGTTAAGTGACTGTATTTGTATAGACATAGCTTGTGTGGCTAACTGACCACCTCAGGGAAAACAGGGGCTTAGCAACTTTCTGGAACACAAAGGCAAAAACCTGGGCAACCCAAGTACTTTGAATACTTCAGTTAAACAGACAATTCACAGTTAACTCCCTTGACCTGAAACTCATTCTAAAATTATAGTGCACAGTGAAAACCCTTAGATTCAACCTAACTTTTGTGTGTGTGTGTTTGCAAAAAAAAAAAAAAAGCTACCTAATTTCCTTTAACCAATACTTGTGGTTCAATTTCATAAGTTTATGTTAGTGTGTTAAGATATTGTTTTGATTGATCATATTTTCAATTTTAAAGTTATATAAATCAGAACACTATGATGGATAACACCAGTAAGTAGCCAGCATCTAGGGAAAGCCTCAGTATTTAGGCAAGTGACATGCAACAAGGATTTACATCCAAGAGTTAGCAGAGGGATGCTGGAAGACAGAGAATTATTTTGAATGATTCCCTAGATTTGTCCATGGAATAATTTAAGAAACATGCAGAATCAATGTTGTTTAGGTATTATGCATCTTTTGTGAGTGAAAGAACCAGGATTATGATGGATATTAAATAATGAAATGCCTATTTTAAGAAGTTTGCTGGTATTCCTAGAATGAAATTTTATGTGCACTGCAGATACACATAATGGTTCACTAAGGTGCTTTCAGGCATAAAATCTATTCTTGTAATGGTGTTTGAATGCAAACCAGCTTTAATATCAGAATTAAAATCTTCCCATAGTTTTTCTATTTATGTGTTCCATCTACTCCTGCATGTTAGGAGGTTCATTCAAGTGTTTGCCAATGATTTTATGGTCTTTGGAGAAGAGAAGCAGATGGTCCCAGAAAGACAAGCACTTGGAACATTGCAGTAGATTTGGGAAACAGACCTACAGCTGCCTGGGGATATACATGAGAATTTTAAAAGGTTATTAACTGAACTACCACAAGCTGGGAAAATAACTCAAAACCAGATGCAATCACTAATTGCTCACTTGAACTTTGCCTATGAAGTTATTTCAGCAGGAAGAATATTTTTATGCTGACTCTAAACAAAAGTTAGAAAAGGAGATAATTAATAAGATTAAGAAGGCAATTAGAGCTGGTGATGCTTGAAATTCTCTGTGAATGCTGCACATTTGAATTCATTAGGTGACAGTAACTGCACAGATTCATCATACATGGAACCCCTTTGTCCTGGAATGGACATCAACAAACTCAACTGTTCATTTTTATTGGTTCATACAATTAGAGAAACCACAAAGACCAAAACAGCTTTCAAATACTCCAAAGAAGCTGAATTTTAGTTCTCCCATTAAGCATAAAGAGTCCTCATCCTACTTGCTACACATATAGCATAAAAACTGTTGCCACCACTGATAAGAGACTTTTTATCTAAGAAGGTATAGTAAAGCCTTTTGTCCATATCTCCAAATTAAAACAGAATAATAAACCAAATCAAAACAAATTCATCATGGAGTTCTGACAGACAAACTCAATCTTCAGTCTTAAAGTATTTGCAGTGGAAAAGCAGCCCAACAGAACAGGATAAAACATAATTGATGCCGGTAAAGAAAACAGAAGGATGACAAAAAATGTTAGGAAATTCAGCTGCAATGTAAAATCCCACCAAATGGATTTCAGAGCTATTCTGCTGCAAGATTTAAAGGGAAAAAAAAGGATGAAATGTGAAGTTAAGAACTTTGTCCTTGGTACCACTACAGGAGCTGTAAGACTGCAAGAAATCTGTCACTGTGAGGCAACATCAGCACTCCCGAGGTATTACATATCCCTCCGAGCAGATGCACAGGAACACACAGAGTAGAGATTCCTTGGGCTGCCAGCAGTGTTCAAATACTAAGCAGACAAATGCCTCATTGCTTAAGCAAAACTGTGTGTTGGTTGTAAAGAGGAGTGTACACACTCGTCCTTTGCAGCCAACACACAGCTGCTCAGAAACAGCAGCAATAGAAGACTCTGAAGAATGGGTTCGTTGCCAAGTGGTTCAGAATTATGCCACGACTGCAGACATGAAGAGTAGATCCATGGGATCAAAAGAGAACAGAGTTCTGGTTTCACATTTGAGGTCCTCTTTAGTGCAGCTAGTGCATTAAGATAGGATTTCTTCAAAAGGAATACTGAGTGGAACAATAAAAATGCCCACATTTTAGCAGGAATGCCATCACCGTATCATTCCGAGTAGGAATGAACTACTACTATCACACTTTCCACTTTCAGTTATCTAGTGCTTACAATTTCCACAAATCTCCCAGCTAGGGGCTATCAAGCAATACAAGTTACAATTGCTATTACCCAAATGCAAATTGACAAAAATGTTCAAAAGTAATTTTGTGAATTTATGTGAATAGCAGAAAATTTATCCATAGAAAATTCACAATTTCCCTTTTAAGAGATCTAGGAATAGAGACAAGTTATAAAATCAGTTCAAATGGAATAATTCAGCTGGCAGTCCCAGCCACAATGCTGTGGTTCCAGTGTGGGCTATCAAGCTGTATCTCAGAGAATTTTTGCTATATTAGGGAAGTCCCGATCTTTTTTTAACATATGCAAAAATGCAAACATGGAAGAGCTCCAGGCGCACACTGCCCTTGCTTATATTTCTAAATATAATCAACAACCTGCAAGTTAAGGCTACTAATTTTAACACAGGGAGTTTTTTCCCCTATGAGCATTAAAATTCGTGTCAGTCCCACCACTCTCCTTTTCAGCCTGAGCTTAAATATTTGTAGACAGTATATTTCAGGTATTTTCCTACCTGTACCTATTTCCCTGCCCAGGACTTCCAGACTTTACTAAAAACGTCTTTTAAAAAATCCAGCTTTTAAAAATTCTCCCTTCATAATGCCCATTTGCCTCCATGTGGAATTACAGATGTATAGTTAGGTGGTCACATTAAAACAACTATTTTTACTATGTAGCCCAATCTTCTAATCACCCCTGAGAGTTGTTCTTCCCCCGTTTTACATACTAGAATAAATTATCTGACTGTCAAGGAGAAAAATTAAAACTATGCTCTCCATGAAAGTCAGCCTGATTGTTCCTGTGTTTGCAATGACATATCTATATAAACATTGCCACATGAGTTTGTACTAAGGTTCTACAAAATAATATTTGAGAGTTTATAAAATCTTATTATTTCTGGTATCATTCCAATTAGTTTTCTCTTTCTCCACCCGAGTTACATATGCTGTCCCTTGAGTAAAAATATCAAATTGTGTAGGCATGCATCCCAAAAGCAAAAAATGCCCCCTTCAGTAGCAGTCTTGTTCCTTCTGTCAATGTGATACAAGGATCTTTATAACACCTTTAACAGCAAATTCTACCAAGAGAAAGGGCCCACAGCATCTCCACCTTTGATAAAGAAGCCAAGAGCTGGCACAGATGTAATCCCTGACTGAGCATTAAAAGTACATGAAGATTTAAGCAATTTTTCCTCCAGGGTCACATGAGTCAACTGCTGCTTGGCCCGACAGAAGCTCAGGGTTGGCAGCTCCATAAAGAACTGAGCAAACACACTCTTCAGCATCATTTGCATTCCAAATGGAGATGCAAATACAGCAACAAACCCCAACTGTTTTTCTGTCCTTCAGGAAATCATTTTATCTTTGATGATTTGAGATTCCACATAAAGATTGAGTGCCATATTTTGCAGACTCTTACTCCCCCAAGAGATTTAAAAGTGCATGATTTCATTGCCAGTGCCATGTCCTTGGTGTTTGCCAAAGCAAGATATTGTTTTATTGAACATAGAAAGGTAGTGCCTATTTATTATTTGAATTTATGTAAGCAAATGATAATTTATATTCTTAGAACAAAAGACCACTGTATATCCTGTGGTTCTCCCTCTGCTGCTCTTCACTTATTTAAAAAGAGGAAAAAAGAGAGAAACACCTGAAATCTCAAATGCTGCTGTGATAGTGACTGGTTATTCTGCAAAAGAGAAAGTGTTTCTTTTCTGGAGGTTTGGAGCCATTGTGGGTCCTTATTCTACACTCCCAAATAGCTCTCCCAAGTGCTATTTTGTGGTCAGCCACAAAAATTGTTCTTCACTTTCCAAATCATCAGATCAAAATGAAGAAAGACAAACTTCATCCACAAAAATTTAGATAATCCCCTGCAGTTTGAGGGTGAATTGAGAAAAAATTGAGGAAACCTGTGTGTCATCAAATCAATTCAAGGCTCATGGTGCTTCCTTAGATAATATATACTTGCAAAAACATGGTATTACTAGTAGTGCAAAGATTTATATACTATATATGCTAAATCTATTCTCAGACTGATGATTTGTTACCAGTTTTTGGTCAACTACTTTATATTCCATCTTTAAATATTCTTTTTTCACCAAGCAAATACACCCACTTGATATTAGTCCCTCCTCCCACCACTGCCGATATCATATCTTTCCAAATGTTCCTTTTCATTTGGATTAGACAGGTACATGCATCTGGAGCACAGGTCAGAACAGGCACAACAGTTCAATGAAAATAACAACATTGCTGAAAATTTTGACAATTGCCATCCCTCCATTTTCCAGTTATCAGCAGTGAGATGACAGCAACAGCTTTATGTATTACCCTATTAAAAATTTAGCAGTACCAACCATACTATGCAGTGATATTTTGTTTCACATTTAAATGTCACATTTTAGGATCTATACAAACAAGTGGCTGCTCTGGATCTACAACAATAAAATAAAGTTTTGTGCAGTATATTTTGATGTAAACTTTGCAAAACACAGAAAACTCATTTCTGAAATCCTCAGGCACCTGTAATATCTAAGGAGCTGGGGCAATGGGCAAGAAAAGAGAAGCTTATACTTGCTTTGCTCCCTAAGCAGATTTGGGGCAGAGATGGCAGCTCAAATTCTGGCCTCAAATTCTGCTTTTCTTTGTGAATAAGCTATCCAAATTAGGATACAGTAAATATAGATCACTGCATCTTCTCTGCAGGTTCAGTTGATGGAGTTTCGCAGGGATGAGTCACCAAACACAGACCCTGTTCTGCTCCTCCCAGGCCTCCTGGACCAGCTGGGAGTAGCTGCTGTAGGAGGCAGGACACCATATTAGAGGGACATCTGGTCTGATTTTCCAATGCCTTCTCACATCCTCAGAGTCAGAGAGATGGTACCATCCTGCCCACCCTCTGCGCCTGCCCCGTGCTGCAGAACCCCGCACAGCTCCAGGGAGCCACAGCCCATGGGTGGGGGGTACAGAGAGCTGCAGAACCCCACACAGCTCCAGGGAGCCACAGCCCATGGGTGGGGGGTACAGAGAGCTGCAGAACCTGCACAGGTCCAAGGAGCCACAGCCCATGGGTGGGGGGTACAGAGAGCTGCAGAACCTGCACAGGTCCAAGGAGCCACAGCCCATGGGTGGGGGGTACAGAGAGCTCAGTGAGTCTGTGCTGGGACAGCTGCAGCTCACTGCACTGCACACTAACCACGAGCTGAACAGACCACTTAGCTCAGGCTCAGCAGCATTATTAGTACTCCTCATGGGTTGGCACCGCTCTGCACATCAGTTAATAAACATTTCTGACCCTCCTGCTCTTGTGCCTTATGAGTCCCAGGGCTCCAACCACTGTTACTGGGCTAATAGACCCATCTGGAGCATTGAGAATATGCTTGTGCTCAGCCCCACCAGCACAGTGGAGGGATCTCAGCATATCTGCATCCATCAGCAGGGCTGATGAGCCATCCTCTGCACCCTAATATGACTGTGCTGCTGCTTCTAGAGCCCTGGCAGCTGCACTAACGTATTCAGTGTGCTGTATCTCAGGCATGAAAACCTGTAATCCATTTTATTAAAGACTGGCCTTGTAAAATCCAAATCTTCTTGTTCCTGATCCTTACAGCTTTCAAAGAGACCCTTCTACTGCATCTTTCCATGCTGTTCCCATTTTGCTACCATTTAAAACACAGAAAACACTGCTGACAGTCTAAATCATAGCAAATGTACCTGGTAGCTCTTTGACAAACATGATGAGACCAAAAAAGACCCCAAAAAACAGCTTGGAGAGGTAACAAGACCAAAGCTTGACTGTGACTTAGTGCAGAGCCTCTGTGAGCTGAGTGCTGCTCACTCCACTGGGTGTTTGCACCATTTTCCTGCCACTTTCTCACAGTGACCCATGCACTAGGACTCTGAGACTCACTGAAGTCCTTCCTCAAAACACCCTTCACAAAGGCAGACTACCACTAGATGCTCTTCTCTTTTCACCCATTACCTTCCTTTAACTGTCATAAATAAAACTGACAGTTATAAGCAATTCATTTGAGAGGTGTTTTGTTCTGAGGCAAAAACTAAATGACTAAACAGCTTTTGCAAACACATGTTTAATTTCTGGGAGTTGACTTATTTTACTAGACAATGTACAGTTGTTTGGTTTGTTGTGCTCTTGAAGTAAAAGAGACCAAGTAGGAGATGCCACATCTTTGAATTATTGTAGATGATGGACAACAGACTGTGGGACCAATTTAGTGATAATGTCAGAAGCAAACTGCCAACAGATAAATAATGATGCTCATGTAACAGCCAGACAGCTGAAACACGTCCTGCTCAATGCTCTACAAAGATAGACTTTCTGTACTGTCCCATTCAATTATTCTCCTCTTGTTTCTTGTTTCCCAGCAGATAATTGGATTTTAAGAGAAGGTATCTTCAATTTCCAGGGTTTCAATGTCTCTTCTGTTTTCCTTCTGATTTCACACAGACTCTTATCTCCATGTCCTGTATAGAATCGGCCAAAGCCTTTCTAAACTTCTAAGCTACCCTTGAAGTCAAACGTAGTAAAAAAAAAAAAAAATAAAAAGAAAAAACGAAAAAGAAGTCTTCAAAGGTAAAGGACTTGATCTTGCTGGGCAGGGAGGAGTGCTCCTAATGTGGTGAAGGCACCACTGTTACAACTGCTAAAGAATCTGCAGGAACATGGGTCTCCACAGAATCAGTATCTTAATAAGAATAAAATATGATTTGACTGAGAAAAAGGAACTTCTTTATTTGAGCACATATTCAAAATGAGAGTAAGAAAAAAGTGACTGTTTCTATCCTAATATTAAGACCATTATTCAGAATGCATTCCTGTAGCAGCTTTCCTTCCATAACAAAAGGAGGTATTATAACACACTGTAGGAAACAATATATATTTTATTAAAATATGATTAAGAAATTTCTAGACTCATAAAAGGCATATAGCTTGCCAGTTTTCAGTGATTTTTGATTGTTGATTGTTCAGGGTTTTTTCTCCTTAGCAGAAAGTAAGTGCTTGTAACAGCTTAGAGAAAGACCTGAGTTGACAACAATGCTATACCTTCTTGGGTGGACAAGAAGTATTCATTAAACTGCCTTCTGAAAGACTGAATTACCAGTTGTATATTATTCAAAGAAAAAGTCTTGTTTTCAGCCCAGAAAGGCAATATTCTTAAAACTCTCTGGGCAATTCTTTCCCAGCAAGTACTTCCCTATAAACTGAAGGAACTGAGCACACCCCTGTCATTTATGAATCTGTGCTTTCCTTTCCCACACCAAGCAAGGTTGTCATAGTGCCTCTGTTTGCTAATTCTGAGAGTGCCATGTCTACAGATGCCCAGTGAGTCATGCTGGGAACAGCCATAAACCAATGAGCACCAGCCCAGCAGCAGAGCACCCATGGGACAGAAAACAGCACACCAGCAGGCGTGGTGCTGCACAGCTTTAACATCCTAAGTCTATCCAAGCTACTTTTCAAAAGCAAAGTCTCCAGCTGCAGACTCCACCAAACACTCCAGCTACATCAATTGCTCCAGCTGGTCTGCTGGAGGGTACATGTTTGTGGGGTCTCTAAGAATGGCATCAGAAAAAGCTCTGGAAAACTGGGTCATAATCTATGCAAAAGATTTGATGCCTTGAGAAATGAGTACTCCTTCCAGGAGTAGCCCAGGGAAGGATCAGAATGGTTTTCATTCCATTCTTCCTCTCAAGAGTTCATCAAATCTCACTTTTCAGAAGCAGCCAGGGAGCTTCAGGATGCTAAAGTAATTCCCAGGAGCTGCTTGGACCTGCCCAAATATGAAGCAAGAAACCACAAACAGCTGCCTGCCTCTGCAATTAATCTCTGCAAACTGCTTGCCCTCCTCCATACAGGCAATGGAGCTCCAGTGCCTATTTTTACCAAAGGTTTATGTGGCATGCTTTGACACACTATCCAGACAGAACACATAACTTGTGTCTTGTTATCACCACTTTATTCTTGTCATATTCTTTTCTATATTCTTGTTATATCTCTTTATCATATTCTTTATTATTATAAAGAATCCTCTGTAAATCTATAAAGCACTACCTTTGTTAAAGCAGCACGTAAGTATGTGCTACATAAAATCTCAAATATGGTCAATAATGGTTATATAACAGCTAAAATATTGCCTTGTTATAAAGCTTAAATAATGAGATAGGCCATAAGAAACCACCATGGTATCTCACCTGGCGTACTTTTTCAAATGAAATGCCCCTTATCCCTTTTGACAGGTTCAAAGGCAGCCCAGGACACACAGCCATCTGCGCACAGGACGCCAATAAACATGACTTCTGTTTCTGCCTGAAGAAGGTGCCACCTTCAAGCTGGGAGTAAACATATGCAAGCCAAGGCACTCCAGAATTCAGATATTTTCAAATCACCCTTATTCCTCAACCATCACTCTTTTTAGCTTTGGAAAGTGTCTTTTCAACTAAACTATTCTTATCTCCTCTATTTTCTGTAAACCTGCTTAACTGCCTTCCTCAGTGCTTTAGTTTGACTATAAATGAACAAACAGCTTGTTTTCCACAAAGGTCACATTTTACCTTGAAGAGCAATTTATACAAAGCTTATGGCAGAGCTCTTATTGTTGCCTTAAGGTATTTAATTCTGATTATGTCCTTTGCTAACATTATGCAATTGCTATGATATAGGCTGCCCAAATCAAAAATACAAATTCATTATCACATGCTCATGTAGTCCAGACTGATATTTAATTATCAAGCTTTCATGAGTCAGGACTGTGCAGAACAAGTACTGTTAACTAGGATTACTTCCTAACTTATGGGACAGATCTGTATCAGTTAATTATTACAACAATTATCAATTCATATCAGAAACCTATATCTTCCTCATTTAAAATCTATGACTGTTTTATTAAATAGTATGATATTATTCTTGGCTATTCAGAGAAGTAGAAGGGTTAACAATGAGATAGGTGTGCACTCAAAATGGAGCTGATGCAGATCAAAATCAACTTCTAGCTTGACTTCTACCCAGTTCTGGCAGAAATGACATGGAAAAAAGAATCCCCATGGAAAGGAACATGTACAAGTCTCTTCTGCAACAGCACACAGAAACTCTTAGGTAAAAAGTGTTTGTTTGTCCCCACTGACAGAAAGCATAATTGGAAATGTTAATATCCTTGACAAAGGAAAATAATATAATCCTTTCAAAACATCAAAATTGCTTCAAAGATCTCCTGATGCATTGATTTTTTTTTACCCCTGACATTAAAATAAAAGCAGAAAGAATGGTAGTATAGACTCCCTGTGTAGTACACTGTCCTGCCAGAACTGAAATAGTGCCTACAGGACAGAGATCAGTCGGGAAGCTTTCCATTCATCTGGCCCCAGCTGAGATTACTTCAGAACAGCATTGTAAAATGCCTGTTCAGAAACCAGCCTGGACACAATGCCCTTTAATTCCAGATTCAGATGTAGCAAAGCACACAGAGCAATTCCATTCATCAACCACATGAATACCCTTAAACCCAACAAATTTACCTACCTAAACACTTCAGCTTACACTATTAAAACTTTAAGAGGTAGATAAAATATCTCATGGCACTTCTCTTATCAATGCAGTAAAGATATTAAAAAAAGGCCTGGGTTTAGGTGTGCTGAATTTCTCTCTTCATGGGTTTTCAGTGGGAATTTTAAAATGTTTTTCTTCAGTCTGCTGAATGTTGGGAAAATTGCACAATTAGTTTCATCCATATCAAATAAGGGTTATCGTATGCTAGTGGAGATAAGAAGAAATGACATTGCTACATCCCAGAGGTACTCCTTGAGAATGAGCTAAATATAAAAGATTAATTGTCTACTTACGTAAGTTTAAAAACGTCAGCTTTTGCCAATGCTTTGAAGGGAAGTCAAGAGCTCTCATCAAGAGACAGATTCTCTACAGGCATTGGCACACCCCCAATTAGGGCTTCTACCTATCTCATATTTGTAGCAGAGAAGTGCCACAACACAGATTCCTGGCATAAGCAAGGAGATTGTGTGATTCTCAAGATGCAGCTGATTTTCCAGTTTCCCATCAATTCAGTTTTGCCCTGTAATGGCATCTTGAATGTTGCACTCATGTAGGTCTATTTCCAGAGCAGTTCTTCCCCCTCTCTGTGTTTGCTTGTCTCCTGTGCATGTTCAACCAATCTGTAAAGTTCTGAAAAGCACCACTCAGGCAGTGACACTGACACTAACACTGTGCCTGAGGACCTTTCCTGAAGTTCTCACCTTTACCTCTGAACTAATGATACGTAAATATCATCACTTCAACCTTCATAGCTTAAGAAAATCAAAGCATCCTGAGGGCAAACGTAGGTATAAAGGAAAGCCATTTATGTCTTCACTCAGTTGAGCTCACATAATAAGACTGTGCCTCAGGCATTTTATCTGTCATTTTAATGTGTCAAGTGAACGGGTTATTGGCTTATTTCAGAGAGGGAACTGTCTTATTGGGAAGGGACATCTTGACTTATATGTGACCTGGCTTTCTCCATGAATAGCCAGACTTAGATTCAAATGCAAATATCTTCAGGGCAGCTTTCAACATGATCAGTGTGCAAAAGCCATCAATAAAGGGAACCAAAAAAATGACTAAAAAATAATAAATGTCAAGCATGTGAGATGTCCATTAGTTTCTTCCTGACCTAGATCCATAAAATAGAAAGCAAACAGCAGGTGCCTGGCAAATTGATCTTCAGGAGTGCTTAGAAAGCTTAACCTTCCTGTGCTTAGTCATTTACATCACTCCACTGCATGTTCAGTCCATTGAACAGTTCCAGCTCTCTGTGCTTTTCACCTTTTTTATTTATGGAAAAGAGCATCTAATTGACCAAACTCTGCTCTATGGTTCTCATTACTCCAGCTTTGTTTGTTAGGAGAGATGCACAAAATGAACAACTAAGCAGAACTCTAATCTTCTGCAACACCTATGGAAATTTGTGCAAAAGTTTGAACTAGTATCAGAGACAATTTTTCAGGTAAGTTAACACTAAAAATTTTGAAAACGTATCTGGGGTGTGAGGGAAGTTTCAGGTGCGAATCGAAATCCTTGGCCCGTACCTTGTATGGAATATCCCAGAGTTACCAGGAACAGTGTGCAACCACAGACGTTCTATTCATTAAAGATTTAAAAGAGTTAATATTTTGCAGGGTGGACTGTACCTAAAGAGGTACTAAATGAGTGTGAAGCCTTCACTTTCCTGTTTTAGTGAAAGGATTAAAGCTCTATCAACTACCAATCCCTAAGCAAATCTGCACAGACAGAGTAGAGTGAGTCCCATCTTCTTGCTGAGCTATTTTAGCAGGCACAATTAGACATAGCGATCCTAACAGCAGTGTATTTTCTCTGACAGGGATAGCCATGTGAAGGCAGGAATGGAGCCAGAAGGCATACTCCTTAGACTGGAGACAGAGTGGCAATTTCTGTTCTCAGATAGGCAGAGGACTTTGGGGGAAGCTCTTCTCCTCCGCTTACAGTGGAACTGTGGACAGAATCTGACCGCTCCTTTCCAGGGTACTTGTCAAATAAGATAATCAAGAAAGAGATAACCTAAATGTCTTCTTACTTTGCACTCTCCACTGCCAGATTTCTTCAGAAGAGACTTTCTGTTGTGTGTCTGCACTCCATAACAAATACTAATTTGTGTACAAAAAGCTGTTAAGTTATATTCAGTCAGCTCTGACATTTGAAAACTCTCATTTGGACCTCAGTATCAAAGATTAACTTTTTCTGTAATGTTTGTCACAAAAACTGGGACTTTTACGTGGCCTTCTTTGCACAAAGATGTCCAGGAAGGTTTTTCTTATGCTTAAATGGGATTTCTTGTATTTCAGTTTTAGCCCATTGCTTTTTTTGTCCTTTCTTCAGATATCCCTAAAAAGAGTTTGGCCCCATTGCTTTTACACCCTCATTAGACAGTTTTACACATTGATAAGACACTCCTCACAAAGGTTCTCTTCTCCAGACTAAACAAGGCTTAGTTCTCTCAGCCTTTCCATGTTTGAGAGATGAACCAAGCCCTCACTCACCCTCATGGTCCTTCATGAGGCTTGCTTTTGTAGGTGTATGTCTCTTAGACTGGAAAACCCAGAACTGAACCCACATTTCCAGATGTGTCTCAGAACTGCTGAGTGGAAGGACAAGGATCACCTCTTAACTATGGAAATGCTCTTCCTAATGCAGCCCAGCAGGCTGTCATCCTTTGCTACCATCAGGATACATTGCTGGCTCATGGTCAACCTGGTGCTCATCTACACCCTCAGAAGCCTTTCTGATGTCTCCTTCCAGCCAGACAGCCACTGATGCCCTGTATATAATACAGGAACGTAAACAGATACAGGAAAACATCCCTCAACCCATGCCTTTTCAAGGATGTTAATTAATTGGAAAGAAGCAAAAAAACAGTCATAGATATAATCCCAGGATTACAGCAAATGCCTCCTGTACCTAAAGAGGTTATCAAAACAAAAAAAAAAAAAAAAAAACCAAAAAAAAAAAAAAACAAGTACCTAAAGAGGTTATCAAAAAAAAAAAAAAAAAAAAAAAGGAGGTAGTCAAGTTGCCACAATAATGAACAGAGCTTACTCCAGAAGGAAATACTAGATACAAAAGGGTTCTCTATTGCAGCAGGAAGCATCATCACAAAAAGCAGTGCCTGGAATATAAGCAAAGCAAACCCAGAAATTAGATACAAACTTTAAGCTCTTGAGACAAAGAAAAGGATTCCTTTCATTGTTGTTGGAGGCACAGACACCATGTCCTTGAAGATAAAAGGTACAGCAACCTTGTCACTGCTACTTTCTTCAATTCATTCCATGCCCTGATCCAGTCTGATCGTGTACATTTTATGTATATTAGTCTGTGCTTAGTCCCTATTTTTAGGCTGGATGAACCAGTTTCCTTTCAGTGCTGTAGTTCATCCAGGGATAGTTTGTTCCAAGGACTGTTCTGTATACAGAGTATGCAAAAGATGCTCTGTCACGTTGAACACCATTTGCTCTACACACTAGTCCACCCCAACAGCATCCCAACAAGTCCTGCACTCTCAAACTCTCCTTACCCTCCTACAGGCTGTGTACAGCCCCTTTGAGTCCCAAGGCCTTCTGCACAAGTTCTGAGGCCACACTGAACAGGAAGGCAGAGACTTCTCTCTCCTGAGAGGGACCAAGCAGGTTCCTGTAATGCTGGGTGTCATTCCAGCCAACACACAGCATAAGCACAGCTGCACGCCATTAGCAGAAAATAAAAACAACTATGTGTGTGTAAAACCTACCTAGCAGAGGCAGAGAGACTGAATACAGTGAGGAGAAGAGTAAGGACACAGCCCTGCTCTTTACCAGTGCATGCTGCAAGAGAGCACATTTCAACACTCAACACTGCAGCCACTGACTCCCCTTCGCTGGAAGTGGAGATATATTTAAGATGTATTTTCACTTCACTGGCTACTGTCACAAGCTCTGCAAGAAAATCAAGAGATGCTAATTAACAAAACACGTGGGTCTAATAAACACCTTAGAGTCAGTTCCTTTAGCAGGGAAGGAAAAGAAACACTGGAGTTATCCCTAGAATGCTGGTGGAACAAATGTCAAGTGTAAATACAACTTAAATACAACTTAAAATGCCTGCACTGAGATCGCTCTCTAAAGATCTTTAAAAAGACCACTTTTTTCCTAACTTGGTTGACAAAACCTAAAAGGCAAACAAGACAGGGATGTAAACACATTATTCCAACACTGGCATGAACAGTGTAGCTCCTCTTTGCTATTTGTTTCCTGCATTATACTGTGCAGAGTTCTCACACGTGATCACCTTTTGGGAATCTCTGCTACCACTGGAGTTAAGAGGTCACACACATGACTTAGGAGCACAGTAGCTGTGCTTCATTAAGTCCATGCAATTAGCAGCCTGAAAGTAAGTACTTTCTATGGTTCCTCTATATGAGTTATCAATAAAGATGAACCAGGCAAATATTCATAACTCTGTTTTTACTTTGTTGCAGATAGAAATTGATAACCTTTGAGTAACTATGAAATTGAGGAGGTAAGCTTTGCAAGGTACACCTGAAAGGAATGCATTGCAGACTCATAGAATGCTCAGTGACACTTCCAATTATAAAGCAATGAATGAAAAATTCATGTAAATGCTTATTGCCAAGGGCATTACAAATCTAAACATTAAGATTAAGATCAAAGTTTATTTCCCTGGGAGATTATTCATTGAAGCAATCAAGAAATTTTTGCATAAATCCCATTAACTTTCTACAGCAAAACTAAAACACCCAAATATAACTTCCTAACCAAATTATGATCTTGGCTCTTGAACAAATAAGCATTAGCACTTAAAAAGAATGGCAGATTTATGGCTGGAAAAATAATTTTTAGGAAGCCATATAAAGTAGCATCATTTTAAGCAGCCATCTCTCTTGATTTGAACCAAATTAATATTTTAAACTACCTTTCTCACAATACATTGATCAAACTTGCCTTCTGAACACAGCAAGGAAAAATTGTCTAAAAGTCAATATTCTTCTGACAGTATATCTGAGAGGCACATCCTTCAACATCACAACCCGTCCTTCATCTGTGCAAAAGTCTGACTCATGGTGGGTGAATAACATTATGTCTCGTCTAGTACTACTGAAACATGGGGTTTTTTTAACAGAAGGATGGCATTTCTACAATACTGAATTCTGCATTCCAAAGTTCATTTTTTACTGTTAAAGCAGAGGTTTAGTTCATATGCCTGAACTGATGTTTGACAGCTCAGGCTGGTGGGAGTTGGCATCAGTCCTTTGGCATCCAGTTAATGGCTGTGAACAAGAAACTGCAGCTGACAAATTCCATATATGAAACCTTACTGTTTGTTCCAGCCCTGTCAATGCAATGCAGACCATTCAAGAAATGGTTTTCTAAAATGCCTATATAATTTTTTGGAAAAAAACCCCACCAACTTTTAAGGAAACTCCTCTAGGAGTTGAAAACCTTCTTTGGAAGCTTTCCACACCTGATTCCCCCTCCTGTCAGATAAAGAAAAGAGGTTTGCTTTCACTGAAAAATGTGATGACCATTTTTGATCTGCTACTTGCATTAGCACACTACTCCAAATACCTCTTCTGCAGATTACTTATGGCCTCGAGCATGCCATATATCCTTGAACTCTTTGCAAAACTGATTTTACACAACAAAATACCTACAGAAATACACTGAAATGGCTCAGTTACATACACACATGCAGACATATCTGACTGAACTAAACCATGTCTTGGGATGGGAGAACATTAGAAATGGTTCCATGCTGTTTACTGGTACACACAATACTTTCCCCAGTAACTCAGCCAGAAGCCAGAGCCTGGGAGCAGAAGAGCATCAGTTTCATACTGTAAAAGTTAAAACCAAAAACTTTGTCAGTCACACTTTACTTCTCATCATGGCAATTCTGCAAACTGCTTTCAAATTAAAGCAATCATGTGTGTTCATTAGTCAGATTGTAACGAGCAAAATACAATTTCCTCTAGTAATACTGCATTCTGCCTTCACCAGGGGAGAGTACTCATCCTCACTGTAAGGAAATATTGAAATAACTTAAACATTATCTTGTAGAAGAGGCTGGAGAGGTTTAAATAGTCAAGATCATTAGGTACAATTTACCTAATTTGAAAGATTTTGAAGGATTTAAGGAGATACCAAAAACTTGTTTTCATTTCCACCTGAACTTCAAAGTACATGAAATGTTAGCCTTTAAAAATAATTAAAAACAAACCCCAAATCCAATAACTACCAAAAAAAAAAAAAAAAAAAAAAAAAAAACAAACCCCCCCCCCCCCCCCCCAAAAAAAAAAAAAAACCTGAAAGAAGCAGCTTACTGGGAAAATATCCACTCATGGAAATATCTCACCCTTGCTAAAGGTCGTTTTCACAGCAGAGAATGAGTACATCAGCTGCTTCCGTTCTGTCTTCAAAGGCTATTTGGAAAGACTTTCATGTATGTCTGATTAGCAAAGGTAGAATACAGCACCCGAGGAACTAGCAGGGATTTCTAGCTAGCTATTTCTTTAGAGGCTTTTTAAAATCAAAGCAGACATTCAACTTGCTGTTTCATTTCTAGTATTTTGGACAGAGATTGAAAAAGCCTGACTGACAAACTAAGAGAAGTTAAGCATTATTGTAGCATGCTCAAATCAGTTTGGGATATTCACTTTCAAAAAATGTCCCAGACACAAAGACAAAACATAACTAGCTGCTCATGCACATAGGACTTCAAAAGCTGCAGGGAGTGGAAGTAGGATGCACAGTACAAGAAACGCCCAGAGGCTGGCATTCTTTGAACTGCCTCACTGCACTCTGCTCAATGCTCCCACAGCTCTCAGGATGATCAGCCTTTTCTGAAGGAGAAAAGGACCAGAAAGAGCACAAAGAAAAACAAAACCAATGAACTTTCCTGTTTTCCTGTTCAACTGCTTCTTTTCTGGGCAGTAAGTTTCTTTTCAGCAAGTAAGTTTCTAGCAGATTTCAAGTCAGAATCAAGTCCTTTATTGAGTTCAGTTAGACTTGATAAGGCCCTATCGATATGACCCAACCTCTTTAACAGAACTGAAAAAAACAAATCTGTAACAGAAAACACCCAGCTTTCTTGGTGAAATGAAATCAGGAAAGTAGATGTGCATTTCTTCTCAAGGTACATCTGGACAGAACAATTATCATGTCCCAGTTGTATTATCTTGATAGATAAAAAACTCACTAGGGCTTTTTCCTATCTCTCAGAATGGGATTTGCTGCTTGGACTAGAACCCAGCAAAATTATGATTTTCACATCTTAAATTACCATCCAGTATGAAAACCTATTGTCTACACAGTGATACCTGTAATATTAATCCTTAGAGTAGCTGAATTCTGAGTTACATGCCTCAAAAGTGCTGAAAGAAGAGTACAGAGTTGTTTCTGTAAACCAAGAGCTGTAGATAGTGAGAAACTTTTGGGCCCATCAGTGTCAGACTTCAGTAAACAGGAGTGAGTTCACCAGAGAGCAAGCTGAGATGTTCAGGGCTGGAACATTTTCCCTGTGAGGAGAAACTGAAGAAACCTGGCTTCTCAAACCTGGAGAAGACAAGGCTTCGAGCAGGACTTAAGAGCATCCTTCCACACAACTTTATGAACAGCGCACAAGCAGGCTCTTCACAACAGTGCCTGATGGAAGCATGAAGCAGCCATAAATTGAAACAAGAGCATTTCAGATGAAATATAATGAGAGGAGACACCTCAAGGGCAATCAAAGAGTGGAACAGGTTGCCAAGGAAAGCTATGTGGTCTCCAAGCTTGTTGGTCTTCATGACCAGACTGAATAAATCCATGAGTAATCTGATCTGATCTTGTAGCTATCTCAGCAAGAGGCTGGATAAGAGATCTCCTATGGTCCCTAAAAATCCTACAATGGCAGGGTCATATGTCAAAATTAATAGTATTTGGAAAAAAAAAATTAAAAATACATCACTACTTAGGCTGCAGTACATATAACAAAGGAAATTGTACGTAACGGGGCAGAACTGAAAAAAGAAATTACAACCTTCTAGAAAGATTAGAAGAAGGTTTAATTTACATGCTAATTCCACCAACTAGCATCTTTATTTTCAAGAGCAAGGCTGTTCCCTCAGCTTATTAGTAGCATATTTGCATGAAAATGTGATCTATGCTTCTTCACCACTCGTTCATCTGCTCTCCCTGATTATGTCTCATTTGAAGCCACAGTCTGCAAATAACTGTTATGCTACAAAGAGATGATGTTGAGTTCAAACAGAGAAAAGTTACAGGAGGAGAGAGAATACTTCAAAACAAAAATTATATTTTTTCCCTGAACATCTGTTTGTCCATAAATCTTGAAAAGAAAGAGTAAAGGAAAATACAACTGTGGAAAAAAAAATCCTGCAGTCAAATAAGAACCTTTCCATAAGGCAAAAGCACCTGAACCAACCATCGTCTAAGAGAGAATTTATCAGAAAGATAGAAAAAGACTTTTCATGAAGGCCTGTAGTGACAAGGAACAAGGATTTGAAACTGGAAGAAGAAAGATTTAGTTTGGATCTAAGGAAGAATTTTTTTTACAGTGAGGGTGGTGAGTCACTAGAACAGGTTACACACAGAAAAATGGATGCCTCATCACTGGACGTGTTCAAAGTCAAGTTAGACAGGGTTCTGAGGAACCTGAAAAGTTATAGATGTCCCTGATCGTGGCAAGGGGACTCAACAAGGTGATCCTTAAAGGTCTCTTTCAACACAAACAAATGTAGGATCCAATTAAGAGATGGGATTTGAATAAATCTTACCTTCCCACAGAGAAGTCTCTTTGCAAATGCTTTTGCATTGTGCCAATTGACATGGGTGTGCCTAAAGCAAATACTTGCTAAAATGTTTGCTTGTATGAAAGAAAATTCTAAGCTCAAGGGGAAAAAAAATATTCCTTCTTGTGAAGTGTAGCCCAACATTACATTGAACTGGGTAATTTGAATATGAGCAAAATAGCTCTGATCCCTTCATATCAGCAGGTAGAAATTAAGACTACTGAGCAAAACAGTCCCTCCTGACCTACAGAACTTTTCAGAGCACTCAGAAATTCTGAGGGTAAGCTTGGCTACCAGTTTTACAAAAAAAGGCTTTCCCTTTTCTTACTGCTGTTTATTGCACACCATAAATACAGTAAGAGTACAAAAAACTGAAAGATAAAAGTTTCTTGAATATTATGAAATATGGTGATTTTTCTGTTCCACATATGATGTCTGCATGAACAGTCAAATTTCTTCGAGAATCAAGTATGTTTTTTTCAATTACTCAATTTTTTAATAGAAGTAAATTCCTCTGAAAATATTTTTTCAATATTTTCTGGTGTAAAAAAAAAAAGAAGTTAGGAATTTACATAACAAATACAAAAGTATTTGCAATGGAGGCATATAACCACCACTACTTTCTAGTAATAACATATAAATCCTAAAAGCTTTCAGAAGTTTCTAATATAGAAATAAAATTGATATCACCAGTATGAAAAAGGAAATGTCTTTACTGTCTTTCAGAACTACATCTTCTAGTCTTACAGCATATCCTTCTTTCCTTGCTTTGCCAAGCAAGCTGACCTAGATTTTGAAACAAACAGGATCTAAAAATAGACTATTTGCTAAAATAAGCGTTGCACAGAGACCTCTGCATTCAGCAATACTCTAAGTCTCATAAGAAGGACATTCTGCTGTAAAAACAAGGCATTTTTGTGCCAAACTTCAGCTTAATGCATTTCATTTATGATAAAGTGTTCTCTTTATTTCAGTATGGTAAAGTGAATAAGGTCCTAAAATGCACCAATAATGTTTTGACATCTGTATTGAAGACTTACCAGAATATATAGAGTGAAATTCTTGGCTCCATTGATATTCACAGAAATGTTACGATCAACATTGAAAGAGCAAAGTTTCCATTCAAAAAATTAATTCCCACTAGCAGATTCTAGAAGCTGGCCCTAAAAGCCAAAACCAACCTTCAGATCCCATCTTTTCAGAGGTAGGCTCTAATTTCTTCAGCCCCTTTTTTACTAACTACTATTTGGAAAACTTCTGAGCATGATTGTCTTGTTTTTTCTTTGCTTCATCTTCAGCTTTGGCTCTTGAGCACAGTAGAAGCCAGGACTTACTTCAAACTTCCTAACACTGAAGTCAACAAATCTTCAGCTGGTTCTGCGTGATGGCATTTTCGGAACCATGGCCCACACAAGCAGTGTCCTTGGAAGAATCAACATCTTAACTCCAAGAAAAACACAGGAGCGGTGATTCTGTTTTCGCAAAAGACTTACTTCATTTGCAAGCCCTTCTCATTTATTGATCAAAAAACCCTACTCACAGCAGGGCTTGACATGACAAAATATTTAAAAGTTCACATCCCACACTGCCCACTGAAATAGAGGGCAACTCTAGCCTAGAGCTGAGCTACAGAACTTTGTTAGGTCTGTTTCTTTTCCAAGGTAGAAGAATGTCTTAGTTTGGTGCTGTAGGCAGAATTTATTATTCCACCTTCCACTGGCCACTAAACTCTTTGGTGACTTGGTAGCCCATTCAAAAAATAAAACTAACTGCACAAGAACTTCAGTTTGTACTGAATTAATGCGGCTCCATTGAATTTATTGAAGGATCAAGAAGACAGCCCAACAGAAAATTTGTCCTGGCTGTTTTAGATGTTGCATTTAGCTGGGTATTAATGTGATTATAGTTGATACTTGTTCTTGCTGTCTCTCAGATTCAGTTTCCTGCTGTGAGAAATATCTGATGCACACTGGTGGTTGTAAATGAAAGTGCCCACAGTAATGATAGGTGAAATGAAGTCAATATCAGAGGCTGTCTGCTGATTCAACCAGAGAACATCTGAACCCTGCTGCCAAATTGGCTTTTTTTTTTTTTTTTTTTTTTTTTTTTAATAACTACAGTGTCTACTACATTCAGAGTGACCAAAAAAATCAAAACATAGCAACAGTGTTTACATCCTCCTGGCTGTATAAGACTAATTCATTCCCCACATGAAGATAAAGCCTTCCCACAAGGACTTCAGCTGAACCAACCGCGTGGCCAGTTCTGGCTGGGGCAGGTCAGCAGGATTTAGCCCAATATTGTTTCCAGCAGATACACAGGACACCAACGCAGTGGGCTGAGCTACATCATGCAAGAAAGTTGATCTATGTCAGGTCTTTGACTACCACCATAATTTCACCGTAATGTTTAATAGCTAGTTATTTCATGCTAATCTAGCAGTGATTTAAAACAGGAACGTCTTTCTACCAAATTGTATTACCCTTCAGGAAAAAGAGTAGCCCAGACTGTAGCCTGGGGAAATCTATGCCAAATTCAAATTATTACATACTAGCTGGAGCTTTCACCCAAGAGTTAATTTCACTTTCAGAAATTTTAGATTAAAATGTCACACAAAAATCCACAGAGCATCCAAAGGGTGCTGTGAAAGAATAAAAGATCTGTGCACACACTCATGCATATACAGAGCACTCTAAGCACAAACAGATGCCTGTAAAGGAAGTGAAATGCCAGTGAACAGCCAAGGCTGGGATCAAGTTGGGATCCCAAATAAGCCTACATTTGTCTGCAGACTGTAGGAAACTTCCCTCACCAGCACAGAAAAACACAGGAGAAAAACGAAAAAACATTGTCACAGTAAGACAAACTCAAACAAACAAACAAAAAAACCCTACATGGAATTACGCCATGTTTCACAGTCAATCTTTCTAATGTGAACCTTCCTAATGTGAAAGAAAGCCCTACCTTTCCCAAGAGCACAGACATCCAGTTCTTTGCAAACCCTTTCTGATTTTCTCAGGTGGAATTAAAGACTGCTGCATGTTCAGATATGTGTGGATTAGCAATGATGCCAGGGATCTTACCATCATCAACTCAGCTTCCTTGGAACTTTGCAAGCCTTGCAGGGAGGATATTCCAGGGCCTTCCATTCAAAATGGAAGATGATCCAGTAATTTGCATTGTGGGGATGTGGCATGTTTAACCCTTTGCCCACTGAAAAAGCTGTAATGATGAAAGGTTGAGCCTTAACTTCTGGGTGCTGAGATCCTATTCAGCAGCTTTGGGAATGAATTTTTCTTGAATGTTGACCCTAGACACTAGTTTGTCCTTTTTTTTTCAGATTTCAAATATATATGTGTGTAAATATATATATATATATATATTTCAAATCCTGACTAGAACTATTATGAACAGAGCACTAAATGGTAACTAGAGATAACAAATGGTTGAAGCCAACCCAGGAAATCTGGAGGCTCAGAGGAGTAAGAGGAGGAGAGCAGTATCAAGGGGAAAAAGGGTAGAAGAGGACAAAAGATCCAACAAGAATGAGGAATAAAGGCAAAAAAGGAAGCATAGATTTTTTTTTCTTGTGGAGAGAGGCCTCTTAGATACTTTTTGTGTCCCAGGCAATGGGACATTTGCTAGGGACCCAAGGGTCTAAATCTAACCATGCAATAGAAAGATTTCAATGAGCATCAGATCGGATGCTAACAGCAGGTAGAAATTCAGATTTCACTTATTTTAAGCATAAGTTAGATTTTAAATTATGTGTTCCCTGGGAGATAACAATTCCACATTCCATTTAGGGACATGATTGCATCAGCTGGTAGTTTCAGAAAGCAATATCTATTCTTTTTGCCAGTGTCTTCCCTGACAATCTATCATTTTAACCAATGCAATTAGGATGAGAGAAGATTAAGTATTTTCTAGGTTTAGTTTCACAACAACTTCTAAGTAGGTCATGTGAATTACAGTGTCTGCCAAAAGGTCAAGTTAGTGTGATTTAATCAAATGTGGCCAGCGGGGACAGTTTGCAGAAGTCATACACAAACACTTCACCACACGTCAGCACATCAGTATGCTTATTCTAAAATATGCATCCTTTTTTGAGCCCATGAAAATAAACCCTCAAGAAAATAACATCAATTTTAAAAGAATAAAAGATTGCCTGCTACGTGGTATTATTAGTCAAATAATAAAACAACTAAATCCATCCCATACATCTACAAAAGCAAGGCAATCCTGACAAATGGCCAGAACCAACAACACATGAAGCAGCATTATAATAGATATTATTAGAGTTGACACATAGTTGTTTATTTTAAAGAATCTGTTTTCTTTTTTTATATTATAAATACTATAAGTTCCTCATAATGTATATAAAAATCTGAGAGATAAACAAATGAAGATTCAATGTATACAAAAAATATCAAATATCATATTTTTTCCCTCATGGATACCAAAATTAATGCTTTTCACACATGCTAATTTAAAAGAACCATTTATGTGAATGTGTTTCCCTAATTATGCCTTAAATTATTTACAATATGATATACTAGCTGCTGTGCTCATTTATTTTCTATATGGATAATTCTCTAAGCACCATCAATATGCAATATGATTCTTAGTTGCATGCAATTTTTTTCTTACTGTAATTAATTTGGCATTACAATTAAAATGAACATGTAGCTGCACGTGCCAGCTCCCTACCTACTATTAAATTAGCTACTTATCCAAAATAAGCAAAACTGCTCATCCTCGCATTACAAGTAAGCAAATTTTAAATTCACCCTCCTCATGGCAATAACTGCCACACTGCCTCATTTATCTTCTTTAGACAAAAAAAAACAAAACAAAAAAACAAAAAACCAAAACCAAAAAAAAACAAAAAAAACCAAAACAAAACAAAACAAAAAAAACCAAACAAACAAACAAAAAAAAATCAACTCCCAAATAAACACCCCATACTTTCAAGAAACCAACATAAAGCCATGTCCTAGAGCGCACATTCAAAGCCCTTTTTCACATCAGTCAAGTTTAAAGAGAAGGAAGGCTGCCACATAACCTACCAAAAGCAAAGCATTTCTTTCTCCTTCACCACGTGGATTTGCTGCAGATATTCCAATAACCAATAGCTAAAACCTTAAAATGCAGGACCTTGTCATTTAGTGTAATCTAAGCAAAGAAGTAATGAATATGCTGCAGATGATAACCACAACATGCTTAAATAAGTAGGAAGTGTAGTAAATTAGTGGATTATGATCCAGGATGTCTCAATATGACAAACTCATTCTGAGATGCCACAAGAATATTCCACTGCAGAAAGGCTGTTTCCTCTGAAGCAAGGCCAAGCACTATATTTTTCATGGAAGTGAATATACTTCCATTCTAGGACTTTGACTTTAAACCAAGTGCCATCTCTGCACGTTTGCTACGTTCCCTCTGTCCTGAAACTCATGGCAACATGTCCCCATGTTGAGGTCAATACAGTCACACCACCACTGACTTCAAAATATGTGTGATTAAATCCCTCAGGCTTTTTTCATAATATATTCTTTACATCAGTGAAAGGATCGATGTGGGGAACACTAATTTAACAACTCTCAGTAAAGCCAGTGCTTTTTTTTTAATAATTAAGGAGCTCAGCATCCAATTCATTGCTGGTAGGAGGGCAATTCCTCTGAAAACTATGTACACAATTTCTGCATTCAATTTCATGTATTTCTTCATCACGCATTTACATTTAGATTTTCCTGCCAGCAGCTAGAGGACATGTTATATACATACAAATAGGTGAAATTGTAATTCATATCACATCTGGCGAAAAACTAGATTTTTGAGGGTTTTCTGGCCTTGATATCAGCATGACTTGGCAACTGAGAAAACATATTTAACATCTTTTTATTCACTAAACTGTTTTGATTCAGAAATTCTGCAAAAGAACTGACATCTAATTATCATATTTAAACAGTAAATCCAGTGTAGATATAATAAGATATATATTTTATTCAACAGAGCAAAAACAGACTCAAAAACACATTAAAAACAAAGAACAAACAAGTCTAATGAGTCTCAGCACACTGTGCAAACCTGTGACTGCCTCTTGTGTATATCTATGTTTCTGGCAGCTCCATTTCAGCTTTAGAGAGAACAGCTTACCAAAGTTTAGAAGGCTGTCAGCAGACACAAAGGAACCTCTCTGCATTTATTCTATCAAGAGAATATCAGCAGCAGTGGTTTATATGATCCTCATCATTACATAGCATTAAAAAGACCCCAGAAACGTTTCACTGCCTATCCTTGCAGTAAACAAAAACAAATCCCTTGTACAACGTATATACTACTGTCAGAAGAGATATTTCAAGCTAGTGCAATTAAATATTCCCAGAAGCAAAGCAGGGATTAAAAAATACACAGTGATACTAAACACAGGTTTTTTTTCCACAACACTGACCTCCTCCAGCTTGGAGATGATTGAAGCCCAGCAGAGACACACAAAGGGACTGGCTGCCCTTGTATTCCCTACACACACTTATACCTACACATTTCAGCAGGTTGTGATTTTCTGCTCTACAAACTACAACTATTGGGACATTTGTTTTACTTTATCTTTGCACATGAGAGAGGGGCCAGGCAATAAACTTATGCATTAATCCTTCTTCTGATGAAAAATGGAGTTTTGTCTCATTGATATCATTAGCTTCATGCTGTGCAGTTCACCAGTTTTTTCCTATCTGGGCAACTGGTACGAATTTCAAGGGGCAAATAGATTAGGTCCAATTCAACAGGACAGAACAGATTTCAATACTAGTGTAGGGAAGTTTCAAAAAAGATGTAAAAGAATGATATGTAAGTAAGAGTTACTAGTGCTGAGAAGTTTTACCAAGAGGCTAACGCTGACGTGTATGAAGTCCTCCCTGCATAGCAATTTTCATTTGTCAGAACACCACTCAGGACAATTTTAGCAATAAAACAAAATCTCAAGAGGCATGTTGGTTTTTTTTTTTCCCCCTAGATAGGCAACATGATTTACATAAGCAGTAAACAGCATCCTTGACAGTTTTCAAGACTGTTCCCAGGATATTTGATCAGCTGGTAAGTAGTTCAGACTACTAGGGAAATCTCAGTTTTGGTTTTGGGCTATTTGTGATTTTTGTGTGAGTATATAAATAAATATATATATTTCTATAAAACAACCTTGATTTTATAATTACTCTGGCTTGTACTTTATCTTAAAAACACAAATATTTGTATGTAAGTCAGTGACATTTGTCATATGTTTATTACTCATTACAGCTGGCAATGGCTGCATGAGTAGAAAGTAAAATGGAACAACATTTTCATCAGTTACACAGGAACAAACATAAAACCCACAGATGCTTCCTTAGAGCTTTCTTCAATGGGAAAACTCCAGCAGTTACTTTGACCACTTGATGTAGACAGATTACAGATCATTTTCAAGCGTGTAGACTTGACCTTTGTGCCCCTTCTATTAATTTACATCGTGACTTGAGAGTGACTATTTAGCCTCACAAGACAGAATTTTGGTAGTCAGGTCCTGTGAAGCTTCTGTTCTCAAGACTAGAGGACTAAACCCACTCATACACTGAAAAACTAATTAAGAAACACAACAACCACTCCATTTCACAAATGGAACTTTTCCTGAAAGTCTTCTGCATTGCTCACCTGGCATTATACATTAATTTATTTCATTAGAGCTTGGAAATATCATCATGGGTGGAACTACAGAAGTGAACAGCTACCAACAGAGCCAACATAGAGCATTCTGCAGAACCTGGCAAAATCAGAGTGTAACTTGCAATGCTGATAGCTGCAGTAATTAAACAAATGTACAGTTTCCTTAATACTGTGTACAAGTGTATTTGATTCTGTTCGCAACAGTTCTGCTGTGCATTTGATCTAAGCCAATAAATCCAGAAAAATAGGAAAGCTTGAAGCTTTTTCTTTTTTTCAAAATTACCTTATATCAAAATTTTCCTAACTCCCTATGATTCTACATTTATTTAGTGCTTTACACAGACTAGAGATAATTGTTTTCATTTTTTTTCAGGAAGAAAATCTTTGGTCCCAAACACTACTTTCCAGATAAGTTTGATATGAAGAGCATTGTAATTATCAGAGTCTGAGGTGAGCTTCTGAAATAACCAGGTTTTTGCACACCTAAGTAAATCTTTCATTTCTTTAGCAACATCCATGTGTCACTCTGCCTTGCAGAATTATTGCATAATTTAGAAGCTTATTAACTTTGTAGGTAATTGTTTCCCATTCAGTTGATCATATCTTCTGGAGGGTTGACTGTTCCACTGATACAAGAAATGATTTCCTCTTCATAGTTATCAGAGAGTCCCAGGTGAAAAAGACAGAAAACTACCAGCCAGCTATCTTGTTTGAATATTAAGAAAAGTGAACATTAACTTGGGGATTTGAGTGATGGGAACTTTGTTTGTTTACCTTCCTTGTTTGTTTTTTTCTTAATATCAAACACCTACAATGAAGAATGTTACTTCTTTAAACATAGCCACTCCTGGAAATCTTTGAAAAATATTTTTGAAGAATTACAACAGTTTGTTATGTGGAAGAATCAAATGATAAAACCTCAGGAATGTCTCTTTAGGCAACCCAAGAATTTATCGCTTTTCAAGTATATTTTGCATCTTATTTTTCAAGTACATAAACAGTTTTCCACTAGCTTTTGGTCTACAAAGCAGGTTGAGAGACATTTGACAGGATTCTCTTTTGACATCACAGATGTAATTAAAAACACAGAAATAGAAGCAATTTTTGCAAGCAAATTGCAGTTTCATATCAAAACCAAAACAAACAGCGCTGCATTTGCAGACCTTTATCATCCATCACACGCAAGCAATGGAAGATAACAGTACAAATACCATACTTTTTATACAGAAGTGCATCCTACCATGAAAAACTGAAAACAAGAATGCCTTCAAAGTACAGCAGTCCTTTGTCAGCACAACAATAAATATGAACAGCAAGAACTTTATGCTAGATCTGGCAATAGGGTGGGATGGTGTGCTGTTTGTGTCGAAAAAGTTGCAGCAGTCTCTGTTCAAGGCATATTATTAGGAACTTAGCTTTCAATAAGGCAAACAAAGAGCACCACAGTACAAGTAATAATTGTTAGGCTCCAAAAAATACTCAGAGTGAAATGCTTGTGAAGTTACTGAAGAATAACTGCACAACATTTTGATGTATTTTTTCTTACAGCTTCTTTGTAGGCACAGAAAGGCTATTATATCTGTTTCTAAGGAACTGGAAACAGAATGGGCAATGCGGTGAGTGACTAAGGGCCTGACGTGCAAGAATGGAGAGGTATCTAAAGGCTGCTAAACCATCTAAGCAGTTCAAATACCTTTTAACCATTTAAATTATAGGAGTAGTGCAGTATTTAGCAGATATGTATTTAAGTGTCCATTGTTTTTCTGCTTTTTTTTAATGTAAATGTTTCTGCATTTTTCTTTTATATGACTGTAAGGGAAGTTTTAAAAGCCTTTGTTGCTGAGCTTTGTCTGCCTGGATGATCCGAAGTATCCATTTATTACTGAGGAAATAATATTCTGTGGTAGTCCTGAACTCTTCTGGCGTTTTCCAGGTTGCAGACAGAATGTGGCTGTGCTGATAAAATAGATGGGGTATTCAGAGGTTCTGTGTGACATTTTCCAGGGACGCAGGAGCTCTGCACATATGGGTGCACCTGTGCTGTAGCAGACAGGAGAAAGAGCAGGTGAGGAGTAAGGCATGCAAAACTGGTCTCTTCCCTAGAAACAGATGCAGCAGAGCACACAGCAGCAGAGCACACAGAAGGAGCTGTTACTGCCACAGTGAGTGCAAAAGATGAGCTCCCCTGCATTTAGAACAGGTTCCCTTACCCTCAGCTCTGAAATCCTTCTCCATATCAAGCCAAGCTATTTAGGGCTGGCAGCAGAAATGGCATTTAGCTCTCTGTGCCTGCCTTTGCTTTCTGTAAGAGCTCTGAGTCAAGCTCCCTACCACCATGACACAGAGGAGATGAACACCAGCACACAGATTGCAAATCAGATCATGTAATCATGATCCAAGTCCAAATCCTGGCCCTAAGCAGGGCACCCTAAGAGTCACACCATGGGCCTGAGAGCATTGTCCAAACACTTCCTGAACTCTGTCAGCCTTGGTGCTGTGAGCACCCTGAGAGCCTGTTCCAGTGCCCAACCACTCTCTGGGTGAAAAACTGCTATGGTACTGCATGTCCTCAACAATAAACAAACTCCATGGTTTGGCTTGGAGAATACAGCACACACTAAAGACAGGCAGGAAATTCAGGTAAGATCTGTGAAGGAATACAGGCACCAGCTTGCTGAGAATAGCTGCCTGGCCATTCATGGGACACTCTCGGGGAGGTGGAAGTTCCCGAGGGAGATAGAGGAAGGCAGTAAAGAGAGCACATCAGACAGGAGCAGCTGAATCACAAAATTCAGGACTTGGATTCAGCTAAACCATGGTTTTTGAGATATCAGCACTACAGTAGGTATCAGACCTACTGTCTCTTTAGATCTGAGTCTTAGATTTTGCAATGAGAGCAGAACCATGGAATGCAATGAGCTGTTCCATGAAAGTACAGCAACCCATCCCATGTTTGCACATAACTGATGGAGCAAACCTTCTCTAGTTATCAATGTTAACAAAATAAACCTCCTAAATTTCAAAGAAAAAAAAAAAAAAAAAAAAAAGATCATTCTAAAGGAAAAGAGAAAAGGGAAAGGCCTGCTTGACCAAGAAGCATATCACTGCCCTTCTGGCTAAATCTGCATTACTCAGATAAGGGAGTAGCACTTCAGTAGCCCCATGTTTAAATGGAGTTGAGGATTTCCACAGTGGAAGGCATGTCAGTGCTAATAACTTGGCACAAGTTAGCATCTGTTATCAGAAAAACCAGGCCATTTACTTATCCATAAATTTCTGGTTTCAATATGCCTCATCCAAAATTACATGCAAGGCAAATTATACAAAAATGTCTATACAGAGGAGTATTAATAGCATTGACAGACACAGTTACACAGAAATTAAGGTAAAACATATCCATTCCACTTAGGGATCCAAACCATTTCTATATTCATTCGAAGTTTTAGTTGCCTTTTTTCCCCATATGCATTGAAAAAAAATCAGCATTAAAAGAACTGTCTATAAGCCCCTCCAACTGTCCTCCCTAGTGGATTTTACTCAAATGGATAAAAAAGATTTCTCCATTTCAAACAGTTACCCCCTAAGCTACTAGTCAGAATAACACCCAAAGCCAATGAAAGAACAGCACTCTGCTCTTTCAAGTGCTCACCTGAGAGACAGGATTCTGAGCTCTAACCCTCACGCTGTCACCATCTTAATCCTTGGTCATTATTAAGCAACTACAATTCAGCGCTCTATGGTATGTACATATATATGTGTGTGTGTGTATATATATATTCATTAATCTCATAGTCTGAAAACACCTTCCAAAACCACAATGCTTGATTTTGACCTGCAACACACATTTCTCTCTTTACTCTAATTTCAGCCTACAGTTACAAAACAGGAGTACTAATCCCCTCTTACTAGTTTCAGGGTTATGTAGGTTAATTTATTAATGCCCATGAGATTGTCTGAGGCAGCCAAATTGAAAGCCTGGATAAATGCAAACACACTAGATCAGCAGGAATGCTTTAATTAACTACAACCTCAATACATTACTCAATAAAGCTAATGAAAACACTATAGCTGGAAATCAAAACAACAGCCAAAGAATATTTATAGAAGTTTTACAGAAAAAAAATTGTGTAAGCATTTACCTGCACATATACAATGATAATTATTTTCTTAATAATTTTGCATTAATTTTGCTGAATTTCTTTGTTCCATTTTAAAGTCACTCCCTCCTAGCTAGGCCAACTTGAAATAACTGAGAACATCAAGTTTACTTCTCAGTATTCAGCAGAAAGTTTATTTTAATTTACAATGCAGTTGAGGACCTTTTTTTTTCAGAAGAGCCAACTCTGATTTTGAGGGTATGATCAGGGTGTTCACAATAACAGAAAGGTTATTGTAATACTTCTTTGCATGGAAGTATAAGAAAAGAACAGAGAAGATTTAGACTCATTTGAATTAATGATTATTATGTAGCTACATATATCACACTATCTCAAACACATGGCAGGAGAAAAGTAAAAAAATATTAACAGGAATGTTCTCTAATCGAATGCTCTTTGATTAAGCAGATATACCACAAAAACTCAATAGGGAGAAGGCTACAGTTATAGAAACAATGCAGTGAAAGCCTCAAATTTCTTTTAAAAGATTTTTCTTAAGGACCTTATGTGGATAAGTCTTGTTGAAAATATGAATTCAGTGTTAGCTCATTGTCACATATAAAGTCAGCTGTGTTGTGGACAGAATAAATTCCCACCCGTCCCCCAATATGGTTTAAATCTGCTGGTGTTTGACTTAGTTAAATACCAACAGTACCTGAGCCTGAGCCCTGCCCTTACACACACAACAAGTTTTGAGAGTGCTACCTGGGGCACAGAGATGTGCTGTGACTGTTCTGGTGGCTCCAGGAGCCACAGGGACTGCTGAAGCCCCCAGCTGACGTGCAGGGACTGGGGAGCTCTGGTTGAGCATGGTGAGGCTGGAGCAGTGCCCAGAGGCAGAGCCTGGCATTCAGCTCCAGCCCAGCTGTGGGCCCAGGGCAGCAGTGGGCACAGCCAGCCCTGCCTTGCTTCCAGTTCTCTGCAAGGTCTGCAGGAAGCTTCACTCTACACTGGAGCCACTTCTTATTCCTATTTGTGTGTGGAAAAATATCCCTGTGGGACTCGCTCTAAAAAAAATTGTTTACAGAACTAATTAAGTGGAAACTGCTACTGACCTTTTAATACTAATTATTTCTGACAGTGTTCTAGAATAATTAAAACACGAAGAACAGAGCTCTTAAAGGAAACATCTGTGGTGTGTTGAAATGCTATACCTGCCACAGCTGCCTCTCTGGCCCCACAAGGACCTTTTCAGCCACAAATGCCTGTGCAAAGCAAAGTCACCACACTGGTCTCTATTCCTGCCTCCTCCTCAGCACTCAGCCTGGAAAGCAAACACAAAATGCCCCTTTGTTCTGCTGACAGCTTTATTGGCTGCAAGGAAAACTAATTTTGGGCTGACTTGCACCAAGGAGTGGCTGAACATGCAACATGGACATTAGAGAATTAGATTTACTGTCTACTTCAGAAAACAAGCTATTCCAGCAGCATCCCAGCCCCACCAACCAAAGCATCCAGCCCACAGCACAGCCACATCAAGGAAACTGGCTCTAAAGCAGAGAAACTGAACAAAGCAGTAAACCTTCATATTTTTAATTATGCACAGCAATTACACAGGAACCAAAATTTCTTTATGCCAGTAGATTGAGTAAAAGCCAAAAGGATCACTTATTCATTACTACTTTGCAGTCATTTCATACTTTGTTGAACAACTTAAAAGCCTTGAGAGAACAAACAAGTGGCAATTTTGCTTTGAAAGGTTAAGCCCAAAAGGGAATTGGAGGCTGAGGCAGTAACTTCACTTCCTGAAAAATATACATTCTGTGGATTGTAGTTAGATCTGTGGAAATAAATGTCTTGTCAGCCCGTTGGCCAAAAGAAAAAAGGGGAAAATAATTCATTCTAGGTCAGCAACATTGCCTCTCTGTATAATCACGACAGAGCAGAAATGCCCCTAGTCAGGGATAACAGCTCTGTTCATATGGGGGCGACTTCTAGACCTAGGTAGGATTTTTCATCTAATCCATCATTTTCTTTCTGCTCAGAAAACACCCAGTTCCTGAGAAGGCCATGACTAAAATGTTTTAATACACGTGTATAATTGTTTTCCACTTCACTATTCATTTGCTCTCTTCCGACTTCCCCCATCTTTCCCCTTACAACAGCAGCTGCTCCCCAGTCTACTGTTTGGGTTTCTTGCTTCTCACTTTTTAAATCAGTACAGATTGCAGCTCCAAAAATGGGCTGAGATGCACACTGCTCATTGGGCTGAACACCTGCAAGCACTAATAACTCCTACAGCATGAGAAGATAGAAGATGACCATCACAATCAAATTATTTTGACTTTAGGTTTCTTCTTTCACTGCTCCTCCTTACTGCTTGCAGCAAATTTATTTGATTTTCTTATTTTTTGTTAGAAGCAAAGATCCATCTCAAATTTTCTCTGGTTTTCAATATTTGTGCCACTAAATAGCACAGTTATTTTTCTCCTATTCTTCAGTCCAACTGCCTAAACACCAGTATAATCCAAAGCCTCCACTGGATGGAAAAAATGTTTAAGAAAAGATAAGAACTATGGTCTTATATGAGCATTGTCAACAACTGTGGACTCTTATTGTGACTCTACCTTTATTCAAATAGCTGTTCCTGGAAATGTCCTGGAAATACTACATTAAGGCTCCTAAAATACATGAAAGAGCTTGGGTTTGCCCATGGCATGCACTTTCATTCTTCATTCCTCCACTTGGGCGTGATAAAGATGTAACTCCTCCTTTATACTTGCTTTTTGAATGAGAGAGGATGTTCTTCCAAAAAGACTTAATCTGATCAGTATTTGTACAGGATGAAAGTGAGGAGTTGTATAAGCCTTAGAGAGAACTCTGGTCCCCAAACAGAGACCAAATTTGTTCAACTACAGAATAAAAATGGTAAAAGTTTGATCTGTGGTGCACCACATATAAAACAATCTCATATAAAGATTTTAATTTTGAAACTCATAAAATTTTTGTTCTTTCTCAAATTTCAACCTGTTCTGCTGCTGCTGGGCTTTTTTAATCCACAGCCTGTAAAGTCAAGTATCAAGTCTATACAGTGCCATATCCTCTCACACATCACTACAGTTACAGCCTCCACCACTCCTAAGGTTATATCGTTTCCTCTGCAAAAAAACTACAGCTCCTGTAAGCAGCTACTTATCAGTAGAGAATGTGTTACTTAGAAGAATCACTGTTTACCAAGGAGACGGCTGCTCAGCAAAGCTGGAGTTGTTTGACCCCATTATGGAGTCAATTATCAAAGAAGAGAAGTTTCTTCACAATGTGGTAAGCAATCTATGGACATTTCATCCAGCTTTTGTAGAAAATACTGCACAGGATACACTTTTACTCTTGTGATATAGAATACTGAACAGCATTCAATCAATTTTTCACACCACTAACCTACAGGGTAATGCATGTGAAACACACACGTTTTGTTCCAAATCCCTGATCTATGTTATCCTCAAATGCTGAAGAGAAAATCAAGAGTACCAAGAAATATTTTCTTCGTTGTCAAGTATTCCCTTTATACACTAACGACTATTTGCTGACTAAGATGAGAAAACATCAACGATTTCCAAATGGCATTACATTTGTTCATAGATTAGAAATGAAATAATAAATATGGTTTAACTGTCATTTGGTTTACGTAAACATAAGTACTTAGGACACACTCTTGAGTGTACAATTGAAAGAAGATACAGCAATAAAACATTCTGTTGTTCCATGAATTGTAGGACTCCACTTTCTTTGCAATTGATATATTTCTACGACATACTTTATTAAAATTTGTATGTGTGTTTATTGGTATTTAAGTGTCTGTTCCAAAGTAGCTGAAATAAGATGGATGCTCACAGCAGCAAGCTCCTTTAGCTTTGAAAGAACAGTAGAATAAGGAGTTTAGGATTCATTTGTACCAGCATTTGAGTACAGAGACTTTGTACATCCAAGTTAAGCCCTTAATCCCAGCAGGCATTTTGAGAACACACACTCTTGCAGCACCTCATTTGATCTGATGAATTTTATTCTCTTCAGAAAAGAATTGCCACAAACCTGTGCCACCTGAAAGCTGGAATGTGCTGCAGGATTACCTCATAATAATACGCAGCAATGAAACCCTGTGGACATGTTAAAATCTTCTAAATTTACCTAAACAAAACACATAATCTGCAATGCTAGAATGGCACAGCATCAGGTGTGAGTTGGTACAGACAACACCAAAATACCAACACAGCCACAAGGGCATCATGGCAGCATAGTAAAGCAGCATGGGATACACCCTTGTCATGGTTTGACCCGGAAGTAAGGTTTTGGGAAGTTATACCCTGTACAGCTCCTTGCTGTGATTCAGTAAGGACTGCATAAATTTAAAAAAAAAGATTAATTTTGAAATAATTAAACAAGGACAAGTTTCTTCAAAAATGAGAATTATACTTTGATGAGAAATGTAATGTGATATTACATGGTCACCTAGCTGAACTCATCATACCTGTTTTCCTTTACCTTTAAAACCTTAAATTAAATAAGAAAAATCATCTTAAATTATAAACATTACTGCAGGCACATTCAAAAGACAGCTCCTCCATTAAATGCAGCCTTTTCACCTTTATGACAAAGCTGAAAGACGTGACTTTCACTGTTCTTTTGTGCAGCAGAAGTAGAACTAAATTTTGAGCCAGACAAAGATTTTTGAAGTTCAGTTCTGTGATTCGAACCTATCTCCTATTACATGCTCACAAGTAAGTACCATCATAGGAAGAGGAAAACAGCAAGAATTCTAAAGCAGTGGGATTTCCTTCGTTAATCTTTGAGAGCACTGAAGCAAGAACAATTCCATCCTGCAGTGCCTCAGACTATATCAATCCCTCAGATAAATTGTCTAAACTTTTGAGATTAGTGCTGGTTGCAACATCATCTTGTTGACACTTTTCTGGATTTCTATGTATTTCTATCTATATTCATACTTACAGTGAAATTAATTAAAACAGCTATAAATTTATTAAAAGGTGATATGACCAAATTAAAGACTATGCATTCATAAACCTTACTAATTCTTCATTAGTCTGAACTAGTTACATTTACAATATTATTTTAGTATATATTATTTTGGTAGATTCACTTCACTTTCGACAAAAACCATCATATTGTCAAGAAATTCCACAAAATTGCTGAACAGAAACACCCTCATGTGACAGCAGTCATTAAATGACTCTAGGGACTCTTATTAATTCACTCTAGGGACAAAGAGTTTTAATTCACTTTAACAGGACAATAATCACAGTTGAAGCATAAAAGTATATAAAAATTCTTAGTAGCAAGACCTTAGCTTTGTATTTTTACTTCAGTGTCTGCCTGGTAAATGATGAAAGATTATTTTTACAAGTTGTTTACTATTGGAATAGTTAACAATCATTTTTCTTCTATTTTTTATGTGCTGATGTCCCATTTTTAACACATAAAAAATGTCAATTTGCCTAAAACACTAATCTGAAAACATATGCATAATTACTTGAGTCCTTAGGTATTTGAGAAGTGGTTTGTAAGCATATAGTTTAACATTAAAGCAGACCTACAATGGTGCATAAAACCTCAATAGTGATGACTTACCTTATTTAGGCCTGAGTTTCACTTCTGCTCTGCCTTGACTGAAATGCAGCACATGGAGCTTCAAGAGCATCTGCAACACCCATTTAACAGATTCAGTAAGCAAAGAATTGAAATGATCCTTGAATTTTCAAATTATTTGCTGAATTATGATTTGATTATTACATTTTGCAGGAGTTCAAAGTCACATACATAATATTCATGGCACAAAATTCTGATTTTACCACAACAACCATATTGAACAACCTTTCTTACTCTCAGACATGAGTACATGCAGTATTTTGCTAGAAGCAGCAAGACTGGGAAACAAATAGTTCTCTCTGGACGTGAGCTGGGATGAAGGGGGACAGCAGGGTTTCTTTGAGCCTACTCAGAAGTTCTTTACTTGGCAGCAGAACTGGTTTCTCCTCAAGAATGCTCTGCAGAACAAGATCTCATGGGGAGCAGAAGAAGGCTTGGGAAGATGAACAGTGCTCCAGGGAGCAAATAATGCTTCTGGGATATAGGAGAGAGCAGCAGGGATAGAAAGCACCTCTTGCTTTCTTCCTTTCCCTTCCCAAGGCTGACCTCTCTATGGCCACAACTTTTGTTCCTCTTTTGCACGAATAAAACATCTACTGCTACATCCAAGGTTCACACAAAGAATTGGTTCCCACAAAGAATTTATCCTATTTCTTTCCCTCCCATCTTCTGTACTTCCTTCTATATGCCATTTCTGCTATGCCTCTGTCTTCCTAATTGTATGAATTAGAGAACAGATTAGGGTCTAGAAGCAGCGAAGTTTCTACCATATACCAGATCTGCTCTTCTTGCACCACTCTGTTAGGTTTAAGGCAAAGGCTCTTTGATACTGTCAACCCTTTCCTGTTCACAGATCAGCAGGCAAGCATCACACCAGCAAACACAATGCTGCTTAAATTGCATAAAGTAACTCTCTCCAACTACTATACTCAAAAATAGTTCTGGTTCTGCCTTGAGCTCGTCTTCAACATATTTTTAACAGCAGAGCTCTTCAAACAGACAAGTACTACACACTCTAGGGGCATGTGTCATGACATGAATGGAACGATGGTTTCCTACCTGCAGATGGATTATAATTTTTGCTTCCAATGCAGATAAAAAAAATTATAATGCCCTCTCCCTCAAAGCACCTCAAGAAAGGAAGATTTCCAAAAGTTGTGCAAGTTTTTCTTTCACATAGAATGGCTTGGCCTTCAAAAAAAGATCAGACCAAATACCTTTTCTGTAGCTACTCTTGTATGAAGGTAAAGCAGCCATAATTATTCCCTGCAACAGTGGAGGGCTTTTATCTGCCTTTCTCTTGTTCTACCATAATTGGTTGCTGTTTGGACATTTGCTTTTTTTCAAGAAATTAAAAAGTAGATGCAAGTTGCAAAGCATATCCTCCCCTTCACCTCAGGGGCTACTCTGAATGTTGGTTGAGGAAGGGTTTACTGTGTATGCTCATTATTTCTACACAATGATTACCATCTTCTGCTAAGGCTATCTGCAACTACAGGTGTTGTCATTTAACTAATTAAACCTAGATTGTCCAAAATCCTGCAAATCTCCTACAAATGAGAGATTCGGGCAGGTGAATTACCTGATTTGACTCTAAGGTGGTCATGTGAGAAAGTGAAGGTCTAATTAACAGTAGAATAATCAGTTGGTTCTATCCATGTTCATTAAGAGTCTCAGTCTGTTTGTTAGGGACATCAGGTAGCATGCTGTAAGACCCACAACATTCTTGTTTTCCATCAGGAAAAAAGGAAATTGAAGCAAAATCCAAGAAAATCCACCCATACAGGTTATTTTTTGTATTTTCCCAAAACAGCAAACACTGTGTTTGCTAAAAGGACGAATGTAACTGCCTAACAAACTCTGCAGATATTGCAGAGAAGCAAAGTGAGTCTGAAAAAGAGGTACTAATTAACACCACTTTGTAGTCTTTTACAGCAGGTGTGGTACTAAATGCCAACACAGCCACACAGCCTGAACATCACACCTGCTCAGGTCTAATTAATACCATTAAGGGATTAGTGTTCAGCTCACATTCCCCACCCCACCCTTAAATTTAGGACTTCATTGAAAGTTTTCACTATCATTTTATGCACAATAAAGGCTACAAAGAATGTAGATGTGCTGGTTTCAGTACCTGAAACTGCTTTTCCTAGAAGAGATCACTTGACTTCCTGCCAGTTGCAGTGCTGCCATCAGTATGCTAAATGTACCGTGTGTCTTCTTAAAATAGCAGCAGCCTCTGCTGTCCTGGCCCAGCAGGCAGCATCTCGGTTGTTCTGAACTGATTTATCTGATCAGGCGTCAGAAGCTGAACATCAGACCTAAGCTTCTTCCCCAGCAAACTGGGATGACAGCACTGCTCATTCCCTCAGCCATAACAATGAGCATCAGCGGAGGAACATGATTCAGGCCACCAGAACATACCAGGTCCAAAGCACAGAAATGATGTCTTTATAACTGGAGATGACCAAATCCTACTAAAGAACAGAACAATTCCTAGGGTTTTTGGTTTTGGTTTTTTTTGACCAGTATCAGAAAGCCAGATTCACGGTGCACTATGTAAGGACAACTTACAACCTGTTTCTTTCTCCTTTACCCCATGGCTGATTAATGAGTCAGAATATGACAAAGCTAATGGCTAAAAAAAAATTTAAAAGCCAGGCACAAGGGTTCTGCCACAGTAATGTGGGAGAACAAGCCTTCTGTTTGAAACAGGGATAGCCTCTCCACTGGAAAGAAGAGTAGTATTCAGGAAAACTGCATTTCAGCTCATGTAATTGACTCAGTAGCAGCAGAAAGGCAAGACAAAAATATGGGGGAAAGGAAAAAAAAGCTAGGGAATCAATGGCACGTATTCTTTGACTACCTAAAATGCCCAGTCTTTTGTGATTTAGAAAAATAATTAGGAATACACTGATGCTATAACATGCAATTGTTCTGAAGTTCCATCACTCTCTTTCTGTGGGGCTTTCAGCAATTGGTTGATTTACAGAGATACAGAGACTGTTTTAGGACTACAAGTACAAAAAAAGTGAGATAATTTTAATTCCTCATCATTTATTGCTGTTGCTTTGAATGTTCTTTAATGTTACAATCAAGAGAAACCAGCCATGAACACCTGCATTATTTGTTTTGTTGGGTTGGGGGTTTTTAAAAGATATTTCTTTCTGAAGCTGAAGGAATCCATCAGTGATAGTGAAAGAGAGAATTGTAAACATCCTTCTGATAGCTTTCAATAATCTGATATAAAGAAACATGCAACAAAAAGATCTTGGAAGTGAAAACAGAGAAACAGCCAGGCCTTTCCCCAGCACAGCTTATTTGGGTATTGCTTCTCTTAGACTGGTAGCCAATATTAATGAGAGCATTAAATAGCAAGGGAAAACAGCAAGAAATCAAGGCTCAGAAAAAGCCTCAAGAAAGAAGGGCATTGATAAAATGAGTATAATGACACATTAACTCTATTGTCCAAGGTCAGACTGAATGTGCCCCCTCATTACAACAGGCAAACCGACACCTTCCAACACTAAGTCCAGACAGTCAGCTTTCCCCATGGCAAATACACCAGCCAGCACAAAAATAACAGTCTTTACACAGCCTGCTAGCCTTGCTTTTATTCTGAAACTCCCCATTTCCCTCTGTCCACATCAGCAGGTACAGGGTGCTTCAGCTGCATTATCGGCTGGCTTTGATGGTGTGCACAATTACAGGGTTTTGCCCATTTACTAAGATATACTCTGCCACCCTTTAGAAGTGATCTCTCTCTCCCTCTATTGAAACAGCAGATCACAGACTCTGAAAAGACTATCAAAGAAAGGACTTGGACTTCTTACTCTGCTTATGCACATTTCCCTTCCCAGCTAGATCTGGCAGCAGATGGGCTTAATTCTACTCCCTTTAATTGCACTGGCAGTTCACCTAGATTCACTGACTTCAACTGGAGCACAATTAAGAGAACAGTGGATAATTCAAAGCTTAGAATTCTTTTTCTCCTAAAATCTGCAACTAATCTCTTCAACCGAACTCACAGACATACCTTGGAATGTATTGCTTTTTCTATCACACATGCAAGAAAGCTGTTAATGTTGATGCTTGACACCTTTTAGGATTTTCCTTCTAAAATATTTACCAGTATAACTCCATGGAGAGGTGCACATTATTGTGTAGGTTTAGGATCAGTTTCTGTGAAATTATTTTGGGAAAATTATACCTAATTAATATGAAGAGTGAATTTGCTCTCATATTAGTCAGCTGCAAGATTCTAATCTTCATATAACATGAACACACACTGATGATTTTTTCTGCCAGGGAGCAAATACAGGGCATTTCCCAAAGAGCTTTAATAGACTAGATGAAGGATGAATGTTTGAAATAGATAAAGGAAAAAAAAAAAAAAGGGGGGGGGGGGGGGGGGGGAGAGGGGAAGGAAAGCAAAGGCTTGCTATTTTTCCCAAATGCTGATGTTTCCAGCAAGATATTAAATTCTTCTAAGACACAAATTATGAGTAATTGAGGCAATTCTCATGTCCTCCTTGTGCCTATACAGCACTTATGAAAGAAAGATATATCTCTGTGACGGAACACAGACTTCCTCTGTTTCACCAGAATGAGTAAGGGAGAAAACAAAACACACCAGTGCTCTTTTGAGACAGTGTCTCTCTTGCATGAACTCCACTTACCTAATCAGTTCATTTTAAGGCAAATGACTGCAGGTAGCTATCCCACATGTGGAAAATTATTCCCAAGCATGGGAAATGCACAATAGAAATTCAAAACTAGTAATTGGACATTCACTTAAATACTGCATTAATAAAAGCTCTCTAGGATTCATAAGTTTATCAATCATAACATTATTAATAATACTGTTTTGGTCAAACTCTAACTTTCCTACTCACCTCTTTTCCAGATCAATCTGCATTGACTTTCATAAAAGGTTACTGTGTGGAGAAGCCCTCTGGGCTTCCTTTCTTCAGCTATCACATGTAGCTTTCAAATTAACATACATGCCTTTTTTTTATTCATTTTATCACTTGCATATAAAGAAAACAAACTTTTTGAGACAAGATCTGCCGCATCTCCCATGGAACAAATGCATTTCACAGCTCTGACTTTAGGTCTGTATTTGAAGCACAACACTCTGCACAATTATTTTGAACAACAAATAAAGCACACAGAGCAACAGGGGTACAACTGACACAATAATGCTTTTTCTAACTCAGGTAAACCCATACAGGGATGTTGCAGCCTAAATGGCAGAACAAGCACTGACAGCCTCATCTAGCACCCCAGAGCCCCAAGCTATCTACTGCCACTCACTGGTGAGAAAATCCAAAGTACCTGACTTTGGGATAGCTCAGGGAGGCCTTGAGCACCTTTTCTCTTTGCACCTCCCATTTCAGAACAGCAGGGCCCCCGTGCTGGAGATCTCCTGCAGCACCTGAACAGATCCACACTGGAGCTGGCTGCAGCTTGTGGCTCCACAGGGCTGAAATGTTTTGTTTTGCTTAATCCTCAGTGCACAGATGCATTCCAGCACCAACAGTGCTGTTGCAGATATTAAGAGTTTTGATAATCTAACTAGAAAATGCTTATTGTCAGAACACTGGGGGAGTGAAGTAGAGAGAGAATAATTTAATTTAAAATGCTGACTTAACTTCAGTTCTGGCATGCCCCTCTCCTTTTCTTCTTTGTTTGCATTACCAAAGCAAAATAAGATTTTTGTGTGTGTTTTAGTTTTTGCTCAACCAGGTTTTTGAGAGAAAAGAAAAAATTGTTCTTCACCTAAAAATCCACTGGCTGATGAGAAGGATGCTAAGGGTATCCTATGGCCTGTTGAGAAGATGAACAGCAGGATTCACTTCACCCACACACACAAGTAAAGATTCTTCTCCTATTTTTTCTTTATTTATTACCAACCAGTGACAAGCCCACATTTCTCTTTCTAGGTCAGCTGGGATAGCTTAGGAACTTTGACTCAACAAAAAGTAGTTGAAAATCCCATTTGGCTTTTCTCAAGCTTTCAGAAATTATATTAAAGCGTTTTTCTGTTTTTGCTCCTCTATGAATTTGTACAGTCAGTGCTACATCACTTTCCCCACTTCCATCAAAGAGAGAGGAATGCAGCTTACTTCCTCTTTTTGTGGACTTGACCCTTTGGAGAAAAGTTATTTACACCATTGTATTCTAAAATTATGAAAGTTTTCCTATCTCATGTCTGTCGTAGAGAATGTGAAGTTTTCTGATGTAATTCAAATTCAAAATATGCAATTTGGGATTTCCATGTCTTCACATGCTGGCAATAGGAAATTGTGATATTCATCTTGCACCAGACAAAACTGTACTACTATTGTAGCAAGTAAATGGGTTTTTTTCTGTTTGGGGGTTTTATAGCTATGCAACCATGCCTGTATGATGTTTAGAATTGAAAGGAATACATAAACAGAGAAAATACTTTTTTGCTTATTTCAGTTGTTTGTAGCTATGTAAACAGAAATTAATAAATGTCATGATTTGCAAAAAGCAGCTTAACACTAGTTTAAAGAAGTATATAGGATCCTAGGCTTGTGTTATCCTGCTTTTCAATTATAACCAAAGAGAAACATAAATACGTATTTAAAACCCATTAATGTTTGTTTCTCAAACACCCACATGGACAAATCCTGAAAGCAGAAACAAAAAACTTCTCTGCTGGTCCCAACATTGCCATATTCCATGAAATCTTACTTTACTTGTTATTTTTGTAGACTGTCTCTGCACTTACAAAGCATTTTTCTGTGGATATCACAGTTCTGTGTTCTTTAGGACAACATCACAGATACTTCCCTGAAAAGAACTGGTTTTCAAACAAATTATTTCAGAAAAGGAATCTGATAAAAAGAAAATATTCCCCTTTAGCTTCATGGCATATTTCATTCTGAAAACCTAATCTATTTTCCATGGTGGCAACATCACTGAACCTGAGTTTTTTTTCTTGTCCATAAGACTGGAAGGGGGATAATGAAAACAAAACCTCAAAACAAACCACCACCACCACAAAAACCCCCAACAACCCACAAAGAAAAAAACTCCAAAACTCCATAAAACCCTTAAACTAGTAGGGCTTCCAGGCAACTCAGGTTTTTGCTTTTCACCTTTACATAGGCTTTTAGTTCAAAAAGGACCAAACTGTTTTTAGCTGTAGCATCAAAGTAAAGAGATAAATTCTGAGATTAAATAGAACAGTCTTACCATGAGACACTTTCTAATGCAGCATAGTGTCTATAACCTAAAAATGTACTTGAACAGAACCAATACTCTTTCTTTAGTAAAAAACTGCCAAAATTTCTTTTCCACAAAAGAATTCGTAAAGCACAGCCTCACAATTTAGATTCATTAGAAGTGTGCTAAACCATTAATTGAGGAACTTTTCTCTCTGCTTCTACTGTAATGGAACAAGCACCCAGTAATGAGAGGAGGTTTCCAAAAGTTTTCCTACCAATTTCTCATCAGTCTGAAGAGCTTCCATGTGCAAACTGTGGAAGCCTCAACATAGAGCAGATAAGCCGTGTTGATATGGAGCAGGCTCTGTACATGGATACTGTAACAGGAAAAAACTCAAATATATCTCCTCCAGTATACGCTTTATTGAATCTAACTTTTCCCAAATAATTTATTCCATAACGAGATCCACACATTTAGGGTTTCCCAATATTTCATGTAAATATAAACCCTAAAAATATTTGGGCTTCTTTCTGGATCACTTTGATGTTGTTTTTGAAGTGAAGTACATTTCTGAGGGCTGTAGTAGAACCTTTTCTTACAATGTATGGCTGGCTGGTCAGCCAGGGGCAGGACATTGCATTGTCTGTCTGACTCCATCCACTAAGACCTATCCAGTGAGGACAGTCTTACATAAGCTAGATTTCCACAGCAAAAGGTGTATATGAAATAGTTTCTCCATTCTGAAAAGCAAGGATTAGAACTTCACATTCTTGCAAAAATTGTCCAACAAGTTGGAAACCAACCCACCTTGCCATGGAAAAGATCACAGGGCAGATATTACCTGTTCCATTTAAGTAAGAAATACGAGACCAAGCTTTACAGGTAAAGTAAAAACAAAGCAAACCAATAAAAAAAACCCAACCAAATACACAACAACAACACAACAACAACAACGAAAAAACCCTACCAATTAATCAGGAGATGTTCACATCAGAGACAAGTATTAGCTAAATGTGTGCAAAGTTCCTGCCTTGACAGTAAATACAGAACATGTACATACTCACTTCAATACACAAGAGAATCACAGAATCATTTCCATGCCACATACATTTTCAGAAAAATCTATTTGATTTAACCCAGAGAACTGAAGAATATGTTTAAAAATACTTCAAATGATAAAGACTGCCAAAACCAGTAGTCTTTTCAGTAGTCATTTTGGAGTTATTAAAAAAAGAAAAAAAAAAAAAAAAAACCAAACAAAAACAAAACAAACAAACAAACAAAAAAAAAACCACACCAAAAAAAAACCCAAAAAACAAAAATAAAAAAACAACCACATGCAAAAAAGCTAAATAAACACATTAGGACTTTGTTCTCCCTTTCACCTACACAATATGCACTGCCACTTTGCAATGAATAGATAAAAAGGATTAAAACTGCATCTGTTTCCCCTACAGATTAAGAAGACTGCTGAAAGGCAAAGTAGAAGCTGGCTTCCCTACATGTCAGCTCTCATATAAAATATCCTGTAGCAACAGGACGACTGTGATGAAAGCTGAATGCCAGCTTTCCAGCTGAAAACAAATCTTGCTGGGAAATTAGCTGTAAGGGACACCGCAGTTACCATGATTGTCTTTGTTTATCACATGCCACACTATTAATTTGTTACACAATCATAACACTACTGAAGCATAATTTAAAAGTATGTTTGTTTACTTGCAAAGACAAGAAATATACATATTAAAATCTTTTTCTTTTTATAGATGTTTGATAGCTTGGAAGAAAGCATCCAACAGCACTTGGTATTTAAAGAAGAGCCTTTCAAATAATGATGACATCTTGCATGTATTATTTATCTCCGTATGTACAGAGCAAGGTCAACACAGACAGTAACACTTAATGTTTCCAAATACCAGCCCATGCACAGGTATAACAAAATTACCTTAAATATCTACCAGAAACACACATCATCTTAACCCCTCCAGCAGAATCAGACTGATATCTGCTGAGCTGCATTCCTTCAGCATAAAATGTCACAGTTGGAGATATTTGCATCCTCTTTGGCACCAAGGCTGGGAGCCTTGTGGAGGAGCTGAGGGTTTGCACAATCTCAACATCAGACCATGAGCTCCATGAACATCATGAGTGCTTAGTGACAGTGAGAGCTCCAGAGGAACTACTGACTTTTTCTTTGATGGCAACAAAAAATTTACCAGGGCGATATTGCAAATACAGTAAGATCCTTGTTCTGCCAACACTTTCTCTGATCCTTAACAGAATTTGCTAAGAAACTTCTCCAGCTTAACACAGAAATACTTTTAGGTCTGTAAATCAGACAAGAGTGACCGTGAGCTGTGCCCTTAGGAGAATGATAACAGCACTTGATGCCAGGCATTCTTGTCTAGTCTACTACTATTCCATTTCATGCTTTTTGAGCTTGATGCACAATGTTTCTTTTTGTAAAATTGATTGCATTATTCCTCTGGAAACATTAAATATGTCAAAAGCAGCAGCACAACTTACTGAGAATAAATACAGTAAAATGGCCTAGCATTTTATACATAAATGACAGGTAACTTTGGATTTAACAGTGCACTTGTTAAATAAATACAAAAAATTGTCTTTAGGATGTATTCTTGAGTTTTAATTTTGCTCTCAATTTGTTATTGTCAGCTATAAGATTATGCTGAAAATCCAGCATTTTCCATTGTAAACTTAGAAGAAATTTGGGGTTTTTAAATTAAAAGGCTATTTTCTCTTTTTTTTATAAGAGGGAAATCTTCCAGATTAAGCTCTGACCATACACCATGTCATGTTAAATAAAGCCAAGAAAAGCCTACAAATTTAAATTACCACCAGAATTCACCAATTTTTCTTCTGAGAAGGATATTTGGAGCTTGGTTTCACCTAAATTTGTGGTGACTGGGAGATTGGTTGGGTTTTTTGGGCATCTTTTGCAGAGGCTGAGGAAGGTGGGTGGAGGCTATAAAACAGTCCTTCAATAGGATGCCTCTGTATGACAGCCAAAAGCCACAGGGCTGTTTTCTGGTTTCCATTATGGTCTCCACTCCTGCCTTTCACTTGTAAAGCTGACAGCACAAAGGGGGCCACTCCATGCTGGACTTCTCATAAGTATTTGGGATACTAAAGAGGCATTTCTTTGAGTGTTCTGTGCCATCACAGAGAGCAAGGCTCTCTCTGAGCTCCATCTGACACAGTGCCCTTTGGGAAGCCAGGAACTTTCAAAGCCACCTAAGCCTTCTTCCAGTGTAACCCACCACACACATAGAGGTTTTAGAAAAAAAGCAAACAGCCCTGCCTCTTTCAGCTAACACATCAGTTTAGGGGAAGCAGCTTCCATTTACTGTTGTCAGGGAACATCAAAAGGAATGAAGGCACAAGAATAGCTCAGACATCCAGCTATGTCTTGCTGAGAGTTATATATACACTTCAGAGAGGGGTATGGCTGGTCAGAAGAGCAACAGAAGGCAACACAGGGTGGGTCAGGACACAAACAAGGCTTTTTAGCAGGTGGTCTAAAGACTTCAATGAGCACCTGAGCCTGAGTACATCTCTGACAGTCCTCAGAAAGAATCAGTTCCTCCTAACCCTGTCAAAATAGGAAAAATAATAAAACTGAGTAAATTAATTGAAACTATTAGTAGGGTTTTAATTTTTTTTATTTTGAGCCTGTATGAGGCATAAGCCAGGAGCTACAGCTTCCACCTCTCACACTGTTCTTGCTTCCCTCCCCACACTACTTTTGAAAGCACAGCACAGATGCTTTCCCAGCAGTGTGTTGTTCTGCTGCCAATTCTTTTGTCTTGCTTGCACTGTCACCAACTGTACTCTTCTGGGGGTAGCTTTTTCTGTTTCTAACAAGATGTATTTCACAAATCACAAATTAAAGCACTGCAACAGGTCTCCTGACATGAACAGAAAAATTGTGCTTGCTGGAGCATGAGCACAAAGGAGGAAGAGATTCATTGCCACCAGACACATATAACTAGAAACAGAAGTACTGCTAAAAACTATTTTTAAAAGCCAGTTATGTGGTAGTTCTAGAAGAAATGTCAAAGAGATGACCTTAACACAGAAGTGAAGACAGTACAATGGTCATGGCACACATGCTACTTCATGTCTCTGCAAACCAGAGGAATTGCTAAGCTGGGTATGGGATGCCTAATTACTTTGAGTCATGCTGCTTTCAAAATATTTTTGATGCCACATTTTATAAAAATGCAGTGAAATATTTAAAACATGCTAGATTCTTGTTAAATGAGAACTACTCTTTCTTGAGTGCTCAAGTTATTTCTACAAATAGGAAGCTTAATATCTTTAACAGCAAATTAATCTCTAGCTAAAATATTTTAAAGCTACTCAGTCTATTGAATGCAAATCAAAATGAGCTACTTAGTTCACATCAATTCAAGGAAAAGAATAATTTGTTACATGTGTTTTGGGATCTACGTTAACTCTCCAAAGCATATTGTGAAAGATATCCCAAATTCCTTATTAGCAAATTTAAATAAAGCAGCATTACTTTTTCTGTGAAGAACCTTTTCCATCTGCATGTTCTATGATGCTACTTTTCATATTATAGGTTTCTCATTCATATTTATGGATGTAGTATAAAAGAAAACACAAACACATTCAATTCATTAAAATTCCTCTTAGGTCATAATATAATTAAAAATAAGAGAACAAGAGAGAAGACAAACATTGCTTGCTCCACAATAATGTTATTAGGTTAAGGACAAGACAATTAACAATCCATTGTCTGTGGTTTTATTTCTACAGTAGTTTATTGTTGTTAGAGGAGTAATGACAGAGCTTAGTTCATATGATTGCACACAGGTATACAGTGCTATAGATGAACATTTGTTTACTGCCTGAAAAAAGTCACCCTCAGTACGTACACTCAGGGCTACAAGAGCTGTCTGAGGCTCAGCCACAAACAAAAACCAACAAGCACTATGCACACACTAATTTCTTTAGGCTCCCTACAATTACCAGAGTCAATAATTGGCTCTTTATGGCACTAAGTAAAGTTATTCTTTATGGCACTAAATCTTCTTGCATAAAATTTTGTGCAGATGAAATCTGTTCCTTTTACATTCATCAATACAGATTATTTTTCTCTCAACACATCTCAATGCTAATAACTTTAGACACATTCTATGCAATTCCTAGTGCAAAAGCACAACCAATATAGATATATTTCTAGAACTCTTATTTGGCTTAACTCATGAGACAGCCATTCTTAAAGCTGGAATTCTTAAACCTCTCTCATGTCCCCCTAATCTTTGGAAGCACAATTCTCCTGAAAGCTCCTGATGCTCTGACAGTCCCCATTTGAGTGTGAGCAGAAGCAAAGGTCTTGCTCGTGGGTGTGACCATGGCTTGGATGGTTCTGTTCCATTGCTGATACTCTGCTGACAGCTGAGATATGAGATTTCACCTATTTTTTCCTCCTTAGTATGTTAGATGTAACATATTGGTACTATTGATTTAATACAGGCACCCTGGCCCTTATGAGTGACATTTCATCAGTTATATTATTAGGTAGCTTCATCTTTATTATAAACACAGATGAAATTATCCAGTCATTAGAAATTGAATAACACTGTCTCTCCACCTCTCTTCTAATTTGCTTTTCTACTTCATTTTTATATGTGTATGTGACAGTGCAGATTTTAATTATTTTAAAATTTAAGAATCTAGAAGGAAGGGGTCTGCTACATATATCCAAGTTAGATATAACCCACTTCTTGCTAGACTCTTTCTTCCTTTAATATTATTTCAGACAAATCCAGTGACAGTATGTTTAATCTAACAAAGAAGTACCACACAAAGCTGACACAGTGTAGATTTCTGGGGGTTTTGGGGAATTTTTTCCATTTTTGTTGGTTTTCATTTGTTTGGTTTGGGTTTTTTTTTTTTTTCTTTTAGGAAACTTTCACTTGCATTTTCCTTACCTGATGTGTACTGTCTCCAATTGCATTTTGAGTTTTCTTGATGACAGTGGAAGAGAGACCAGAGGTACTACATAAATTTATGTCACACTTAACTGAATGGTAGGAGTGAAGAGTATTCCCTAAAATTAGACTGACTGTTTCCATGGAAACAAGAGAGCACAAACAGAATTGTAATAACTTGACTTTATAAAGTCAAAAGAAAGGGCATCTTTATATATTTTGTTGACAAAAGGACAGAAGCCAGTAGTTTATTATTTATGGGATTTCACTTTTAGGCATATTTCTGATCCTTATTTTGTTCAGAAGAAATGAGTTGTTGCTTTTGAGGCTGGGGAGGCTCACATTGGTATAAAAGTTAACGAATAATATGCTCTCCCAAATAACACAGATGAGAGCTTGAACATAAAAACACAATGTTTGAAGACATTAAGACTAACGGTCAAATGGAATTTAACTTTCATCTTCAGAAAAACAAAACAAAAAGATCAGAAAAGGGAAAAGGATACCCGTTTCCAAATTACTAGCAATAGAAATCAACCTCAACCCAGATATTGTCACAGTGATACAATATCTTTTCTCTGTTAAAGAGGAAAACAAAAGGAAAATAAATACACCCTCCCCCCCAACAGAGAGCTGCTAATCGTAAAGAAGTCCCTCTCTTCCTACTGGACAGGGCCTTTGTTCCTACAGCCAAGGATTAGTCCTCCACTGTAGCCCACTAAGGGCTTCAAATCTAGACACAGAACTTCCCATTGTCCTCTCACATTGTTTGATTGCTCACTTGTGTATCATATGTAAGTTTTAATAGTTATTTTAGCAGTTCTAATAGCCACTTTGAAAATAACAATGTCAAATGTCACAGCCTGCACAAACCAATAAAAAAGCAGCTCCCTGACAGTGATTGCTACTTGACAATTGTACAAGTTTTAATCCCTTCTCTGTGTAATGGTGAGCTTTTTATCATTCTCATTTCATAGGCAAAATTCTGACCATCAACAGCTCACATTTTCTGCAAAAATAGTTATATCAACAGTATTGCCTGCATCAGTTAAACTTGTAACCCAGAGAGAAGATACAGATCCTTTCAAAGTAATGATCTTCTGGTTGTTTAGCAATACACTTATTTCTTCTTTTACTTCTTTTAATACTGTGTTATTGAATCCTATAACAACTACTCAAAAAATATACAAGGAATCAATGACTGATTGCTCCTCTCTACCTTCAGCCATCACAAAAACAGATTTAGCTTCCTTCACTTTTAGGCAATTTTTCCAGTGTTCTGAAATGAGCTAAACAGATCAATAGTCAATAGTCTGCACAGCTCCTCAGGCAGCCCTCTTAAAACTTTGTGATGTGAGTTTGTTAATGAACTCTAGCTCATTGTATGACATGAATTCTGGTAGTTTTAGTATCTATACTGATAACATATCACCTCTTTTTAGCCCCAGATAAGGAAGGGGGAAAAAATAAATCCATCTTTCTTTATAACAGGCTGAAAGGAGAGGCAACCTGGGACAACAGGAATCTTCCTGCTTCAGGTAATCTGCTGTACATTGTCAAAGGGGCCAGGGAATTACTCCTGCTAGGGTTCATCTCCTTTAGCTCTAGGACTGGACACCAGCATGGAAAGAGACTGACGGAAAGCACCACCATCAAGAACTTCTCATGGATTTTCTTTCAATCCCACTGTATTTGGATTTGCCACCAAGGAAGTGAAAGACACCCCTGACTGGGCAGCTATTCAATTTTACTTCAAAATTCCAGAGGAGCCCCAGACTGAAGACATTAGCTCTACTCTCATAAAGCAAAGTGGCATGAACTTGATTATAGTATTGGAAGGATATAACAAAAGACAAAGCATAAAAAGAATAAAGCATAATCCCCCTGAAAATCTATTAATTCCTCATTTTTCCAGGAGGATGACTTTAAACTTGTTCATAATTTCTTAGCCACTTAAAAACTACACAATGACAAAATATTTTCTGCATATTTTTGTCATGATTCACTTTATGTAGTCAAATCTCTGTAGAAGAAACATAACACTACAAAAGTCTGGCTGCCCTGTGGGGAGTGCAGCCATTTTTTTCTAGTTTTGTAAGTCCAACCTATTACACACCAGAGTATATCTGTTCATGAAGAAGTCAAGAAAGCTGAGCAACAACTTGATTTCTATAAAATCTAAAATGTACATCACCTCAAATTACTTAAGAATACTCTTAATTTTGCTTTGAAAATTGTCACAATGGCAAGTAGTTCTTAATGAAGAACAAGAATTTAGCTTAAAAAAAGCAAAGAGTGAGAGATAAACAAATAAACAGAATAACTAACATAACATATAATGATAATTACAGCATATTGCTCTTCACATCTTCAGAGAACTTTACCAACATAAATTTTCACAGAAGTCCTGCCTGATATTAATGCATCATTAAGATCATTTATAGAATTCAGAAACAGAAGAATTCAAGCACTTATGAAGATCATATGAAAGAGCAGCAGAGCTAGTATCAGGACAAACAAATAGTTGCAGACTTGCCAAACCAATTTAATAGAAGTGGCTCTCAGTACTTGCTCTCAGAGGCCTGGCACTAAAAGGCTGACACTGTTATTTACTTCTGTCCTGAACAGCGCTCTGCATCTGGGCTCTTGTGCCTTTCAAGTCCAAGAGGTTTTAATAGCATTTAGTGATCTGAAAAACACATACAGACTGGAGGCAGTGACACAATAAATAGATCCTGTATTTTAAGGGACAATATACAGGGAAGAGTAGAAGTAGTCATATGTCACAAGCAGTGATAAACTAGAGTGGAGCAACTGATAAAAGGCAAGTGGACAAGCACACTCCCAGGGAACCGTGGCTAATTCCAACTTTCTTTTTTTAGAACACTGGAAGTTACTGTTTGAATTTTGAAGGTAAATACCTAAATAGAGAAAAACAAATATTTAGGAGCAGAAATCTATTTTAAAAATTACCCTGGTTACTAACAAGACATCAAATATTCCTTTTTTACACGGAACAGGTTTCTAAGCACATTTAGAATCAAGATGGTTTTGTAAGAAAGAGAACATGAGATGAAAAGGAGCAACTTTTGCAACAGCCACTACATTATATTAGCTACGTTTAGTATTTTTCAAGGCATAAATATTCAGTGCTCCATTACATTAAAAATGGCATGATCAATCCAATAGATGTTGTCACAGAAGACTTCTCCAAATTTATAATGCTTTAATATTGAGTGCTGACAGTAAGCACAGCATGAGGAAGGACTGAATTAGAGAGTGAATAAGGGGAGCTGTACTGGTAAACAGAAGAAACAACTCAAAATGAAATGTTTTTAGTTATGAAAAAGCAATCTTAGGGATGCAAGAAAGCTACTGGGATTCTTATCTGTATGGGCTTGTGGTGCTTTATGTGCCTTGGTGCTTGATATGCCTTTCATATAATTTATATTGTTCCCACAAAAGTCAATAGGCTTCATGCACAAAAATATATGGAATCCCAGCCAGATAGGTTGGTATAAACCTGTCAAAATAAACTGAAATATTAGTGCTATTTAAGATGGCCATAGGACTTGTTTCAATTTGATTAAGTTAAATTTTGTTGATTTTTTTAGTTCAGTTTGTGGAAGGTTTTTTGGAGGGGTTGGTTTATTTTATTGTGGGTTATTTTGATTTGGTTTTGGTTTTTTTAGTAAGATTCTTAGTCTGCTTAATGATTTATTTATTCCTAACCAAAGGGTAAAAGTTACTTCATAAATTGATCCAAAAGCAGCTGGTGGGACTGATACAAGTACTTGTACAGCAGCATTTTCCTATAGGGTTCCATCTCCTGTAATATCTCCATTTTAAGTTTTTGTCATTAAACTTGACACCTTTATAAATACAACCTACACATTTAATTCCTTTATGTACTTTCACACACAACATCCAAATATACCAATAAACTAACATCTTTTGAATTAGCACTACTAAGGCATAATTTTTGTTAGAATTGGGCTTTTTTTATAACTTTCCCACTGTAACTGCCTGCATTTTATGTTTTTTCAATGCTATCTTCATTGGCAAGGATAATATTCTATAGCACAGACTAGGAAAGGAACCAAAAAGAAAAAAAATTGTGAAACTGAAGCTGTGAAAATATAGAATTTAGCACAGTACTAATGTAAGACTGAGAATACTGAAATGCAAAGCAGATGCCCATTCATCTTCCACTGCAATTTGTAAGAGTAAGGAAAATAATTTTAGACATGATTAATTGAGGTGGTCTTCAGAAAAAGTAACAGGTGAAGATGCAAGATTTGACTTCATTTTCCAGATCTTTCACAATTCACAGGATGTGGCCTTGAACATAGTTAACTTGTATGTATATTAACATCTAATCTAACATCATAGTGAAATTGCAATAATGCCTATAAAATGCCTTTCTATCCCTTCTTCCCAATATCTTCTCTCCATGACTTTTCAAACAACACAGAGCCTCATGAGAGGTTAAACATTCCTCCAGGACCATCCTGTATGCTGCTGCAAGACTAATAATATCCCAAAACATTTTCTAAGCTCAAACCACACAAGCAGTGTAAGCAATATGCATATTTGTTTATGTCATACCTTTTAATACCATGTTAAAAACATACCAAAGAACACAAAGTTTTCATATCTGTTAGTTAACGGAATTTTTCATAGATAAAAATACGTTACAGGGAAAGAATAAAATGAGAGCGTGACATTATACAAATACAACTAAAAGATGGGCATTGCAATTATCTGTAACAAATCATTAATAGGCTTTGAATTCAGAGTTAGACCATGAAATCTCAGATGCCCTAGCTTTTTCCTTGTCAGCCTGCTCTGGCACAGACTCTTACATCAAGGACAGTGCAGTACAGAGCTTCCAACCATCCCTCCCAATTCAGGGCACCAGGAGAGCAGCTGGAATTAGAAATGATGCAGGGATGCCTTTTTACAAATGTAGATGTGAATTTGCCGTTCCATTTTGTGGTCTGTAGTGAGGCATTGTAACTGAATGTGACAGAACACTGCAGGAAGGCAGTACTGCTTACAGAATTGTAAGGAAGAGAAGTAGGTAATGCTGATGCTTTACAACTGTAGGCATGTTTTTCCACAAATAAGCTCTATCCACAAATACACACATACAGCTAGAAGTCAAAGGTACTTAGGCTTCATTTCAGGGAGAGGGAAAGGCAGAAGAAAACACAGTCACAATTGAAATACTATTTTGCAACCAGCACTAACCTTGCCATTGATACACCCAATTACAGCAGATTTCTCCTAACAGCTCAGGTGTGCCACATCTTGCAGAGTATTAGCCCTTCCACCTACAGATTCTGACAATGTACTAAGATGAAAGGATGAGGGAGAGTCTCAAATTAGTAGGAAAGTTTGTCCTGCAGCTGTCCTTACTAAAATTTCCTGCAAAACTGGACCTCTATTTAGCAAACTTTTGGCATTTGTTTTCCATTTGCACCAAAACAAATGGCTCCTCCACAGCACTCAAAATTTAGCAATCAGATATGGTACAGAAAATGCTCTTGAATTCCAAGTACCAGGTAAAAACTATAAATATAGAGCAATACAGAGACTATTCGGGAATGGGGAAGAGGGATGAACAGGTAGAAGTTACATGCTAGAATTCAAAAGATCCTTTTGATAGAAGCTTTGCCAAAACAAACGCATCGACACTGAAAGATTTGTTTCTACGAACTTGTACTTACTTGGGGGAAAGTGTGAAAAATCCACAGAGCCAAGTTTATGTTTATTTCCTCTTGATGAATTTCATATCACATTCTGTCCATTTACAACTGAAGTATTCTTCTCACAGACAGCTACAGGAGAAGTAAAACATAAGACTTGAAGAATGAGTCCACTCTTCAAAATACAATCATCCAAATGAAAAACATGCGAACAAAAACAAACAAACAAAAAGAAATTGGAAAAAAAAAACCTGCAGACAGTCATGTGTATCAAAACAACATAGAGGCACACCTGCCCTGCCAGGACACCTGCTGCATATGAAAAGTGTGGGCCCAGTAGGATTCCCAAAAAGAAATTCATTGTTTTCTGCACATCAAATAAATTCTGCCCACACAGACTCAACCTGCAGCACCCAGGGTACTAAAGAGTCCAATAGCAGGCAGGGCACGAAAGGAATTCCCTTTTCAGGATAATAAAACTTTTAACACTATTCCAGTGCATTTCACATTCAAAGCACAATTTCTCAACCACCATATTTAATTTTTGTTTAAAAGCTGAACTACCTGCACACAGCACACTGTGCTGCACAGAAGCTGGTCTTCACCAGAGTGAAGTCTCAGCAGTACCACATTGTCCCTTCCAGGGCAGTCTGTGAGCAAAGTATGTGCTGTGAAAATAGGTTGTTAGAAGGAAATCAAATTATTAATAGATACATTATTATATTAATATTTAGATAAATGAATAGATAATTAAATTGACCTTATATATTCTTTCCTCCTTCGCTTGCAATGTAACTTCATACACATATACTCAAGAACTCTGAAAAAATCTGGTGCTTTAAGACAATGTAGGAAGCTTCTCTTTCATGTGTTACTCTCTTTGAGGCGATCTTAGAGATTTAAATACAAATACTTAAATCTCTTTTCAGTTGTTTGTGCTATTCAACACTTCATTTCTTAACACTTTAGGCTGTAATGAGTGTTTCTAATGCTTTACCTCTTATTTCACTTTGCAGCGAAACAATTTCCAGTATGTTTTTTGTGTATGACAGCAATAAACATAGTAAACTGTATTTTTCACTAACAGAGAAAGTTTATATGATTTCTGTGCTGTCTTCATCTCAGGTAATTGCTCTGAAAAGCTGAAAAAATTTTCTCTAACATTTTGAAGTAATTGAGAGGAAGATCCAGTTAGTCATCCACAGGCAGAAGATCAGGCCTCCTGTCCTCCTCCTGCTGCACACAGATGTCCCCAGACATGTGAGAGGATGTGAGCCCCAAGGCAGCACATGTGCTAGCCCTGCCCTGGGGACAAACATGTGATGAAGACCCCAGGAAAGAGAGGACACAGGTGGCTGCAAAACAAAGTGCGTACAGAGAGGTCAGGTTAGGACACAAATACAGGTTCAGCACGTTGGTGTTACTTTAACAGCTTCTGCTCAACTGTCTGAGTCCTTTCTGACAGACCTGGGGCTAAAAGCCTGTCTCCCTGCTCTTTGTTCCTGCCTATTCCAGATGGGCTGTAGAGTTCTGACGGAGAGAGGGAACGAATAAAATACTAATGGCCACAGCTATTCCAGTACAATAAAGGGAGCCAGACTGCAGCCAAACATCAGTGAAAAAATGATAAAAATGGTATTTTCCTCTCCTCATACAGGGGAAACCCAAATAGTTCCCTTGATGCCTATATCAAACCCAAGTAAATCAAAATGTTCTGCTTTTTGGAACAACTGTCTGAAATTAATATGCAGTGCTTGGCTTCATGTTTGCCACAGCAGCCCTCCTACCTCCATGGGCAGGAGTGAGGAATAGGAGCTGTGACTTGCAGGATGCATTTCCCACTTCCCTCTTGCCCACCTTTAACTGTGCAGCAGTACCAACATCTGGCTGCCCCCTTTTGAAGCTGTGCTTAGCAGGTGAAGCCCGTCCACACACTCACTAAAGTCAAATGGAAATTAACCATGTATGTATGAAGCCAAAACATGCATATGCCAGATAGAAAAATGCAGAAATCCTTATTTTAGTCCTTGTTTTAGGACACAAACTACACAGATAAATTTTTAGCATGTACTTGGGACCATTTTGCAGAAGGCAAAACTCTTTGCCCCCATACTTCTGATGTGGATTAACCTTTCTCATGAACTCCAGAAGCACAATTAACAGTTGAAAATATTAACAAATACAATAAATTAAAGGAAAAAAAAAGGATTCTTTTTAAGAACTGTTGATAAACATGAGTTTTCTGTGATTTCAGATAGTTTATGTCTGGCCCGTATGATAAGACAGGAAAAAGTTACTAAATGTATTTTGTGGTTCCACCAGGGAGACTCTCCAATGGACTTTCACTGCAAACAGCTATTTGCACAAGTGCTTCATCCAGTCAGGAATGAAACCCAAAGAACCCAACATGGTTTGTCTGGCAATCAGGTATTTGCAGTCAGGCTCTGGATTTTGCACACAGACACACAGAAGCACTTCACAAGTCATCAGTCTGGTAATCAAATACTGTTATTATATAATAAATTTGACTAATGGGTACAGAGCACCTGCTGGTTTTGTTGCTGCTGCTATTACTAGCCAAATTTTATTAGCAAATAAAAGCTAATAAGCTGCTCTTCTTCCATTTCAGTAACTTGTGATAATGGTGACATTAGGATCCCTGTTCCGAGCATATAATTTTTAAGCTCTGTCTACACTTTCATGAGCACAATCAGGCTTGTCAAATCTACTAGTCTAAGAATCTTCATCTTCTTTCTCAGCTGAATTATTTATGGAGCCAATATTAAGTAAAGAACACTTAACATATAAATGTTTTATATCAACTTAATTAAAAGTTCCCAGTTCTCAGTCACTCAGTACTGGCCCAGGTAATTTGCCTAATTTTTGTCTTCAGGGCATTCTCTTGTGAACAATCTAACCACAATGAGCCTGTTAGGAATGAACAGTTTATTGAAATTATATGTAATTTTTTTTTTACCCTAACTGTGTTTTGGTGACTGACTGAACTGTGGATCTTCATCACAGGCTGCATGAAAAAAGGCTCTTGCTGGAAAAGACAAAGAGTATTTCTTCCCTGAAAGGTGATATAATAAGGTGTGGAAATAAAAGAGCTTTGCCCCCTTTTCAATTGGAACTTCTTTCACGCTCAGCTGATATAAGTTTTCAGTCCACATGGGGCAGCCGGGTAGCCCAGAATCACAGAAGGGTTTCGGTAGGGAAGGGACATGGGCAGGGACACCTTCCACTGGACCAGACCGACACACCTGGCCTTGCCTGAATGCTACCAGGGATGGGGCATCCATGACTCTCAGCAACCTGTTGAGGGCCTCACCCCCCTCGCAGTAAAGAATTTCTTCCTAATATCTAATCTAAACCTACCCTGTCAGTTTAGAGGGGTGATTCTTCATTGAGCAGAGAGTTGAAATTCTTAAGAAAATAGAAAACACAACAAACTGGAAAAAAAAAATAGAACAAAACACAACACCCTGGAGTTTAATGTGAAACTATCAAGGTGAGGCAAAGATTTAAAAGAAAATACTTGCTAAAGACATAAAAGCCAGGATGCATTCTGGATAGTGCTTGAAGGGTAGGCAAAACCTTCAGTGAAACTGAAAACATAGGATAAAGCTCAATGATCTCTCTGTGCTGATGTTCACAGTGCAGGAAGAGTTGTGTGGACCTTCTCATCCCAGAGCATCCCTAAGAATCACCAGGTCACATCTAAAAATCCATTAAAATCTGCAGTGTCTGTAGAAGACTTAATTACTGAAATCAAATTAATCAAGCCAAATTACCACCTGAACAACATGCCTGATAACATTCAGCCAAGAGTTTAAAAGAATTTCTTAATGAAATGTCTGTTTACTACCTGCTCCTCTGTAAAGCCCTATCACTGAAACTGACTTCCATATGAGATTAAATGAATGTTGGCAAGGTTGAGCCAAGCAACTACAAGCCTTGACAAAAGCTTTTAACTTGGGTAGAGAGGTTGAAAGTAAAACAAATAATAAATTTGCTGGGTACTTTCAAAAATATGACAGAATGGAAAGCAAATCAAGTTTTCTTTTTTTTTCAATAAAAGTAATATTTCAAATTTATTAAGTTTCTGAAGTTGCAAAAACAAGCTAGCATAGTCCAGCCATGGAGGATCCTAGATCTTCTTAAAGAAATTAATTTAGAAAAGTCTCTCAATGACCTTTAAGGAAAATAAAATGTCATTGGATAAGAAGGAAGATCCCCTGCCAGACTGATAATTTGCTAAAAGACAGAAGGCAAATTATAAGAATAAACAATTCTCTTGTTGATGATAAATTAGTCATGGTAATAAAGACCATAACAAACAGATGAATTCCAGAAAGACCTAACAATGCTCAATGAGTAATTAAAAGGCAGATGAAATTCATCATCAAGAAATGAAGAAACGTCCATAGGGAAAACATAAGCAGAAAATTACATGCTTGAAATTATCTTTTCCTACTCAAAAAGTAATGTAGTATCTCTGATATTGATCAAAAATAACAGCTACTTTGATATAAATATCATTTCAGTGCCCAGTACTCTAAATGTAAATAAGAAATTGTTAGGGAAACAACAGAGAACAAAACATGGAACATCATTATGTTTTTATATAAATCCTTTGGGTGCCCGCATTTTAAATCATGGGTGCAATTTTAGTAACCTCATAACACACATAGTAGAAAGGGGCAACAAAGGACGATTAGAGACAAAATGATGTTCTAAAAATAGAGAATGAATAGAAAAGGACTCTTCAGAGTGGAAACCTGACAATAAAGATGGATATGCTTATTTCATGCATCTCTATCAATGTGGAGAAGATGAATAGGAAGTGATTATCGACTGTTTCTCAGAACACCACAATTACCCAAGTCATGCTATTTAGTGCTACTCTTAAAAGCATTGAAGAATAAATATTTTTACATCATTCATTGATTATTTTCCCACAGAAGACTGGCGTGATCAGGAAAACAAGCAAGTTCAAAAAGGAACTAAGCAATTTGTGGACAATAGATCCATTGATGGACACTAACACAATTCATGCAGTCTTGCACTTGGGCAGTGCTCTGACTGCAGATTTCCACAGCCTTTGGAAGTGGATCACTCTACACTCATCCTGCTTTTACATCTGTTCACTACTGCCATAGCTGAAAACTAAAAATGGCTAAACATAATTTTGGTCTGACATGGTAAAATTGTTACTGGCTTTTGTTTTGGTGCTTGAGGTATTATAACATTCTGGTAAACAAAATAATGCCTTCCAAGGAAAAGAAGGAAGATAAAAGTATTGATATTTTCCAATGGGGGAAGTGTTTCTTGCTGGCAGTGGCTTTTTATTGGGCAACACAACAGTTTAGGTCACACACTATCTACTTTTAGGATCAGTCTGTTGGATGCCCCAACACACAAAGGGGCACTGGCAAATTTGCCCAATGAGATGCGACTCAAAACTTAGACTACATCAGTGAGAGCTGATGCCACCCCTTTGTTTAGCTAATTCTTCAGCTCTGAAGAGCAATAGAGAATTGCAGTTATGTCATTATTGCTATCAAGCATGTGGCTGAAACATAATGTTCACATGCTTCCATTTGGTGCTGTGTCCTTCCCCATCAGGTCTAATTAGAATCCTGATATTTGTATGGAAATATTGGATTTTATGTGAGACAAATGTAGATAAGCTGGGGTTATTCCAAAAGTCTGGTCATTGTTTAGAGTCACTTATTCTAGTTGCAGTGATATGTTTTAATGAATCTAAGTAAAGGTTTGAGAATTCTATCTCACATTCTGCCTTTACATTTTACTTCTCACTGACTCCAGAGAGAGTATTCTAAAGAAAGATACAGCCCCACATCAGCTCTTACTATGTTCATTGTCCTTTAGAGTGCAGTAGAAAAAAAGAGTAGTATCATATCCAGCAACCAAGTTGCTTGATTTATGCCTCCTTTCTGCTTTCTCACAGTTTTTGGATTTGCATCCTCATAATTTTACATTTGCTCCTACTAATGGCGTGCTCTCAAGCTATTTCCCATTACATATTTACTCCCTTTGTTGTTTGAACTATATTGTTTGAACTCCCTTTATTGTTTGAACTATAGTGACTGAATTCCTCCCCCACAACACAATTTCTCCAAGGTCCCATCTTTGTTATGACCAAACCTACCAATACATACTAGTTTTTAAGCTCTAGGAAGTTAATATTTTACAAACTTAAACACAAATTAAAAAGTAAGGAAGACATTAAGGCAGTCTGTAAGTTCTTTGGAAAATAGGAAAATATCAGTTACAGCTGCATTCATACACAATGGGGAAGCACAGAAGGTTTCAATTGCTTCTTTACACTGGTAAAGAACACCAGTGCTCTTATCCCATCACATCCTCTAACATACATTAGAAAGTTCCTAAGATGTTGTTGCAAGCTATCAGTGATTGCCTCCTCCTTATGGAAGGATACAGACATGGAAGAGATGACACACTACTCTGCACCAGCCCATGGTCCTCTCACGCCCAAGAAATACCCCCCATCACTACTCCAGGACAGCATAAACAGCCTACACTCAGGAGAGCCTTCAAAACTCTTTCAAAGTGACTTACTCCTTTTAAATACATGATTCTTACAAGATGACATCCAAGGTTATTGTGTCTAAGCAGTACCTCCTAGGAGAGACACTGTCATTGGGGCAGTACCAAGAAAACACTTAAAACAGGAAAGGAAGAAATATCATGCAATAATTCAATATATTCCACTACGAACCAAACAATTGCCACTCCAAACCATTTCTTCCCAGCCATTCAAGGCTGAGAAATCAAGGCTTTGTGTCGTATTAAATTTTGTACAGTATGCCTGTGAAGAGACAGTTCTCATTAACTTATCTTCTAAATCAACACACCTGTCAACATCCTGGGTGGAGAACATGAAGGTATTTCATAACAGACTTTGGTCACAAACATGTGACCAATGTTAAAGACTTGCTGCCAGGTTTTACACCAAACCAACCCATTTTCTGGGCACTGCCATATCCTTTCCTCTCCTGTCAGACAGGTCCTGAGGAAGAGCTTTGCGGCAGCAGAGCCCTGCAGGACACACACAGCTCCTCCCACCCCGCTGCAAGCAGAGCAGCAGCGCCGCAGGGACCTCTCACCGTGGGAGCATCGGAACAGCCAGGCTGGATATACAGCGAGCACAGAGGGGAGGCAGCAAAAGGCACAGAGAACAAGGAGTTCCCTTAAGGCTGCTTGGACTGCACAGAATCCAAGTGACGAGGCGTGGATCCTCAGACCTGTGTTAACAGCCTGTCTCTGGGATTTCCTGTTCCCATTTCCTTTACCAAAACTAAACCTGCTTTTTCACAAGTTCTTTCAATACTTCCCTCCACTGACACATTCTGGATCTCTTCCAATGTAAATAAGGCAAACTTTTACTTTACTCTCAGTTAGGTGGGTGGGGGATTTTTCTGTTTGATTTAGTTTTGGTTTTTTGGTTTTTTGGTGTTTTTAGTTGGTTTTTTTAGTTGTTTTTATTATTACTATGGAAGTTTATCACACTGTGCAAGTCATCTTGAAGTGGTTTCAGAGTCATGTACAGACCAGAGAAAAGCCTGCTGAGAATAAACATGTTGTAAACCAAATTACACCTGAAAAGGCAACACACTGTTTCAAATGACATATGGCTGCTGTACAGAACAGTGTAGAACTTTAAAAGGCTAGAAGCTGGGGAACTGACCCCGTGCATGTAATACAGATTGCTAGGATTACTCTATTTATTTGGGTGGCTTTTAAAAACAAAAATGACACAAGGTTGATACCACAGTTTTGCATAAGTTTTATCACCAGGATAGATGAGCCATTTTGAAGGTATGCAGAGAGAGATATTGCACTTTAACTTCAGACAATGGTATGTTTAAAAAACAGGAACATCTTTACTGGGTCAAGCTGCTATAGTTTACAGCAAGTGCAGAATCACATAAAATGAATATCAAAATTCTCAACAGCAGGTTTTTTTTCTGAATTCAATCCAAACTAATAAATCTACTGTGGTTCTGCTTTCTCTGTTCACTTCAACTCTTATCTAAATGACAAGTCTTGTCCATGTGCCATGGATAAGTATAGCATCACGTCAGGGAAATGACAGAAGCATCCTCAATTCTGCCAGACAAATCACAGTAGATGGGACATTATTTTTTCTTTCGCTATTTGACAGTGCCATCTGTAACTTCTGCCAATTTTTGTGCATTACTCAAGGCAATTGCTTTCCTTTTGTTAAGAAGAAAAGAAGGCTGTGACAGAGCTAGCCATCAAAGTTAACACAGCACCCAGCTTTGTGCAACTTTTATAACACCCCTACCTGCAACATGGAAGAGAGGCAAAATGCCAACAAAATACATGAGGGAGTCAGCAGACCAACAAAGACAAATGCAAATTAAAAAAAAAAAATGTTTGTGCCCAGTGTTTTGTGATTCAAGGAAGCATTACAATTATACATGACCTGCTTTGTCCTTAAGGGCTAGGATGGACACTTGATTGGAATATTAGTACAGGAAACACCAGGCTCATGTGGCTGGAGGCACATGATCTAGTAAGGAAGGAGCTTGTTGTGCTACATACTGAACATATTTCTACCTTTTATGTAGAAAAATAACACTCCAACTTCCTTCATGCCATCTGCCCTACACTGAGTTCCTCAACTATTGCAGGAAAAGAAAATAACAGTAGGAATCTTCTATAACATTGTCAATATATAAAAGACAGTCTTCTCTACTAGTATTACAAGTACCAAATGGTGGGCTTTGCCTCATAATTATTAAACATATTTATTAGCTTTATCTTGTATGTGCAAGGTCATTGTAGGAGAGTTTGAAGCACTTAAGTGTTCCAGATACACATGGTCTTCTGCAACATTTCTACCTGAGTTCTCCTGTGGTAGTGATTAATTCAAACAGCATTTTGTTAACAAGATTCTCCCACAGCTTGGCTTAGAGCCCTGCACGCTGGTGACTCTTCCAACTTTTCTATCTTCCTCTGCTCAAATAAGGTCTTAGTCCTCAATATAGCATTTTGCAAGTGGAGCAGAGCAGCAGTTCTCTTTGTCTCAGTCATGGTAAGACATCACACAAGGAGCCCCTAAGTTTCTAGTTGGCCCAACAAGTGGTTTTTTGCATGAATTGAAGTATATTTTGAAAACTGGATGCTGGAAAAACAGTAGGTAAATGTCTAGAATCAGTATTATAATCATTAACATATGGTTAACAACTCAAAAAGAAATAAAGGAGTTCAGGACTTAAAATCTGTTGAGTCCTATCTTCCAAAGGCATCCACAGGGGACTGGATACTTTCTACAG